>NC_141834.1:8802500-9507135 GCF_982586985.1 Callionymus lyra
GTATTTTAATTATAATTTTTTTTTCACTTAAAATAATTTGAAATAATATATAAAAACATACTATTGTTCAGAACATCCTTTTTAATATTTATATTAAATGATGAATTGACATACTTTACTCTAGTTTAATTTCTTAATCTCAGAGGATATTTTTCTTTCGGCTTGACGGCCCTCAACAACAACCACAGGATATAATGGGGCCCCTGAGGGCATTTAATTGCCCAGCGCCGCTCACTTAAAACTACTTTACACTTGAACTACTTTTGAAAATGAGTGAGCAATTATGAATCGTAACATGATTAGAGTCAAATTAAGAAGAGAAAACACACTTTACAAAAAAGGCTGGATGTCGATCAGCTCTTTAAACGAGGCAGGAATGGAGTGTTAAGATGGAGATGAAGATCGCACTTGAATATAGACACGGTCGGTGTTTCCAAGTCTTACTCTGCCAGATGGGATGTTACAGTTTTCCAGCGCCGTCTCCACTCGCTTCCTGTCTGAGGAGAATATCCTGAAGAAACTGAGACAGAGGGAAACATGGGATCAGCTGTGAGCACATGTCTGCATACGAATGTATCGAGAACGATGATCAAAGTGCAAACGGATGGAAGAGAAGAAGAAAACAATATAAATGAATTAATGTTTGAAACAAGGATAACAACAAACAAACAGTTGCAAATACTACTTTCTATATTATAATGTTGTCACATGAAACCTCAGTCATACCTTCAAGTTACTCATTAAATATTTAATTTTGTTAAATCATTATATTATTGATGTCTCCCTTTAAATGAATTTACACAAAATACACAAGATCAATAATCCAAAAATTGTAATTATTTTCACTTAAAAAACAGAAGAAGAAGAAAAAAAGGTTTATTGTTGAGCAGAGGTTGAATGAAGGGAATTAAAAAAAGTGAAGAACTTTGAGAAAAACATACATACTATTTACACTTAAATTTCCGGATGAAAAATATCAATCTGAAGCGGAAAATGAGCCACAACTAAATTTACAGAATTATGTTGTTACATTAGATTTATATATAAATTGATATATACATTAAGATTGTTTTTTTAAGCTCCTGTAACACAGCAGTAACACAGCTAGATAAAAAAACAAAAAGATATAGTAGAGCTAAACTATTGAGCATAATTTTTCCCTGGTATTTAAGTTCTATTTTGTTATTTGAGTGCCTCGGTGTGCATGTATTATTAAGTTCAGTGAGTGTCATTTGAGTTGTTTATATTAATTTTCTACTTCAAAGGTCCAGACATCGACTTCAATCAAATAATGTTCGGGATGTGACGATCAACTGAGGCGCAACTTCAACTTCTCTGGGAATATTTAAAGAAGGTTTAAGGGCTTCACTGGGCTGCAATATTAATTTAAAATCCACCGAAAAAGGGAATAAAAAGGAAGATTTGAAGCACAAAAACAAAACAACAACAAAAATGGAGCATTGAATATTTTCGAGGGATAACATTTCCTATATCTGGTTAATATTTAATTGAAATTATGGTATTTCAACCTGATATTGAAGAAGAAAAAGGGATAAATCCGAGGTATATATATTTTCATGGTATGGCTGCTGGTTGAGTTAAACTGTGGGTTTAATCTATTCAAGCGTTGCATCAAGACCCAGTGGGCTGTCACTGGTAATTACACGCAGGGGTATGTCAGCGCACATACGTGAGCACATACTGTACGCCTGATGTGAGCGCCGACTCAAGCTGACATTCCCGGAGCTGACATGTTCTCCCAGCGTGGAGGTTAATTCCCCAAACAGCGAGGAGCGTCTCGCTCGCCATCGCATCCACTGTGTCTCCTGCGAGGTCACCGCTGGAGTTCAGCGCCGCACGTCGCAGAGTTTAACGTGACTAATGGAGCTGAAGAGGGTTACGTTTGCTTTTGTCGATGAGCTGAGACGGAGCTCGAAGGCCTTTAGAATGACAATTAACGACTGTTAATATTCTGCATCCGAGCCGCTCGTTCGTGTGGAACAAGGACGTACATGCGGACATGTTTGTCATCTCAACGCTCGAGGATAGTGTTTGGATTTTTAATTTCTAATACCGGTGTTACTTTTGAAACAGTAAATGAAACCAATATTTAGAGGATAAATTGTGCATGAGGTGTGAGTTCAGGTGTAACTGGTGATGTGGATCAATAATACATCTATTTTAAAATACATTCTGAGCGTTTAACAAGTATTTGCTTTTAGAGAAAATGAAACAAATATCTATATCCATCTCAAACAATGAATGTCAAATAATGGTATTTTTTATTACTGGATATTTTCATCTAAATGGTCAACTATCCTTGTTTTCTGTGGTAGAATCAAAATAGGTGTATAAAGATAAATGGCTTATTCATAATACAAAATCGTTTTTATTATCTAATATTGTACTTTCTTTTTAAAAAGGCCAAATGTGAACAACATACCTAGAAAGTTATCTCTTTCAAATGTTCAAAACATAATATAATCGTCAACATTAAATCAAGAGCTTCAGGGAGAGACAGATGTTTTTTGGTGCAATTAGTAGCTTCACTTTGATTTAACATTTGACGTTTGTTATCTTGTCTTGAAGAGCAACTAATATGAAAACTCTCCTGTCTCAAATGTTGAAGTCTTCCTCTCTAGGATGCAGTAAGTCCCTCATCATGACCATGTTTTGATGTTATTACTTTATAAAGTTCTCCCCAGTCTCAAATCTCGGCGAACGAGAGGTTACGAGAGCGGAGTCCATTATGACATAATAATGGCTTCACTCCTCCTCCAGCCAGCTGTAATCACGCCCCACTTTGTTTATACAAAGAGTCCCCAGGAGTTGGAGACTTCTGGGATTGATGACGCGCGGTGACAAGCCTTGACGCTTGACCAATCCCAGCAGAGTGGGCGTTGGTTATGGTAAACAATATTTGAGCCCTAGAAAAATAATGTTTTCAGTGGGTTAAGCATATTTTCTTATGTAAATATTTCATTGAAAAGAGAGTTTTGTACAAACAGACACATACTGATGATACATTTAAAATGTTTTGTATTTTTAAATAAGCATTCTTTGTTTCTGAGCCACAATAAATCTTCTCAAGGGCCAGAAGTGGCCCCAGTGGGGGGGGGGGGGCCCAATAAATTATAATATTTTTCTTTCTGCCGTGTAATTTACTGCAACAGAAAATGTCAAAACTGTGTCCTTAAAGCTCTGGTTTCCTCCCAGCCAAGCAGAGAGAGATTCTTCAGGTTTGTGGAGCGAATGACAAACGTTATTTATATATGCAATAACTTGAGGAGCAAGCGAGGCGTGAGCAGACAGATGGCCACGCGAGGACATGAATTGATCAAACGGTAGAAGCGACTTCAGGGGAAGAAGAAGAAGAAGAAGAAGAAGAAGAAGGATGAGTCAGAGAGTCTTACTTCTTGACGGGTATTCTCCCCTCAGGATTCAGCTGCAGCTTCAGTCGAGTGTATCTGCGGCAGACAAACACACAACGTGTTACACAACGCGCAACAAGCCCTTTGTCTTCGCCAGCGTTGTTCTTGTGACTCTTTTGTGTGAAAACATCAGTTCGATGTGACTTTTTTATTTATTTTTTTCAGGGGATTTTAACACAGGTTTTGCTGTTTAATCCCTCAAACGTGCAGCAGTGGCAGCGGCGTGAAGCTGCAGCATCTCGCAGCTAAAAATAGCCTCGGCAGGATTTCGTCATGACTGCAGACTTAAGTGGCTTCTGGCCAATAATTAATATCCATTACAGTGTCCAGTATTCCCGGGGCCACGAGCCACGGCCCCGGCGTCATGACCGGTTGGCGAGGTGGGACCACGTTTATTAATAAGGATCTTACGTCTCTATTGCTTGGAAACAAACCATAAAAAAAATAAAAAAAAGGTTATTTTTATGTGTAATTTCTATAATTAATTTCCACCCATCTGGTAGCGACAGAGGCCTGATTAAGAAGACGATTATCACACAGCTGTGTCGCTCACGGGTCAGAAAAATATTCCCCAAAACGGGCAGAAAAAAGGCGTGAAATGTCAACTAAAGCAAGTAATGATCCTTCACTGTGAGATTGAGGCTCTTTATGTGGAGTTTATTAAGTCATTGATCAATACATTTTTGAAGTCACTCGATCAGGAAACTATTTTTATAGATTTTTAGCTTGAAGATCCTTTTATTCATGTTTTATTTTGTTGTTACTTTCCCATTTCTTTAACTTTAAATAGTATTTTTTCCTTGTGACCCATGTGTTCTTGAGCTGAATAAAGAAATCAAGACAAAACCTTTTCAACATGTAAGAAAAAAATACCAAAAGAAATGTGTATTGAATCAGTCTTATCCTTTAAAAAATGAGCTATAGAGTATATTTAAAATACAATATCTACATCATGGTCCATCCCAGGAGTAAATATCATTAAAATAAACAAACAAAGACATAATATTGGACCAAATACCAAGTAAAACCACAGAAAAATACACAAAATATTAAGCACCGAAAAATTAAAACAGTTAATTTGTCTTAAAGTCAGTTTTCCATGTATTAAATCCATGAGAATACTTAAATAATGTGTGTAATGGTACAAAATAGGACATTATCAGCTCATAACACATATTTATCAACGCCTTGCTATGTTCAGCTCACAAAATAAGATTTTCGTTATATTTTTTAATGGTTGTACTTCAACAGCACCAAGGTCAGTTCTGTGACAGGTGGATGGAAAATCTTATTTCACGCTCGTATCCCAACATTCATCATGCTTTGCTTGCTCTGCTAAACCGCCAAAAACAGCAATTTTCGTGTTATTCGCCTGTTTGGAGTTTTGTTCACTCTCCTGAAAGAAAGTTGGTGAACAACTCATGTACTATAATTAAATACACTGTAATTTACCAGGCTTGATCTGAAGCTGAATATAAAACCGCTTTAACTAAATTTAAAAAGAAAAAAATGGATTATTTAATTAACAAATGCCGTTTTTCTAACAGTTCCTGTAATTCGGCAGTAACACAGCAACATAGACAATTTAAAAAACTGATGGTTTTCGGTCATCTACGTGAAGTTTCCATCACGAGGGTGTGTTTTTAAATTTACGTACGCATCCTTTGTGAAGCTGTAATTAATGTCAAAGGTTACTCTCCCAATGGTACCAATCAACACAACAGTGTGAGGCGGATTCCTGGAGCTGGAGCTGAATACAAAGCACAAGGTATCGACCGACTCTTGAATATCTTGCTTTCCCAAAGGTGTGTTTGGACTTGATTGACAGTCAATGTGCGTTACATAAGCCGCCGATACCGTCAAACGTCTCACCTTGAAGGATGTCTCTGTCTTTGAAGTCAATTTTGCAACAATAACACAATTTCCTGGACGTCTACCAGGTTCAAAAGCATGTTAGCGTGAGAACTTCATCTGCTTAACTTTCACCCGGCTGTTTGGTTAATAGTAAACCAGTATTATTTTAAGTAGTATGTCAAACATTAGCCACGTCGAGCTGCTACGATGTTAAGCGTCTCCCTCACAAAAGCCACCTCTGGAAGCGTAAGAGACGTGGGTTGGGGGGGTCGACATAATACAGCCATCTTAAGCCCTTTTTTTTTCTATTTTGATCCCCGTTGCTCCGAGCACCGTCGGAACCAGAAATATATATCGTGGCGTTAAGCCCTGTATGATGGAAATAAACCTCTTTGAAAATAAACCTCTCAACGTTTGCTTCAGGAATGGAGTGTCCTTGTGTTTACCGAGTATAATAAACAATAATTTTGTGAGACGGCGAGATGGTGTGTGCGCAGGATTGTGATCCCGCTTCTACTTTATCGCTTCATAAGCTAATTAAACTCGTCTGCAAACATCAAACGGCCGAGCCTTCATCATGTGACATTAATATCGTGTAGGACGGAGACATATTTGAAGTCACTCGCTGTGAGTCTGGCCAAGACATTGAGCAGCCGAGCAACATAAATCAATGGCGGTGAATGGACAATAAAAGTGCAGCTCCGGAAGAATCTGGGGTCAGATGGATGATGAATTCGCTTTTTTCGGGACTCAAATCTGCCTTTAAAGAGCTAAAAAGACTCAAATAATATGCTGTATTTACAATATTTATCCAGCTATAACATGGAAAACAGAATTATCTACATAATTGACATGAATAAATGCGACTTGTTTACTATTTAAAAGGCGTTTTTTGGGTTGTTTCACTCTCCCTTTTAAACATAAGTCACATTGACTTAACAGTAAACCACTTTCCAAAATTTTAGATTGTATTTTTTTGCTGAAAAATGAAAGCAAAATGTTAATTTAATTCATTTAAAATTAATTTTGCAATAAGAGCAATAATGAGATTAGTTTTTTTCTCCCAAAATGATTTCCTTGAAATCTCCTTCACAGGATAATTTTATGGAACAAATTATTTGAACTACATAGCATAGCTGTGGGATGTCTGAAGATAAGAAGTTTGACCTTTGAATTTAAATTAGTGTGTTGAATTTGAGATGAACTAAATGCTCATGTATATAGTTAATTAAGGTGAAATAATATAACACATTTTTAATCATTTTTCAGTGCGCGGTAATACTTCTCATGGTTTTATCTTGGGTCCATGTTGGAGGGAAAAAAAGTGATTTGTATCTGAATAAGAAGGTCGTATAATTACAGACTTTATTTGCTCTTATTTGCTAAAAGGAGGACTTTAAACAAAGAGCAGAGGGAGACATTATGATGATCTCTCTTCTATTCACCTAAACCAAACACCAACAGCCATTGGCAATGGAAAATTAATAAGCAAACAAGATAACACAACCAGGAGTCGATGTTTTCTCATGAGTGCGTGTCGGGAAATAAGTGAAATCGACCGAAAACTGTTTTTTTACAGTAATTATGATGGAATGAAAATATTGAATTGTTGCCACAAGAGATACTCTGGTTTGTATGTGAATATCTTTGGGCCTTTATCTTTGCTTGCTAGGAAACTATGAAGGACAATAAATGACGTAATTATAAATAAACAAATGTATAAATGCATAAATAAATGCATAAATAAACTAATAAATGTGTGAATAAATGTCTTAATAAATACAATGGTTAAAGTTTCCTGATCGACATCGATTGGTTTGGCTAAATTAAAAATAGACGAAATGTTTAAATACATGAATAAAAAAAAGACAAAATGTATAAATACATGAACAAATAAAATACAAAATGTGTAAATACATGAATAAAAATAAAAGACAAAATCTATAAATACACAAATAAATAAAATACAAAATGTGTAAATACATGAATAAAAATATAAGACGAAATGTATGAATACAAAAATAAATGTTGAAATAATGAAATAAATAAATAAGATGAATAATAAATAAATAAATGAACGATTAAATAAAAGTCAAAATGAGTCAATATATATACACATACAAAGAATATCACTATTATAAAAAAAAAAAAAAAAGAGAAGTTATTCATTCATTTTGACATTTTTACATGTGAATAATTTATTATAAGGAACAAGTACTCACAGATGAGAAAAGATAAGTACTGTATTTTCAGCACTATTAGGCGTACCGGATTATAAGACGCATAGAATAAAAGATACAGTCAAACGTTTGACTGCGGTTGTGTTATGCATCTAATAGATAAAGCTGTGCTAAAGGGAATGTCAACAAAACAGTCGGATGAAGTCAAACTTTATTAATTGTTATGACAACTCCATTCACTCCCATGGTAACGATGTTCAAATAATGTTTAAAAGGCTTCAAGCAGCAGCGCGTGAGACTGTTGTTATGAGCAGACAAATGTTGAGTGTGCAGCAGTGAAGTTGAGCGCATGTATGACAGCTAGAGCGCGTGTATGACATGTTGAACGCACGTGTATGACTGGTTGAGCGCGCAGCAGAGTGATTTTGTGCAAAATAAATGTTTTGAGCGTACAACGACCATGACGCACTCGCTCAAACCAGTGGCAGTAATCTTACTCCATACACGTCTGCCATGATGTGACGTGCGTCGTAAATCCCTCCCCGTGGTGACGCAATGACATAATCCCGCCCATGACGTGTCGGCTCAGTTGGCGCAGAGTCAAGAAAGTGTTTGTAAACACCCACCAGGTAATGTTCATATATAAGGCGCTACTGTCTTTAAAGTGTGCCTTAAAGTGCGGAAAATACGTTAGTGAATTGTAAACAATAATAACAAAAGAAATAAATGTATCATCAGAATTATTGACCGACCCATTCCTTGCCCACTCTTAAACGTGGGAGTTATTCCGTCTATACTGCCCCGGCGATAAACTTGTGACCTGGCCTTTTCTCTTGCCCCAGGTAGCTGGGATAGCTTCCAAAAAAGCCTTGTAAAGTAAAAGATAATGCACGTGTCCAGACGTCAGCAACTCATCCTCTTAAAAGACAAGGCAGTGAGTCATCAACGGAACGTTGGTGATTTTCTGGAACTGCCTGATGCTCTGGTCTATTTCAATAAAGGACAAAGCAATAAGATGGAACTTGTGCTGCGAGAGCAGCCGGAGGGAGGCCAGGTTGCCGTAAGACTGCCCGAGGCGCCGCACTACAGGCTTAATTATGAAGTTGTTATCGCAGCAGACTGCCGTCTGACCTTGTCCCGGCACTGCGACGTGAAATAGGCGGCGATGCGTCACCGCCAGCGACTGCTGTATCGCCGCACACTTCCATTTCCCTACTTATGAAACACAAAACATCTCATCGCCTTTTTTTGTTATTCAAGCCCTGCAGGCTAGTCTAGCGGATGCTGCGACCGGCGAAAAACAAAAAAAGAAAAGTTGAGTCACTTGAAAAGTTGCTCTGAATTCTCCCCTTGTTTTTCTGCCTGGCTGGGATACAGAGATGACCTTTCACGACCGGTGTTTGTGAGTCTTCAAAGCTGCCGTGTGATGGGAGTCGAGTGGATCTTTTCTCTTGATCGCCGCATGAGTCCACTCACCTGTGAGCTGGCCTTTAGACACACCCTGTTCTACATGAATATCTAGCTCAGTGGCGTTCCCTCAGTCGTAGGTCCAGACAGAAGCCAAACAAGCTCACTCAGACTAAATAAATGTTGGAAGTACAAAGTTATTTGACTAGGCAGCCATCCATTACAGATGAAACATATCTATTTGTAATTTGTTTAATCCCTGGATAAAGAAGGCAAACTCTTAATGGCCTATACAGTAACTTACGCTAACTAGTTTACTCTCTCATCATTAAAGGAAACGTATTTATAATAAAATTTATATTTGTTGTGATTACATTTTTTTAAGCACCTTTACGGCATTTAATGTCTCAAAGTTCGTAACAAACATGATTTTACGAAAACCTTGTATTCTGATCTTTTTAAAAAAGGTTATATTTGATTATTTGAGTTTAATGCTCTTATAAGCGTTATCACGGTTCAACTTGTTTACCAATCCATTTTCCGAAATTTACAATGACCTGGGGGTGCTCAAATAACCATAAAATAAATGAATCAAAAACCTTTAATCATCAAGTCAGGTTGTGTTTATCTCTGAGCTACAGATGCTTCACATTCACAAGGGGTTTTTATTTAGTGTAAATGTGTCAAAGGATGTAAAAAACCTGCTTTTGAACTTGTGATTTCATGTAATAATCAAAATGTAACCAACATGAGAAAGTCATTGTGTGACGTATCAGAAGATAGATTCTTCTTCTTGATACATGAACATGACTAATAAGAAGAGATTTTAATATGAAGTTTGGGTTTATGAAGTATCAGACATTATTCTTTCGCCTCATATACAACTAAATAACAACCCAGAAATTGTATATATGCAAACAATGCCAAGGTACAAAGCTCAAGAAAAAGAATAAACAACCAAAAGTTAAGTTATTTACCATACTAGCTAAAGCATAGCATTTCTATGTTTTTTCTAGCAAAACCAGATACAGAAGATTCTACCTGTGATGTTGTGTTCTCCAACTTATCAGTGTGACTTTTAAACAAAAAAACTTTTCTGTTTGCACACCATGAATTTTTAATAGTCAATGCCAGGTAAGTATGCTTATCTACTAGTTATCTAAACTAGCTTTCTTAAGAACCAACACCTTTGTCAAACATGGAGTTAGCATCTATCAATCACAAGTACAGGTTGTTTAAATCCAACAACTTTTCTCACTAGTTCTTGCAAAATACTTATGGGTAAAGTATATTTGTTGAACATTATAAACCAGTTCACTTTTGTTTAAATGTTTAAATAAAGAAACATATTTTAAAAGCTTCAGCTTGTAATTTTCAGTAAATTTTACAAAGTATAAGTTGTGTTTATAGTCTGCTAAAGGGCATGGATACAAATATAGACATTTAGGAGGTTCTTAATAAAGCTGTACTGAGGTCAGTTTGCAACTTATGGCAAAAGTGAAGCGATCAGTATCTACTAACCTGAGGCTAAGTTGTCTACAGTTCATGTGGCAGTTATATTAAAGTATTGTCAACACACCTTTGTGTGCACAACTTTATACTAGGAATCGATTGGACCAAGATAAAAGTGTTTTTATTTTATCAGAGCCGTTGTGTTTTTGTTCACATCCATCTTCTGTTTATACAAAATACGTTCGGTGGCTCGACTGAGTCGAATTAATTTCTGCAAGCTGTTGGTTTTATTTTTAGATTCAAGCTTGTGGATGAAGGGGATTTTTTGTGTGACTGCATTTTGGCGACTCACGCTTTCTCCAGACAGGCCTCCCTGGACATGTTCTGGACCAGGAGGTTGGAGGCTAAGTTGAACAGCTCCTCGGCCCACTCCTGCAACACAAGGAACACAAACGCAGGGAACGTAAACATCGACCCCACTTCATGTAAACACTTTCACCGAGGATTGTGAATAATTCAAACGGCAGATTAGACCAAAGAGATGCTGACCAAGATTGCGCGGAGGCTGCCGCTGATTTATTTATCGGCTTGTGATTTATCCGATGTTTCTAAATAGGTTTAATTATTGAAAAGAAAAATCCGCTCGTTTCCGAGATTACACTGAACTGATACATTTCGTAAGATTACAAGCTGTTGAAAGTGAATTACACTTTTCCAATTACCAAACATCCAACTGCACATACTGTAGCAATTTATTCTCTGAATCAATTACCTTGTAATCGCTTAATTATAATTGGGATAAAGTAAAGAAAAAATATATTTGGTATAGTGTAAATTTTGCTAAAAAAGCAACACACAAAAAGTAGTAGATTAAACATATTTTTGTTTACATTCCCCGACTGTTTGAACGGTGTAATTGAAAAAGACAGTTGTGAAAACTGTAGCGTCTCCAGCCTCCTTTCACATGTGCATTTGTGTACAAAATGAGAGAAAAAAGCTCTTGTTGTGTTGTCTATACTTGAAGGCTTCAAAAGGGTCTCTTAGGGCTTTAGTCTTTAAGGAAATGAATGCAACTGCCGTCTCCAACCTATCCAGACTAATTTCTTTTCAAAATAAAACCAATCATCACAAAAAAAATGTTGTAATATTTTTTGGAATATCTCACAAAGAAAGACTTGGTAATAGAAATGTACGTAACAATGATTTGTAACAATAAAAATGCTCTGTTATGCTGGGAAATGGCATTTATATGTTCCACTCTGAGCCTCTTCCAGATGACCCAGATATTACGATATATTAAGAAAACCAACATCGAGAACTGCATCTTTCTTATTCAGTTGTTACCTAAAGATTGTAGAAATGGATGTAAACACAAATAAAGTCCTTCGCTCAAAAACCTTCATGCAGGCTTGTGGATTATAGAGCTCATAGAGGTTAAATCCGTCTTTCATCCGTCCATAAAACAACTATCAATAGCCTCTAAACATCACATTTATTCACAGTATTGATTAAAAGAGTTAAACGTGTTATCGGTCGATGGTGACTCGCGTGTACTTGCGAATGCATTTTTCCGCTATGAAGTGCAAGGACACGCGTCACATCGCCGAAGCTCATGATGGCTTCATTTATCCCTGCGAAGCCTCCATTAGTGTCTATGGACGAGTAACACGGGCCCTTGGAGCACATTTATGACCTTGAGAAAGAAAAAAGGAGGCTGTAAATATCTTCTCTTCATTGGTTGGAGTGTTTTGTTTTTCGGCTGTTAAGACTACAGAAAGTAAAGGAAAATAAATTAAATGTTAAGTTTTTGTTTCTTAGCTTACACTGCATTTTGCTTTTCTTTCAAATAGCATAGAAGCTAACAGCTAGCTTAGTCAACAAGGGTTGAAAGAATCAGGTTTATTTGTTATTTTGATATATATTATTTAATGATATATACATTCATTTAAATATAAATAACTACCTGTAAATAGGAATAAGAGTAAATACACTTTTCTTTAAATAAAAAGTTTCACTTTTTTTGGCGGGAAAATAAAGTACTAATGAATAGAATGATAAATGCTAAATCCTACAAATATAATAGAAAATAATAAAGTTACATTTGATAATAAGCCATGTTTAAAGTTATAAACACTAATAAATATAATGAAATTAACAGTAGAATCGAGGACCACACTTCTTAGAACGGTAGTTATGTGTATTTCAAAGTTCCGTGTGAAGGATAGAACAGTTGTGAGGTTACATAACATCGCACCAGAAAGTGCGGTTCCTGTCCTTCCCTAAAATATTTACCTTCGCTGTCTCCTCCTGGAACGCCATGAAGTTCAGGTAGGTGATGTTGACCATGTCCGTGCCGCTCACCACCGTCAGCATCCTGTTCTCCATCTTCCCCGCCAGAGTGCTGATGTCCAGCAGCTCCCGCAGCTTTGCGTCCTTCAGAGAGAGACGGACGACGGTTAAACTTTTGTGAATCAAATTCAGTGTCGTCTGATGTTTCGCTTCGGCTTTCTTGTCGGTGCCATCAGTGAGAGGACGACAAGTGACGGATCTAAATCCAATTACCTTCTTAGAATCGGTGACAAACCCATGATAAACTCCGCTTAAATAATATTATCCATTTAGATCTGAGCGACAGAACGTGCCGGAGTGTATTTCTGTCTGTCGGCAGGTTGCTGTGATTAATGAGAGGTCAGCGGTGCGAGTCCTGACCGCGCTAAGACTCGACTAATCACAATGTGATGTGCAGCGCCGGCTATAGAGCAGCTGTTAACATGGAGATTGCAGAACTGGTTTGCATACAAAAGTGGAGTCTAGGTTCGTGACTGATCCTGAACAGTGAGACCCTCTGACTCACTTAAGGGTCACAAAAACACCAGCTATGTTCAGAGAAAAAGGATCATTACTTAGTAGCTCTCCATGACCTACTTTTAATTCCCAAAAACTCTGCTTTAAAATATAGTTTTTCTTTCAAAGTGAGCTAGAAAAGATCTGAGACAAAATGACCTCATTTGACTTTAAAAAAACACATAATCCAATCATTAAAGCAACTTTCATGATTAAACTTTTTTATTAACTCATGCTAGGGCTCGGCCGTAAAAAGATTGAATGTATTTAGTAGAACCAGGAACGATTTCTTATTATTTGAAATCTCTTCCTTTTTTTTTTGCCTTAAACTCCGACATGAACACTCTGCCTCGGTTAAAGGTCGGAGTTTACTGCTTTATTTTCTTCAATTATGTAGAAGATAAGATGCAGATCCTCTCTGACTGCAGTGGACACGGTGGATGAGGCAAATGGACTGAACAACTTTTTCAACAGGTTTGAGCAGGTCACCTCACCCTCACTGCTGCCCGCCTCAGGACCTGCCCCACCTTCTTGTGCCCCCCCCAGCTCCACAGAACCACTTCCCAGCTTCACCTCACTCCAGGTACAGGATGTACTTCGGAGGATTCGTCCAGGGAAGGCTGCTGGTCCTGATAAGGTGTCTGCTCGACTGCTAAAGACCTGCGCTGCTGAACTAGCTGAGCCACTCCAGCATGTCTTCAACCTCAGTTTACGGCTGGGGAAAGTACCAACTCTGTGGAAGACTTCCTGTATCGTTCCAGTCCCTAAAAAGATCCGACCGAGTGTGCTGAACGATTACAGACCGGTGGCACTGACTTCGCAGCTGATGAAGACACTGGAGCGGCTGGTCCTCAAACATCTCACGCCACAAGTCCAGCACGCGCAAGACCCCCTGCAGTTTGCCTACCAGCCAGCAGTTGGTGTGGAAGATGCCATCCTTCACCTCCTGCATCGGACCTACTCCCACTTGGATAAAGGAAGCGGTTCAGTGAGAATCCTGTTCCTGGACTTTTCTAGTGCCTTCAACACTATCCAACCCACTCTGCTGCAGGACAAACTGACTAAGATGCATGTGGACCCTGGTCTGGTCTCCTGGATTACGGACTATCTTACTGATCGACCACAGTATGTCAGGCTGAAGGACATCAAGTCTGACACTATGGTGTGCAGTACAGGAGCACCTCAGGGGACAGTACTGGCCCCTCTCCTCTTCACCATCTACACTTCAGACTTCTGCTACAACTCAGAGCTGAGTCTCGTCCAGAAGTACGCTGACGACACTGCCATTGTTGGATGCATCAGGGACAACAGCGAAGACGAGTACAGGAGTCTGATACGTGACTTTGTGGACTGGAGTGAGAGGAACCACTTGCAGCTGAACACCTCAAAAACCAAGGAGCTGGTCTTGGATTTCGGGAGGTCCAGGACAAAGCCACGTCCAGTGTCCATCAGAGGCGACGAGGTGGAGATAGTGGACAACTATAAGTACCTCGGTGTGTGGATGGACAGTAAACTGGACTGGTCCTGCAACACAGACCATGTGTATAAGAAGGTTCAGAGTAGACTGTACTTTCTGAGGAGGCTTCGATCATTTAACATCTGCAAGAAGCTCCTCTGCATGTTCTACCAGTCTGTGGTGGCCAGTGTCCTGTTCTATGCTGTGGTGTGTTGGGGTGGAAATGTGTCCAAGAGGAGTGTCAACAGGTTGGACAGGTTGATCAGGAGGGCTGGTTCTGTGGTTGGAATGAAGCTGGACTCACTGGTGACAGTTGCTGAGAGGATATCATTGAACAAACTACTGTCCATCATGGATGATGACAGTCATCCTCTGAACACTGTCATCAGTGAGCAGAGAAGCAGAATGAGTGCACGAATGCTCCTACCCAGGTGCAAAACAAATAGACTCAGGGACTCATTCATCCCTCGGGCTATTAAATTGTACAATTCTGGGTTCGGGGGCAGGAGTGGAGTGAAAGTATCTGGATGTTCTGTTCCATGTTAGTCTTTGTATCTTTGTCTTTGTTGTTTTTCTTTCCTTGACCTATGTCCTTTGTCTTTGTCTTTAGACTTAGATTGTGTCATCTTGTTCTTCCTCTTTATGTTCTTCTTATTTTATTTTTTATGTATTATTTTTTATTGTTTATGAAAAATTGCTGGCTATTGGTAAAAAACAATTTCCCAAAGGAGACCTCCTGAGGGATCAATAAAGTTTTACCTTTACCTTACCTTTTACCTTAACTTACCTTAAGATATTGTTCAAACTATCATTTATTGAAAAGTTTTCGCTGTGGCATTTTGGAAGTAAAATTAGCAGTTCAGGCAATTATAACCCACGCTCTCTTTTCATAACAAATTAAAAGTAAAGTTGTGTTGTTTCATTCACCGAGTGACAAAAACCATAGAATTCTGTAATACATTTCTGTATGAAGAAATCAGTCAATTTTAGTCCACATTAGATAGATAGAAAGATGGATAGATGGACGGATGGACAGATGGGGAGAGAGAGAAATAGAGATAGATGTATAGTAAGTAAGTAAGTAAGTAAGTAATATTTATTTATATAGCGCTTTTCCAGACCAGGGTCACAAAGCGCTTAAACAATCAAAACAATACTCAAAAAGATGTCGATAGATGATATGGATGGATGGATGGATGGATGGATGGATGGATGGATGGGGAAGGAAGGAAGGAAGGAAGGAAGGAAGGAAGGAAGGAAGGAAGGAAGGAAGGAAGGAAGGAAGGAAGGAAGGAAGGAAGGAAGGAAGGAAGGAAGGAAGGAAGGAAGGAAGGAAGGAAGGAAGGAAGGAAGGAAGGAAGGAAGGAAGGAAGGAAGGAAGGAAAGAAAGAAAGAAAGAAAGAAAGAAAGAAAGAAAGAAAGAAAGAAAGAAAGAAAGAAAGAAAGAAAGAAAGAAAGAAAGAAAGAAAAAACGTTTTCAGGATTTACTTGGATGTTGTGTTCTATGACGTCAATCTTTTGCTATTTTTGGCAATTTGTGAATGAAGCTAAGAGCTTTACAGGAGTGTTGACTGGTATACAAATGAATGGCAGAACCATCAAAATGTTACTTAAACTAAAGACGGAGCAATCACCTAAATCTTATTTAGGCTTGATTTTAACTAAAAAGCCACCAGAACACAATTGAAAATGTTTTTATTATGTATACTTTCCCCCTAAATTAACAACTGACAATTATCCAACATTCTAGTAGCTTTTCCTCAGTAGATCGATGCCTACTTTGCTACATAATAAAGATACATCTCACAAAGGAAAAAAAAAAGCAGTGTTTCTGACTCTAGTCACTTCTAGACCACTTGGACTCTTCAGGTGTGTTCTCTCGTACCATCAGACCTCCACAGCTCCTCCACATTTCTCCACCTGCCCGACTGCACGGACACCACAACAAATCTCTTCCTGTTAACTTGAAGGACAGTGTTACACCCGGGACCCTTCACTCTGGCCACCACCTGACGATTCCTTTTGACATTCCGACAGTCTTTGGGTTGTACGGAAAATTCTTTCTGACTTCCCGAGTCAGCTATAATATGTTGACTTACAGTAGTTAAACAACAACCACCACTACAATATATATATTTTTTTTAATTAATGTATTTCCTGTGTGGTGTATGACATCTACTAATATTTCAGTGTTATCAAATGCAATTTAATATGCAACAATAATAGGTGTGTTATGTAATTGAGTAAGTACTTTTATGTGTAAAGAAATATTGATATGGTGATATTTTTAGCAGTATTGTTTTTACTGTATCAATATTCACAGCACTCAATAGATTTCATATAATTTTATATATATATATTTATGTCTAACAATAGTTATTTTTTTATTTATGATTTTTATGATGTTGAATACATTACGTATAAACTGAAATAATCCAATATATTCAAGTTGTGTTAATTTTTGTGTTAAAATTCAACTTCCTGCCGCTAGATCGCAGCTAAAGGAACAATAGGAATCCTGTGAGATCCTGGCATTGACTGAGGACAAGAGGATACAGTCTACTCAAACAGCTTTTAGAACAACTTACCCTCTGGAGATCTGGAAAGGTAGGTCTTTATTTTGGAGCATAACATTACAATGATAATCTGAGGCATTTTGAGATATTTATCTTGTATTTTTGGGTTTAATTCTAGTTATTTTTAATGACTAAAGGATGGTTACATAACTCGTGTTTTTCTTCTCTCCTGTTTCTGTGTTGCTATGCTAAATTTCTGTGTTAAAATTAAACTTCCTGCCGCCAGATGGCAGCGGTCCTTTTTCCACCGCAGCTAAAGGAACAATCGAAATCCTGTGAGATCCTGGCATTGACTGAGGACAAGAGGATACAGTCGACTCAAACAGCTTTTAGAGCCGATGTCTGGACATATTTTTGTTTCAGTTACGACCTTGTCAAGAGTCACTTGGTAACTCTATACATTTGAAGTACTAGGACAATGCTACAAATAAATTCTTGTTCCTACAGTACTGAAATATATTTGTATAAATACATTGTTCCTGTGCTGTAATACGTATCGTATCACCTGATTATTGCTAACACACATAGGGATAATAATTTAATTCACTTAAATCATTTAAGAACATCTTTTGGATATGATCCTGTTTGGTTCCAAGCAAATAAGATAAAAAGCAAAATGAATGTTACAAGAGTATCATTTGGCTTTAAACCAAACAGAAAGCAAGTTATTAAGTTTCCTAATGGGATTAAATCACCAAAAAAACAATACTCCACCTGACTGGTGTGAAAAAAGAAAGGTTCTTGATACTGTGGTGTGTGAAATAATATCCAGATATTTATAGCCAAACAAACTTAAAAAAAGAAGATTGCCTCTAGATGTGTTGATGTGTGCATCATCTGTAAAATAAGCCTTTTCGTGAAACACTTTATCTTGAAATTGGATTCCTGCAGCTCAACATTATATTCTGCTTAATGATTTAACAAAACATCTTCATCGTGGCTCAACAAACAAAAACTCAAGCTCCATTATTAGTAACAGGAACAGAATACTTAAGTCCACGCTGCTCCGGGAATAACAGCAATTTGTATTCAGGGAGCAAACTGCAAAGGGAACACTAATTTGAACATCTATGCATTTGAGCGAAACATCTTTTGCAGCGAATCACAAACACACAAAGAAAAGCAAAAAGAGTCGCCAAAAGAACTGCGGAAGGAATGGAAACGATCGTTTCCTCTGGCGACAAAACCCGTTTTCCGGGCTTCATTAACACAACAAAAAGAGCCTGTGAAGGATTTTTTTTAAGGGGAAACAAAATGAGCTTCCGCTAATTTAACCAATCAAACAAAGAGTATTGTGTTCAGTGTCACACTGATAAATGCTCCCGACATGTCCCTCACGCCCCCCTATCTCAATTAGCGACTTAGCGGCGCTTATTATTATTATGAGCATTCCTCGGCTTACAAATTCCCCATCATGTCTGCTCGTCTCGTCGGAAGGAGCTGAGATGTCTTCAACGCCAGAATGTGTTCACAATGTTGAGAGTCACGTGACCACTATCCGGACCCGCCAATCAATCGTCCGCAAAGTGCTGATTTAAGTGGGAGTCCATCACCAGCTCAGGCACGCTGGAAGTGACCTGTCACATTTATCAAAGCCTAAAAAGCCACTTTCAATATACTCGGAACACAAATCACCGTTGAGGACTGCCCGCCGATAAAAAGCTTAAGAGATCAGATCAGACAGCGGTGAGTCATGTATTTCAATTATTCGCCCGGGCTCCCATGTTGATATCATTTGGAGATCGTTTCGCTGGGTTTTTTTTGTGGCTAACAAGCATGTTGACTGCTTTCAAAGGAGCTGCCGGAGAGCAGGATCTCGGGGGGGCAGCAGGTGCTGGCAGCATTTCACTTTTCAGTCTTGCAGTGGGAAACAAAAGTCAATAAAAAAATTGATACACCTTTTTTTATGAGATTGGTTGGTGAATGATGGCTTTAAAAAAAAAAGATTCTGAGGCTCACTCCGGTCACAACTCACTGTGGCTGAATCTAAAGTAAAACATATATAAGAGTGAGAGAAATAACGATGAAGCGGATCGAATGTTATCCTTCACAACCATTGTTTTGTCTTAATTACTTTATCTATCATTCTGCCTCAAAGAACTAAAACACATCTTCAAACCATATGTTGATTTAACACAGAAACAATAAACAAGTGATTTATCAAGTAAACAGACCAAATCTGCATGAGGATCCCAGTCAGTACATTCACTATACAAGTCTTTAGAACATGCTTATTCACATGTACAGTTACCACCCATTAGACTTGTGGTTCTCAATACCAGTCTTGACCTAGAGACCGCTTTTTCCTGATCTTGGTTTTGTTTAGGGTCTTGGAGGTCGATGGACTTGTTCTTTTGGTCTCGCCCAGTCTCAAGCCCAGATGGTGGCCCTAAACAACAAGACGGTATTCGGCTGCTGACTTAACTTCCAAGGTTAGGTTTTAGGTTATTGAGCAAAACATTTGACCAACCTTCAAAGGTGCACTAACCATCCTGGAGGTTCATGAAGTTTACACTTTTATTCTTTAATACTTGTTTTACTTACTTTTATTACTATCCTTTTTTTTCTTTTATCATTCTTTTTATCAATTTTTTTTTGTTCTTGACTTGTTTTTTTATTCGCCTGTTGACAAAGATGTATCACCCATAAGCAGCTTGGGAACATTCAGTGCCGAACTGTCTCTGGAGCAAGTGGTAAAAGTACTTAACCCTGGATATTTTCCCCAATGATGAATGTTATAATGACCATAGATTAATAACTGGTCTCACTGGTCTATTGATTAATACCATGTGTTTGGGGCAGGGGTGTCCAAACTCAGAGAGAGGGCCACAATTGATGAAGCGAAAAACCACCTAATGTTCTACCAAGAATGATCTTGAAAATCTAAATAGAAGGTACTTTATCTTTAAACAGTTCAACAAAAAATGGACAACTTCTTAGATGTTTTCAATATTATGGAATTATCATTGACACTTCTTTTATTATTGTTTTCATTTGACTTATGATAGTTGTCCTAAAAATCTTGCATGGGATTTAAAAAGTTTTCTTTTTTTTTTTACAATTTGAATTGGTGTTGAGAACAGAGACCGTGGACTGCATGAAATCTTCTTAATTGCCGCAACTTACCCTCTGGACATCTGGAAAGGTAGGTCTTTAATCTGGAGCATAACATTACAATGATAATCTGAAGCATTTTGAGATATTTATCTTGTATTTGGTTTAATTTTAGTTATTTTTGATGACTAAAGGACGGTTACATAACTCGTGTTTTTTTCTCTCCTGTTTCTGTGTTGCTATGCTGAAGTCTCTCCAAACTTGTTATAAAACACTAGCGCACACTTCTTTTAGTGCATGCTAACTATTCTTAATGACCTGCTATTTCCAGAGAACATGCTTGTAACTGTGTGAGCTATAAACCAGACTTGTGGTCGTGTTTACTCGGGCATACCCGGGCGTGCGTGTTGCCAGAGGCTGCGTGACGAAACGGGAATTCTTTTTCGCGTACTTAGTATTCAGGTGGAGTCGCTGAGGAAATACAGACTTCCTCATTCTGCCTCGGTCTGTCACAAGGCCCAATCTGTCAGCCGCCATGTGCTCGAGCGGTGTCACACTTTGTTGGGCACAAGGGATGGGATTCAGATTGCCGAACGGAAGTAAGTACCACCACAGGTCATTAAAACTGCAACACGGCACCTGTCTAAACTCTCACACACACTCTGGACACTCTCGAGGGCCGACACACACACAAACACACACACACAAAGCCATGCATTGGAGTCGCAGTCACACACGACGGATCAAAGAATAAACCTCGATGAATGATTGATGATTGGACTACCTACACACATGCCAGTCAATGGTGTCACGGCAGATCCTTATCTAACAGATGGTTAGTCCTGATTAGTGGCTCTTTTCTTCACCGATTCAGTCAGTACCGGTTCTTCTCACGCTCATGTCGACTAAGGGTTGGGATTATTTTCAGAGTAATCTGTGTCGTTTTTGGAGATACAGGCTAACTGTGAAAACTTTAATTTGTCCGAAAATACACATTTAAAAACATCAAAATACCTCCATACTGCTCATATATAACGTCACTCTTGTATTGAAGCCAAAACATGAGAAATTGTTACAAAAGAACTGTAACAAGTCTTTATTTTAACCTTGTTTGTAGCAGATGCTAAAAAGCTAATATGCTACACAAACATGAACAGGACGGAGATGCCAGTGTTTACTGTTTACACTGTGGGCTTAATTTTTCTCTGAACAATTTCTAATGTTGAGGTTTCATTACAAGATGGAAGTTACAGACGAGCAGTACGGAGATATTGGGATGTTTTTTAGTGTTTTTTTGGACAATGAGGACGTAGAAAATTAGCATCGTTTGCGACCATCATATGGACACACATTTCTGCTTGTAACTTATTGTTTTAAAAAAACATTAAAAAAAAAAATGTTTTACCGATTATGACTGTAAATTGTGTTTTTCTGGAGTAACATTAGTCTATTAAACGTTGAGACGCTTGCTCTGGTTAAGTTAACTAAAAATAAATAGTTGGTAATAATAATGGTTATTTTTGTTTATTTTGTCGTGCATCTAATAATTTGCTTTTATTTATCTATTTTTTTTACTGTTTTGATCGACCACACCACCGTGTGGGGGGGAATCATCAAACCAATCCATGGACCAAAAAAAGCTTCCTAAAAATGAATAAAAAAATAAACGTGATAGACTGTATCACAGTCTGAAAAAAGAAAAGATTTTATCTTGAAAAACACCAGCCTGACACTTGTCACTTTTTTTTGACACAATTTTTTTGCTGATCCTTCTTTTTCATTAAAACAATATATATTTTTAGCAACACCTTAAAGGACGTTCTTTGAAAAAATGTCAACATTTAACCGATCCATGCCCCAAAAAAGTTACTGTTGCACAGAAAAAAAAAGAGTTAAATCTAATTAATTAGTCTGACCATGAATAGATCTGAAAGTAAGAACCAGAATTTTAAAATTGATCCTGAAACAGACTGGCAGCCAGTGAAGAGTTTAAAGGATTGGGGAAATGTGAGTTCTTCTACTAGAGCGGGTCAGAATTCTCGCTGCAGAGTTTTGTATTAACTGCAGGCGAGACAGATCCTTCTTGTTAAGACATGAAAATAAACTGTTACAATAGTCTAAAGAAGAGAATAATTGTATATAACTTATGTCTCTTTGACTCTCAACACTTTAAAAGGTTTCTTGCTGATCCTCCTATTTTTCATAGTTAATGGATAAACCTTAAAGGCTGTTCTATGAGGGGAAAAAGAAAAAAAAATCAACCCATCCATGGTGCTTGTGTAAGGGAACATTTGAATTACTTGTAGGGCAAAATATATTTAAAATGTATCAGCTTTCCCACCCCAGAAAATCAAATGTTAGCTTTAAGTTATTTAAAATCTAACCTTTTATTTCCTCCTGAGTGTATTGTCTTAAGCAACAGCGAAGCATGAACATGAGCGGGTCACAAAGCAGCGTGCCAAATCTGTTGCCGGTGGCTAGCCTTGTTAACTAACAGAGCGAGAAGATGTCGGCAACAGTGAAAAAAGCCTGTGGCTGTTGGAGGGAACCAAGCAAGAAATGTTGCTTGTAAAGTAAGGCGTTTGAATTTCCATGATGAGAATGTATTGCTGAGTGAATACGCATATATACGTTTGTGTGCACATGTCGGAGTCGACTAAGCATCTGGCACTTGTCGTGACTCCTCCCGACTCGATTCATCCTCCCGGCGATGCAGTTGTTGATCTTTTTTCTTTAAACAGGGTCACGCGGTTTTTCTGCAGAGCATGTTTAAAACATTAGCCGCGTCGTAACTTACGCCGACAGAAAGCACTAAAACACTGATCCCATTAGGAAGGAAGAGCTCAATAGTTCTTGGGAAGCGAAAGCGTTTCCCCCACAAATGGCCGACATTATTGTCTGTACTCACGGATGGATACACATGAGGGACGCCCACATTGATCTGTAGACTCTTAAGGACGGATCGGCAACATTAAAACATGATTCAATTTCACAGGACGACACACACTCTGACACGAACGCAGACAAGAAAAAGAGTGTGATTCTCTGTATATGCTGAAGTGGACATGTGCGTGTTGTGAAGCTCTCGTGCCGTGGAGATGTTTGTTAAGTCTCCTGGAACAGAGGATGGTCTGTGGGTACAGACGACCGGAGAAAAGCTCCTGTCGAGCCATTTGGTGTGTTCCCCAGAGAGTGAAGACACAGCTCCGGTGGTTCCCCTTGGCTGGTTCAGTGTGGGACGACAAGTCAGTTTAAGCTTGACGTAATTCACAGTTAGGATTAGTGCATTCTTTAGCAGCCAATGAAGCTGTAACTGCTATGTTAACTCTGACTTCTTCTAATATTCTATATATATTTTCCTTTAAATGTCACTTGTTATGGTTCCACGCACACAGTTCAGGACCAGAGGAGAGAAATCCTTCCAGGCTGTTGCTCCTAAGCTTTGGAACGATCTTCCTCTCTCTTTGCGCTTGATGGATCTACTGACTCCTTCAAGAAACATCTTAAGACGTTTTTATTTGTTCAGGCTTTTCCTTGATTTTCTGGAACTCCTGTTGTGTTATCAGTTTTATCTTGACCTTTAAAGTATATACTTTATTGAATATTGTTTTGATTGTTTAAGCGATTTGTGACCCTGGTCTCGAAAAACTCTATATAAATAAAAATGACTTACTTACTTATATTTAGCAAATAACACAACCACAAATATGGAATACCGTATTTTCCGCACTATAATGCGAACTTAAAAGCTTTAACAACAGTGCGCCTTATAATCCGGAGCACTGTATATATGAACATTACCTGGTGGGTGACTTGTTTACAAACACTTTCATGACTCTGCGCCGACTGAGCGGACACACCTAGGGATGTCTATGGAGTAAGATTACTGCCACCGTTTTGAGCGAGTATGTCTTGTTGTTGTACACTCAAAATCACTCAACCAGTCATATACGTGCATTCAACATGTCATACACGCGTCCTATTTATTAAAACAGTTCTAATAGGCCATTCATTGAAGGTGCGCCTTTTAATCCGGTGTGCCTACTAGTGCGGGAAATACGGTATGTATATGTTACAAAATGTGTTTTTTTTTATATCACAGTTATCTCAACTGTATGTGTAAAATACATAATAATATCTTAATTTTGAAAAAATGTGTTGTGATAAGTAACATGAGTAATATAATTTGTTTTAAACAAATCAACGTAAGAAAAAGAAAATCAAATGTAAAAAATACAACATTGTGTTCCGTCAATGATGACAGCAACAGTAAAAGAAAAACAACGATAATAACAGAAATAATAAACCAGATTGAAATAGGTAACAGACAAACTAACAATATTAGCCATAAAGATGTGTCTTTGCAGCCTCATCCCAGTGGGAAGGATTAAAAAAAGTTGTAAAAGTTTTAAATAAAAGATAAATAAAAATATATGCCTTGAAGAAGAAAAACCTAAATACCAGAGAACAAATTGAAGTAATTGATGGTTATGAAAATGTAATAAATATTGGGAAGAACTGGATCATTACAAGATGATATTAAAAAGCCATGGAAAATTATAAAAACGTAATATTGACATGAAAATTGTGAGGAAAAGGGTGTAATAATAGAATAGAATAGAATTCAACTTTATTGTCATGCCACAAGAACCTGGCAAAGAAATAAAGTTTGCATTTATCCAGAAGTGTTTTAGCAGAATAGAATAGATATTGATTTACTTTTAGAAGTGATAAATTAGAAGAAAAAAAAGACTTTAGAGGGAGGCTCTGCTGCAGAGAAGATGTGAGTGGATGTTTGGAGGAGAATCGTTTCACAAGATTTAACACCACTAACTTTATTAAGCATCTAGAGAGGCATCACGCCCGAGAGATCGAAAAGCAGATCGAAGATAAAAGAAAGCCAAAACAAAATGAAACAGTTGACTTTGCTGTTCTGTAGAGACGAGACAAACTTTCAGTCGACGCATGAGAGTCAACGATAACAAACATTCTTAGTGTTTTTGTTGACTTCATCGTCAGACGTCAGTGCTAATAAATGTAACTTTTACAAACTTCAGGACGATAGACGATACAAAAATGCATTTAACAAGTTTAGTTTAGTCATAACACCCTTAAATGCGTTACTAACTTACTTTTAAATCTTGTTAATAACAGATAAAACTTTTTTTTTAAACAAAAAATAAAATAAAAGAATTTTGAATTAAATTAAAAAGTTATTTGAAAGGTTAAATATATATTTAACATCAGTGTTTGGACTAATTTGCTCTAAAACTGTTAATACACTTTATTACACTATAATACACTGTTTATTGTTGATTTAAGTTTACATTTTTGTTAATATTTTGAGAAGCACTTTCCTACCAACACTTTCACATTTGATTAGAGAAAGTATTTGCTCATTTTTTTTGTTGTAAAAGCCAGAAAAAGTGTTATATCTTTAAAATAGACAATATATTGTTGTTAATACAGTATCGCAATACATCGCGACATATCGCATCGTCGCACATATATCGCGATCGTAACGCCAGATTCTTGCCAGTACGCACCACTATATATTACACGTTAAAAAGTTATTTTTTGAAACATAAATTATCAGATGAGACAAGATCACACTTGGCTTCAAACGCCTGAGGCTGTTTCCTATTATCCAAGCATCCGTTCAAAGCTGAATTTAAAGCATCTAAATCAACAATTCTGTGGCGTTTGTGGCTCCGAAACAAAGCCATTTTTCCTCTGATTAACACACTCATGTTGAGCCAAAGCGGATGTTCTTCTATGAGCTGTGTAATCTGCCATCAGACGACCTGTTTCCTTCAGCCTCCACTGCAGCTGGCTTCTCACAAGACTCGGCGAGCTGTCCGCCCTGGTTACTTCTCTGCCGCTTCACATTTTACACTTCCTTCAGCCAGGAGAAGTCACCCACTAATGTTCCTGGCCGACTCTCCAGGTTCAATACGGCGTGAAAGAGGGTGAAGCCGGGGCGTACTTTGTCAAAACAGCAACACAATGAACACAAGGTCGAAGAAACGATGAGCGAGAAAACTGGGAGCAATCCGTTCTCTTTCAGCGTCGTATGAATCATCCCGATGTAGCTCCCAGAGTCCTTTTTTCTTTCCCCCCTCATGGTTGTAATTCACTTGAGCACACGGGATGTGGACCACCTCATTTTCACAAGGTGGAGAATTGCCCGCAAGGCCAGGAGTAAAAGGTCAGCGGTTTATCACTCAACTGTCAGGTGACGTGCCACTGATCTTTGTCTGTAACCTTTCATCCAGATCTCTCTCTCGCTCACTTCTTTTTATAGCAAATTAAAAAACATTTTTTAAGTGATAAATACTTAGAATTTCGCTGAATTTCACCGACTACGAGATGTGAAACAACTACAAGGTCGTGCAAGGTCGTTACATGTTTCAGTATCATGACACTTTAAAAAAACAAAACTTTTGATCTATGAGCAATATTTAAAGAACAACATCCTCAAGTCCTGGCCCTCAGTAATTAAAGCCTATTTGATAAAAACACAATGATAGGAATGTCAGCAAAAGACTTCAACAGCAGCTACCAACCTCCTGCCTCCAGAATTATACAGTCTAATAGCACGAGGAATGAATGAGTCCCTGAGTCTATTAGTGTTGCATCATGGGAGGAGCGAGTGTATATAAAACGGACCTGGACGGCCCTCTGACATCTATGTGGCCCACATGAGTTAAAAGTAATTCTATAAAACTTGACCATTTAGAAATGTTTCTAATGGTCATATAACAAGTTTAACTCATACAACTTGTTGAACTTGGTTGTTTTTTTTTAAATTACTTTTGGTCTGTTTTTAGTCCTTTGTGGATATTGTTTTTTAAATTTGTTATTTTTTAAAATTAAATTTAAATTATTAATACTGGATAGTAACATTTTTATAGCATTTGAAGATTGCTTTTCTAATTGTAAAATATCTAAAATATGCAAAACCGTTTTTTTTTAAAAATAATACTTAAAAACAAGTAGTACAAAAAAATAATGCTGAAAATATTTATTTGTTCCATATTTCCTTTGGTTTCACAGTATAAAATGTGGCCCCTGATAAATTGTAGTGTAATTGTCCATTGATTAACAATTTGATAGGTTTGATAAATCAATTAAAAACAAATCTGGTGGATTTCCAAATAAGATTAAATAAAATCTTCTGGGGATTATATGGAAATTACTCTGGGATTATGGGCTCCGACCATATCCTGGTTCGATAAATACAAAGTCAACTTGTAGTCGAACAATGTTCAGTCATTGTTAACATTTGTTGATATAATTTGCAAAGAAAAATGTACTTTAAAGAAATATTTACTTAACAAATTCCAGATAATAAAAAATTGATATACTTTTTCAGAAAAAAAACAACAATTTATATAATAAAACAAGGAGTATACACGAGACACAACCTTGTTGAACCTATTTAAAGACAGGGTTGTTTTTTAAAACATGAATTGTTTATAAAAATCCAGCCTTATTGTGTAATTACATGACAATGACGGATCTAGACAGGAAAAAAATCTAAGACCAGAAGTAATTTTTTTGACTTCAATGCAGGGAAACATGAGCTACCATTGAATCAGAATGAAAAAGAAATGTTTGATTGTAAAGAAAAGTGTCAAAATTTCATTTGGCGCAACTTCAGCCTGGATTTCATTGAAACCAGGAAGTCGCTGAATACATGCCTGGTGTTCGGTTTGTCACATTAAGCGACAAATGTTCCAATTTATTTTTAGACCGGAGAGCGACTGGTTGACATTATATGTGGGTGGCGACGATGCGTTGGCTGTGCACGCACAAAGAAGCAGGTGAGGAAAGTTCAAGCTCGGATAAACTCAACCGTCCCTCATTCAAGCTCTTCAACGGGTCATTTCATTAACCCTGGAGCGCTGAGACATGAAATGAGAGATAAAAGGAGGGATGGAAAAGAGACACGGAGCACATCTCTCTCAGCTTCTCTGAAATGCCAGCACATCAGGTTTAACTAATACTGGCAGGCAGCCATTAACTAGTCTCTCGGAGAAAGTGTTACATTCACACGTCAGATGATGAATAGATGCTTATATATGAACACATATTGAGAAGGATGGAAGTATATCAGCGCAATCTGAAGATTCAATGGCAGAATTTAACATTTTAATGTTGAAACTTCATTTTTTTATTGAAATATTGTTGTTTTTCAATAATTTATTATTATTTGTTTGAAAATGATTGAACAATTATATCATTTCTATATTGAAAGGTTGAAAATTGATGATGATTTGTATGAATGCTTTTTTTCCACATATAGATTAATTAAGAAATACATTTTCCTAATTCAATTATAATTTAATTCTTAATTTGTAGCCTTTTGAATTAAATATTTCCTGAAATTCGACGCCCTTTGACTTCAATGTAAAATGTGGCAGTGCTACGGGACAATTTAGTTGAACTTTCAGCCAATCACGCGACGCGTAGATGATCACGTGACAACATACTAGTGCGTAAAATCAAGTATTTTCCAGACAATTTGTCAAAAACACACATTACCAATATTGATGTGTCAGTTCTTCTATGTCATCACGTGATCATTTGTGCGTCACATTACTAGTTTACTAGTGTTACACAGAGATTTTTGTACTTAATTTAAAATGCTATGGATGAAAAAATGTTGAATTTAGAAATTTTTGGAATTAGAAAATTAAAATTTGTGTAACACATAAATATTTATTTTGAAAATACTTAACAGATTGAAATCAATTATTCAATAAAAACAAATGAAGACATAATTCAATTTAAAAAATGCTTATAATGTTGGCTAAAATGAACCATTCAATATTCTGATAAACTTCCATAGACAAGTATTTGTTTAACGTTTATTATTATTTACTTAACGTGATTTAAATCTTTTGAAATGTAAAACTACTACTACGATCAAAATGTTGAAGCTTTATACTCTCATTTTAAAAGTAGCTCCAGCTTGTTGTATAAACGGAAGCTTTTCCTAACGTGACTTTATTTTTAACCGGATCTCAGAAGACATGTTGCAGACGTCGGTGACAGATTCTGAGCCAAAGGCAGAGCAGAAAGTTAATTTATGGCATGATGGACGGTTTTGTTTGCAACAGAAACCATACTAACAGTGTTTGGTTTGACCTTCACCTCTACTCACATCTTATATATACTAGCATTAATAATGGTGGTTCTATGTAAGAATACATTTACAAGTTGTTGTTTCTCTGCAGAACAGTTCAATATTTTCTTTGCTTAACAAAAAGTTATTTCCTGAAGAAAATCAAACTTTTTGCACGATGATAAAAACAATATTACAAAGTAATTTAAGTCATAATATGGGTGCATTAAGAGGCAGGGACTGAACTTTAAGAAATTAGAAAAGAGTGCTGTGAGGATTTTTACGGGCTGTCTCTTTGAAATATATCACATTGATTTTGTGAACATAAAAGCTGCTTGATAGCTCGGGTCTGGCACAAAGCATCAGCCCTGAGGGAACGCTGTCATTTGATATGGTCCAGGCACTTGGCAGCTAAAATAAACAACAGACGCTGTTGTGTTGGAAATTATCAAAACAATAATAACTTATGGACTTATGGGTTATGCATATGGTAATGTAAGTGCTTAAGAAAACCGTAAACTTCAAGAAATTCACTAGTGTTTCTTTCGTCTCAGAAATACTTGCAGGTTTGTTACGACAAAGCTTAATCCACATCCAAAGAATCGGTGTATCAGCGAATTAATGCTCTCCTGGACCATATATTCCGTACAAAAGTTTGCAAGTTGAAACATCTTTTGCTGCATTTATATGTCGATGTTAGGCTTTAATGCAGAACCACAGAGCAATTTGAACATATTACAGTGTCCTGACAACTATAATAATTGATCTTAAGGAACACCAGGGGCCTCAAAGCAGTTTGTTGATTTTCTACTAAAAGCGGTCGTACACTCATATCCAGAAAGTGGTGCACGTACAAAAATATTCAGATGTATGCATCTGTGCGTGCTCACAAATACAATCACTTTTCCTTTGTTCGTCCCAATCAACGTGGAATTAATCGCAGACTTGTTTGTCCCTTTCCATGCCCTCGTTTACATATTTAACTCATATTTAAATGAACCAGAGTCTGTGATTTTTCTCTCCGCGATCAGAAAAAAACAAAAATAAAATGAATTTAAACTGGATTAACAGTTTATATTCGTTTAAAAACATTCTGACATTGATCACATACTTACATTTAAATGAGTGCAGACGTGCTCCGGTGTAAATGTTTATATTGTACACAGTTATTTACGCAAATACTTTATTTACAGAGACGATCAGGGGCTTATTTGAAACCTCTTAAAATGGAGTTTAACAAAAATACAACTGTAAGTTGGAACTTTTCAACACTCTTTTTAGTATTGATACATGAACTTTGACGTTGAAAAGTATGTCCCTGGTTTTTTGTGCGTACGACCCATTTTGCTTGATGTTGTGAGAGTGTCCTGTTCTAATCTTTTATAAGCAGCTACTAAAACATAGCTTTTTAATGAGCTAAGTGAGAGAATAAAAGGTAAGTAAAAACAGTGAACTATTCGCTCCCTTTTCTCAACATTACTTCTCTGAAAAATGAAAGAAAAATGCACTTAATGAGAAAATAAGTTTAGATATTTTTCGCCACAAGACATTTTTTCTATTTTCGGTCGCTTTACAAATAAAAGCCTTCATTAAAAAAAAATTAAAAAAATAAACTTTTAAGTACGTTAGTAAGTAAGTATTTTTTATTTATATAGTGCTTTTCCAGACCAGGGTCACAAAGCGCTTAAACAATCAAACAATCAATAAAGTGTATACTTTAAAAGGCAAGATAAAACTGATAACACAAATAACATGTTATCTATCACCATTGCAAAAGTTTTTATTAAAATAATATTCATCAGGTGTTTAAAGCTCATTCAGTTCATATTATATGAGCAGATGGGCGAGAATTTGACCCAGAGCCCTGATTTGGACACTTTTTTTTCACTATATTCAATAAAAAGACCAACATATTTAGTTTGCTATGCAAACATGAGGGCTTTTAAAGGTTGCCACATCTTAAGTTTTACTTTTATTTGTTCAGGCTTTTCCTTGATTTTCTGGAACTCCTGTTGTGTTATCAGTTTTATCTTGACCTTTAAAGTATATACTTTATTGAATATTGTTTTGATTGTATAAGCGCTTTGTGACCCTGGTCTGGAAAAGCGCTATACAAATAAAAATGACTTACTTACTTATTTTTTAGATATCATTAAGGTCATATTATTCATTAGAAAAATATAAGCAAAAACAAACTATTGTAAAAGCACTCTGAGGGCACAGACCTCCCCTAAGCAGCCAATTGCAGTATTTAAACTACATAGATCTATTCCTTTTGGGGCATATTGTCGACAGCACTGAGCTCAATCGAACAGCAGATAGAAGAGTTCCTGAACCTACCCCCCCAACACACACTGATTGAGTAGTCATTCAACAGATTTTTGGATCCAGATGGTAATTCCTGAGCAACAATTTATTTCATTGAAATCCGTTTAACTTCAAAATGAGCTGAAGTTGATTTATTCTTCCAATATTTGCTCGTTTTTAATCAAAAACAACGCTGGCTTCTTTCCCGGCTTTTGGTCCCTGATGTCATCGGGGAAGATAAGGAAGCATCCGGAACGCCTGCCAGCGAGGATTAGGAAGGACATCAGTTACATAAAGCTGAAGGAATTACGGCTTCGGAGACAGGTCTCTCTCCACATCTGTACAGTTGGGGAATATCAATGCGATCCAAGGACGAGTTCAGAGCGAGAAAAGCATGTATTTTTTATCTCATCCTAAAGTGACGTGAGGGAAGTTCACCGAAAAAAAGACATCTGAAAGGAAAGATACTTTTGAGAGAGAGAGAGGGATGATAAACTGTAAAAGAGCCGAGAGGATGATTCATGCGGCGCTTGACTCATTTTTGACGGAAAGACGGGGAGACAGGGAGGGTTAGGGAGCAGGTTTGATGAGGTGGAAGCAGTCTACCTGGCATGCACTCGCCCACTCGCGCTCGCCTCGGACGGACAACACAGCGACAGAAAACTGACCTCAAAACTCCAGCAGGAGAAGAATAATCAACCGGTGTGAGTCACAGGGAACACAGGAGTCAGATAGTGGAGCCACGGGCTCTCGTCAAAACTTTTGAGGAATTAATTCAGTTTTGTAATCACATGAAATATAAATAGAATGTTCTCTTTAGAGTTTAAAGATCTTTCCGTCACGCTACTTTGAAGCTCACTCTTCCCCCCCGACTGCAGGTATCCTATCATTAATCCCACTCCCTCTGACTCATCTGCATCTGCCAAGTGGATGCTTGGGTTGAAGCTGTCCATCAAGAGGCCTGTGCACCAGGGGTGGCACTAAAATCTGCTCACAGGCAGGTATATGAGTACAGTTATTATCCTGGAGCTAAAAAAAACCCTCTGGTTTATTTTAGAGGGACATTTGGGAAATCAGGATGGAAAGACTTGGACAAGTCATGTGGAAAAAAAAAGGTAATTTAACGATCAATCCATGAGACCGAGTGTGATCTTATTTTTATTTTTCTATCTGACCAAAACCTAATCAGAAAATTGCCAACAACTCGATTTCCTTCTTTGTCAAGAAAAGATCCAATACTATATTTGCAAAACGTATTAATCCATGTCCATAACTAGTACACTTTAAACAAATATATTTTTGAAAAATGATCAACAACTTTATATTTATGCTCTTTTTTAATCAGCATTTACTTGTTTCTGATCGTTTTCTTTACCAAAATTGCCTTTAAACTGTCTTGTTAAAGTATTTAAATATATTAATCTTATTAAACATATAAATGACCGTCCAAAAATATGTTCTCAATATGTCAAAAAAGATCTAATCTTTTAAATGATTTGTATATACTTTGAAGTGCTCTCTGATGACAGTAAAATGAAAATTGTGTTAAATAACGGTTCAATCTGAAAGGTAATAACATCTATGGTGCCAATCAAAGACTCAATCCAAAAAATGTATAAACATGTTTAAAAAAATACAAACTACCATGAATAAACCTGTTGTGATATTAAAAAATAACTACTGCTACTGTACAACTCCAATAAAAATACAAAAGTTGTTAACTTGTATCCTAAAATTCATGACGAATAAACTTGAACAACAAAAAAATCCCAAATAACTAAAATGAAGAAAATGTATCATAGTACATTTGATTAAATACATATATGTAACAGCATCATTACCATCTATAGAAAATAACGTATTTACATCTCCAAATAAATGAATATATAAACCTCATTTATCCCACTAGTCACATATAAATGTTTTTCAAATATATATTATTATAGTTTTTGTATATTGGGCTTCTCTATATTTTCACAACATTTGTATAATGAATAACATTATTTGTTTTTGCGGGAAAGTCCTTCTAAAAGTGGTAAACTGAAGGCTGGTGGACTGAAGATTTTGGCTGTAGTTGGAGGAGGCGAGGATCTGGACTGAGGGCGTCTACGTTCACCGACTGGTGTATGAAATATTTAAAACTCTCTGGATACTCTGTTGGATGGAAGTTCGCCACATTTCATTTTAGTAAAACAACCCAGACACAACTTTTTACTGCACTGTTTTCATAAAATGTTATTTTTAATTAATTTAGAAGCACATAAACAGCACTAAAATTGTCTGTTTAGCCCTTGATAACTGTAAAAGTAAATCAATTATGTTTTAAAACTTCTTCTTAATCCACAACATTTATTTTAAATTTGGATTTTCAAGCTTTCTCTATGTGGATACGTGTTACTGTTACTAATATATGTTAATGCATGTATGATGCTAACTAAACTAAGACCAAGACCAAGACCGAGACCAAGACCAAGGCCATGACCAAGAATAAGACTTATAAATAGAACCAAGACAAAGGCAAAGGCAAAGACTGAGACAATGACCAAGACCAAGACCATGACCATGACTATGGCAGACTTAGTCAAGACAAAGAAATTTCAAGACTAAGTTCAATTCTTAGAACCAGAACGTGAACCAGACCAAGGCAAAGGCAAAAGCAAAGACCAGGACAAGGACCAGGACCAGGACCAGGACCAGGACCAGGACCAGGACCAGGCCCGAGACAAAGACAAAGACAAAGATTGAGACCATGACCATGACCATGACCATGACCATGACCATGACCATGACCACAACAAAGACTGAGACTGAGAGCAAGACAGACTTAGTCAAGACAAAGAGATTTCAAGACTAAGACCAATACCAAGAACCAGACCGTGAACCAGACCAAGGCAAAAGCAAAGGCAAAGAAGACCAGGATCAGGACCAAGACCAAGACTAAGACCAAGGCTGAGAAAAAGACCAAGATTGAGACCATGACCACAACAAAGACTGCGACTAAGAGCAAGACAGACTTCAAAGAGATTTCAAGACTAAGACCAATACCTAGAACCAGAACTTGAACCAGACTAAGGCAAAGGCAAAGGCCAGGACCATGACTTATAATGCACACTATTAAAAACTCACAAGTGATCATGCTTCCAGACCACTACTACGGTCTGATGGGCGAGAAGGATGGAATCCATGGTCAAGACATAACTAAGAATATAAAGTGTAGAGACCAAGCCAAGACCGAGACCATGAATAAGAAAGAGACCAGTCCTATGAACTACAAGACTGTAATCATGGTTGTATCAAATTAAAACATCTTATATAATTCAGGTGTTGTATGTCCAGAAAAAGCCACTGCTCTCTGTATGTTGCATTACAATCCCGGCAGAAGGTCATCAGACCTTGTCTGGATGAGAATAATGGCTTTGCGAGAGCGAGGTTGGTAATCTCATGACACGGCAGGAGCGAACTGAGTATTTCTCTAATGTGATGATTAGCAAAGTAAACGTCCACTCCATCCAAACAGCAAAAAAAAAAAAACATGTACTCAAATAACCTTAGAATAACCTTTGAATAATACATTTTATCTCATTTTAACTTTTAATATATGCAATGATATTTCAGTTTGCAATTAGCTTTTTTGTAAAAAAAAAAAAGAACACAGCCATATTCACCCCAAATTATCTATTTTTGACACTGCTTTTATCTTCAGACCGTTTAATATCTGTGTCACACCAGATTGATCAGATCAGAGCTTTTCCCAGCCTCCGGTGCTGCCTTCGGTTCGAAGCTCTCCGAGTCCCTCCGTGTCCCATTAAGGGACTGAGGCCCTCCCAAGAGAAGGCGCCACAATGGGGTACAAAAGTAAATAAATGATGACACGCTGTTGTCGCGCAGCTTCAGGCCATAGATGCTCGACAACTGATGTCGCTGGGAGCAGCAGGCGTATGTCCTCCCCTGCTAGCTCTTTCCATTCTGGACAGGCCTCTTCAATATGAAAGCAAATTAAAAAAAAGTTTTTTTTTGTGCGTTCAAATTAAGCTCAGAACCAACTGGGTTTATTGAGGGAAATTCCAGTGGCAGCGAGGAGCCGAACTAACGAATGATCTGCGTGAAATAAAAGAGATATTGAGGATTTTCTCTTTATTCGGCCAATTTAAAGTAAAGTCATTTTTTCCCGAGCTACAGATCGTGCACATGAGAATCTGCTGCAGGAGGTTTTTAACAAATCCATAATTCTAGCCGAAGCCAGCAGGGTTTAGACTCTGCTCCACCTCTGGAGCGCATATTCTTTTATGATTATTTCAAGAAGGAAAAGAAGAATTATAACCATGTTTTAAAGATAGCTCACCACTGCTTACACGTCTCAGACTTTTTCCCCTCGTAAATCATACGGTTTCACACATCCTCCTGTAAACAGATCATTATTTTTGTCATCCTTATACATGTGTTTCAGCTCTTTCCTCGTCACTTCATCTGCGGATGATTCATTCGTTTGTTCATTTAAGAAACGGTGACCTTGTAAGAGGTCGCTAAGAAAAAAAAATAAATAAAAATAATGATAATAAGAAATAATGGTTTGAAAATGTCAAGACAAATGTGTAATAATCCCATACTATCATAAAAATGCAATTTAATTTAGTTCATAACATGTTTTTACAATTCAAATACAGTTTATTGAAATGTATTCAATAAGAGAAAAATAAGCAAAACATGCAACTAATATAGTATTAAAAAAACCCTGAATAGTTAATAAATTTAAGAAGATACATTTATACTTTTAATGGTAAATAAATAAGTATAAAATAATTTCTACAAGATCAGTTTTGTACTTTTAGTCCGACTTCAAGAGTAAGTAAGTAAGTTGGCAAGTAAGTAATTAGTATTTATTCAAATACAACACCCAGGTTTCTCAGGCTCAGTTTGACAGGAGGACTTAAGTCACCCAAGTACTGACTCAACACTGGAATCTTATCATCAGGAGCAATACGCAGAGTTTCAATTGACTAAGCTGTTCAGCCTCCGGGGGCTCAGTTGGATCAAAAGAGCAGTAGAGCTGGATGTTATCAGCAAAAATATGGTAAGAAACATCAGAAAATCTCAGAATGATTTTACCAGGGGAATCAAGTACAGCAAAAACAATACAGGACCCAGAACAGAACCTTGTGGGACTCCACTGAACTAACAAAAGTAGTTTAACTCTCTTTTTTGACATCCTTATTTTATCTCAAACACTGCCACCTTCTTAGGTCACCACATCAACATGAATATGAATCCACGTCCTTCGCGACCATACAGCGAGGTGTTTAAAACAAAAAAAGCTATACAACAAAAGCTGTCCAACAAAAGTGTGATGGATTATTTCAAAACCAGGTTGGCGTCGAAGCTCGAGGTGAGTTTCACAACGGAAGAATTGCTGGTCCATAACAAGGCTGTCAGAGAGCGATAGAGAACCGTTCGCTCACAACTGGACCCAGGGACAATCGAGAGCCTTCCACTGACACAACTTTAATAAAAATTGTGTTCGTTTGCTGTTGGCAAATTGTTTTTAGATTGAGTGGTAACTGGGATCATTAAGAAAGGATGAGTATTGTCCTTAACTACTCTTCCTTTACCAGGAAACAAGCTCTGCAGACATAAAACACTATTCTGTCTTTGCACATTTTATAAAATACAACAATGAATTTAAAATTAGTTTATATTTGTTTAATATGATAGGGATTAATAAAGTTTATCCATCCATTTATCTATCCATCCATCCATTTATCCATCCATCCATCCATTTATCCATCCATTTATCCATCCATTTATCCATCCATCCATCCATTTATCCATCCATCCATCCATCCATCCATCCATCCATCCATCCATCCATCCATCCATCCACTAAATTGCAAGTATGGAAACTATAGGGTAGCAAAATTGTCAAATGCGTCAAGTCATTTCATGTGATCTGCTGGATTGTGTAAGATTTATATTCATGTTGCTACCGTGCCCTACAATAACATCCATGTTTAAAACGAAGAAAATAAATGATCTATGCGTAAAAATGAAAGGAAATTCTCGAGTGGAATCGGAATTTTTTTGTATTGGACCCTGGTCTCAAACGCAATTACACAAGATCTATTTAGCAATCTAAGTCACAGGCCAAACAATAGGACCATTAATCTACAACCATCCGACGGGTAGGATTTGGAATTGAGAAAAGAGAAAGAAAATAAATCATCCAAAGAAAATATCACTTCAGTCTGGCCCGTAACCTTGACTCCAAAATATTTTTGGCCCCATGTGTAATCGATTCAGTCACCCCTATAATTGGGATATCGTTTAGAGGGTAGAACTTGAGAAATTGGGGGCCTCAGATTCACTTTAGGTTGGATTTTGGGCTCAAAATCAAAATAGCTTGAAGTTAGCTAGTTATCGTATAGAGATGATGTATCAAGCTAAGCTAACAAACAGCGATTATCAACAATTATTCACAGACTTGTACAGTTTTGCTACATGTTGTGTTCAGCATTGGGCCTGGACATCTTAAAGTTTTCGGCCCCTTATGTAAGAGATTTGGAACCCCCTGTCATCATCATTTTCAGCAAGGAAGTAAGTAAGGAGAACATCAATAGTTGCTACAGCCAAGTATATTAAATATTTAAAAACCTCCGGTAAAAGAAGGGTTTGTTTCAGGTGGATTCTAAACTTCCTCTGCTTGAACAAGGAGAATAATACGGGTCGTTCATTCTGCATTGCTTGAGTTATGCAGGGAGATGACACTCCTGGATAATGTATGATGATGGCTTTCACAAACAGATCTAATTGTGTTTTCACGTTCCCCACACACACACACTGACAATCTTAACCAGGCACGACACGGTAATACGATTCATTCGTGATTCATCTTCTCGCCATGGTTCGCTTTTCGTTACCGAGAGATCGTTCCGACAACTCTTCTCCGATCCGTCATGCCGGGCCACCGACCGGTCACCCAACCAAGTAAAGGATGGCATCTGGGTAGTTATGAGAGCCCCCTCGACGCGACGTCTGAAAAATGAATCACATTAAAGCAGCGACTCGTTCCGACGGCACGTCGCGACCGCGAGTGATCCGGAGAGAAGCCACGGTGTTAATGATGCTCGTGATGATGGGAATCAACGCTCCGGCTGGAACCGACTCCTCGTATCTGATTGGCTTCCTCGTCCTGTGACCGATCTGGATGAAAGATTGTGATCAGATGTTGTGTGTCGAGACACCTCAGGCACCTCTGAGTTTAATTACACATCTCAGACGGCAAAACAAAGCAATGAGAGAGACAATCAGAGGCTGACGGCGGATGGTGATGCTTCTCAAATGTGTTTCCAGTGATGATACGAGGCAGAAAATTTCACCTAAGATTGACGGTTCGACAGCACTATCAAGTTAGAACTATAGAGCTCCTATACAATGATCTTTAAAATGTCTTCTACACACAAATAACCAAGCCAATAAAAAACTTTAATTAAACATATTTCTATTTAATTGTTCTATTTATTTAAGTCTAAATAAACCATTACCTTTTATGCGAGCACTTTCCTCTCACGGAACATCTGTTGTGATGTTACTAAAATAACAGTTTTTACAGCCTGATTTATTGACTTGTTGTTGCAAATAATACGCTTCATAAAGTTGGTTTTAAAATATAATGTGTCAGTTGAACCAAAGAAATTGGTGAAATGTACTGTTTTTATTATTCTAAATACATTTTGATACATATTAAAATAAGCCCATTATAACAACTTGTTCCTATACTTCAAAAGTTTGAAATTGATTGGAATACAGAGAAAAAACTAAAGTAAACAATAAAACATTACGAAGCTTGTCGTGACTTTAGGAAACGGTTGATTTGTTTTTACAAAAAAATAAATTAAACTATCATTTTAAATTGATTTTGACACATTTTTACACTGTCAACCTTTTCTTGTGAATTAAATGTGTGTTATTGTTTTGCTTTTTCCACTTTAAAAACAATAAAACTAATTAAAATCAGTCACAAATTTGATAACTTTAAATACTGTTTGACAGATTTTTATATTTTCAACTTTTTATTGTGCGAAAAATGTTTGTCATTGTTGTGCTTTTTCCACCTAAAATAAAATAAAAGTTTAAAATCTGTCACAAATTTGATCAATTTTAAATAGATTTTGAAACATTTTTATATTGTGAACTTTTTATGGTGCTAAAAATGTTCGTTATTGTTGTGCTTTTCCCACTTTTTTTCTTCACCTTACTGGAAATTAAGCGTATTTTTTTATTCTGAATCCATTAACAAAAATATGTCTGACATAAAAAAAAGTTTTTCTTACATAAATAATTGGAAAATTTTCTTTCTTTTTAACTTTTTTGAGTCTTCACTTGTGTCTAGAAACTTTATTTTTTACGTTGGAAAACGTCAGTAAAACTTGATGGAGGAATGTATATACAATTCATGTATACATAGAATACCACAGAGTATAAATGAGTGAATTAATGGTAACTATCATTAGCCAGCATGTTACCATGACTTCAGTATTCTTCTAGCTGTTGGCTCATGACACGTCACAGTCCGGTCTTAGACAAGTGAGGAGCTAAGAGTTTGTTAAAGGCAGAACTCTCAGAGTAGAACAGCTGGTCGTGTGCTTGCAGGACGTTACATCAGACCGTGAAGTGAAATACATTCTAGGATTTGCGGTGTTGAATTCCGTCATGACTGGCATAACATATTTTAACAACTTAAAACAAGTAATAACATTAAAAAGTATTTTCAGTTGTATTTGTTAGTAGAAGTACTATTACCTAGTAGAAGAAGTAGTAGTGGGAGTAGAATAAGTAGTACAAGTATTAGTAGAAGTATCAGTACTAGTACCTAGTACAAGAAGTAGAAGAAGTAGTAGTAGAAGTAATAGTAGAAGTAGTAGTGGGAGTAGAAAAAGTAGTACAATTATTAGTAGAAGTAGAAGTACTAGTACCTAGTAAAAGAAGTAGTAGTAGAAGTCATAGTGAGAGTAGAATAAGTAGTTGTTATTATTAAAGTATAAGTACAAGTACCTAGTAGAAGAAGTAGTAGTAGAAGTAGTAGTGGGAGTAGAAGAAGTAGTACAATTATTAGTATAAGTATAAGTACTAGTACCTAGTAGAATAAGTAGTAGTAGAAGTAGTAGTGGGAGTAGAACCAGTAGTACAATTATTAGTAGAAGTAGAAGTACTAGTACCTAAGAAGTAGTAGTAGAAGTAGTAGAAGAAGTAGTACAATTATTAGTACAATTAGAAGTAGTAGGAGAAGTAGAATAATTAGTAGAAGTAGTAGTAGAAGTAGTAGTGGGAGTTGAAGAATTAGTACAATTATTAGTAGGATTAGAAGTAGTAGGAGAAGTAGAATAATTAGTAGAAGTAGTAGTAGAAGTAGTAGTGGGAGTTGAAGAAGTAGTACAATTATTAATATAAGTATAAGTACTAGTACCTAGTAGAATAAGTAGTAGTAGAAGTAGTAGTGGGAGTAGAACCAGTAGTACAATTATTAGTAGAAGTAGAAGTACTAGTACCTAAGAAGTAGTAGTAGAAGTAGTAGAAGAAGTAGTACAATTATTAGTAGAATTAGAAGTAGTAGGAGAAGTAGAATAATTAGTGGAAGTAGTAGTAGAAGTAGTAGTGGGAGTTGAAGAATTAGTACAATTATTAGTAGAATTAGAAGTATTAGGAGAAGTAGAATAATAAGTAGAAGTAGAATAAGTAGTAGAACAGCTCGTCGTGTGCTTGCAGAACGTTACATCAGACCGTGAAGTGAAATAAATACTAGGATTTGCGGTGTTGAATTCCGTCATGACTGTAGCACGCCTGGAATAACACATTTTAACAACTTAAAACAAGTAATAACATTAAAAAGTACGTCCAGTTTTAAACAAGTGTAATTGTAAAAACAAGTGCAGAGAGAAGAAGCAATCCATCACGGTGGGAACCCGACAGGTATCCAAGATCTGTTCCCTCTGACTTTTGTTTAGAACAAACAGCAGTCGGAGGAGGAGAAAAAGAAGCCGACAATAAGGGAAACGTCTCTTCCATGTCGATTTAGAGGAATAGTTTAGAGAGATCTGCCGTCTCTGGAGCAGCGGCCTTAAGAGTCTGTCGTCACTAAGTCTGAAGAGATTTACTATCCAAAGCAATTAAATGTTTGGCATGCAAGTGATCCTGGGGGGCACTGCCGGGCGGAGGGAGGGGAGGGAAGAGAAGAAAAAAAAAAAAAGGTTACCTGCGTCTCTTAGTGAGGGCGAAAATCTTTAAACGCAACCTTGGAGAAAGTGTCAGGAGAAGCGTCGCCCTCTCACTTTGTCTCACTCATGTGGTTAACAGGAGGCAACTCGCGTGACCAGGGAAGCAATTAAAGGGAATCCCGGGAGATGTTTTCTCATCCCGACCCGTCCTCGCCGCTCAATCCATCACGTGTTATGAATCAATGCCGGAGCGACGGCGGGAAAACTTGAGGGACGTATCGATCACCACAATTAAAACGGAGCTGTTTTCACACGGCGATGCCGCCGCGGCATCGTTTACACTTGTTCATTAAAGTGAGCCCGACTCGCTTGCAAATCCAGGATCGAAAAGTAGATCATCAATTCATTAACCTCGACTTAGGAGTTTTTAATCACTTTTTATGACGCTTAGAGGATTTGTGTTTCTCCTTGCGCCGCGCTTGAACTCCACGCAGACGGTGAGTTTCATTTTAAATAAAGCTTCTCATCTGTAGATGTTGTTAAATGATTAAAACGCTTTTATTATCTGTGGCAGGAAGTATGAATGTGAGTGTGTAACTAGAACATGTGCATTTCCAGAAGAAAATACAGTGTGAATTCTGAATATTTAAACTGAAATGATTGAAAGTATTGAATGAGTATTCAAAGTAAAAATGTTGTAAAAACAGTTGAAATGGTGGCATCAAGGAAAAAAGACTGATGTGAAAACGTTGAGCTAAAGTGAAAAAGGTTGAGAAGAAGAAAAGGAAGAAGAATAAAAAGGTAGAATTTGAAGAAGAAGTAGAAGTAGTAGAATTAGAAGTGGGAGTAGAAGATGTAGTAGAATTAGTAGTAGAAGTAGAAGTAGTGGTACAACTATTAGAAGTATAAGTACTAGTACCTAGTAGAAGAAGTAGTGTAAGAAGTAGTTGTAGAAGTAGTAGTGTGAATAGAAGAAGTAGTAGCTATTATTAGAAGTATAAGTACTAGTACCTAGTAAAAAAAAGTAGTAGTAGAAGTAGTAGTGGGAGTAGAAGAAGTAGTACAATTATTAGTAGAAGTATAAGTACTAGTACCTAGTAGAATTAGTAGAATAAGTAGTATAAGAAGTAGTAGTAGAAGTAGTAGTGGGAGTAGATGAAGTGGAACAATTATTAGTAGAAGTAGTAGTAGTGGGAGTAGAAGAAGTAGTACAAGTATTAGTAGAAGTACAAGTACTAGTACCCAGTAGAAGCAGTAGTAGTAGTAGAAGTAGTAGTAGTAGTGGGAGTAGAAGAAGTAGTACAAGTATTAGTAGAAGTACAAGTACTAGTACCTAGTAGTAGAAGTAGTAGTAGAAGTGTTATTGGGAGTAGAAGAAGTAGTACAAGTATTATTAGACGTACAAGTACTAGTACCTAGTAGTAGAAGTAGTAGTATAAGTAGGTCATTAATGCACATGTATGTCTTGGCTAAAATATTATTTTCTTTGCGTCAATAGTTGAATGAATTTCTGCTGTAAAAGCTCAAGTTATTCATTGAAGGTTCAACTCTAATGGAATAAAACCAGGAACAGACGACGACCTTTAACTCGAGTGACTTCACTGACTTGCAGAGACTAGAAGGTAACGGTGAATAATAGAGTTCAATTAAACCTTCGAACCTCCGTCTGTGTGAGAATAAGTCAAGAGAGAGGAAACTCTCCAGAGATGAAAGAAGAGTTAATTAGAGTCTCTGTGATTCTTCGGTCCTTCCTGTCAACAGTAAAGGTTCCACGTGTCAAGGAACCTCGCTCGGCCTTGTTAGCGTAGTTTTAATGCCGGTTTCACTAGAGTTGCCATGGTAACAGACCCATCACGCTGGTCATAACCATCAGCTGCCAGGAGGAAAAGTTGAGGTTGGAATTAATTTCTTCTCTAGGTTTTTGGTCCGTGGGAGGAAACCGGAGTAAACTGGACGGCACCAAACAAATGCTGCGGCCTTCAAAATAAGAGTCAATAAGTGAAGTTAATGAGGATGAATTGAAGTCGCCTGATTGAGATTAATGAGGCTCGTGATCAATAGTTTTTTTCCTGATATAGATTTTACCTCCAGAGCTTATTCACTTAACAAAAGACAGTTTGCTTCATAAATCTACTGCCGATACATCAAACCGCTCCGTCTTATTCTGAAACAAACGTGAGCCTGAGTCGATTAGCGTGTATGGATTAGAAGCAGAAATGTCAGAGGATGTTATTGTACTTTTACTCATTTTGACACCGGATCGATGACAGAAGCCGCCACCGTCGCATCTGAAAAAAAATTCCACTGCAGGCGTCTGAGAAATATTTCCCAGCGAGTCAGTCTGACACCTGCATGGCGACGGGTGAAAAAGGGTCATGTCCCAGCACTCTCCGAATTCATTTCCCCGCAACACTGTGAGCCTCCGTAATATTGTTCCTTCGCAACGGCGTGACCTGCAGTCAAACTGTCGCACGGATCTGTAAATAAGACGAAATTCCACCTTCTGCAGAATGTTCTTCGATATTGAATTTTTATCTTTATTTCAGATTCGTTTTTTCTCCCACAGCAGGGTCGTATGGAGCCCCATTAGCAAGTTACTTGTACTTAAGAACCTCATGAAACACTGTCCTTTAATTGTGAAAGGAAAAAACAGATGTTTTTATGTAGTTGCTGTCCTTGACTACCTCTAGCTGCGCTGAGCTTAATTGATTAATATATACTTAGTCAAAAACAGCAGATTAGAACATTTATTTCAGGTGTCTGAGGTAAGCAGTTTTTTCACGGACAGAACCTCGGATATATATATAAAAAATAAAACAGCATGACCGGCAAAAAACAAACCTTCAGTACATAAGAATGAGCCCTGATTGGTTTTTCTGCCAAAATGTGGTACCATAAAGAGTTTTACTAAAAGAAAATATTTTTTTGATTAAACTTGACCAAACGAGCATCTTGACATGTCAAGGGTCACAAGCTAATGTTACTTCAAGGAAAATCCAGGTTGACTCCCGGCACTCCAGTTTCCTCCCACAGTCCAAAAAACATACAGAGATTCTGATTCACAGACCTCAGAGCCCGTTCTGAGGTGTAAGGCTGGGTCAGATCACTGATGTAAGGAGGAGTCTGACCATGAAAAGATATGAAAGTAAGAACCAGAATTTCTGAATGATCCTGAAATAACCTGGCAGCCAGTGAAGAGTTTCAAGGATCGGAGAAATGTGAGTTCTTCTACTAGAGCAGGCGAGACAGCTCCTTCTTGTTTAGACACGAAAATGAATTGTTGCAATAGTCCAGAGGAGAAGACACAAACGTGTGATGAAATGAGTGATTGGTTGTGCGTGTCTGTGTGCTCTGTGACGGACTGGCGCCCTGTCCAGGGTGTCCCCTGCCTCTTGCCCTATGAAACTGGGATAGACTCCACCTCCTCATGCTACCCCTATCAGGGATTAAGCGGGACAGAAAATCAATGAATGAATGAGTAAGACAATTAAGATCAACAGGAGTTATATACTGGTTACAAATGCCTCAGGGGCTGGTTGGGAACACATTCTACTGCATGATATTAAGTGGAAGGTCTGTCTTGTAACCGTTAACTGACTTGTTTTTTAATAAAAGTATACAAAATTGCATTTCCTTCGTTCCTCCTCTCAGTACATCCTCGCTGTCTTTTCAATTTCAACTATTTTTGCCTTGATTCCACTTTATTCTTGGTCATTTTGGGATCATTCGTTGACATTCTAATATACACTTTGTAGCAGTAGCATGTATTGTTTTTGGTCAGTTTGTTCTTATAGTAGAAACAAAATGTATTTTCAATTAAAATCAAACACTTTAAGCTCCACAAAGAGACATAAAGACGTGGTAAAGGGAGACGGTCGGACAAATCAAAGTCACCTTTTGTGAGACATATTTTGTTCTAGTCCTTTCCTAAAAGCCCTCTAAAAATAATTGGATTTTTTTTTTTAACAGTACTGTAACTTTGACGCTTAAATAATTAACTATTTGATCGATTGGTCTGTGTTTTAACGAAGCAATCGTTCAGTTTCCGTCAGCAGTCAACAGTCAACCGAGAATTTTCAAACTCGTCGAAGTTGAGATCGTTTTTCCACGCACACGAGGGGTCGTTTGATGTATTGACATATTGACGGGTCAACATTCAAGTGGTGTAACCAGGGCTTCAGAGTCAATCCATATGAGGAATTAGCTTTTTTTCGGCACTCTCGGAAGGAAAGCATCCCGACAGACCTCTCCGAGCAAAGATTGATAGATCGCTACGATGCAAATCCTCCCAGCGGAGCAAACATTCTCTGTTTGTTGAAGAGCGTGTGCACACTAGGGGGCGTCTTTCTTCTGCCCTTCAAAAATCAACATGCATCAACTATTTGATCAGAGGCGGGAATATGCCGACGTGGGAACAGGTAAGCCATTGTGTGTTCCTCCGCCCGAGATAATCATCTCCTCTGTGCTCTGTCCATCACGGCAGTGTCCATTTCTTTCTGTTCATTCATACTGGCATTCCTCCGTCACGCCGGTCTGGACCTTCCCTCCCGTTATCTCGGGCCGGAGGAGTGAGCATCGACTTCGATCTCTCGGCGAGGGGGGGGCAGTAATGAGACGGCCTCAGCTTCACGCCGGCGTCTATATAGGGATCATCTCGGTAATTGACTGGAGGATAGAAGAAGTGGAATGCGCCGGGATCAATCATGCTAACCTTTTCTTCGCCCGCTCTGTCTCGTCTGCGCTTGTTACTCACCTGTGGCTGCATTAGTGAGAGGAATTAATGTGCTGGAGATTCTTTTGTTAGGATTAATGGACTGTACGCTCTTCGTCTTAATTCGTCTCAGGGGCCAAGAGTGGACTGAAGAACGTTGAAATGGGAAACGCTTTTGACTCCCGCTGGTGATATCCCAGAAATTATGAGGTGGGCAAAGTGCCACCCGGGGGGGGGGCCACTTGCCCGCCCCCACAGTGCCTGTTTTTATCCGGCCCTGTGTATATATTTAAACAGCTATTAATGTTCTTATTGATACTGTTGGATTTAGTTTCAGTCACCATTTAAAGTCTTTTTTATTCCATATGCTTATAAAGAATTACATCATTTTTTTCTTGTTTCATTTAAAATAAAAAACTTTCTTTTTATGTTTTTTTACAATATTGATATTTTAATTTACGGTTTCTTGTATATCATTGAGATTTTAACACATTTCCTCTGTTAAATATTTATTTTATTAATATAATAAACAACTATATTCATTCATGGGATTAATACGGATCATGCTTTCCTAAATGTGTAATTATTTTGTTAAAATATAAGTAAACTGATCAATATTTATACTAATATTAGTATTGTAGTAGATTGTTAATATTATTATTTTTACTTTTGGATTGATCTCTTCTGTTAATTATGTTTTATTATTATATTATAAAATATATATTCGTCATATATACATACATCAACTAATAAACATAAATTATTAAATATATTTTAAAAAAATGAATAGAAATTCTTTATTTATTTACACAAAATAATGAAAAGGAGACTCCAGAGGCACAAGTGCAACAATCTTTTTGAAAAGTTTCTGATGCAACGAACTTGCAATAAGAATAAAAGTCCACAAAAATCCAGGGGGATCCAAACAGCCTTTAAAAATTATTTTAAAAAAATCCGGTAAAACAAGAGGCTACACTTTAATCACTAGTAACCATTAATAGAAATAGATTTATATGAATTAAAATCACATGTTTAACATGTATAATCATTGTAGATAACTTAAAAATACATGGTGAAGTTTCACCAGAACCAAAGATGTATTTTAAATTCTAGGGTATTTCCTGTTACCAGTTTGATTCCTGAGGAAACGAGTCACGATCATAAAGTAGTTCTGATAGAAACCAGGCTTCATAATAAAAAAGTAATGTTCTCGCACCAGGCACATATATCACCAGATCTCTCCCTGAAAATGTTTCTGAAACCGTCGAAAAATATATTTCCGTGTGTTGTTGGAGTTTTTAAAAACGATGACGATCATAATCACAGTTCCCAGAAGAGGAAACCTCGTCCATTCAGTTTCCACATTAGCATCTCCTCATCCAGTTATCTGGAGAGCTGACGGGATGTCGATTAGATTACGAGGAACCTCTGGGTTTGCATTGGATGGACAAACGTCCGCTAATTAATTATGTATTTAAATAAAGCTTTCAAACGTGGACTCTTTGTTGTGTGCGAGTCAAGGAGTCGCATATCAATCATCTTGAGCTCTTGGCTCCATTCATCATGCCTGGTCTAATAACAGTCAAGGTGAATTTCACAATAACAACAAACACAACGACAGAGCTTGTGCAGCGAAACATGATACGACGGTCAATTAAATTCAACAAATTCATTCTCCTCGCCTTATTAAATCATTTTAACGACTTACTTGATCAGTTTTACTTTCGGCTTGTTTGTCTGATTCAGATAAAAGGTCAGTCCACTTGAACCGCTTCCTAAAATACACTAAGCCTTCCATCTTTATTTGTCAGTCTGTCTGTCTCTTGCAGACACACACACACACACGTCGGTTTTGTCTCCAGGGCGCCCAAACAAACACACTAAAGTGCTTTATTATCATTGATTATCTTTTCTTAAGTTTCTCAGGTCGGCAAACAAACGCGTATGATTTCGAGGGGGACGCTCCCGCCGAGTCCACCGTTTGGACTCGCTGCCATATGACACTAATCTACAGCATCAGCGTGAGCAAGATGTGCTGCCAACTTCCATCCGACTAAATCTCAGGGCTTGATCTCCGCATGTCAGCCTGCGAGCGGGGATCAGCTATTATTTATCCTGGGCTGCGGCAGCAGAGCTCCGGGACTGCATCGCAATTTTCTCTCCTTGAGAATATTTAGGGAAATAGCGGAGCGCGGGAGGGTGAGCGGATGCAAATGTCTGCGGCGGTAATATGGATAAAGGACGAGATAAAGATCGTGCCATGACAAAAATAAATGGGAATACATTAACAGACAGCTCAATTTGTATCATGGGTAGTAGTTTCTGATACCGGTACTGATAGCAGTTCCTTCACTTGGATCAGGCATTACCAAAGTCAGGCCCAAGTGAAATGGAAAATAAATAAAGTAAAGTATTTGCTATGTGTCAATGTTTATTCTCTTTTCTTCCCACAAAGAAGTTAGTCTTTTTTTCGCATAACATGTTGATGATACACAAGCTTTTATTCTGAACTTCTACCTGAGAAAACTCTTGGTTTTACTTCATCAAAAGCGGCCCTTCTCGAAAAAAATTCTTAGATACTGGTTCCAGAGTAAAGGGATGATGTCGTTCTATGTTTGTATCCTTTTAGGTTTTTGTGTTATTTTCTCTGATCTTTGCTCTTTATATTTGCACTTTGTTATCTCTTTACACTTTGCTTTGTTCTTGCTTTTATGAAACTGTAAGGTCAATCTAATCTAATCCTAAAAAATACAATTTTTCTATACTAATTTGACAAGATACATTTTAATAAAAACAGTAAATGACAAAGTACAAATATTCCATTTGATTTTTTTTTAGCTACATTTCCAATTTAGTACATTTCAAGCTGTTTTCTTACAGAAAAACAAAAATCCAGTGCAAAATAACACTACAAGGAATAAATTGATCTGATGTTCACTGCCTTCGTCATGTATCTGTTTTTTTTAAAAGAAAATTACCAGCGAAAGACGAAGCATTTTTAAATATAAAAGCATTTCGGTGCAACAAAAGAGCAAAAGTTCGATCCCCAGCCCTGAAGACTTCACGATACGACATGCATCACGATATTTGGATCATGATTTGACATTGGATAATTATCAGTTTTATCTTGCTCTTTAAAGTATATACTTTATTGAATATTGTTTTGATTGTTTAAGCGCTTTGTGACCCTGGTCTGGAAAAGTGCTATACAAATAAAAATGACTTACTTACTTACTTAAATGACGATATTCTAAACCTCAAACTTGCAGGCCACCTGCAGCCAATTAAAAGTTATACTACGGTCCTTAATTTAATGCTGGACTTTTTATAGGTGTTGGTCCAGCAAGGGAACCATCTTTTTAGAATGTTAATTAAGTAAGTAATTGTTATTTGTAGAGAGCCTTCCTCAGACAAGGGTCAAAAAGCGCTGACACAATCAAAAACGATACACAATTAAAATAGATGCAAATTTAAAAACTTTTAAAGGTCAAGACAACATAGAGACAAACACAGCAGCCCCAAGAAAGTTAAGAAAAAAAACTACGCAAATAAAAAGGTCTTAGAAAAAGATCATCAAGTTCATTTTTTAATCTATATAGCTTTGATTACAGTTAAGGTGCAACATATTTCTACATAAAACGAAAGAGCCCACAAAAAATTAACCTAAAATTGTCCAAGTTCACAGTAAAACAATGAAAGAAATCCCCCACAATAAAAGACAAACTTTAAATAAAATTTGGATCAAAGACAAGCAGAAAAAGTTTAAAGCAGTTTAAAGAGCCAAGTCTCGTCAATATTTAGCTCCGTTTGTTCTGTGGCCAGTTAGGTTTGAGACCTTTGTTCTACATAATTAACTAGAAAAATACTACACAATATTACTCAACAATTTAATTTTTTGTTAGCGGCATCTGTACTGCTTCTTTTATAAGCAGAATATCATTATTAATTCTAAGATCAATGTGTCATGAAATATTGCCAAAAATAATATGTTTCCAAAAATCTAATTTTTTCTTCTATCAAAATTGGCTTAAAATGTCTACAAAACTTGTACTTCTAGCCTAAAGCTTTTATTACCAACAGTTTCCTCATAATCTTAAAACACACTTTTACTCTATGGACTTTAACAAAGCACATATTCTCCTAAATAATCTAATGTTATAAGATGTTTTATTGTATTTGATTGATTTTATTTTGTGCGTTTTAATTTAATTGTATCTATTTTTGTACAGCACTCAGTGGTCACCTGTATTTTAAGTGCCTTATAACTAAAAATGGTTTGGTAAAATCAAATTATACAGAAGGTAATTACATGGTAAAAAGCAGATTAAATACCAAAATTATAAATCCCTGGGTAAAATGGAGGTTTTAATTATTGAAAAGTGATTTTGGAAAAAGAAAAAAAAGATGATGCAGAAAGTAGAGGTTGAAAATTGGGAGGTTGTTGACTGTTTTATACTTTTGCTCGGCTCTTTTATGCTCCAAATTCAGATTAGGCTTCAGTAGATGAACCAAATAAGTAGTTTCACTAAATATTTATCAGTGAATTGTATGAAACGTGAACAGGGTGACGGGAATACCTTCAAATCTCTGATGACATTTTGTTTTGGTTTAGATCTCGAGCCGTGTACATAGACACCGGCAGCCTTGAAATGAGCTTTGCTTAAAAGACCAGACGGGGGTTGAGAGGACTCGAGGGTCTTCAGTAAAACGCACCTTTGAAAGAAACCCATAATGAAGTGCTCGCGGCCGGAGATCAAATCTTTTGTGCGTCGAAATATATCAGCGGAGCTTATTATTAAAACCAGCCGTTACATTTGCATAATAGTCTCTGCTGCAAAGTGCAAATCAGAACCTAAAAATAAAAGTACTTGTATATATTTATTGTCTCCTGATAAGACCTCCTTCTATGCCTGATACAATGGGTTTTGCTCTGAGAACTCACACACTGTCCTTGACGGGTTACATTGTCCTCTAAGATGTGGGCGTGTCCAGCCATGACCCCGTCGATGGAACCGTAGGAAGGTAATGGCAGGAGGTTTAAGCGTCCTTCGTTGGTGAACACATGACAGCATGATGGAGGGAAGTGCAGCCTCGTGTGTCTGGTACTAATGAAAGTACACGCTGTACACTGGACCCTCCTCGCAACAGGGACAAGAACATAGAGGACCCGTTTCCTTTAAAGAGACTCTGATAAAAAGTTATACAATTGAATTATGGTCATATATTTACAGTAGTATTCCTGGACAATGTGTTGGTATTTCATTGTATCAACTATATCAACAATAACTTTCAATTGTTCAACAGAAACATCATTGATAATAAAAAGGTACCTAATCTATTTCTCGATAAAAACAATGGAATACGAAAAAATGAAGTAAAAAAGAATAGTTTAAATAAAGTGCAAACACAACTATCTTCATCAATTATTGGGATGTCTTTGTGTTTTGTTATTTTAGGTTGAGGTTTTAATCAGGAGTGTGTCAAACGATGCTATTAATTGTGATTAATTAATTACAGTTTTATCAGTTTTATTTATTTTATTCATAGGAAATGTTTCTTGGCAACGTTTCATTACATTTCATTACATTGCCACATCGTAAATTTACATGTTTCTTCTTGTCGTATAAAATAAGCTATTATGATTTAGGATGTCTTATTATGAGATTAATTTAGATTAATGAATTAAATTCAGAATTATTATTTTAGATCTTTAATTTATAGGAAACTTTTCTTGGCAATATTTCATTATATTAAAAAAAAATTGTCTTCCATCACATCTTAAATTTCTTAGGGTCGTATAAAATAACACATTATGACTTGTGATGTCAAATTATCTGATTAATTGCGATTAATTAATTTACTTAATTATTAAGTGTTTTATTTCTTTGGTTTATAAGAAACATTTCTTGAAAATATTTCATTATATTGAATTATTTTTTTGTCTTCCATTACATCTTGAATTTACATGTTTCTTCTAGTGGTAAAAATAAGTCATTATGACTTGGGGTGTCAAATGTATGTGATTAATTGAGATTAATTCACTGAAGTCATTATAATTGTTTTATTTATTTTATTCATAGGAAACATTTCTTGACAATATGTCATTATATCGAATCCTGCTTTATGTTTTCCATCACATCTTAAATTAACAAGTTTGTTTTTGGCGTAGAAAATAAGCTATTATGTCTTGGGGTGTCTAATTATGAGATTAATTTCGATCAATTACCTACAGTCATTATTCATGTTTTCATAATTCATTTTTTTATGGTTATATAAAATAAGCTATTATGACTCGGGATGTCAAATTATCTGATTAATTGCGATTCATTAATTACAGTTAATTACAGTCTCCCATCACATCTTAAATCTGACCTTTCATCTCGTTTCTTGTAATTATTTAAATTAAATCATTGCTTCTTTTTTTTATCACAAGTTGCCTTTTTGAAAAAAAAACCTAAAACAAAACAAGGTCTTTTTCTGTTTTATCTCCGGGCAAAAAGAAAAGGTCAGTAACACCATGAAGTGGACATTAATAGGTCTGGTGAACCAAATAATACTTGTTTTTTTAAGTGCCTACCTACTTTATTTATACTCTTTATTTTAATAATGATTTAGACTAAAGAACAAAACATAATTTAAACATGTATTTTTTTCAAATGTGTGAATATAAATCTTTTTCTTTACCCATGCATAACTTATTCGATTTTATTTGCAGTTTTGCTTACAATACATGGATAATTATGACATTAAAAAACACATTTGACTAAGCAAGACTCTTACAGTTGTAATTCTTATAGATCTTATAGGTAGTCTTTTATTGACTGTTGAATGGCAACAACCTAATGTGAACTGATTCCTTCAAACGTCAGCCGAAATACTGCCGGAACTATTTCATGTAATCACAGTCTAAATAAAGAGACTAGACCAGAACAAACGTCTGTTGAATACAGATCAAACACGGGAAACAACTGCGAGCAGCGCCCCCCCTGCTGTGAGCTCAGACGAGCTGTTTAGTGCTCGCTGCTGTGCTGGATGGAGCTTTGTTGGCCAGACTGAACGATACGTGATGATAATGGCCTGTTGGCCTCTCCCAGATCCCGTTTCACTGCCGAGGACACACAAGCTGCTCCGTATTTAGCAGCTCTCTCGGCTGCAAACCTAGACTGTCGGGGAGCTGCAGGGCCACTTCCTCCACGCCGGGCGAGTCTGGAGTAACAGATAGCTCCCGAGGAAAGTCGTTCGCGAGTCGCTTGTGTTACCCAAGTCCTGTCGAACAGAGGGAAACTGGAGGCAAGAACGAACCATCGAATCCTGTGTTTTAGATACAGATCCTTTTGAAAGTAGTTCTTAAAGAATAGAGAATACATCACATTTGTGATGAATAAAAACAAAAAAAGAAGATGAGTCTATATTTTTCATTATTATCTGTCAGTATTATTTGGGGGTTAAAGTGTCTAAATTTACTGATTCTCAAATGGATATGTTTACGTCATTATTTGATTTAGTGCTGTCAACAGATGAAAAAAAGATCTAATTATATAGATATTATTATTTCATCTTGTTAAATCTAACCTAAAATATGTGATAAAAGTTGAGCTTTATGTCCATTAAGATTGATAATTGTGGCAAAGTAAAATATGTATAAATTGTAAAATAATTACAGTTATTATATTACTCATATTATCAGTTTCCACCAGCAGGGGTAAATATTGTTTATTTTCTTAATGATTTAAAAAAAGACAAAATAAGAACAAAGCATCAGGTCCATGTAAAGTTTGTGTTATTTCCTTTGACTTATGTTCTTTATATTTGCACTTTGTCATCCCTTGCACGTTGTTCTTTTTATTTGCACTTTGTTCTTGTTTTTTATGAAACTATCGTTTGCTGTGAACTGGAAACCACATTTCCAGAAGATCTCCGAAGGGATTAATAAAGTCCATCTATCTAAGTGATCACATTAAAAATCTTAATTCTCAAATAAACAAATAAATAAAAAAATAAAAAAACAAGGATATGACATTCACCAAACCAATCAACCAGTCAATGTCAACGTCAGGGTGTGGCTGACAGAAAACAAAACACACACATACAAAATACCTATAAAGATGCCAGTGTTTAAGATAAGATAAGATAAGAAATTACCCTCAACAGTTATATACCAGGGACCTCGTTTCTCTAAAGGATTTTGGCTCTTGTTTAACACCCAGACTGAAAGCCGGCTGGATACAAAATGAATGTATTGTATGTAGATATTGTAAATGAACTCACAAATGGAAAAGCTGCTGGGTGTGATAAGAACATGGGAATCCTCCACGGACACAATCTTCACACCGGAAAACATCTATTTATTACGCAGAGTAATGAGCTCATGAAGGCTGGGATGTATGGAGAGGGGATCTCAGCAGGTGTATCGGCTGCTCATGAAAAGACTGTGTTGCTCTGACAGCTCCAGCGTGAAGCAGCGAGAGATGCTGATAAGATTTTCTCTCCTCTTGTTCCGTGTGGAGAGATCAATTCATATGGCAGGAGGACGCCGAGCAGAAACATGGAAATGCAGCGGCGTGTGATTCGACTGTCAGAAGCTGCAGAGACCAAATAAGTTTGATCGGACGGTATCTGTCGTTGATGGTTTCCTGGAGCCGAGATACAAACATATATGAAGACACGTATGAAAGATGGTGACGTCGACTCATCACATCCGAGAGCTGACGGCAGCATGTTGTTGTGCACATGCCAACAAATTCACTTGTGTCGACCGCTAAGCTACATATGGTGTCAGAATTAGTGTGGCTCAAAGTCAAGTCTCTGGACAACAACCAACCATGTGTGAGGTCTCAGCTGTCGGGGTTCTGGCCACTTCTTTCTTTTATCCACGCTTGCTTCTGACAAATAAAATGGGGATTTAAGAAAATAAAAAAGTAATTTTCTACTACTTACATTAGGTATAACCTTCCTCTTAAGCAGAAAGATGCTATTGTATTATCATTGGCCGTCATATGTATTTGGATGCAACGGATTAGTCTTATCTTTATTATAAATATATTTTTGAGGTGATTTGCTTTCACCATTCATGATGAAGAAAATTAAAATATATACAAATACGGTTTATATATACATATTTATGGCCACAAGTGGGATTGAGTATAAAGGTGTAGCCAAGCTGGACAAACCTGTATTAGAGTATAGTTAACTATTTGTATTATTAAGTCCTTTATTTTGTTAAATAAAACACATTTTATTTATTAATTTGCTACAAATTTTCTACAAAAAGTACACAAGAAAAATAGTAATGATTAAAAAAACTAAACAAAAATTTAAAAAAAAGGAAACTTATAAACAGAAACATTAAAGTTACAAATACAACAAAAAAAAAGTTAATTGTGATATGACTGAACTTAATTGACCTCAAGTAATCGAATCATTTGGCAACACTTATAAAGCCTAAATATAAAAAAAACTGTTCTATTCTATGTTTATATTTGTATCATGTTCTTTGTGTTATTTCCTTTGATCTACAGTATGTTCTTTATATTTGCACTTTGTTATCTATTTGCACTTTGTTCTTTGTTTTATGAATCTATCGTCTGCTGTGACCTTTATCTATCCATCTATTCTCTCTGGTCACTAACGGACAAATATACAAGCATATATATATATATATGTACAAATACACAGCTGACAAAATAATCCCCAAAATTATATTGACAGAACAAAGATCTGACAAATGGTAGTACTATGAAAACAAGTTATTTTAATAACTGTTCAACATGTTTTGAATATCACTTTAATTTAAGAAAATGTTGCTACTATTTATTATTATTAATATATAATGGTTTGGCCCCAGTGTCAGGTGTATTCCCTTCAAACAATTAAACTAGTTTGTTATATGAAATAAAGTAATTCAGAGATTCTAGTGTGTTCTACAGGTGATGAAGTCTAAACTCAAAAGTACATAAAAGAAACGTAGAAGAAGCTTCTACAGGGACCCTCTCCCTCAACTTTGCTATTCCCAACTCCCTTTTCTTTCTCATTCAAATTGCAGGAAAGCAGCATATGCAGAGATGAAGACGAGATGTTGCTCTGCCGTTGACATCTCCCTGAAAGCTTCAGAAGTACTTTCTCTGCACCACTCAAGAGACCTTTTGCCCGCCCGACGACGGCCAGAATCGGATATAATCATTTCCCACAGAGAAGCTTTCAATAAGCTCCCGACGGAAAGCGCGGTTTGGCTTCGTTTCTTCGAGCGCTCCAGCTGAAAATATTACATTTTGTCTCTCAGCCATTTTTTTTTTCTGTGTAGAAGTCATTACAATTTAAAGCTCAGCATTAGTCTTGGCATCACAGCGGCTTTTTGACCTCTGGACGCTCAGGCCACGCTGTGACTTTTCTTCTCACTTAAAGCCACGTTCAGATACACAATGTTTTGAAGTGATGACACAAGCGTTCCTGCAACAAGACGCACGAGAGAGCAGGCAAAATAAACTGCTGCTGCTGCTAATAAGCAAGTGTCCAACATGTCCTCGCCGAGGTTGATGAGGTCGAGCGGCCTCGCTCCAGGAATAAAGCACCGACTCTAAAGCCTGATCACAGTTCCACTAATTATTATCCACTTCACCAGAGACTGAAAGAAACACACTAGGATTGTCACGTTGTTGTGGTTCAATAAAAAAACTTCAGTGTTTTCTTCCTAAAAATCGATAGCAATTTCAAATATGCAGATATTTGACTCAAATAATAATTATGTTACTGTTGGAATCCAATGTTACTTACAGTGAAGTCGAGGGACAAGTAAGAGTTTATAGACTATACAATCTATCCAACTATCTATCCATCCATCCAACTATCTATCCATCTATCCAACTATCAATACAACTATTTATCCATCTATACATCCGTCCATCCATCCATCTATCCATCTATCCATCCATCTATACAACTATTTATCCATCTATACAACTATTTATCCATCCATCCATCCATCCATCCATTCAAATATTTATCCATCTATCCAACTATCTATCCAACTATTTATCCATCTATCAAACTATCTATCCATCTATCCAACTATCTATACAGCTATTTATCCATCTGTACAACTATGTATCCATCTGTACAACTATTTATCCATCTGTACAACTATTTATCCATCAGTGTGTTTCCCCTCTGGGGATGAATAAAGCTTTTCTATTTTTTTTTTTTCTATTCTATCCATCCATCCATCTATACAACTATCCATCCATCTATACCACTATCCATCCATCTATACCACTATCCATCCATCTATACAACTATCCATCCATCCATCTATACAACTATCTATCCATCTATACAACTATTCATCCATCCATCCATCCATCCATCCAACCATCTATCCAACTATTTATCCATTTATCAAACTATCTATCCATCTATCCAACTATCTATCCAACTATTTATCCATCTATCCAACTATTTATCTAACTATTTATCCAACTATCTATCCATCTATCCAACTATCCATACATCCATCCATCTATCCATCTATATGACAACATTTATTATGACATTTTATTATTTAGTTCCACTTGTGTATTTATTTATAATAATGTCATTTATTTTCCTTCTTACCTAACACTTTAGGTCCTTCAACAAAATTCCACCGTGGCTTATCCATTTTGTAGAAGAGCGAGTTAAAAAACAAACATTTTTGGTAAAGATAAATAAATAATCGGATTCTAGGAAACCCATCGTACCACTTTTCTTCATCAAAAAAGAGATACTTGGAGCTGTTTTCTTGGAGCCAGTTCTAGCTTAGAAACTCTTGGAAGAAAAAAAAAAAAAAGAAGTCATGAAAAGCTCGGGTCACTTCCATCCCCTGCTGTTCCCGAACACTTCCCTGCCAACCTTCTTCTGCTGACCTTGCTCCGCCGCCGTCCTCCCCTCTTTCATCCCCACTTTACTGTGGCTTTCTGCAGACCTCACATAAAAAACTCTTACTGGTCCTGAGGTTTCTTCATCCACAAATACTCTTCATCACACCCCCTCCAACCGACACTCGTTTTTTCCCCCCATCTTTCCTCTCCATATCTCATCACTCTTTAGACAGTGTGTCTCACACCCATTACAAAACCCAGGGTGCATCACCGCTCCATCTACCATTAATGGATTTCCAATGCTCGGACCCCCCTCCCCTTCACCTTTCTCGTGGTCGTACGCCTCCTCCCTGGGTAGCATCGTTCAGTAAGCTGTTTAGAAATGCATGAATCCGCTCCGTGTTATTGTACTCACTCCATCATTACTCATTCCCCAGATAGAGCTGTGAGGCACGACCCCCCACTCGCTTTCCCTTCCGAGTCAAACGGGAGACAACGGCCGCCGTGCGACGACAGCTTGTCACGAGATGGAAGCGATCCACTAGGATTCACGTTTGTTCGCCGAAAAAAAATGATAATTCAAAAACAAGTATTTCTAACCGGAAAAGCTCTGGAGGGGATTACTGCGACAATCTGAGCCACGCATTTAACGACTCTCTCAACAAATAATCTCCGGATTAAAAGAGTTTTTAATTATGAATGAGGCGACAATAACTCCCGAAAAACGCTTGAAATTGGCAGTTTATGACTGGAAACGATGGGAATTCTTTCTCCGGGAGGGATATTTTAAACTGATTTCTCAATCTAATCTCACTTTTGTCTACATTTCTTTGCCAAAAGACAAACAATCGCGTCCTCTCCCAGAACTCCCTCCTCTCGTTTCTTTGTATGCGAGCGAAACAGAGAATCTATTGTTCTTCGCACAGAGCATGTAGGGAACGGTACGAACAAGCGGCTCCATCAGAGGAATCGCACACTTTCATGATTCACACTGCGGATGTGCGACACTTTGAAGATGATCAAGTCGAAACACAGCCGAATGCATCCAACACGTAAACAAAGTGTCCCTTATAGCTTTTGCGGCAGAAGAATAACTTCACCTACCTTTGGCGTTTTGGTGCATTTCCCGTTTCTGGCATCTTTAATATAGGCGATATCCAGGAAGTCTGTGTCCTACAAACAAGGAGAAACAGATTGGTTTCAAAGTCAAGTTCATTAGGAAACCTTCATCAACACCTGAGGACACGATTTAGTGGCCCCGAGAGAGAGGAATAATTGAACAAACTACAAAAAAAAGAAAGAAAAGAAAAACGACGTGTTGACAATTGACTTTGGACAAGGATTTCACAAACAATGACTTTCAGAGTTTAATTTCAAGTAGAAATCAACACTTTGCAGGTGAATAATACTTTTTATTATGCGTCTTGTTCAGATAGAAAGTGCAAACATTTTAGTCATATACATCACACAGAATAAACCATATTATTATGAAACTAAAGGGAAACTATTACACCGACCACAACATTAAAAAACACTTTATACTGACTCATCACAAACACACACACACAAAGAAACTGCCAATAAAAATAGTAATGTGGAGAGCAGGGGTAGAACCGGCGAACCGGAATGCTCCTCTGCAGATGCAACACTAATAGACTCAGGTACACATTCATTTCTCATGGTATTAGACTTTATAATTTTGATTTTGGGGGCAGGAGCGGAGTAATAGTTTGATGTATTCTTTTGTAAGTTAATCTTTGTATCCTTTTTTACTTATTTTTAATTTTCTTTGTGTTATTTCCTTTTGATCTATGTTCTTCATACTTGCACTTTGTCAAAACTTGCACTTTGTTCTTCTGTTCTCTATGTCTAGGTCAACCACCAACAATGGGTTGTGCACAATTAAATAAGCAAGGGGAAAGTGCTTATAAAACTATGCAAATGTCAAGTTGTTCGGCCATGACAGTTTTGCGGGGGTTAGAAAAACAAAAGTCATATAGTTCCCACAGGCATATATCAAGATGAAATTAATGTAACCACATTATTTTGGAGATGCCGTCTTGGCCACAGAGAGACTCTGGGTTTTATTACTGGAGAAAAGAAGCTGATAAGAATCTGCAGCTCTTCAGTTCGGTGCCACAAAAAGACGGTGGAATCGGGAGAGAAAGCAAAACAGCATTAATAACTAAAGACTTATCGATGGCAAGCTTGAGCTGCCATGTTTTTTTTTTTCCCTGAGTAATTATGAGCAATGCAGTCTGTGGCGATAAATAAACAAGGAATAAACGGCGTGTTTGAAGAGACACAGCTCTCTAGACCGTTTTCAACGCGGTGAAATAATTAAAGCAAGTGTGATGAATGCTGAGAAGCATCATACATTACACAGACTGAATTATACATTAAAGCACGGGCTCCTGTGGCTATTCCGGAATTCATCAAGTTTCAAAATCGTTTTCATGCTTATTTACATGCAGGTTGGAACGGGAAGATCAAATATAGCGATTCGCGCAAATGTAATCACAGAGACGGCACCGTCGGCGACCACAAGCCTTTATCAGTGCGGATTATCGCGCTCTCCATCTTCCTCGCAGGGAGCCGGGACGCAAGGTGGAAAATTAACTGGACTGAAGAGAGTGTCCACTCAGCACTATCAGAGCAGACGAGATGCGACAGGAGCTTGATTTGGTCTCGGAGCTCCAAACCTGGTTTCTGACTATCAAAGGTCAGAGGAAAATGGAACTCAGGATTTCTTATATATCAGGAGATTCTCTTGCCGTTTTTGTTTGTTTTTATTTATAGCTTCACCACTAATGGCTTTACGCTCAACATAATTGTTAAGGTTTTGTCACGAATAATTTTATTTAACAAACAAACAATAAAATGAGTTGGGGCCAAATGTAACAATGACTTTCAATTTTTGAGTTGTCAAAAATAAAAGCTTATGTATCTTCATCTAGTTCCACAAGAAAATAGAACTTCTTCACAGATAGAAATTAGCATTGTTTTAGCAATTAGCATGGAAAGTTAACATGGACAGTTAGCATGGACAGTTAGCATGGATATCTATCGTGGACAGTTAGCAAGGACAGTTAGAGTGGATGGTTAGCATGGACATCTATCGTGGACAGTCAATGTGGATAATTAGCATGGACAGTTAACGTGGACAGTTAGCATGGACATAAATTGTGGACATTTAACGTGGACAGTTAGCATGGACATCTATCGTGGACAGTTAGCAGCTTTTTTTTGTCATTATGAAAATCTCATATGTTCTTTTAACTAAAGCTAAGATAAGGGTGATCTCTAAACAAGATGTTAAGACAAAAAACTGTGCTTGTGATTTTTCCTACTTACTCAAGGACAAAATTGCACAATTTTATTCATGTTAAATGATCCATATTGGTCACAACGGGAACACCTCATCAAGGTTAGGTAGGATCCTAAGTGAAGTAAAAATGAAGATACAATAAATGTAAACTTCGACTATCCCCAGGATGAATTGGAAATCATTTCCAAACTTGGTGTTGGCTGGTAGGAAATGTTTTGAATCCTAAGGAGAATCCAGATGAGAGCTCAACGAAGAAGTCCCAAAGGTTCGCCTACAGACTAATCACTCTTGGATCAGAAAAACAGTAGTAAATGAAAACATAAATTCTCTTAGATGACACTTCGCTGCCTTCACCAGGCTTCTAGTTGCTTCTGGCATCCATTTTCTAAAGACTTCTGCCCAAGGGCGAACAGCTGCTAGAAAGCCTTCAGGCTCCAGTAAAACATTAACCTTTGTTTATTTTAAGAATATGCTTTCAGTGCTCATTTTGACTTTTGTTTCGCATCTTGATTATTTTCTTTAAAACTACCGACTGAAATCCACAAGAGAAGGATTCACTAGAAATACATTTTTCAGAGTTCCAGGCACAGTTGAAAGGCTCTCCTAACAGCGAGACACAAGGGCACACTTTTTTTTTTTCCTCTCTCCGTGGTGCAGAGCATCAATTAGAATGTCCCAGCATGCTCGGGGAGAGAGCTTCTGAGTCAAAGGTTAACGCCTACACCAGGTCTAAAAAAGCCGGTCTTTGAAGTCTGCTGCTCCGCATGGGGGGGCTTGCAGGAAGCGGGGCGCACTGATGGGGTCCTCTCGCCCGCCCTCTGGCACATGGCGGTTAAACATGGCTATAAGCTGCATCAGTCGCTTCGCTTTAGTGTTAACCCAGCGAGCAGACTCATTAAAGATCATGTCAACAGCACGTTTTTTTGTGCGCCGACATGTGGACGCACATGTTGCTATTAAAGAAATCGACCGGTCAGCAGTTGCTCGTTCAGCAGCGGAAAAACTCACCATATTCTGATGTTATTCTGATTTTTGGACCCGTTTTCCAAGGTTATGATCATTCGTTTACGCCACCATTTACTTCTTGGTGTCCGTCATCTCCCTTTATCATCATTTTTTCTCTCTCCGGGGCATTTCTGTCTAGCTTCAAAACAGGAGCCCATTAGGATCCACGGCACGTCCAGGAAGCAAGAAAAAGACCAGCAGGAGAGAAACTACAGGAATTAATGAACATGCTTAACCTGCATTGGCTGGAGGCTCTTTTTCCGCCGCTTGTTTCTTCCACTCGGCTACAGGCAACATCTGCACAACAACTTTTGTCCATATTTCAGAGAAAACTTTTTGCAAGTCTTTTTTTTGTTTGTAGAGATTGAATTTAAGTGTTACGGTTGCTGCCAAAACACCCCCAGGAAGATGAGGATAAAGATAAGAAAAAGGAGCTAGAAGGCTACAAGAGGAAAACAAAAATGTATTTACGTCACAGTACAGTTCGGAATCAAGTAGAATCCTACTAGTACAGTCTATTTTCCAAAACATTTTGATGTTGATCCGAATTTCTCCTATTAGAAATGTAGATTGTCCTGGTAGAATTCCCATTTGTCCTAAAACAGATTGGAATTCCAATATTCAGATCCCAGTTCAGTAGAAGGGTTCCAATCTCTCCTAGTAAAGATTAGAATTCACTAGTAGAATCTGGAATCCTCCTAAAACAGATTGGAACTCCAATATTCGGGGCCCGATACAGTAGTAGGATTCCAATCTGTACTAGTAGAGATTGGAATTCACTAGTAGTATCTGGAATCCTACTATTACAGATTGGAATTCCAATATTCAGATCCCAATACAGCAGTAGGATTCCAATCTGTACTAGTACAGCTTGGAATTCATTCCATGATACAGTCTATTTTCCAAAACATTTTGATGTAATCTGAATTTCTACTATTAGAATTGGAGATTGTCCTGGTAGAATTCCCATTTCTTCTAGGACAGATTGGAACTCCAATATTCAGATCCCGATACAGTAGTAGGATTCCAATCTCTCATAGTAGTGATTGGAATTCACTAGTAGAATCTGGAATCCTCCTAGGACAGATTGGAATTCCAATATTCAGATCCCAGTGCAGTAGTAGAATTCCAATCTCTCATAAAAGAATCTGGAATCCTCCTAGGACAGATTGGAATTCCTATATTTAGATCCCAGTTCAGTAGTAGATTCCAATCTCTCCTAGTAGAGATTGGAATTCACTAGTAGAATCTGGAATCCTCCTAGTACAGATTGGAATTCTGTACTAGTACAGATTGGAATTCTGTACTAGTAGGATTCCAGATCCTACTGGATTCCAATCTGTACTCTGACATATACATCCCAGTAAAAAATAATCACTAAAATACATTTATTGATTAATAAAGCTGCGAATAACCATCTTTTCATCAATACCCTCTTTTTAACGTTGATCAATTCCTGGTAATAATTGATACTAGTTGTTTTAATGCATTCCCCACCATGGGGTTGTCTGAATCATGGGGAGATTTATGAGTGTTCCGGAGAAATCTGGCCATCGGCTGCATTTGATGGATGCTCGGTCCATCTCGTCCGCCCACTGACTGAAACGTGAAGGTTTTTTCTGGCAATTTCATAAATGCATGAGTCTCAAAACTAGCAGCGACGACAAAATTTGAGATGACATGAGGTCAATCAGATTCCAACTATGTATTTGAAACTCTTAAATCAGGACAGCCAACATTAAAATGTGTTATCTGGTTAAAAAAAACAATGTATATTTAACTGAGTATAAATGCAACACTGAGCAACAAATCAATCGCACATGTCAATTCCAATCATCAAACGAATCCTTCTTTACTAGAGGCGTAACACAAGAATCAATTCTGCGATACATTGAGATACTTTGACCTTCAATTGAAATATCAGTAGTTCCTCTCCTGATATTTTAGTTCTTTAGATAATAATAAAAAAACGACTGTAGAAGGTGCCGAAAAATAAATGTATAATAATAAATAAATGCCATTTTGTTTCTTAATTTAAATTTTCAAATACTCAGTGATTTTATTTTTCGCTAACTGTTTAGAATAAGTAAGTAAGTAAGTAAATGTTTAGAATAATGCATGAGTACAACAATAGAATGAGATTGTTGAAAGCGCAATACTATTGTATTTTGAGTAGTGACCCAAGTATTGTGGTACATATCGTAGTGTACAGTACTTGCCAATGCTCAACCCTAATTTTTACTTTGGACATTTTAAAACATCCAGGTTAACAGTAATACATTTTTTATAGAGTTTATGACATGATACAATCAAATAGAAATATTTCCAGCTCCAGTGTTTCAGGGAATAAAAAAAAAGAGATGAAGTAAAATAAAAATAAAAAATGTCTAAAAAATAAATCATGATGTACAGATGTTTTTTTTTTCAAGATGATTAAATCACTTAAATGTCGATAGTAAATATGTCTAATTTAATGTATTAAAATAATAATAATAATCATTGAATCTTTCATTTCCATTTCATACTCTAACATATATTCTAAATTTAAATTTGTGACACAATCAGTTTTGAGATCGAAATAAAGTATTTGCCACATTAAATTGTCAGGGTCAAGGTGACCCAAAGGCCTGAAAACAAATGTATTTGTTGTATCCTTTGTGTTGTCTCAGAGTCAAGGTGGCTTCCATAAATACATATGTAGTGGTGGAGGTTGTAACTTCACCCAGAGATAACACAAGGGATACAACAAACACATTTTTTTTCCTTGACCTTGAAATAACACAAGGGTTTAAATAAATATTTGTATGTTGATGTTTGATGGACATTCAGTCGAGTTTGAAAAGCGACTTCATGAACAGGAATACTATTTATTTCCTGTGTCAAAAGGGGACGTGAACCTGCCTCGACTGAACTCGTAAGAGCTCCTTCTGACTCAACAATCCAGACACAGATGTGTTTCTGCATCACAAACCGAATTAATGCTCTCGACGGTGCCGTGGGTTCCGTGTCTGAGTCTGAAGGGGCACTCGGCTGTCGCCGGGCTTTCAGGCGACATGGTCTGTTACGAGCGAAAATGGTTTGTTGAGAGCTGCACTTGAACTTGGTTAAGAGTCACATCCACTCTGCTGCTCCACTTGTGACTTCCAACATCACAGATCACCCAATAAGAGACAAAGAACGACCAGACAGTGCATTTTCACACATTTTTGTCCAACTAACATATGGCGGGGATAGTTTATAAAATGGTTGAGATGAGCTTATCGTCAATACGGAGTTGAGAAATGATTTATTTTGTGAAATACAATTCAAAAAATAGATTAAAATGAGTAAGTAAGTGATAGTTATTTGTAAAGCGTCTTTCTAGACCAGGGTTACAAAGCGCTTGAACAATCAAAAGTAATACACATTCAATAAAATACCGAGAAATTTAAAAACTCCAAAAGACTAAGACAACATAAGACGAACACAGGAGTCCCAGAGAATCAAGAAAAAGCCTGCACAAATAAAAACTTCTTAGGAGAGGAAGATCATTCCAAAGCTTAGGAGCAACAGCCTCGAAGGATTTCTCTCCGTCTGTTAGCATGTTCAGCAGATTCTGATCCACAGACCTCAGAGCCCGAGCTGGGGTGTAAGGCTGGATCAGATCACTAATGTAAGGAGGAGCCTGACCATGAATAGTTCTAAACGTAAGAACTACAATTTTAAAGTTGATCCTGAAAGAAACTGGCAGCCAATGAAGAGTTTTAAGGATCGGAGAAATTTGAGTTCTTCTACTAGAGCGGGTCAGAATTCTTGCTGCAGTGTTTTGTATTAACTGCAGGCGAGACAACTCCTTGTTTAGACACGAAAATAAACTGTTACACTATTCTAAACGATAAAAAAAAAAAATGCATGGATTATAAGTAGCTTGAACTTCACTGCTAGTGTTGTTAGCAAGGGTTTCACACTGAATGCTAACAGATAAAAACGGTAACAGGTGGCAAAACTGCACACCTTTCTTCCTTAAACTAACAATTTATCTCAAACCCAGAACTTGCAGAGCTAAAGAACAGCCAGTAAATATTTATGACTTCCTGTCAGATTCCCCGACTGTGTAAATAAACTCATCGCCTCGGGTTACAACTGTGACTCACACTTTCGTTCTCTGACAACTTGACACAAAATAGGTCGCGTCTCGTTTTTTTTTTTCATAATGAACAGTGAGTCACTCTTTCGAGCGGAGAATCTTTCATTACTATATCACTGACAAACAATACGGACACGAGGATTTAGAAAGAGAAGCGCTAACGACGGTCCCAGAAGGAAGACTGCTGCTTGTAAACTCTGATTTAATCCGACAGCTCATTTGTCTTTAGGGTATAACTTAACGCCGGCGACATCTTGTCCCAAGTTATGAATAGAAATGGATAAAAACTTTTAATAGCCTTGAGATGAAACATATTTGCGAGGGGAAACGCAGAGCAAAAAAAAATCCACCATCCAGTAAAGATCATGTTTAAACACCCCTTCGGTGAATGAACCACGAGGGAGACTTTGTGAAATAATTAAAGACGGTCGGAGAACTTCAAGCTAACGCGAGGGCAGCTTGGATTATGAAGTACTTCCCTCGATTAAACACCAAATTAGAGCATACGCGCCCGAGAGTGACAAAGGCAGGACGTGATGCAGGTTGGCGTTGACACATGGAGCCTCGGGTTCATTTGGAGACCCACACATGGCTTGGGGGGGGGGGGGGTGAACTGAATGACTAACCTGGCCCGGTTTTTCCTCCATCCAATTCCTCCTTGACTTTCCACTGCTCTACATTTCCTCTTTCATTTCGATGAGTCATTGCTGAAATCTCGTAACAACGCCAGACGTTTTGATTTCTTCCATCACAGCTCTGATTGTTTGTTTTGTGAGAGACATAAAAACGCTAGAAAGAAAACCTGGAAGGTGTTTACATTGTCAATCAATGTAATTATAGTTCCGGTCTGAAAAACATCGTAAAATTGATAAAAAATAAAGATTTTGGTTCAGTTATTCCTTAAAATATCATCTTGATTTTATATATTGCAAAATTATTAATGCTACTCAATAATAAATAATGATTTAAAAACCAAATATCTGTGTCAGACTTTATCATATATATTCTCACACACTGCATTAAGAGTAATGCCTCGATTAATACCATAACTTCTAGAAAATAACCCCAAAAATCGAGGTGAAAAGTAGGAGAAGCCGTGTTGTTAGAAACATTGGAAGATACCTATTATTTACCACTCGTTTTACAATTGAAAACAAATTCCAAATTTCCCCAAAATGGCCAAACAAACACTGATTGTTAAAATGGGTAGCTCATCAATGCAACTTTTATGAACCAATCTTAGCCCAGGATAGAGCTATGTAACCACAGGACTGGGTCCTGGTAGTTGATCCGTTTCGTTTTCCTCCGCAAATCCAGGTTGATTTCCTACGGAGATGTATCTCAGCAAGTGACAAACTGATGCCGTAATTTTCCTAACGGGTGCCCAAACTTTTGCATATCAATGTAATCTCTCCAGCAAATCCTGGGTCTGGACCGTGGTCTTCTAACCAGTTCATAGCCCGGTACTTGCCCTAAAGAATAAGATTATGTATTTGATTTATTTTGTATCTATTATTTCATCTTAAAAATACTTTTTTATTTTGAGAAATACCATGTTTTCCCTTATTAGCTAACATTATTTAGATGCTTGTTCTGGTGAAGTTTAATAAAATATATGAGCCAGTATATATATGTATAATAAATGTGTATATATAGATATATTTTCTTTTATGGGCTGTTTAAATCTAAATGTAAAGTAACCTAATGTTAAAACATGCATTTTCTGCTTGCATGCATCTAATTACTATATTTGCCAATTCTTATTCAAGATCTTCAAATTAATTGTTACATCTTTACTCAGAATTCTAGTTTTTATCTAGTTTTTGATGTACATTTTTGCAGTGAGAGGTCCAAATCACACTTGTCCGGGGAACAAAAAAGGGTGGGGGACTAGGATCCCAAAACTTGAAGATAAAAAAGTACTAAACACAAAGTGCACTTGTGGCTCCATCTTTCAATGTTCAAAAGCAGATAAAAGATGTACAAAATACATAAACTTCTATCACGTGTGATGCATAAGCAGATGAATTTGATACAATAACATATTCTAGCAGAAGCACAAAGAGGCTTCAGACTGAAATCTGACCTTCATCATTCATCTCATCTCATATCTTTCGCTTGTATCCGATGCTGAAACCCAGCGGTTAGCGTTTGAGTGCATGTTTTTTTGGTTTCTGAGGGTTTAAATTGAAGCACTCTCAGACATATAAACCGCTGCCGATCCACATGAGATTTAGACCAGACGCTTAGAGATTGATTTCGAGAAATCAAACTGAGGAAAATAGATTGTTACAGGAATGGATATACATTTGGAAAACGTAATTGCACTCTATCACTACACTGCAAAATACGGAATAAGTGAGTAAATAAAGTGTATTAATGATTTTTACGAAGGCTGTCAAAAACAGGATGAAGATGAAAAGAAGTGGGGTGTGGAAATATTGATATAAATTGCAATTTACAATACTGTATTGAGATTCATCAACCCTGTCCCTTTTGTTTAAGAATTTAATTCAAATCGCATTTTATTTACATTATTGTTATTTTATGGTTTATATTTCAATAAAGCGTGTATGTTTTAAATAAAATAATTCAATTATTCATGCACAATTAACAGGCAAATATTCACAGCATGATGGATTTCACTTCCAGCCTCTATATATACAGGCAATGACTGAGGACGAGAGGATACAGTCGACTCCTGCAGCTTTTTAAAGCCGATGTTTGGACATATTTCGGTTTCAAAACAAACAAAGGCAGTAACGACTTCGTCAAGAGTTACTCTTCGTCAAAAGTAAGGCGGTCTGGTATTTCTTACACGGATAATACTACAAATATATCCTAGTTCCTACTGTATTCCAATATATGGCAATATATCGTAACGTTGCCCCTGTATCATGATATGTTTATCGTATCGCTAGATTGTAGCCAATACACATGATGTTTATTGGCTAGACTAAATAAATAATAATAAACAAACTATGGACAAGACATCTTAGTATGATACATGCTTTTCAATTTACTTTTAAGGGCAATAAATGCTTGTAACAAGAGATTTAAAGAGAAAATTAATTCTTAAATCAAAGCGCTTAAGTTAGATTTAGAGCTGAAATAGTAATGAAAAGTTAAAAAGTAGGATTTAAAATGCTCCTTCTACTCAGGTGTGCCGCTTAGAGACGGCTATATATGCTACATCACAGGGTCGAATTGGTTCACGGGCACTAGACAGAGAAAGTGCAAGGATTATAGTTAAGAAGCAATGGAGCGCGGATTGAAAGAATCGGTGAGGAAGAAGTGAGAGAAGAATGTCTATGAGGAGGGAAAAAAAAAAAGAAAAAAGAGTGCAAGTGGCGGTGGAGTGTGGCAATGGCTGATAGTGGCTATCAGCAGTCGCCACGCTCCACGACACACAACCAATGTTGAGATAAAAGTGGCGGCGAGCGTTGTTCTATACATCAGGGCCACATATTTAAACAAACATATCGGGTAACAGCCAGACTGACCAACAAGTCTGTCGTCAGAAAATGTGGATACAACACAAGCTGATCTCGGCTGTCCATCTCTGGTCTGTTTTTTCATCCACTTGAACACACTCTTCACTCCTCAGCACACACCGGTCACACCGGCCAATCAAAAAACCCCCCTCTGGAAAGTCCAATGAAGGATGGAGTGAAGCGAGGGACAGTGGAAGGAGGGGACTCTACCTTGACAGATAGCACAACAAAGTGGGATGACAGAGAAAGCCAAGCCGCTTCCCTCATCTGTCCATCATCCCGCGCTTTTGTTTTTTTTTTTATCGCTCTCAGTCTTTGTTGTGCTGCTGGCAGAATCCATGCTTGCCTCACATGCGTTCCTCTCTCTCTCCACGTCCATCTCTGCCACCGCCGTCTTTGGCCGCTTGCCTCCTTTGTTTCAATCCTCTCGCTGGACATCTGCCTCATTATTTCTGCTCGCCCTCACTCCCCATCGATTTTCTTGACTCGCACGCTTCTAGAACGAACGGCACACGTAACCATGCGGCGCAACATTATCTCGTACATCAACGCGTGTGTTTCAAGTCGAAAACCAATGTTTGTGTCACAAGGTCTCAAAATGTATGTTTTTAAAGGATCAAAAGGGTCAATTTAAGGTTAGAAACTGCATTTTTTTGCGTAAGATGAATGTACAATCATTTATTGTATAAAAACATTAATATGATGTCCTGATTCTTTAGGTTGAAGGAGCCAAGGTCTTGAGTAGGCAAGTTACCTCAACAATTTACTATGATTTATTTGTAACCCTACCGAACCCATTACATTAAGATATAGAGGGAAACTGTTACAAGTATAATTATTTAACATTATTTAAATGTATATATATATTTATTTTTTTATTAAAAAATATATATTCTTCAGGTTAATAAATTAATGTCAAATACTTAGAATTAAAATGATGTATTATGTGTCCAGAGAGTGTCTGGTCATTTGTTGTGAGGGAAACAATGAATTCACAAATGTAAAGAGTCCCCACAATTTACTATGATATATTTGTAACCTTAACAACCCGTAATGTAAAAATATACACTGAAACCTTTACAATTACAATTTTCTAACTCCCCATAACACTTTAATTTTATTTATATATGTGTTTTTAATGAAAGAATATAAATAAATTAAACCTTAAATTAAATAAAAGAATGTCAAATGTCTATCATTAAATCAAGGATTTTGAATAACAAAAAAATATTTTTTAAATAAATGATGTGAGCGTTTTTTCAGCTTTGTGGTGTAAATAATGAATTCAAATTTTTCCAAATGTTAAGATATAACAGTGCTGGATTTACAGATTAACCCACAGAAATGATATCAGTTTGAGCAGAATAACAGATTTGACCACTTTGCCTAAGCAAATGAAATAAATGTTTGAGATAATGGATGCTGATAAAAACTAATATTGAAGGAAATAGGCAGTGAAAAGACGCTGGTTTGTGTCTTATTTTGACGGATCAGCCAGAGACTCAACATGGATCTGTTTCGTCTCTCAGTCAAATGTATTTATTTCTCAAATAATTGGATAGATATTTATACTTGTTTTTTTCTCACAATGCATCCAGTTGTCATGGAAGTGAGTCGTACTGGAGATGAGGATTCAACACTCCAAGATAAAGACCAGGGTTCAAGTGATATGTTAGGTCCGGATATGAAATTAGAACCTTAAGTAAGAGTAGTGGATATAAAGAAGACGCTTGTTCATTAAAGACAGTCTGGTGGGCCATCGGAAGAAAGGGATTTGCACTTCAATTTAAAATACCGTCTCTTCAAATCAATTACCTTAAATGAGGACAATGTATCGGCGTGTTCTAGCCGAGCCAAAAGGCAAAGAAAGGTGTCGACTTCCGAGTCCCTTAAACCAACGGTGACCGAAAAGGTTTAAGCTCGAGGATACAAGTGTGGATTCTTCCGTGGAGAAGTCGAGAGGGTTATTGATCCGCAAGAGCCTCTGAGTAAAGCTGTTGCTCCTTTAAAATAAGTAGATCCCAGTTGCAGTAAGTCAGGGTTTCCAAGTTGAAGGTAGCCCCGGGGCTGACCCAGGGATCATGGATCTCTCTCAGTTGCCACTCGCAAAAAAGCCTGGAGGGACTAGAGAACACTTCTTTTGAGACGGATTTCTAGGCATTGGAGTGTTTCAATAAGAGTTGTACGAGAATATTGATATAATTACTGTGGTATTCTTTTCATGATACTGTATGGATATTACTCTGTATCAATTATAATATATATATATAAAGTGTTGTTTTTGCTTCCAAATCATGTTTTATTTTCTTTCATGGATCTTTAATGGTTTATATTTCAATTAAGTGTTAATACGATGAAATAATCCAATTTTTATTTTTCATTAACAGGCAAATATTTGCCGCCTTTATTATATTTTTCTTTTTGCAGTTAAATATTGCAAAAAAAGATGGAATTTAGATGGAATTTCTTCCCCCGGGGTAATGGAACAATAAAATCCCACCATGACTGAGGACGAGAGGATACAGTCCACTCCAGCTGATCTTTTTTACATATTTTGTCAAAAAAAAAAATTAAAGCAGTTACAAATTCTGCAACGCCAAAGTCAAGTACTCGGACGCCAAAGTCAAGTACTCGGACTAGCCTACAAATACATGGTAGTTCCTAAAGTATTAATATATCTCATATTGCAATATATTGTATATTGTATGTACTGTGATACGTATCATATTGCCAGATTCTTGCCAATACAGTTCCAAATACCCAGTTTAAGGAAACGTTTTTATTTATTTATTTTGGATCTCTCTTCAGAACTGCTGCTGATCTGTACTCGTCATTTTCCTTTTCTCATTAAGGTCATAGTACTGACAGAGGTGAGCGATGACTTCACGGAAAATGGTCGACTTCAAATCCGATCAGGGGTTTGGCGACACGCTATCCTGCCCACACGTGTCAACGGGTCACTGTCTCAAGGATTTCCACCTTCAAAGGAAGGAAACCATAGAGCGGACCAACAAAAGGACATGAGGTATTTCACTTCCACTCTGGCCTCGGATAAATCTCAGAATCCCTTATGTACGTAGTCGGCTGGCACGGTCTTGGAAGGGTCAACAATTCCAAATGTAGCGGAGCAGTTTTATCATGGAATCTTGGTTACAAATCAAATATTTAACTGGTGGCGTATCTTGCCGAACATCCCAAAAAAACCGCATCTTTCTTTCCCTTTAAAGTTCTGCTTCTCTAAAGCGAACTGAGGATAACTCTTATCCGCTGCATCTGATCGTCTTTTTCAAAAGCAGAGCGTGTGACGCACACATCTAGACGTGAGCAACATTTATATTCACACAAAAATACCCAGAAAACTTAGAACAATGATAATTAAAGGTCAAATAACCGCTGGTACGGAATCGCCATTTTAAGCAGGTGCTCTCGATTTACATTTTTATCGTCCGAGTTTCTGATCCCTCGTATAAATCCGTTTACCCCTGGGGCACTTTCGGAATCCTATATAATCTCCTCTCCGAATACTAAACTGGCCGTGTCATTGCAAGAAACTGTTTTCATACAAATGCTCGGAAATAGCTGAAAGGCTCTCTCTATCTCGGCAAATCTTTCTATTCAATGCCGAGCTTAAAGTAAGCAGCAAGAAGGTGCACGTCTGAGCTCTCCACGCGACTCCTGCGAGAGTCAGCGCCGGTGGCAGATGCAGCGAAGCTCCGGCTCTCATCTCTCACATCACCTCATTTAGACACCTTCTAAGTGCACACCCAGGGAACTTTGAAGTCGGGGACGAAGCTGGCGACTGAAAGAAATACATTTCATTCCGTTTCAGCTGGGTCGGCAAAAAAAAAAAAGAAGCAGCCACCCCATTGTTCCCTCAAGATCGCTCTTTAAAAAGTCCATTTGGACTTTTTTTTACATTGCCTACCAGACTGTGAAAGACTCACAGCGAGACTACAGAAAGGAAAATGTTCAAATTCATTTCTAATTGTGAAACTTTTAATTAGAAATATCTGAAAGAAAGCAGCTTTGTTCACTGACGAGAGACGTTTAACATCTGATATCATTGAAACCATTGACAATCCCTACTTGCGTTTCTGACTAAACATATTACTTGATAATATTAAAGCTAAGCTTTGCTACAATTATTATCATTTGATTCAAATTTAAAGCGTGAAAATAGCATTTTACTGCCCAATCTTAAAGTGATACTTTCCTCATTTTCTACTCACCCTCATGTTGACTAAGGGTTGGGATTATTTTCAGGGCAACCTGCTCCTTTTTAGAGTTATAGACAAAATTGTAAGCGCATTTAAACGGCACCTGGACTGGAGCTCAGTCTATTTCATCAGCTTTGTCCAAGAAATGACACACTTAACATCCAAATACATAATACCGTACTTTCCGCACTATAAGGCGCACTTAAAAGCCTTTAAATTTCTCAAAAAATGACAGTGCGCCTTGTAATGGGGAGCGCCTATATGAACATGGTGAGTGACTTGTTTACAAACACTTATAGGACTCTGCACGGACTGAGGCAACACGCCGTGGGCGGAATTACGTCATTGCTTCATTACTGACATGATGTAACGACACACGTCACATCATGGCGAACATCTATGGAGTAAGATTACTGCCATCGTTTTGAGCGAGTGTGTCTTGGTTGTTGTACACTTAAAACATTTTTTTCACTCTGCTCCGAATTCAACCAGTCATACACGTGCGTTCAACATGTCATACACGCGCTCTAGCTGTCATACATGCGCTCAACTTCACTGCTGCTCGCTCAACATTTGTCTGCTCACAACACCAGTCTCACGTGCTGCCGCTTGAAGCCTTTTAAACATCATTTGAACATCGTTACCATGGGAGTGAACGGAGTTGTGAGAACGCTTAATAAAGTTTGACTTTATCTGACTGTTTTGTTGACATTCCCTTTAGCACAGCTTTATCTAGTGGATGCATAAACCCCAACAACCCCAGTCAATCGTCCATTATTCTATGCGCCATTCATTGCCGGTGCGCCTAATAGTGCGGAAATTACGGTATATAGATTTTACAGTGACCAGGACACAGTTGGCAATCTTATTTTTTCAACCGTCCATAAACCTATGTATTTTACTTCATGGACAGAAAAATCATTACATTATACAGTAATGAAAAACGAAGAAGCCGTAATTCTTGTTTTTCCTAGCAGGTACTTTCAATGAAACTGTTACCCTTCTAAAATATGACACTAGCTTATCAACCCCGTTTCAAGTAGATTAAGTGGGGGGGGAAGAAAAGGCAAGTGACCCACATTTGTGACACACTTAGTCGCAGAAAACGGGGGCAGAGATGGAAAGAGGAAGTATTTTTTTTTATAGAGGCTGAAAATTACTGGCAGAAAACGCCCAAATTCACCCAATTTATCCAAAAGTCAGATTGCTTCCATTTGGCAGGCCACTTTCACGACGGGGGCGAAAGCAACTGCCTGGAAGAATTACAGTGGAAATGATTTACACAGGTAGTAGAAGATTTAATGACGTAAAACATTGATTTAAACAACAATAAGTAAAAACAAAAATGAATCAATAGCTAAACAAGTAAAACAAAAGGAGAGTCTTATTTAAAAATCATATTTATCGATTGAGTTTTTGGGTTTCCTTGGGGTGTAAAATAAATGTTTAACAAGCAGAGGCAGAGACGTTTTGATTTATTCTCAAAGTATAGTAGAAATAAGCAGTTATAAAAAAACAAGTCTATTGAAGTCAAACCCGGATCTTTGGAAAACTCTCAAAGAAGGTTCACAAACTCTGCATCGTATATATTTTATGAGTGATTAATTATGAAGCGAAAGACAACCATTAGCTTCTGTACAGTTGGCCTACTTATATTTAAATCCCCTAGTTAAAAAAGCTGTCTAAATAGCAACCATTTTTTTTTTAAATAAAAAAGCAACCAAATGATCTATGTATTTATCACTACTTTCTGCCCCTCTAACCACTCTATGTCCATTTGTAGGAAAGCGAGTTAACGCACTTCCTGTTTCCAACATCCACTTAAGCATTCGTTCCACTATTATGCAGGACTGCATTGAAATATTTCTGAAGCGAAAGGCATGTTAATTGCCCGATTAAGAGATGGAACTTGAGTCGAAGTCATCCGCTGCCCTCGTTCCCTGAGCAAAATTAATTAAATAACATTCATAATGGCAAAGGATGAATATGGAAAAATCTCTCCAAGGGTTTGGTTTACATAACGAGGAAGCGGGGAAATGACATAAATGTACAAATTGAAGCTAAGTCAACGTTCAAAATGGAATAAATCAATGTTTATAGCCATCTGTGGTTTTAGACGAACAAATGATACAATGACAGGGTTCAAATTTCACCCCAGAAACCACAGAACTTGCCGTTAACATCCTCCACACTTGCTGTCACGCCCTGAAAAATGTACCCGTGTTTACGGCATCACCTTGCCGTGACCGCCCTTGGCTTTTATTTTGTTAATAAATACTGGTAGCGTAACTGTTTCTTCGAATGAACATAATCAAATCGTCCGACTTGACTGTTATTTAACGTTTTCAACTGTATGTACGATGGAAATAGCCGAAACTCGCCAGTTGTTGTTTATGTGTGTTTATTTTGATTTGTGGCCGTCAGTGTGTAACATCTGTGGATTTGTATACTTTTTGTAAACATTGAATACAAGCCGCTAATGAAAACGATAATATTGATAAAATGATAATTGCATGGCGTTGTATATATTAATTTATATATTTTTTCTACAATATATACAGTATATATATATATATATATATATATATATATATATGAGGTACATCTAAAAAAAAATAGAATATCATGAAAATTTTCAATATTTTTTGTTACTCATTTTTAGAACGTGAAACCCATATATTATATACATTCATTACACATAGAGTGGAACATTTCAAACATTTTTTCTTTTTTTGCTAATTATTACTTATAGTTAATAAAAACCCAAAATTCAGTGTCTTAGAAAATTAGAATAGTAAATAAAACCAATGAAAAAAAAAGGATATTGTAAACAGAAATCTTAGGCTTCTGAAAAGTATGTTCGAGAGAGAGAGAGAGAGAGAGACATATAAATATATATATATATATATATATATATATATATATATATATATATATATATATTGAGAGAGAGAGTGTCCGGAACTCTAGTAGTAGAGATTGGAATTCCAATCTCTACTACTAGAGTATCGGATTCTACTAGTTGAGATTGGAATTCCAATTCCATTGCTTATCGAATAGTTGTTCAAATTCACAATCACTGTTCTTAAAATGTTCTTGTGACATGGAAGATTTGAGGTGTGCCATGAAAAAAAATCTTATATTTCCCCTGATTGGTACTCTAAGAGCCTTTTAACGAAACGCCAATTCCGACTGTATCCATTATCTCAGACGCCGGCACCAACTGAGACCGGCAATTTTTTGATACTGGCTTCTCTAAGTGAGAAGCTTTGGTGCCAGCACTACGCTAAAAACTGTAATTGGAAACTGCGACGAATTCTGGCAGGTTGACAACAATTCTACTGCGAAGGCATCAACAACACAACAATATTGCCAGCTGTTTTACATGGTTCTCTTTAACTAATTTATGCCAAGTCTTGGTGGAGTATAGTGTATTGAATTTTAAACAGACCGGTTGAGAGTACCTGCCGTATATTATGCATGAAAGTGCCCATTTTGGTCACAATGTCGTTCTGCAAAAACACTTGGATAGTGTAGTCGTGACAGGTGTTGATGGGGGAGGAACTGCCTCTCCGATCTAAACCTAGATGGGAGCTTCTCACAGCTGCCCATAACAAACACCAAGTGGTCCTCAATTGCTGAGGCAGCTACTCTGAGCTGTTGAGATAAGGTTGTTGGTATCTGACACTGTGGCAACGACTGATGGGTCAATGAGGCCTCATGAAACGGGTGTGTCGTAAAGAACCTCTTGGACACTGTATCATGATTCCAAAGCGAGTCAACTGGACGAGAAAGAGGACTTCCAAGAAGGTTCTTCAGTTCAAGGTGAATCATCTTCCTAGACCTCAGTCAAGTTGACTCACTTTGGAACCACTTTGATAACCGTGACCTGGATGAATGAAAACCTACATGGACATGAAACAGTGTCTTTATTTTGTAAGGTCACTAGATGGCACTCTCTGCTTAAAATGTTTTGACTTTAATCTACTAATTAAATTAAGTGGCTATTCAAAATAAAGGCACTGTATCTTAACTACAAAGCGGTTTCTGGTCATCACTGGTGAAAACCCAGTTGAAAAACCTTAATGACTATTTACTATGTGGCGTGTGCTCTGGGAATATAGAGTACGAAACCAGTGAAATCATGCTTTTTGGTTCTTGTGTAATCAGAGTTGGATTCCGTCAATCACTTTTTTTCCCCTCGCAATTTTGTGGAGCAAATTTCTCTGCATAGTGAGGGTGTAGAGGTCCTTCAGTGTGGTCGTCTCAAGAACACGCGACTGCCTTCTCACTGGGCTTTCAGTAACTTTGGGCCATAGTTCTCAGAAAAAGTGTGGAATGTACCTGAACAGGTATCTTGGGGTTGTGTCCCTGATACTGTTTAAACTAATAGGCTAACAAGGGACAGCTAAGACCCAGTCTATGCCACTCTTCATCACAAGTTTTTAGCTTCTTCTTAGGCTCAATGTGCGTGAATCTGAAATTGATGCAACAGCAACAGTTGAAACAACAAGGAACTCTTTTCTCTCGATGACTTCAGCTGAAATTCAAAGTCCTTTGGCTGACCGCCCGCTTTTGAAAAAGGCTCAGGGGGGGAAAAGCAAACCACCTGGCGTGAAACCCCCGGTTGCCGGCAAATCATAGCATCAGGGGTTTTCTCAGTTCTTTGCAGTATATATATATATAAAAAGAAAGAAAAATGCCGCATGGATTTGATTGTCATGGCAACTGGGCATGGATAGAGAGGAGGAAGAAGACGGCGTGAATTGTTTTTTAGTTGAATCATAGCCGGACGGACAAGTTTGAAATGTCACTTCAACAGACGAGCAACTGTTTAAATGTCCAAGCAATACAATTTGATTGAATCTAATAGAGCAAATCAAAGACGGATGCAATTAATTTGTAAGATCCGACCTTGGAATCGCAGCCGTTAGTCTTCATCAGGCTCGATGAGGAGTTTCTAACCTCCAATTTGAGACCCGATGGACCAGGCAGACGAGCTCCTGTGGAAGATCTATGGTGATTATATACGTACGCGGGTCCTCAGAGGTTAATATTTGATAATGCAATCATGCTTGATGTCTTTTCTGGGGCAGCTTTTGGAGGTTTTCTCCGCGCTACGAAGCAATCTTGCATGAACCCATCAGCCAAGTTATCACTTAGACACGCTCACATCCTCCCAGAGGTTTGAAGGCAAAAATGACTGTCACACGCCTGGAAACTTTAAGGGCAACTAATGTGAAAACCCAACTCTCCTGACTTATTCACATGTGGTGCTCTGCAAGAACTCCCCAAGAACGGTGGAATAAGACAACAATGGGAAGATTTTTTTGTTTCCAAGTGGAGGAAAGACCCGCGTTTAGGTCATTGTATCACTTTGAGGACGGCTGCTTTATTAACAAGCCTCAGTTTGACGCTGGAATCGCCAGATGTTTGCTTCTGAAACGAGCAGTAAGTGGAGAACACAATTATGTCGACGACGTTTTTTGTAGCATTCATTTATACAGACCACAACGACATTTACTAATCAGTTAAGTACCTACATGTTAATCGTGAAACAAAATAAATATGTATGTAAACATGGTGAGAGTTACTTCTGCCCTTAGGTGTTTTCATAATGTGTACAATAAGCAGCAAACCTTATTTTTATTATTAGTTTTTTAATGTACAAAACAGGAGTTTCAGGACTGGGTTTTTAAATGTATGCGAGTCCTTGAATGCAACTTGTGTTTTTGTGTCTTTCTCTAGGCGTCACATGGTGTCAGTCGGAGTACATGATTAATCTTAAATTTGATTTAATTAAATTTTAGAAAAAACAGACATAAGAAAAAAAAGTATATATACCAATACATACACATACTTTAAAAATACTTTGTTTTTTTATTTTATTAAGTTTTTATGTGTACATGAAAGTGGTACTGCAAACCGAAGTTGTTTTGTCTTGGATTTCAATATATATATCACCCTTGCATGTTCAATATAATCAGATTATTCATGACAACAGATGAATCCTATGTTATTTACATGCAAATTCGTGAAATTCGTCCATTTTCCAAATTTCCCAAAGGAGACCTCCAGAGGGATCAATAAAATCTGTTTTATCTATTTATCAATTTTACTACTAAAAATCCGCCTGTGCAATAAATCACATTAGTTGTATTATTGCATGTTTCTTCAAAAATAAAGATTAGATGTTTACATAAATCATGCTATTTCATTGTAATGACTATTATATTACTTCACAAGTTGCACTTCTTCATTTTTCTACAATGATGAATCTTTTTAACCAAAAATAGATAAAATCAATCATTTTTAGAATAAAAAACACTACTTCAAATACAGCTAATAACGCAAGTCGTGGCGTTTTTAACCCAAATGAAACTGTATACTGAGGTCAGTTTCGTGACAGGTATAATTCACCCTCTGTAGCAAATGGCGTCAGAAGCAGGATGGTGAAGTATCAGGTCTTCCCAGATAAGGGCACTGAATTGTTAGGCATGACTGATCGAGCGTTAGGGTTCGCTTCCTGGAAATATGGGGAAATGTGAACGTGCTCTGCATAAGGATGTCGACTGACTGACAGTCCAATGAGACGGCGCTTTGGTGTCGAGTTCTCTTTGCAGGTTTTCGCAGACTCCCATTTCTAAGCTAATTCAGGATGACTATTATACGTGACAAATCATATGGTTTTAAGCCACCCTCTGTAGAAACGGTTTTTAAATGCTTCTACCCGAGTCTTTATAAGGATTAAAATTCATCTTTTGCTAAATATAAATGTATTTAAACGGCATTTTAAGGCACATTTTCCATTAAACACAATCCCTTCACCCAGCAGTATGGCTCCCGACTTGAGGGGCAAACCGAAATCCTTGTGCTAAACTTTTATTTCCAATATAATTATGCCATATCTGCAATGGAAGAGTGACACCCAGACACATTAGCGACTGAATGAGGTTCTAAACGTAGCTTACCTGCCGCCGTGACGCATCTTTTCATGACTACAGAATCAATTTCATGACAACAATAATAGCTGATCATCCACAGGCAGTGGAGCTCGACAGAGACGCGTCTCAATGAGAATATCCAGGTTAAATCTGCATCACTGTCACACGGGCGGATCAATAATTCACCGCGGACTTCTCAACCAACGCCGGAGACGCATCATTTTTATTTCTCGTCCTTGAATGAGACTCTATATAACCCATGATTTTCAAACGACGCTCAACAAGACAGCAGAAGTGGCATGAATTAATTCAATTTCACCCGAAAACACTCTCGGCTTCTCTCGTGTCACAGCTTCGACGTTCCCTCCCCGAGTCACGCCGAGCACTTAATGTCAAACTGGATTCGCCGTGAACCGCGTCAGCTAAAAAAGAATCAGCATAATCGTTTTGGAATAAGGAATTGGCAACGCGGGGAACGATATAAATACCTGAACCCCAGAGACAATGAGTCGCTTAATCGTCCACTTTAGTGCTCTGTCATATTTTAACTAGTCAAATCCAGGGAGGGATCCGCGAGGATGAGGTCGAGACCAGCTGCAGTGCCATTTATACATGTTCACCAATCAGATACAATATATTCAAAATGTTAATTCTATTCTATTCTTTTTTTTTCAAACTCATGGCCAAGGGGCCAAATCTAGCCCACCAAGTAAAGCTAAGTGGCCCACTGGATGGTTGGCTTGAATCAAAGTAGGTTGATATTGTGACCTATAGGCTAATGTTTGAACTTGGACTTCTATTGTATCATCAGTATGTGTCTGTTTGTACAAAAAGTCTCTTTTAATTTAAATATTTACATTAGAAAATTATCTTAAGCCCCGCCCACTGAACACACTTAGTTCTTCCAGAGGTTAAATCTTGTTCACCATAACCACACCCACTCTGCTGTCATTAATAATAATAATAATAATGATCTCTTTTTATATAGCGCCTTTCTAATCGGACATCAAGGTTTGTCACCGCGCGTCATCAATACCCTAGGGTCTCCACCAAGGGACTCGTCGTATAAACAAAGCGGGGTGTGATTACAGCTGGCTGGAGGAAGGAGTGAAGCCATTATTACGTCATAATGGGCTCCGCTCTCGTAACCTTTCGTTCGCTGAGATTTTAGACAGGGTAGAACTTTATAAAGTAATGACTTGGAAAACATGGTCATGATGAAAGACTTACTGCATCTTTAAAAAGAAGACTTGAACATCTGAAACATGTGAGTAACTCAGGAAATTTGGGGGTTTCCCATTGGTTTCCCATTAAGATAAGATAAGCAACTGATTGTTTATGTCAACAATTATACAGAGACTTCAAATAAGAGTGAAACTAATGTTGAAGGAAAGGAATTTGCTGGCTCGAGTGTTTGAATGAAGTGGAAAGAACATAAATAATTAAGAGATGTTGAGCCTCCAAGAAGGAAAATACAATATCTTTAATCAGACTCATTCAAGAATTGTGGCCCCTTGTGTGACGAGTAGGAAAAAATGGCCTTACAGTGGAGGGCTTCAATGAAAGAATTCTTAACCGTCCATATTGTGAAATATGAAAATGCTATTGTTTTAATATAAGCTAAATATCTTTATTATCAATTGTATTACAAAAGAAGAGAAAACTGGATGTACAAGGTAAATTTAGCAAGAAGTGAAAGGGTTTTAGGAGGAAACGGTTCTGCTCGGTTTAGCCTCCAAGAATGAAGACAGTCTGACAACACAGACTCATAATTCCTGATCAAGGCGTGTCAGTCATAGACAGTTCACTAAATACAAATTGTAAAAAGACTTTGGCCTCTTGTGTGGCTTTCAGCCCTGATTAAGAAGAAGCCTTTAACATTATGTAAGACATATAGCCTTCAAAATATAGATACATACTAGATGTCTAATTTTCTAAATAAACAAAGTGTATAGTAAATTTTTCTTTAGAATAACTTCAGCTAGAAATGTTAGCAACAAGCTAAGCTTGTAAATAAAAATAAAAGATGAATAAATAACTTTAACAAAATAATATATAGAATAAAATATGGGGTGGTAAGGAAAACACACTATCACTTACAAAATATCAAATACAGTAAAATAAATTGTATTAAATTGACCATGGTCCTGTAAGGGTTTAAAGAATGTTTGCGATGTCATTCAAAGAAACAGTTACTTTGTAAAAGCTAGAGCATAAGGGGCCTAATGGGGTAGTATGTAAAATTGCAGGAAGGGAATATATGATGAATTTTAATTAAACAATGTAACTTTCAGTTTAAAAAAACGCAAAATATCATAGGATCAATAAATGAAATTGGTTTAAATGATGTTAGAAATTAGTTATTATATAAACAGTTTTGCCACATCTTTAGCTTTCAAATCCAACTTTTCTTAAGAAAAATCAATTTTGAATAAACACAAGTTAATAAATACATGTATTCTTATATTTTGGTATTGGACAGACTTATATAAAACTTGATATAGACTTGGATAAGACATTACAATGATGTATGTGCAGTTTTGTCCTTGTATATCTTTCTGTTTCCTTGAAAGAATTGTTCACAACAAACTCAGTGATGTTCTTTGTTACCAGGATTTCCAAACTACTGAATGCATTCAATCAAACTTGGCCAAAAAAATACTTCTCATTATCAGTTGGAAGCGCACAAAAGCTGATCATCAAAGCTTCCTTTTTCAAAGCGTTTCGAGCAGTTTCATTCTCCTCTCTCACCCCATCGCCTTTTGTGCGATCCACGTTTAATCATTCAAGCTAATTGACGTGATGTACTGTAGTCTCCTTTCCAAGAAAACCCTGGAGAACAACGTAGAGACATCTCAGGATTTGAGTTTAAGACACGTGAACAACATTTTGAAGAATGATTGAAGACATATCTAACCTTTGAATCACACGGTTGCAATATTATATATATATATAACTTCTTAATCACCGCTTCTGGGACAGCGTAGTGTCGATAGAGTTGTAAAAGCAGTTACATTAACTCGATTAAAAAGATTAAAATTGCACAACGGACTAAAATATTTCATACGTTTAAAAAGAATTACTGACGATATGTGCAGCATCACTCTCTGGGAAGAAAATTGCTTTTGGTGAGAGTCGCTGCAATGCAAGGATCAAAAGTATCTTTTTTAGAAAACAAAAACAGAAAAAAGCTGTTCATTTTGTTCATAGCATGTGTAAGCTAACCCTTTTAAAACTGCAGGTATAACCTCAAATGGGTTTGTTGCCGAAATTGTTAAACTATTTGCTTAAAATTGATCGCGTTTCATTTTCCCAATATTTCTTTTGAAAAAAAAGAGTTTAAAAAATATTTTAAAAAGCATGTCATGATGAATTTGACTGTTTTTTCTGGTTTATTATGACCGTGAAGCCTTTCTAAATATCTTTCACCGTAAACTACAACATACTTGTATCTCTACACGTGTTGTGACTAAACTACCTTCTTACTGAAATACAAAAATATCCCTTAAATACCCAATCAAAGGAAGGCTGTTTTCATTTATTGTAAAACAACCAAAATAATTAAGCTTTACCTGCAAAGTGATGACGTGTTGTTGAACAATGGGTGCCTCACCACAGGATGAACACAATACTGTTGTCTCTTTGTAACTGGTGAACGTATGTTAAAAAAATTAATTAAATAATTGAACCTTTTTTTATTTTTCCTACTTGATCGTTCCCTCTCAGTAACTGCATCACTGTCCATCAAAAGTGCTGGTTAATACATATGAAAATGTTATGAACACAAAACCTTCAATTCAAAGCTGGAATAAATCTTTAAAACTCAACGTCGACATTTATTTTTTAACTGCATAAAGGGGAACCATTTCCAACGCTCTTCTTTCCAGCAATCATTATCCTTTTCTCCTCTCTTAAAGCAGTCAACCCCTCCATTTAAATCACAGCTGCCATCAACCACCTGCTCCTGTCTGTGCCTCGATATATATGTCGCCTCAATTTGCCGCGAGTGCAATAATTCATCTGATTCATTAGAATTTAGAAAATGCTAAATTTCATTTCAGAGGCCAAAAAAAAAGCTTCTCCTCCAGCGTCACCAACTGCAGCGTCATCCATCTCATTCAAACAGCATACGACTGCCGGGGCTTATCAGTGGAATCCAGCAGCTCTGCCGTCACCACCTCTGCCACCCCGAGTCTCTCAGATCAACTCGAACTCTTCACTGCCAAAAGGATTGGGATTGGCCAAAAAAAAAAGAAAAAGAAATCCTTCTTTCAGGACGGATGCTAGCCTCGTCTACATTGTTGCTTAGTGAGCAGGAGTGTGTTTTCTCCCTACTTAAGCCCGGTGTGTGTGTGGCTGCTGGAGCAGGCATTTGTTCACCGCCAGACAAGTGGCGTAGAGAAGGAAGTTCTCAGAATTCAAAGAGTAAAAACAGGTTCACTCAGGCGAAAAAAAACAAAGACACACTCTCTCACCCAGGAAGTACCAATCGCAAAGAGTTTTGTCCCCCCCGTCCCCCCTCGCCTCACACAGCTCAACACCTTATATCCTATTTAAGGACAGATGTCCGGAGCCAAGCTATTCCAGTCACCTAATAAAAGCTGCAGGACGGAACATAGCGAGCCGTGTTTTGCGTGTCGTTCCCCCGAACATTAGCGCTTCCTAAATAACGTGGCACAACTGTCATAATATTTAAGCGACGGCGCGTCAGCTTCTGTGTAATCGAGCCACTGTGCGCAGACAATGTATACTGTATGTGAAGTATCTGCCTGTGCTCAGCTTTTAGTGTCAGGCAAGAAGAATGACGATAAGAAGTGGAAAATTATGTAATGCTATATTAATAAATACATTCACCATTGAGGATGGCACTGAGGAAGCGCACACCTCCGTCAAGGGTCTCATTTTACGTATATTTAGTTTGAAAAACAACAATAATCAAATCACTAAATCAACTCATTGACATTTACTCACGACATAGGGTCTGAACAGAAGTTTAGTATTACAGTTTGGCCTTTCCAGGACACCGTATTATTTTTGTTTACCAGAGCAGCAGGTCACACAAAGGATTACAAGGATTATACACAAAAGATTGAACTTTCATGAACTACAAAACATCATAAAAATGTCATTTTCTCTTTTTTTTATGTTTTCTGGAATTTTCTTGATATGATTTGAGAAGTGTTTGCAAAATGTATATGACAATAGAAAGAGAAACAACAATATAATTCCCTTCCTCAGTGGATGAAAGAATAATATTGCAGATGCTGTATTGAAGGTAATGAAAAATATTTGACATGTAACTTTTTTTTTCATCATTACTACTAAAAATAGTACTAAAAAAAATGCACAATATGAATTTTAACTGATTTTAAATAATGTAACTGCTCATACATACGTACAATGATAACATACCAAAGACAAGTCAGTATGCGATCAAAATATTCATATTTAAGAAGTAAATATAAGTATGTTCAGTGAAAAAAAAAGTAAAAAAGTGGAAGAAATGATAAAAACTGTTCCTCTTTTTTCACTTTTTCAAACAAACATGTTTTTAATCAGAGTTGATAATTGTCTAGTATTATACGAATCATAAATTGTATTTGTTTTGAAGCGTTTAATTGTATATAAATCCTAAATGATGAAATAAAAGAAACCTGTCAATATAATTCCAATTATTTCAAGTTTATTTCGGAAGACGAGAAATACTCATACAATGAAAAGTAGAAAAGATAAAATATCCAACAAAAAACATGTTGATCAATTTAGTTTCAAAGCTTATCTTTTAAAATATTTAGAATTGATTAAAATAGTGTAAGAGATTTAACCTGATACTCTGACTTAATCAGGGTCAAATAAATATAGTCCAAAAACACTAGTCTTTAAAAAATAAAACAAAATGAGTCGCATTGAAAAAGTGATCAATCCGTGTCGACGTTTTTTTTTTTTCCAATGATATCCCTTCCTTTCTAACTCATTTTCTCTTTCTCAGCTGCCAATGTTTCCCTGTCTGGCACGACGAGATGAAGCGAGGGTCTCTGGTGCCAGGCTCCGACTTGGCAGGGGTCACAATTCAATTTCAGAAGATTGGCTGTAGATTTATGTCGCTCTTTTCACTCGCACATAATGCTGAGGGAGGGGGAAGCCGGCCCCGGAGTAATCACGGCAAATTGCTGTGTTGGAGGATCAGACGCCTGAACCCAAATAGAACCAAATGAAGTGGTCGTGTGTTTATCCGAGGAGAAAAATAGGTAGGAGGTCTAGCTAAAAAATTCAGCCCTGGTTTCAGGACTCATTAAGTAATGTGACATGCATGAGCTGCCGATCGATACGTCTTCTCTCGTCGCTGTACATTTACCCAGAAACCCTGCGTGGTGCCGTTTCTGCACGGGCAGGAATAGACAATGATATCAACATGAAAGCGAAACGATTCACCAGGAACAAAAAGAAAAAAGTGCGGGGGACGAAAGAGAATGTGACATTTCCAAGGTGTGTGCTGTCGCGTGGCAACCCGACCAAAAGGCTCTTAATTTGGATGGTCGTCCTCTTCGCTCCTCCTCTTCGACGACGGAAGGAAAATGTATTTTTAAACACCTAAAGAAGCAACTGTTCCGCGCTGGACACGAGAGGAATGCTCGGGGGGGGGGGTTGCGCTCGCATTATTATCTGCTAGAAGTGTTCAGACATGTAAATAAGGGCCAATGAGCCACCTCAGTCGGATCGAAATGGTTACCATGGCGTTGCGGCGGGCATATGTAAAACAGTGTTTATTTGCAGTAATAACAGGCTCTCACGATTGATAACGCTGCTAATGATTTTTTAAGAGCAACATGTGGCTGGTTCTGTATTCAGAGCAGCAGAGCAATGGATGGAGGGGAAGTGGCAGCAAAAAGCAAGGTTACGTCGCCCCAGACGAGCAAAGACAGATTTTGACTCCGTTAAATGAGTTATAACAAGTGCCCTTTAGAGCAGGGGTCGACGACCTTCTTTCCTTTATTGTTGCCATTATATTCACTGACCGACCTTCAGATTAAAATGGTCAATTTGTGTTTTAACTCGACTAAAATGAGCCTCTTGACCTGTCAAGAGTCACAGTAAAACATTGAACTTATTTTCTGGCAATATAAAAATCAATAGACCAGAAATTGTATTAAATATTTGTTCTTTCTGTGAGGTCCTTTAACAATGCCTTAGAAACTGGTGCCGGGGCCTCAAATTGAAGTATTTAAGTATTCTAGCAATTTCTTGGTACCAGTAGACAGTTCGCATTTGCAGTGAAATATGACATAAATCTATATCATATAATTGTATCTATTTGATTTTGTTTTTCATTTCCTTATTTTAATTTTATTATTATTCCATTATCATTAGTATTTAAATCTTTTATTATAATTTTTTATATTGTCTGTATTTCTTATCGTTTTTTATTTTATTTTAATATGTGTAGAGTAAGTTTAATTGTAATAATATATATGTGTATCTGTGTTTAATCCTTTTTTGTGACCTGCTGTGGCAGCTTCAATGTCCTCAATGTAAGAACAATTAAGATGTATCAATCAATCGATTGATCGATCGATATTAAAACTAATCTTGAATTACATGTACGAATCCCAAACTGTTTCATAAAAAGGTTAAGCGGGGAAAAAAACAACATATAATCATAAGGTTTTTTTTTTTGTATTATTTTATAAATAAGTGATTTTTAAATATGTTTTTATTTATTTTTCAATTCAAACTTTTGACATAAAATGTTACTCTTTGCTTATTGCCTTTTTTATAAAATAATTCTGAGTGAAAATAATAAAAAAAAGAAATCTCATTTCAATCTGTTGACACCACAAATAATTATTTCCAGGCAAAAGCAGTGTTTTCTAAAGAGTTAGCATGAGTTGTTATGTATTATACTTTGGTGATGACCCAATCTTGTTATTACAATCATGTCCTGTATTAATTCAAGGTCTAAATAAAAAATGTCTGCTTGTGAACGCTGTCGATGAAAAGACCTATTTCAATACCACGACCACATTGTCTAAAACTGTCACCCAGGCTTTTAAATAAAGGTTAGATCATCCATGAAAGCAAAAATGGACAATGTGTGATAACAAAGCACCGACTTAATTAAAATATAATGTGACAAAAAAACACATAGAAATCCACACATACTGCACCTGATGTGCAACACAGGTAAAGGACAGGTTATGCAAAAGCCACACATCTAGGACAAAAACCTTCAATACTAGCATTGTTCCCTCCGCCGCTCTGAGAGTCCACCGGTGAATGGGATTCAGGACAAATGCTAAATGGATCTTATTACAGTAACACTGAGCTGCGGCCATTCTTTGAGTCACTTTTAAAGACCAGAGTGACTATCGATGACGGACTCTTGTGTCACCAAAAAATACAGATACACTGAGATCCTTGTTGGAGATTTTTGGATCAGAAACATACATTGGACTTCTAAGCACCACAAGACCAAGAGAAGATTAAAAAAAACAATCCCATTCTGACACCTTTTCTCATTAAGATGTGTGAAAATACATCGACACTGACGGCTTTGATTATGTCATGAATCCTCCTGTTTTCTTCTGAGGACGTCAAACTCAGAGGCTGTGTCTCAAATCGCACACTTCTCTAAGTGTTTACAGTACACTGTAAGACAGTGCACTTGTGCGGTGTAAAAATATTGACAGGGTAGTACTGTCTCAAAAAAAAACAACTGCTGCTACACTTACCGGAAATGACTTGACAGCTTCTTCTTCTACTACTTTTTATGTAGCAGCGCTTTACACCAATCGAAACAAGTTATTAAGTTGTGTTTCATTGTGTTTTTGTGGTGAAATTAGTGTTTTCCCGAGACATTTACGCCGGTATTTTCTCCGAAGAGGCGTCGTCAGGGACGTAGCTTCCGTCTAACGTCACAGTTTTCACTGATATGGCAGCAGTTAAGGAAAGTGTAAAGTGTTCATAGATCCATCCACGCTTTCTGGACGTTTTTTCACACACTGCTCAATGTGGACGAACTTGTGTACTCAAACTATTAAACGTCGATTTGGAACACACACAGAGTCTCACACAACTGTCAATAAAAATGATTCTGATTCACAGCTGTTTTGAGTGCTCAGCTATTGAAGTGCTTTTCAGGGGGAGTCGGCTTAACCAAACGCTCTTAACTAATGGTTATTAAAAAAGATAAAGTCTCGACCCATTTAATGAGATATTCATTGACGTTCCACGTCCCAAGAGACCGTCTAAGCTGGATACCTGATCTCAACATGATCCCTTCTCAGAGGTGGTGGTCCCCCCTAGAGGATAAACTTAGGTCAGGAGGTCTCTGACGTGGTGAGCCAAAAGTCAAAGCTTTCAATTCTGTGGTCCATCCATGTTCCAACTCTCAGCAAAATGAGTTTTCTCCGCAGTGCTCTAGAGAAGCCAGTTGGGGTTCCTCGGGCACCTTTTTGGTAAGTGTTCTCGGCATATCCCATTGGGAAGAGATCTTAGGGCAGACCCAGGAAATAAAGGGAATTGAGGTAATTAAGAGATTATAGCAAGTCTTCCAATTGGCCTGGGAATACCTTGGTATTTTTCTAGATGAGCCGTTTCTAGGCAGAGGAAAGTCTGGGCATATTTTTCTGAACCTGACCTTGGACAAGCTGTCGAAGATTGATGGATGGATGGGTGGGCGGCTTTAGTGGGTGTACGGATAGACGGTCGGATGGATGGATTCTTGTCAGGAGATGCAATGGTTCACAAAACTGGCACAAGGAATATCATCCTGGAAGGATGTGGAGTGAGGAGTCTAGTGTCCGTGGAGTGGCAGCTGTAGGCAATTTCTATTTGTCCTGATCTTTCCACCAGAGAGACCACACAGCTGCCCCTCGAAATCTGCAACCGCTCGTCCACGATGACATTGAATTATCCAAATAATACCTTCAAGTGACAAGAAGGCCAGTGAAATGTCTGAAGGGATTTATTAAGATAAAGTTAGGAGTAGAAAAAAATAGAAACCCAATGTTCCTGCTAACAATGCCACTTTTTTTTTTTTTTTTTGGCCTCAAAGCAGACCTGTACTGTGCCTCGGTTCTGAAGAATCCAAGGAATGCTTTTACTCTGCGGGCCGTCAGTCCGAGTCTAACAAACACAGCGTAACGACTGGACTGTGCGTCGTGGCTTGTTTAAATTGGTCTGCCGGGCAGATGTGCACGGCCGAGGGCAGACGAGCGAGAGCGCCAACACCAGCCACGACATCTTTGTAAACCCACACAAAACACGGGTTACCGTGCACGGCGTGGGGCTGGAAATCAGCCCATCTTCATGACCTCACGGTGGTGAGTTCTCGCAGGCTTTCTGCTCGGCAACAATTTGATCTGGTAAATGGACTGAAACCCCACATGAGCCCCTTTGCTGATCATTACGGCCGACTAATGACAGCGGTACAGGAAATAATGATGAATTGATGCCAACGGGCCTCCCTTGATTCTCCAACATTCTGCGCTCGTTATCTCTGACCTCAGATAAACACACACACCCTTTTCGTCTACACACACACAGGCGAGATAGTCATCAAAGAAAACCCTTTTTTTTCCCTCTCGTTTGCTTCCTGTTAAGTTTGTGGTTTGTTAACTTAATCCAAAAAATGTTGTTTGGTTTCGTTTCTGTAGCTAACAGGGACATAGGAAGACCACTATAAAAATGTGCCCAGAGTAAGGAAATCACGTGACTTGATAAGCAAGATTTCACAACTCTTTCCTGGCTATTATGAGGCGCCATAGTGGAACAATAGCGTGTGGACTATTCTCACAGGTGTCAAGTGAGTCACTGCAGGTGCCTCAAGTTCGGATTTCTTACGGCTCGATTTTTTTTGGAGCCGAATGACTTTACGGCCGATCTGGATCTTATATTTTTATAAATATCAAATGGCGGTGTCAGGTTTACGGTCGTAAAAAGAGTCACGGCAGGACTTGGCAGCGCTCCTGGGCTTTATATAGCCGTTTATGCAAAGCTTCCTGGTTGAAAACACCTTTGTTCTCAGCTTGAAAATCTTCAACACCTCACGTCGCGTCACAGGGTTTCCCACTCAATTTGCAAAACGTGGACACCGCGGCGCTCGTAACTGCCCGACGGCACACGGTTGCATATTTCCCCCGGGACCGTGAAAGGTGCTCCATAACTGCTGCCCGGGTTAATAAGCAGCCTTTTTGCTAACAAGTTCACCAAATCAATTTAAAAGGAGGTGGTTTTCTAATTTGCTTCAGTGGCTCCCAGGTGGCAGAAGGAAAACACTAAACAGTTGCAGGTAGCGCTCAGTTCAGCGCGTAAAAAGTTACGTGGACCGAATCGTCGGTTTCGGGATCAGCTTGATGTTCGAAGCGTGATGTTTAAGAGAGGATTCCCGTGTAGGCACCAGCTTACTTGGAAATTGCACTTCTTGACTTCAAATTTCACTTGTTTTCTACTCACCCTCATCTTGAATAAGGGTTGGGAGTAATCTGTTCCTTTTTAGAGTTATAAGTAAAAATATATGGTCATTTAATTTAGTAACTAGTGTTCAGTTGTCTTCGTTTGTAACGTCCATCTTGTATTGAAGCCTCGACAAGAGGAATTTATTCAGAAAAGAACGAAATAAGTCTATATTTTAAGTTTGTTTGTAGCGGAAGCTCCAGGTGTCTCGGGTCCAACTACCGTATTTTCCGGACTACAAGTCGCAGTTTTTTTCATAGTTTGGCCGGGGGTGCGACTTATACTCTGGAGCGACTTATGTGTGAAATTATTAACACATTATTACCGGTATATTATTTCACGTTATTTTCACACTAAACCACAAGAGGGCGCTCTAGGCCTGTGTTGATAATTTCGACGTAGAAGAGGAAGCGCCGCATCTTCTACCTCCGGAGTTAGCGTAGTTGATAAAAAGCGACACCGAGGATGAAGATTTCATTGGATTTTAGTTATTTGGAGTTACACGGATGGTTTGGTAAACTTCTTAGCATGTTATAAATGCTATAGTTATCTGAATAACTCTTAATATGTTAACATACCAGGCACGTTCTCAGTTGTATCATGTAACGTAAGCATACCGTACAATTATTCAGCCTGTTGTTGCCTCTATTCTATTTTAATTTTAAATTGTCTTTCAAGATGACATGTCTGTTCTTGGTGTTTTATTTTATCAAATAAATTTCCCCCAAAAATGCGACTTATACTCCAGTGCGACTTATATATGTTTTTCCTTCTTTATTATGCATTTTATGGCTGGTGCGACTTGTACTCCGGAGCGACTTATAGTCGGTACAAGTTTATCCTCTTCAAGTATCAGTGCCCGAGATTTACGCAGATGGCCTAGCAGCACCCGCTAAAAACAAGCTTAAAATCTAAACTTGTTTTGTTTTTTTCTGAACAAATCCCTCATTTAAAGGCTTCTATACAAGAGACACTGTCTCTTAAATCTGTCTTTTTCAACGACAACTGAGCTCCAGTCACTACATTAAAATGAACAAACATTTTTGCCTATTTGTTATGCACATTTTTCAGCCAAAATCAGGTGGACATGAGGTTCTTTGATGATACCGAAAACAATTTGTAGCATGTTTTTTCAAAGCACAGGTTAGCAAATAATAATTTAGCATATTTTCCTCATGTGTACACAGCGATAAGAAGATTTTTTAAACATTTTCTGACCTTATTCTGGTCGGTCCAATAGAGGAAGTAGCCTTTTGGGTCGACGGTCAGGATGACTGGTGTAACAGTGGTTGAATCCTAAAGGGGGCGAAGAAAAAAAAAAAACAGAAATGTAATGAAAAGTCATAGAAAGAACGAGCGCACACACAACCAATCAATCACCTCTAAACAGCTGAGTCATCAATCACACTGTATTGCATGGCAGTAAAACACATTTTAGCAAAACAGTTATCCGAGTCAGGGCCAAACATTTTAAACTGAAACCAAGTCACATGCTGAACCGTTTGCATATATTTTAATATCTCTTTGGTTGGAGTCCAGGTAAAAATAATTTACCGTCAGTGACTCAACATGAGAAATTAAGAAACAAATATGTACTTTTTCACCACTCGCTCTATATAACAGCCTGTTGAACAGCATGGCATCATGGGTTGTGATGTTATACAATTTGGGTTGTAGGTGGTAGAGTTTATAATTTTTGTGTAAAACTAGTATTCAATGGTCGTTTTAAGATCTCAAGAGACACATAAAATGTCTTTGCAACAAGTGGATAATGGAGGATTACTAAGAACCCTTAATGCCTTTTCAGTTTTTACTGAAACAAATCCATTAGGTATACCATGGATATATATATATTCTTATAATCTTATTTGACTTTGTGTGTGGGTGTTGAATCTTACTTTCCGCGATTGTAAGAGTGAATAAAACAAAGTTAGTTTGTGATTTCAATAATCAAAACCAAATACGAAATAATCAGGAGGAAAAAAGACACTGAAACCATGAGCTATGCCGTTTAAATATCCGGCATGTGAAATATTCCTGTCACAAGAAACATTAATCCAAAATTACATCACCACCATTTTTGTGACTGCTGTGTGTGCGTAAGATCATGACCTACATGTTGCTTCACAGCTGACGTTTCCATTTATGTTTCTTGTAACGGACAAATGCTTTTTCCCATACAAACAGACACCAGCCTGGAGCACACACACACACACACACACACACACACACACACACACACACACACACACACACTGACCCTGAGGCATACATGGCAACGCCAGATATTATTGGACCGTCTAAAAAAAGACAGGGCCTTGGCTTTTTTTTCTTCTGGTGTCCACTGTGGCCGTGTTTCGGCTGCACAGTAGCATATTGTCCTCCTCAATCTGCCGTGGCAATGAGATCAGAGACGAAAAGCCTACAGAGTGAAGAAAATCATCAAAGTCGCCCCGGCTTGTTGCTTGTGATGATTTTCCCGGACACAGCACCGGGAGATAAAGCTAACGGTCCGCTTTTGCTACATCCTTGTGATATTCTGATGAAACCGTTGAAGGATTTTAACAATGGATTCAGAGCACGGCAGTTTAAACATGTTCGGGAAAAAAAAAGCAACTTTGTTATTTCTCAGCATGTGGTTCATTCAGAAACAAGAAACGGTTTCAGAACATTGATCAGTCTGGACGGTTTTACAGGCAGTCTGCATGTCTCCACTGCTCTGTTTGTCCAACCGAGTTACCAGCCTTATTTCTCAGAGAATGTGCTCCATAACCTTTGAAACGATTCTAAAATCTTACGTTAAACATCACAAAAAAGCATCGTCTTAAGGACAGAATGTTGCATCAACAAGCAAGTAGAGCACAGACCACTACTAGTGATGGGATTTTTATGACCAGATTTTGAGCCACAAGCTGGCAACAAGTCAGGCCCAAGACAGCAATTCAATAACATGCAATTCTACTTTGTGACTCGCTTACAGCTCACTGGTGTGTTCAGGAACATTAACATTAATTTAAAAAGATGAAATTCATCACTATTTATGTCTTAGAAGAGTGTTCCCCAACCCTGTTCATAGACACATTTGTTACCAGGTCGCAAAGAAAGAAAATATATATTACATAAAATATCTGTACTATTGATAATTAGTGTCGTTAAATGTATTTTGTTTTGAAAAGTAATGTTTTTCTGTCACTTTTGACACATCAAGATGCTCAGTTTATTCAATTTTACTAAAAAAAACTGTATTATTATTATTATTACTATTGAAAATGATTTATTTTTTACTGCTATTATATTTAGGTCAGTCTTTAAATAAAATGCCAGTTATGAAATTGGTTGGGGTCCCCTGTCTAAGAAGCTAATTGAAAAAAAAAAGAATTATCCACTTCATCCACATACATTTTTTAATCCGTTTTCTTTTGTTAAAATGAATGCATTTGAAAGAAGAACAAGTCCATTCATTTATTTTTTTCTAGCCTGTTTTTTTTAACGCAAAATTAAACACAATTAAAAGGGATTCATCTGAATGACATTTAATCAAGATTAATTGTTATTTATCCACGGTAATACTGCAATAAATCTGATTTCATACTAATTTAATTCAACTTTTGACAGCGTATCTGTGAGAAGATTGATGGCTCATAAACCGTGCGATGGATTGTAACTACAACAGCTGCCTAGCTTTTCATAAAAGTGTGTTTGCATAAGCAAAAGTACATTTTTTGATTAACTTGAAGGACATATTGTTTGTGCCCTTTTCTATTCCGATGCTACTCACGACTGAACAAACCTAAGTGCCCTTAAATTATCATGCTTTTATTTGATTGCTGAAGACGCTCAGCATACATTTACACACACACACACACACACACACACACACACACACACGCACACACACAGAGAAGACTATTTTGGTGGTTAAGTAAAGGGGTCACATCGAGAGCTCTCATGACAAGCACTTAGAAGAACACACTCCAAACTGCTGAACCTTCTCTTGAAGAGGTTCCACTATTTCATAAAGCTTATTACATCTGTTACATCACGGCTGTAACAATCTGTTTCGCACAGTGTTCTGAAGACTTTTTCCAAGGAAACCCGAGCGTTCTGACTCATTAATTTCCTATAATCGCGTGAAAGTGTCCGAGTGAGACGACGACTAATTGTCAATTATGTAAAGTTGCAATAAAGGGAGCTCTTTATTAAGTTTGAAATGAAAACTGAGCTTAACACATTTCTATAGGAGACTTGAAATAAGAATCCCTCGGGTTCGATTTCCGAGAGAAAACCACGGACGAATACTTCGAGTTACATTTTATGCTTATGCTTTCATTTAAGTTGATAACTTTATTTAATTAAATTACTAACCCTGGACTCACACCAAAAGTTTTTTTTTCTGTACGGAGAGTGATGAGTCTACACACACTCATTTAATCGCATTATTCTTATAAAATTTTACTTTTTTTCGGCTTTTTCCTTTGCTATTATATTGCGAGTACATATGGGAAGCAATGAAGTTGAAATAAACTAACAATTGGGCCACTTTCTTGTTAATCAAAACATCTGATTTGGCGTTTTTTGAAGATGGCTACACTAGACCAATGAAAAGTTTCGAATAAGTAAAGCGATACCATCATCACTGAGGGATGTGTTGGTGAAGGTGCTTTGGTTACGAAGTAACGTTACGATTTACTGTCTCCAAATACTTCGTAAAGTAAGACGACGTGCTTCTTTTTTATCACTCATATCGTGCCTAAAAGATCCTACGAACATAGTCGTTGATCGTATCCCATGATGCTGATAGAATATAATCCAATACAATACTAAAAGGTGCCGAAAACGGTCCCCCTGAAGTCCTCTGGTTGATTTTCATCGGTACTATTTTCCAGGCGGCAAAAATAACAGCTCAACGTTTTTTGTGTGAGTCAGAGGTTAAAGATACAATCCGATACCGTATCTAATGAAGCTACCAATGGGCAATAAATGAATGTTGACTTCATGGAGGCTTAATTTAGATGACATTAAATTTGACATGAGGAAGCTATAATTGCTCAACAAATATATATCCAGTTTGTTTTATTGACCTTGGTATTTAATGAAGTTCATATAAGTATGTTTTGTTTAAGATAAGGTTACAATAATACAGACACCCATTGTAGTTCCCAGCTCATCTATACCCGACACTACTTAACTAAGGAATAGGAAATGATGTCGGTTAAAAAAAAGAAAAAAGCAGCTTTGGAGACACAGAGTTGGGTTAATGGTGTGAGAGCAGTCGTCACCACCAGCTTCCTTCTTAATGTCCTCGCTCTCGAAACGGCCGCCACTACAAACACATTAAGTCATTAGGGTCTCTTAGTGAAGACTCTCTCATGGGGATGCACATTTAAAACTGACTACTTTTATCACTGTTGATTTTCTGGGATCTCTAAAGTGGTGCTTTTAACTGACAACTTTGTATTCAATCGTAATGACTGCAGATGCTCTTCTTTTTCCTCTTTCGGTGGAACATCTATCATACAAGAAAAATTGCCGGTCTTTCGCCGTTAATGACATATTCTATTGCATTTGTTGGATTTTTGCGGCCCCCCCGCTGAGCTTCCTAATGCCTTGCTCGATGAGCGTTAATATAAAAGTAACGATTTCCCATCAGCTAATCGCTAAAATTAAGTAGATTCATACGACTGTAACAGAAAATAAAATAATAATAAAAAAACAACTGAAACAAAACGTTGTCGGAATGGCAACGATAGGTTGTACCATGACTAGTTCCGATATAAATGGTAGAACCCGAAAACCATCATCTTAGATTTGGTTTCATCTTCCTTATAAGAATATCTTACAATTAGCGTTACAATAAAGTATATTGATACTGAGAGAATGTAACGTAAATATTGCTCTTTTTCACAGGGGGACTTTTTGGGGGGAAAATGATACCCATTTCGAGTTGAGTGCCCTTTCCTGGCACTTGTGGTGTGGGTTATTTTGTTTAATTTGTGTAGTTAAAATTTGAATTTCAAGTATTTTTAAGTATAATTTAGAAATATTTTCCATCTGAACTACATAATCAAAGCTATATTCATGATCAAATGTGATTTTATAATCTCTATTCCTTCACCTTCAGACATTGAATGAAGTTATATCCCTCGCATGGCCCCGCACTCATTCAAACTGGCCCTCTAGAATATCATCTCAAGGGCCACAAATGGCCAGTGTCCCACACAAGGTAAGAAAAGGGCAAGAAGCTACGATGACACCCCAGCTGCTGGGTCTTCAGGTCGCCATTTACCCTTTTCTTACCTAATCTAAATGACAGTCTTTAGCGTGAGATACATATATGTGAAGAGAAACAAAAAGAATATGACAATTTTGGATTTTTCTGATGACTTTGTGCACAAAAATGCAGCTTCAATTCCATAATCCACAAAACAGGAAAACTTTTTGAATTAAATAAAATGACATTGCAGTCACGAAACAACAGATTGGTGTAATCATTGTCTACCACAATATAAGTAGGATTGTTTTTTTTTTCACTTCCTCCTCTCTCTCTCTCTCTCTCTCTCTCTCTCTTTCCCTCTGTTGGTGTTTTCATTTCTCTATGCTCCACTCCATAAAATAATCGAGAGGAAAGGGGAAGGAAGAAGTGCTTGGGAACACAAAGTGAATCTGCCTGCATGAGTGTGTTTTTCAAGGGTGTGTGTTTTCACTAGAAAGCCCTGTTGGGCATTTAGTTTTGGAGTGTTGCCCACATGTTCGGATGACTGTACACAAATAAGCTTGTCAGGGGAAACACACACACCTGACTCCACTATTACTCCGGTAACGGTCGGTCATACTTACAGGACAGGTACATGTTTTTTGTGACATACCCACATGAAACTTGCTTTACCTTTGAGAATACATGTTGTCTTAAGAAACCATTTTTTCGGTTAAAAATTGCTGAAAGGTTATAAATTAATGCACATTTTGGTGGGGAAACATTGTTACGTGGGCAAAGAAGAACAACAAGTAACATGAATATGATATTTTTGGATGGATTTTTCAACAAAAATAAAAGGGAAATATCAAAATCTTCAAAAATGTTAAAATATATATATTGTTATTGTTAATTTTGTTGTTGTTAATGTAACACAACATTGATATTGGACTTATATGGGATCACGGTTTTAAGTTAAACACAATAATTTCATCAAGAAAGTTGTTTTATACATTGGATTGAGGGTTTTTTCAAGTCACATGAAATTATGTCATTGGCAGATGCATGCACTCTCACGGTGCCTTAATCGTTGTACCTGGCTTTCTCTTAGTTCGCCATAAACCAGACTTCAAGAGATTTTTTTCACATGAAACAACTACAATGTTATTATCAAACATGTTATTTAAGCTTGACGAAAAAAAAGGATATATTACAATATTAGTGTATATTGACAAAATAATTCAATAAGTGCAGAGGATAATGATTCTCAGTAGATATTGACATGTATGTTTTTTACTTTATGCTCTTAATTCGGCTCGAATTGAAGATAAAAAATCAAAATCGTGCTTCCTAAAGCTCAAGACGGATTGATATTTAGACGATATATTCCCACTTGTGTCATAATATGGAAGTATATACGAGCGATGATTGACAGCGTCAGGGTGACAAATGTTCTTGATGCCATCTGCAATGACCAAAAAATGTCACACTGCATTGAAAACATCTCCATCTGTGCTGTGGTTGAATCACCTGAGCGAGGCTCATCAACTATGAAACAAAAAAAATCATTTCTTTTGCATAACCACACAGGCTAAGACTGGTTACACTTGTGTGAAGCAAACAAGACACTGCTTAGCTTTAAAAAAAAAATGGAAGGAATGAACGAGGGGATTGGGGCAACACGCTTGAATCAAATAATGGGGGTTTGACTTGAAAAGCAACAGCTTTCCGTGTCCATGGGAGGATGTGATGGCCGTAAACATCTATGGGGGGGAAAAAAGGCCACCACTTGGAGGATGACCAGCAGTAAAAATCCATTTTAATGAAGGTCATTTCACCAAGACATGCAGGAGTGGTTTGTGGACAACAAACCCAGCATCGACAGTTGTATTATAAAGCCTTATAGTCCCTCATGTACTACTAGGATTGTGTTTGAATTAATTTGGTGCGCGCCTCCGCGCCAGTGCGCGCACCTTCAGCTACTATGAATTGGGGGGGTGGTGGTGGTGTTGGTGGTAGGATGGTGGTGCAAAAAAGGTAAACAAAGCACGTGGTGGTTCTGACACAACTGCTGCATTTCCTCGGCGAGTCATCTGCGGTCAAGCTGCTGTCACAGACCCACACCCGGCTACTGTTGCACGAGTGCACCCCCGGATAATAAAAACACATCAACAAACGCATGCACGCGCGCTGGCTTTTTTTTTTTTACTTACATCATCCCATTTCATGAATTTGTTGCCCTTTCTCAGGCTCTCGTGCACGGACACCGGCTTGAGCTGCAGCGCGTGAACTCCTGGCTGTGCGCCTGCCATTGACTCATCTACTCTCGCCAGAAAAGGGGGAAGAAGAAGAAGAAGAAAAAAAGAGTCACTTTGCTCTCTTTAGATTTTTCTTTTTTTTTTATATCCCGGGGTCTCCAGGTGGACGGAAGCCCCCGCTAGTGTCGCCGCCGCTCCGACATGCCCGCACTGACGCGCGCAGGAGATCCAGTGAGTGACGGCGCGACACGCACACGAGCACAAGACTGCGACCGCGAGAGAGAGTGCGAGAGGGAAGGAGGGAAGGAGGGAAGGAGGGGGGATTTTGAATGAGTTGCTACGTCCCTGGGAAGTCAATGCAGTAACATGATCGATGCTTGAGATCTAGCGCCGCCGTGCGTCGGGGACGCGATGACCAGTCTGGGTTTTTTTTTTCTTCTTCAGTGCTGGACAAGAAGGGAAATACATAATAAAAAAGAAGGGAAAACGAAGGAGTAAATGGCTGTATATGACTACAGGTGTGTAAAAATAAAGGAAGGAGGAAAAGCTGATGGGAGGATTGGGAGGAAGGAATATGCATGAATATATAAGGGTAGAAGAAATAATGAAAGGAAGGAAAGAGGGGGAAGGAGGCAAGGAATGAGAATTCAAAAGGTGGAAAAGAAGAAGATGGAAAAAAGGGGATAGAGAGGGAATGAATGGAAGAAAGAAAACAGAAAAAAAAATTGTAGATATTTTCTACTAAAATTATTAAGGTTTTCAGCAGTAAATGAGTTGAAAAGGGAAAGAAAAATAAAAGTAAAAGATAAAGACAGAAGGGAGGAAAGGTATATTTGGAAGAAAAACATTTAGGAGTGTATTCAAAATGGAAGAAAAGAAGGAGTTACTGAAGAAAAGGTGGCATCTAGAAAGGAGGATAGAAAACGAAGGAGTAAATGACCGTATATGACTACAGGTGTGGGAAATAAAGGAAGAGGGGAAAGCTGATGGGAGGACGGGGAAGGAAGGAATATGCATGAATAAATAAGGATAGAAGAAATAATGAAAGAAAGGAAGCAGGGAAGGAATGAGTGTACAAAATGTGGAAAAGAAGAAGAAGATGGGAAAAAAGGAGCTAGAGAGGGAATGAATGCAAGAAACAAGGACAGAAAACAAACATTTTGAAGGTTTTCAGGAGTAAATGAGTTGAAAAAAGAAGGAGGGGAAGAAAAAAAAGTAAAAGATGAAGACAGAAGGGAGGAAATGGATATTTGGAAGAAGAAACATTTGGGAGTGTATTCAGAATGGAAGGAAAGAAGGAGGCAATGAAGAAAAGGTGGCATGTAGAAAGGAGGAGAGAAAACAAAGGAGTAAATGGCTGTATATGTCTACAGGTGTGTAAAAATAAAGGAAGGAGGAAAAGCTGATGGGAGGACGGGAAGGAAGGAATATGCATGAATAAATAAGGATAGAAGAAATACTGAAAGGAATGAGTGTACAAAAGGTGGAAAAGAAGACGATGGAAAAAAAGGAGCTAGAGAGGGAATGAATGGAAGAAAAAAGGACAGAAAAAAAATTGTAAATATTTTCTCCTAAAATGATGAAGGTTTTCAGGAGTAAATGAGTTGAAAAAAGAAGGAGGGAAAGAAAAATAAAAGTAAAAGATGAAGACAGAAGGGAGGAAAGGGAAATTTGGAAGAAAAAGAAATTTCAAGCGTATTCAGAATGGAAGAAAAGAAGGAGGCAATGAAGAAAAGGTGGCATGTAGAAAGGAGGAGAGAAAACGAAGGAGTAAATGATAATATGACTACAGGTGTGTGAAATAAAGGAAGAAGGAAAAGCTGATGGGAGGATGGGAAGGAAGGAATATGCATGAATAAATAAGGATAGTAGAAAGACTGAAAGGAAGGAAGGAAGGGGGAAGAAGGGAAGGAATGAGTGTTCAAAAGGTGGAAAAGAAGAAGATGGAAAAAAAGGAGCTAGAGAGGAAATGAATGGAAGAAACAAGGACAGAAAAAAAAAATGTAAATATTTTCTACTAAAATTATTAAGGTTTTCAGAAGTGGATGAGTTGAAAAAAGAAGGAGGGAAAAAAAAAAGTAAAAGATGAAGACCGAAGGGAGGAAAGGGATATTTGGAAGAATAAACATTTGGGAGTGTATTCAGAATGGAAGAAAAGAGGGAGGCAATGAAGAAAAGGTGGCATGTAGAAAGGAGGAGAGAAAACAAAGGAGTAAATGACCATATATGACTACAGGTGTGGGAAATAAAGGAAGAGGGAAAAGCTGATGGGAGGACTGGGAAGGAAGGAATATGCATGAATAAATAAGGATAGAAGAAATAATGAAAGAAAGGAAGCAGGGAAGGAATGAGTGTACAAAATGTGGAAAAGAAGAAGAAGATGGGGAAAAAAGGAGCTAGAGAGGGAATGAATGCAAGAAACAAGGACAGAAAACAAAAAATTTGAAGGTTTTCAGGAGTAAATGAGTTGAAAAAAGAAGGAGGGGAAGAAAAAAAAGTAAAAGATGAAGACAGAAGGGAGGAAATGGATATTTGGAAGAAGAAACATTTGGGAGTGTATTCAGAATGGAAGGAAAGAAGGAGGCAATGAAGAAAAGGTGGCATGTAGAAAGGAGGAGAGAAAACAAAGGAGTAAATGGCTGTATATGTCTACAGGTGTGTAAAAATAAAGGAAGGAGGAAAAGCTTATGGGAGGACAGGGAAGGAAGGAATATGCATGAATAAATAAGGATAGAAGAAATACTGAAAGGAATGAGTGTACAAAAGGTGGAAAAGAAGACGATGGAAAAAAAGGAGCTAGAGAGGGAATGAATGGAAGAAAAAAGGACAGAAAAAAAAATTGTAAATATTTTCTCCTAAAATGATTAAGGTTTTCAGGAGTAAATGAGTTGAAAAAAGAAGGAGGGAAAGAAAAATAAAAGTAAAAGATGAAGACAGAAGGGAGAAAAGGGAAATTTGGAAGAAAAAGAAATTTCAAGCGTATTCAGAATGGAAGAAAAGAAGGAGGCAATGAAGAAAAGGTGGCATGTAGAAAGGAGGAGAGAAAACGAAGGAGTAAATGATAATATGACTACAGGTGTGTGAAATAAAGGAAGAAGGAAAAGCTGATGGGAGGACGGGAAGGAAGGAATATGCATGAATAAATAAGGATAGTAGAAAGACTGAAAGGAAGGAAGGAGGGGGGAAGGAGGGAAGGAATGAGTGTACAAAAGGTGGAAAAGAAGAAGATGGAAAAAAAGGAGCAAGAGAGGAAATTAATGGAAGAAACAAGGACAGAAAAAAAAATGTAAATATTTTCTACTAAAATTATTAAGGTTTTCAGGAGTGAATGAGTTGAAAAAAGAAGGAGGGAAAAAAAAAAGTAAAAGATGAAGACAGAAGGGAGGAAAGGGATATTTGGAAGAAGAAACATTTGGGAGTGTATTCAGAATGGAAGGAAAGAAAGAGGCGATGAAGAAAAGGTGGCATGTAGAAAGGAGGAGAGAAAACAAAGGAGTAAATGACCGTATATGACTACAGGTGTGTGAAATAAAGGAAGGAGGAAAAGCTGATGGGAGGACGAGAAGGAAGGAATATGCATGAATAAATAAGGATAAAAGGAATAATAAAAGAAAGGAATGAGGGAAGGAATGAGTGTACAAAATGTGGAAAAGAAGAATATGGGAAAAAAGGAGCTATCAAGGGAACAAATGCAGAAAACATGGACAGAAAAAAAATTTGAAGATATTTTCTACTAAAATTATGAAGGTTTTCAGGAGTGAATGAGTTGAAAAAGAAGGAGGGAAATGGATATTTGGAAGAAAAATATTTGGGAGTGTATTCAGAATGGAAGGAAAGAAGGAGGCAATGAAGAAAAGGTGGCATGTAGAAGAGAGGATGGCAAGGAAGAAGAAAATATGGATTTTATAGATATCTACTTAGGATGTGCTTGAGAACACAGGAAGGATTTTTTTGAAAATAGGGAGGAAGGGTGAGTGTAAGGTAGGGAAGAAAAGATGGGACAAGGAAAGGAGGGAATAATTAAAAAAGACTTGATGAAAAGAGAGAGGCAGGAAGGGAAGGGCAGAAGGATGGGGTGTTGGATGGTAAAACGACGGGATGAAATACATTGAGGATGGATAGAAAAAAGGATGAATGAAAGGAAAGACAACAGATATCTCCTTTTAAAAAAGAAATAAAGAACAGGATGCTTTCGAATATGTAAAGAAAGCGAGCGAGGAAATAAAGCGAGAAGAATTGAGGTAGGGAAGGAATGTAGGGAAGAGAGAAGGCACAAATAAAGGATGAAGGAAGAGAGGTGTTTGAGGATGGGAGGAATGTAGAAAAGACAAGAAAGAATAGAAGAAATGCAAGATGGGGAGAGGAAAAAAGAAGGGATAAAAGAATATTTATGAAAAAATAGAAAGTGGGCGTGTGTTCATAGAGATGCTGATACTGATCTTTATGAAAACCAGCAGCACAGATTGATGCGACACGAACCGGAGCCGTCGCGAGAAATAACACGAAGCGAAATATGAAAGAACGGTTCATTAAGAGAGAGTTGCCAAGTTGACTTCAGGCCTTTTCATTTCCTCGCGATTAAACTTCAAAGTTCAATGAGTCAAAGCAGCTCGGCCGCCTCGGGGGGGGGGGGAGCTGCTGAATTGGGATTTTGGTGTTAAATAAAGTATAAAGCCCTTCTGGACATTGAGCCGCCGTCGTCGGCCATTTTTTAACTTCCTAGTTCTCAAAAATGTCACCCGGAAAGTCTCGGTCCCTGTGGTGAGTCACGTCCAACCGTCAAGCGTCAGATGCATCCGAGGAAGTCTTGACAAACTGCGAGTGTCATCCTACTCGTCTTGTTGGTGTTTCCTGTCAGTCGTGACGGATTGATGGTGACACGTGGCTGTACGACAGGTTCAGGATGAATCATTGTTACTTTTTCACCCCCGAACCTGAGAATTAAATGCATCTAAAACTATTTCCACGTCCCACTCGTCTTCATCACGGGCGATCCTACTGGAGGCTGCTCAGCATAAACATCATTATTTTTAAACAGCTCTCTCTGAAACTCGACTCCTCCTGCGACGCGGAGCTAAACATCCTTTCCCAAGTTCCTTCATGCTGGTTTTGATGTTATGTTCAAAACATGTCGCGGGCTCCACCGCAGACGGTCCAGCGCGCAATTCATCTGAGAGTGAAAGTTTTTTTTTTTTCAGGGTCCAGGAGTCTGAGGAGCAGATGTTTGGATCGTTGCGAGTCAGACCACCGCAGATCTGGCAACGGCCGGCGGGTCAAATCTGCCTGCCCGGCGCTGACGTTTGTAGAAGGTTTTTTCCCTTTACGCCTCCGCCTGAAATATCACCGCTAGAAAATGATAGATTGGCTTTTAGAGTCGGCTAACACGCAATCAGAGGTGGAAAGTAAAGTTTTTATCCGTGAGAAAAAAAGATCAACTCGTTGACCTTCAATACAACCATTTATTTCGTAGATACTAGTGATGGTTTAATGAGGCCTCATGAAACAGCTGATGAGGTGTCATGATACAGTGTCTTCATCTTGAAATCCACCAGATGGCGCTCTTAGTTTAAAAACAATGTTGAGGTTTGATTAAATAAGAAGATCAGAGTCAACGATTATAAAGCAGTGCCATCTAGTGGCCTTTCAAAAGGAAGAAACTGTTTCATGAAACCTCATCAGCTGTTTCATGAGGCCTCATCAACCCATCACTAGTTGCCAACAGGATTCTTTAAAAAAAATTGCATTGTTAATATATTTAAACTATAAGATAACACTCAAAAAATCCAATTTCAAAAATCGAAATTAGCCAAATCTTTGTCCTTGAAATTCAATTAGGGATTACAAGGGATTACGTCGTATGTGAACAACAACAAAGCTAGAAGGACTATTAGTTGGTTTTTTTCTCTTGTGGATGTAAATAAAACACTTTTTGTGACTGAAAAACCTGGACTGTGTATTTTTTGCAAGAGCCGCTACATACATTTGATTGGAACTTGCATACTTTTCTAAGGTGCTCTCAGTCTTACAGATGGTCTGTGCTCTACTTGCTTGCCCACCCTCCACAGCAGGGGTGACAAGCTCAATCATGTAAGGAGTCTCAGGACAAATTACTGAAATGTGTGATGTTAGTCCAATATGTTAATATTGTGAGTCAGGATCTTAAAGAGCAACCAATGTCCAACTTTCCTGACTCACTCACATGTTTCAAATGTTGAAGTCTTCCTCTCCAAGATGCAGTAATTCTCTCATCATAACCATGTTTTGAAATTATTACTTTATAAAGTTCTCCCCCGTCTGAAATCTCGGCGAACGAGAGGTTACGAGAGTGGAGTCTATTGTTACGTAACAACGGCTTCACTCCTCCTCCAGCCAGCTGTAATCACACCCGCTTTGTTTATACATCAAGTCGCTTTGAGGTGGAATTTTCCAGGATTGACAAACCTTATTTTTTGACCAATCACAGCAGAGCGGACGTGGTTATGGTAATCAAGAATTTATTTTTATTTCAGAAAAAAACAAACTTTTCAGTGGGCAGGGCTTAAGATAATTTTTAATATTAATGTAAATAATTAAATGAAAAGAGAGTTTTGTACAAACAGACACTGATGATACAACAGAGTCCAACATCTATTTAAGACACACTTAACTCAACACATTAGTTGCCCTTTAATATTTAATATTCAGTTTTATTGGAAGTCTCCGTGTAATTGTTGAAATTATCTGTTTCTTATCTTATCCTCAATACTGAATTATTAATAGTTGATATACATTCATTTGAGCCGGGTCTAATGTGTTACCTCGTGTTATGCTCTATTGTAATACTTTAAATAGTTTTTTTCCTGTCATCTTAAGGTCCTCGTGGACGATGTAAACGCCCATGAAATACCTCAGACAATCCCATTATTTAAGGAAGAGGCTCGATCGAAGGTTAAACTACGGCACTGGACATCCCTATCATTCAAAGCGGCCACAAATTCAGCAACAATTCACCCACAATGCAGCAGCAGCAGCAGCAGCAGCAGCAATCCTCTTGAGTCGAACCCATTCACTGCTCCGGCTTGTAAACCTTTTCCAATCACGCCGGTTCAATAGCAATAAAGCATGAGTCACTGTGAGAGTGCACTCAATGTCATCTTTACAGATTATAACACAAAGTTCCACATGATAATTAGCTTGACTCTCCAACATCCACTCTGGCTTTTCCAATAGTTTTTTCATTGTGCTCTGTCCTGCTTTAGTGGGCAATAACAATGAAAATCTCATCCCGCTAATAAACAGAGGGAGAGGGCAAATGGGGGTCTTTTTTATTTGTGTCCTTTGCGTGAACCCCTGCGGAACAAACCTAGTGCTTTAACAGCATCTGGTGGCAAAGGACTGCAACTGCAGTTTTAAATTGAAATTCAGAATTTTTAACAAAGGAAAATAACCCCAAAAATGTTACACCTCCAAATTTACAATTATACAAAAGGAAGTCTGTGTTTGTCATTTAAAATAATTTAAAAAAATGTTTTATTTATCTAGATCCTGGCGTGAGAACAAAATATTTGGTTTCATAAACTATTTCTTTTTATTGATTTATTTAGGATTATTTTAAAATGTATTTATGATTAAAAGTCACTCGATCAAAGTTGTAGATATATTCAGAAGTATTTTTGAAATAATAAGTTCAGTTTGTTTTGCTAGCGAACACTAAATTCTTCCCCTTAATTGACTGGATTGTTGTAGTTTTTTTTTTTAATATTATTGATCAATGATACTTTGAAAAACAAAACAATCACTTTTTATTTTATAAAAAATAAATGGTGATTTTATTGGAAGAATTGTGTTCCTGTTATCACTATAACTAAAAAGTTTGATATTTTTAACCCTATTTTTTCCCCACAACAAAGTTGATCATTTACTATCATTCAGTAAAATACTTCAAGGTGTCATCCATCTAAAAAAAATCACTTTAAATAATAAACAGATGGAAATCCCTGCTAATTATGTGAATATAGTCCATTTACTGCACTATTATAAAGGAATCAGGATCAAGCTGGAAAAGGGAACAGTTCAAAGAGTTTCTCCACCACACATAGTTATAAAGTTGTGAGTAAGTACTGGCAGACCTAACTACTACTTAGCGAATACAAGTTTTCAAAGAAGCCAGGGATGTGGTTTTTCTGCCTATAAAAAGACAAACGCTCCAGCGCTGAACTTTTTTTTTTTTTCAACCCTCCTCCAGATTCCGGAAATTGTATTACCATCACCTCACCGACAGAGGGTGCTGTGGCTCAATGGGTGAAAAGAAAAAAGTTCTAGTACTGACACTGTTCTGTTAAAAATTAAGGAATAATCCTTCTCTCAAGGTTCAGGAACCTTATCGTTCCGTTCAACCCCAGATTCCCGGTACCTAATATAACACGGAACATGTGCAGTGAAAAATGATATGTTAAAAAACTTCACAGCTTGCAGTGGGGGGCCCAGGGTGGTTGTTCAGGTCAAATTATTAGTTTTACACTGAAGCTCCATTGAGAAAAAAAATGTGTGTTTTTTTTTTTTTATCACACCTGGAGTGTCGGAGCGACCTTGTGGGCGAGACAGGGGTGGTTTTTAATGCCCTTCATTCTTTGCTGTGTTTCTGTGTGTAACCAAACACCTCTACTAGTTCTATTGTCTTATCCTAGATTGAGGAGGAGGGAAGAAAAAAAAAAAAAACTGGCAGGTGTTCTCCCCCTCGGGCCACAGACTTCAGAAATCAGGAAAAATAGAGGGTGGGAGACGGGGAATGAAAGGGAACACGCATGCATGTATACATGCATATTCACGGCAAAAAAACGCGCTCGGAGAGCGCATACTTTTACACGTATGTCTAAGTGTGTTGCAAGATCACACAGCCGGTGTTGTTACATGCAGTGTAAACATGTCTGAGGGTGTGTATTAAATACTCATTACAGAGGACTGGGTAAGCTCTGGGAGAGACTGGGAGAGAAAACAAACAAACCCCACAGGGTTTCTGCGAGGGTTGGTGAGGGACGGAGAGAGGCCTCTCCCAGTGTAATTCAAGTTCAATAACTGACCCTTAACCTCACTCTAACTCAGGTTACAAAGTTCTGGTGAGACAGATTATAGGCACAGTTACCTCACAGCTGTGGACACTATACACCTCCACAGAAGCTACACACACACCTACACACACACAAGTGACTCCAAAAACAAAAAAAAGGTCAGTTGGTAATGTCAACAATCAACGAAGTATTCTTGAATATCATATAGCAACGCTGATGACAGCTTACCGATCTGTGCACCTTTTAGTATGATGTAAAGAAACCCGGACCACACAGGGCCCTTTCACATCCAGGAAGTGGGAGACATCAGTCACCTGCAGGCCTGCAGCTGGGCCGGTTTCACTCTGTCAGAAAGAACTCATTAACTGCATGTCAGCGTGATCAGAGAAGGAAAACACAGCCACTTCAAAACCACTGACAAATGCTTGTAATTGATCATTTTACACCAACAAAGATAAGACGGAGAACAAAAACATCGCCTCCATCGCCTTTGAATAAAACCGGGTGGTAGTCTGCAGCGCTAAAAATATAAATAAAGATCTCTACGTGTTGCTAGATTTTAGAATGTCAACTTTAATAATAATATAATAATTAATCAAATTCAAGTTCTACATCTGATCCTGGCTCTATTATCCCTTCTTAAACCAATAATGAAATCAGTAAAATGTTTAAATTTATATTCCCTGTGGTGATTCTTACACAGTAGAACTCTTAAGACACAAAAGTTTGTCTATGCAACCTTCAAACTGTTTAACGGAAGTAGGTCAGAGACGGCACTTCCATACATTTCCATAGTGGCTCACACAAGAAACATTTCTTAAGCCCTTTCAGTTCACACTGTTGCAATTTCCCCGTTCTAACAGTAGGGGGAGCCACAAACAAACGCTTTTAATTCCATGGTGTTGCTTTATAAAACAAACAAAACATTTGTTTATATTAACATTTATCTAACTTGTTAGTGAAATTCTGTGGGTTTTGCCAAAGTTACCCAACAGCTGCTTAGTGAGGACACTGTGTCATGATGCAGTGTCTTAATTTTGAAAGGCCACCAGATGGCCCTCTCTGCTTCATAATACCTGGCTCTAATCTACTAGTTCCCTGAAACTTCATTTCTGTCTATATTTCTAAACTTAGAGTGCCATCTAGTGGCCTTTCAAATCGAGTGTCTTTACTGCAGAGCTGTTTCATGAAGCCTCATCAAGCCATCACTAGTTTACCGTCTAAAATCCTCTGGATTATCTTATAAACTCTGAAACAAAACAGAAAGATCTTGAAAATGTAGCAGCGAGGACTTTGCCGAGGGGCCCATAGTCATTACGACACTGGGATTCAAGCTCATGACACCCTAACTAATTAAACTACCCAACAATATGTGAATAATAAGCGTCAAAAATTCTTTAAAAAGAGTTCAAGAGTGCGTAGGTTGATCTGTAGTTAGATGTGTGTGATAGTATAGTATTGTATAGTGTCAACTGGCGGTATTCTCTGAAGTCGACTCATTAAAAGCTGAACACATGGAATTGTATATGTGTTTATCTACTTTCCTGATCTTGCAACATCCAGATGTGGCCAGCGGAGAAGCTATGCCCCGTTTGTGGCTAGAGCCTAAAAATGGTGCCCATGCTGGGTCAACTTAACCACTGTCACATGTTTTAAGGAGAAATGAAGAATTTGGAGAGCGAGGTTGTGGCCGGTAGCAGAAATTCTCAGAGAGAACTGCTGAGAAACTAGATGAACCGACATCAGCGCCTCAGGCCATCATCTGCTTCTATTGTCTGGTGCAACAGTAGATGAGGCTTTACGTCTGTGACATTACCTCACCGTTCATATTCCTCCATTTCACTTTCTTCCATGCCATCTCTGAGGATCACGTTTCACCGAAAAACTCTTTGAAAGTGGCAAGATTGTACTAGGAATCCTGGAGCTGGAAATTTAATTTGTTCAGAAACCGATGGATTTCTAGTGTAAAGATCATGGAGACCCAGTTTTTTTTATCATCTCCACCACCTTAATCACCGTCTGGTATGGCGCTGCAACAATCACAGTGCTGAAAACATGGATCGATAAAATTATACCATCCATGCAAGTTTCTTTTTGGAATTGCTTCCCGGTGGTGTGAAGCAACCAAGACCCAAACCTCACATTACAAAAACATTTTTCTTTTCCCTTCTTTTTTTTTTTTTTCACCGACAGCTGTCTGATTGCTGCCCACTTACACCTAATGTGACTATCTTCCAAAGAAAAACATAAAGAAGAGAACAGCATAACCTGAGACTTTTTCTTTTGCTTGTGTATGTAGGCAGAAGGAAACCCTCCAGATGAGCAATTCCAGAAACGGGAATCAGCTAAAGGTCAGGAATTTCTCTTTTCCATACACATTTAAATTCTGCACCTAATCACATTTTTTAATTTTATTATTTGTATTGTTTCAGCTTTATAATTCCATCCAGTTTTTTTTATTCTAAATAACAAGAAACTGAGGGAAAGGTTGCTATATTGAGATTGATTTTTTTTTTTTTTTTAACACAAAATCATTCTTTTTTGGTAGTTAAAAGTAGAATCAAAGTTTAATAATAAAACATTAAGGACACAACACACAAAAAGGAGTCCAATCCTGCTTTCTAATTTAATTACCCGATTACAGCGACTCCTTTCAAGATAATTCGGTCTAAATTTGTCATCCAATGTCTTCCATTTTTTTGTGCATGAATACCAGCATATTCTCATAAAGTGGCTTACGCAACTGAATAGATGCCTATTTGCTATGGTGATAAAATAACAATCAAAGCGATCATACCAAACTAACTTTCTATTTGAGGAAAATCTGATCGCAGGATTGAAAACTCTCGAGTAATTTTTACCCGTGGCTTCAACCATAGTATGACTTAGTGGGACATACAGTGGGGAATACATAATATCTGGCGACCCAATCTCCAAGAAGATCGCTTTAGTAAAACATGACATAATTGATGAGGCTTTATCTTGGAGGTGGAAAGTCACAACATCTTGTATGAACAAGTAGTAACACAAATCATCTTTTCTATGAAGAAAATTAAAATGTCCTGGTTGTTGTCCCCTTTTATCTGGTGCGTAATGTTGTAATTATCATGTTATTAAGTGAGATGGGTGCAGCACCCTAAAGAACTGCGCCGCTTTAGATTTAAAATTTAGAAAATTCGGTGGAAATCAGGGGTTATAATAATGGCGCTCTTATTTTTCCCCAAAGATGGATTGACACCAACGGACGCCTTGGTGCTTGGTTCTGTTTAGTCTATTGCGTCTTTGTGTGTTGTCTTATTCCAATCTTTTTTCTGTAATGCCTAATGTCTAGTTAACAACTGGGTCATGGTGTCAACAGCTATTATCAATCGTTAATATTGTTTCTAACTTCATTAGGTTTGGGATTCTGCATGTTGCATCCGAGTCAAACGTGATCATTAGAAGAAATGGGGTGTATATTGGCAAGAATTATGCAGTACACAACTTTATGATACATCCCGATATATTGTAATACTGTAGGAACAAAGATATATTTGTAGTATTGTTTAGTACTTGACTCTGGTATTGCAGAATTTACAGACCACATGACTCTTCACGAAATGGTAATGTTCAAACATCAGCTTTAGCAGCTGGTGTTGACTGTATCCTCTCAGCCTCAGTCATCTCTAGGATATTGCAGAATTTTATTGTACCCCAAGTTGCAGAGGACATAATGACTGCTGCCATCTAGTGAAAGTTTAATAAGAAAGAACAAATGTTGAGAATATTTTGCATGTTAATAAAACTTTTTTTTTAAATTATTTTAAACACACCTTATTAAACTGTAAACCATTAAAGAACCACATTAAGAACCACATTATTTCTATACCAAATCCTTGACAAGTGCCACAACAAATTCACTCAAGCAGACTTAAAAAGACACCTGCATATACCCCAGTAGGTCCTGTTAATGACATAAAACTGCAATGGCATCTTCTACAGAACCATCTTACAACATTTGCGGTCGCACACTTGAAGCGATCAAGATAAATAATTGTTCTGCAGTTGCGAGACTATTAGGTTTCTCAGCGTGAGTTACACATAAATAAATAAAAAACGATGATTATGTTGTCAGAGTCGACATTGGATTAATCCAATTACGATAAATCCCATTTCATATTCGCCATTCTCTTGCACAAGCAAACGCACTGAGACACAAAGAGTCTATTGTCAACAGCCTACAATGGCATGCGTCCAGAAACAGCATAAAACTCTTGTCTGCTCTGATAGCAATCTGTAGCTTAAGCCCCTCTCCCAATTCCTACACGCAGCAACACACCGTTGCTGACTAAGCCTGTGCTGGAACTAAGATGCTGATGTGAGGTCAGTGCTGTGCCCTCACTGAAAGTTTTAAATGGTGGATTAGTTCCGAGGTAAGCTGGTCATAGGTCTGCGCCTTGGGCCAGGTGCGGAGTTAGGGATCAGGCTTTGCACTGTTCCTCCGCCGTCAACTCGACCTAAGTCCTTGTAAGAAAGAAAATGTTTATGTTTACATCCTAGCGGTGACCCCCTCTTGGCCTTTCTGCTCAAGCATTCCTGCCATAGCTGCGACATCTAGCTAAGCTTTAGGACACTGAAGGGATAGTGAAAACAACGCTTAATCACAGCCACAGGGCACCCCCCATGATAACAAAGCAACCCCTTAACCCCTCTCTGTTTGTGTGTGTTCCCTAATGAATGTGTGTGTATGCATCTGCGAGTGTCTAGTTGCGCCTGCGCTTGGATTCCGTGGCTAAAAGCTGCTTTTAACAAAAGGGAAATCAAGGGCCACGGTGAATTTATTTGGAGTGAGTCATCCACTTAATTTTCTCAGAAAGGGTGTAAGGTTTAGACAGGAATCCAGTTCAAATGCTTTCGCGCTAATTCCGCCAGGACGAGGATTATTTACTGTACACCTGGAGGGGATTCCCGACACATGTTTACGCAGCGAGCCAAATTGTCAAAACCTCCAAAAATGTCCCCAAGGTCATGCAAAAACAGCGTGACAATAAAGAATCAGGGAATGAAAGAATTTCCGAATCGGACCAGTTGAGGCCCTACTTCAATCGTAAAATATGTAGAGTGATGATGTGCTCGATTTATTTTAAGTGAAATTGAGACTGTTAAGGGATTTATTCACTTGAGGAGGAAATGTTTTAGCTGTGTTTATTTGTCTGTCTGTAAAACAGTTCTGAATATGTTTAAATTAATTTTTTGGGAAGCAAGATTTTGGAGGTATTTGAAGGCATACATTTGGATTTACAGATGTTTTTCTTAAGGTTTTACCACAAAACACAGCATCCAATTGAATCCCCAAAATAAATCAACATTCAGTGACTTAGGTGAGGGAATGTGTAATATTTTTATTTAATATTTCTTTAAGACATGATATAGTGATATAAGTATTCTGGAATGTCACAGAGCTTGATAGCTTTTACATTGCCTTTGACCCCAAGGTTGGGTGTTTATTAGAGGTGTATACAATTCACTTTTTTCCACAATACTGTTTCGCTATTCAAGAGCAATGTATCGAGTGTTTTAAAAAAAAAAAAAAAATTGGCTTAAAAATAATATATTTATTTTGTTATTTAAAATGAACATATTCAAGGCATACATTTCTGTGTTTTGATCAAACTTTCGGCCACTGGATGGCAGCAGTCTTTGCGTCTTCCGCAGCTAAAGCAATAATGAAATCCCGCAAGATCCTGCTTATGACTGAGGACCAGAGGATACGGTAAACTCCAGCACCTCTTAAAGCTGATGTTTCTTATGTTTTGATTCATAAACAAATCAAAGGAGTTACAACTTTGTGAAGAGTCAGGTGTTCTGTAGATTTTGCAACACCAAAACCAAGTCCTCGGGAAATACTACCTTATTATTATATTATATTACCTAATGTATCCTTAATCCCTAAGGGTTGAATATATCACGATATATCGTTTAGCTGTCTCTGTATCGTAATGCGTATCATATGGGAAGATTATTGCTAATACAAACCCCTTTCTGAGATTACCTAATATATCTTAAACTTCATTTTGACACAGTACAACCACTAGATTTTTTTGGTTTCTATTAACTTCCCTCCTAATTTAAATTAAGTACAGACACATAAACAAACTTGACTTCTGTCATTCGAAGGAGCAATAAAAACTACCGAACTACACTGTTCTTTAATAACTCTGGCAAATACTTGATCATTGAATAACAAACAAAGCTTTAAGTCGATCATGTGAACCGTCAAAACAAAATGTTTCCATCAATTTCTAGACATTCCAAATGCGGAGCACGAATGAGTTGTTTGCTTGGAGAGACGCGGTGCAGTGGACTGACTCGACAGGTCAACACAGGTCGACCGAGACCAGCTAAACAAACAAGCGATATCAAAGAAGAAATTTCTCAATCCTCGCTGATAATGTATGTTCTTCAGATAAGCGTAAAGGATGAAACGCTGATGTTACCAACGTATATCAAAGTCGAGTGACAACTGTGAGGGAGAAGATTTGTTTCGAAAAACGGCATCAGTTGCTTTGAGTGGATGAAACTCTATTTATTTTTTTATTTAGTGAATTTACAATAAGAATGCAGTGATTGATGGGTTTTTCAAAAATCCATCTATTGATAAAAATAAAAAAAAACATTATTTTTTGCATTATGGTTTACAGCAAGTATTGCAGAAATGCTAGCAGGTTATGTGCATGTGATTTAGCCTTGTTCAGTTATTTTACCTCCTGACTAGGATTATTTTAAAGTATTGGTTTGTGTCTCATCTACTAACTAACCCTTTTGACCAATGGTTGCTGTGCTCCAGATAGTTAATGATGAGTTTATGTTTTATGATGGTTATTGAAGCACTGTTTTGAAGACAATTCACGGACGTGGTCATCTTTGAATTGGCAGTCTTCTGGTTTAACATGACTCCGGTCAAAAGGGATCAGGCTAAATTATGATTGGACGATAAAACGTCGCCAATTTAGTCGAGGTTACGGCGGGGAATACGTATTCACTGCTCAGTCAATTCAACCACTTATTATGCAGACAAAAAGGAAGTTGCTTATATTGAGATAACAGTCGTAAAAAGACCGAAATCTGTTTTTTAAGAGGCTCTAAATGTGTTCCTTAATCCTCATAAAAATGTTTTCTTGACATGGACACATACTGCAGATTTAACACATCTGCAGCAGCTGTCCTTTTAAAAAAATGGATAACTTTTGGCCGCATTTTAATGGCCTTTGATCTTACTCCAAAAGTTTTATTTTTGTTAAATTATTCCTTTCCGATTCAAGAATTTGATGTTTTGTCATCTTTCAGAGGCAGAAATATTCAATACTGATACAAAAGCAGCCGATGAGACTCACTGAAGTAAATGAGAAAGTAAAAAGGTCTGACTCGTGGCTGACTTCATCGGAAACATTAACAAGAGAATAGTGTTTTAAGAGGTCGTATTGATGATTTATTTGCTGTTTTTCCTCATGTTAACACAGTGTTATGAACGTTATAAAAAAAAAGGCTTCATGTTTTTTGTAGTGTCACTACAATTAACCACCAGTGAGGGTTCAGCTTTAAAGCCTTACAACGTTTCAAATTGCTTCCCACCCATAATTCCTCCATCCTCTTTGACTCAATTACCTGTCACCTCAGCGGACAAAGAGCATACTATGGTAGGCTAGCCGTGCTGCAGACGTACATAGAGTCCAAACGCTCAAATTCACACCACATGTGTTGCATACACACTTGAGAGCACCTAGGAACGATACAATGCGGTTGCTAGGCAGTGTTGTCATTTGCTGGATGGATAGTGTTGCATGGCTTAGCATCGGTGTCTTCCGACCTGGTGCGGATCACCTTTAGTGTCTCTCTTTGAATAATGTTTAGCCAATTTTGTCACGGAATGATGACATCATTCAGGCATTGATTAGTTGATCATGGGTTGTCGTTATTTCATACAAAAATCTAGAGTCATTTTTTACTTTAATTGATTTTTCTTTTAATATTCTATGACAAGAATCTAAAACCTAATGGGACACAATAGTGATTAAATCCAAAGCCTCACAGAAAGAAGGTCCTGGGTTCAGATCCAGAGTGTGTAGCAAACCGGGGTCCTTACAGTGTGGACTTACTGATGTCCTGGCGTGGGTCGCCTCCAGGAACTCCAAAATCCCCCTCCCCCAAAAACATACAAAGGTAAATTGGTGACTCTAAATTGTCTGTAGGCGTGAGTATACGTCTGAGCGCTCGTCCGTCTATACGAGATGTACTGACGACCTGTCTGGGGTATCTTCTATTACCACCCCCCAACGACCCAGTACAGAAAAAAGCCCCCAGTCTGGGATTCTTTAAGTTAGCATCACAAAAATTGTTGCTTTCGATAGTGTGCTAACTTGACCTTTATCATAAAAAGATGGTGTTTTTTTATTTTGTAAAAATGCTAACAAATAAGCAAATATATTGTAATTGAATAACGGTCTTAAAAAATGACAAAAATGATGTTTGTAAATTATTTTTGTCAGTGAAAAAAATCCTAGCGAAAACCACTCAAATGGCTTCTAACTACTAATACATTTGGTCATCATCCCTTTTCTAGCCTCCGCTCTTGTCAGGAGCCAACATATTGAAATCATGCATGAGGGTGTGTGTGTACATGTGTGTTTATGTTGAACCGTCTGTGGTAGCGTGGAGCACTTCCTGTGAGCGCAGGCACACACATATCCGTGCATGCGTGTGTGTGTGTGTGTGTGTGTGTGTGTGTGTGTGCTCCCGCTATATTTAATGCCTCGCTACATGTGTGTGTGGGTTTATGTGTAGATCATTGAACGGACCTCCCCCACCATACTGCAAAAAAATGTTTCATCACATGAAAGCCAACAGGGGGTGGTATGCATGCAGGGCGAGTTGCTTCCATCTGCCCTGTCCACTTAAATTAGTGGGGCCTCGCATCCAGCAGCATCTGGTTCCAATATGGAGCCAGGCGGAAGGGTGGGTGCCTCAATATGCGGCGGAAAATACAGCCTACTGTACCTTTAAATAGCCCTTAGGAGGCTATGGACGGATGCTGGTCCTACTGCCCTATCCCATGATTCTTTTATCTGGCCTAACACTTTTCCCTTTGAAAGAGGACAAATGTACAATTAGGGAGGAATGCCTGCAATGCTGTTTTCAAAGTGTCGGTTCGCAAAGTTGGCCAGAGCACGTAGCCAGGAAGGTCACGCACCGCCAACTATCTTCACTGTTCTGCGGTGAAGTTGCACCGCCTGACCCAGCCCAGGCCGAGACTAATGCCGGGCCCGTGTTTGGGTTAGCCTCTTGTTGTTCGGCGTGCCCGGCCAGATCTCCGTCAGCACTTCCCTGTGGCACAAGTGTGCGGAGCTCCGTCCTCCTCCTCCCTCCTTCTCGTCTTACCCATAATTCAAAAGGCCTCCATCGAAAACCATAATTCACACTGCGCTCTGCACCGACTCAAGGGGCCGTCTGTAACTATGGCGATTGCATGTTTGTCAACTGATTTGTCGGTGAGGCGGACTCGGAAGGAGGAAGAGAGTAGGAGCAGAAACATGACAGTGACATGCTTACGCACAGAATCTGGCACAGGACCTTCATCCGGTTCTATAAGATCCACGGGAGGAGGGTTTAGTCAACGCAACTCCCAACGTAAATACATGCACCGACTGAAAATTGTTTAATATTTACAAGGAACGCCCAACTCAATGCACAGAAACCACTTTGTTCAATTGTGCACCAATTCATATGCCTCTATATATATTATTTGAAAACAGTTTTTTTCTTGTTTTTTGTTATCTTTATTTTATTTAGCCCAAGTTCACTAACAGTGTAACCTTTCTAAACCGGATAGATTGTAGATAGATTTGAACTAGACGACATCAGAGCCTCGTCTCTTATCAGAGTACAGAGTATTGATGGATCTGCAACAAAAACAGCATCTAAGATTATATGTGACATGTCTTCTTTGTTTTTGCAAGAGCATTACAGTGCCACCTACAGGCCTGGCATGTGAACTACATCGTTTTCCTTTACTAACAGTAATGGATGCAGATCCAACATAAAAATCAAATATTTTCATGTAGCAAAATAGGTGAGTCTTTTACCAAAAACAGACCAAATTATCATTTTATTCCTGGCATTATCGATTTAAAACTGTATTAACTAAAAAACATTAATTCAACATGGACAGGACACCAGTCTGTCCCAAGGCAAACAAATATATACAACTATTCACACAAACACAACGGAACAATGTCCTCAAGTTCCCAATCAACCTCTGTATGTTTTTGGAAAGGAAACCGGAGTTCCCAGAGTAAACTCACGCCACACAGGGAGAACATACAAACTCCACACAGAAAGGTCGCAAGTTGCCTCCCTCCGGAACCAGCAACCTTCCTGCTATGAGGGGATCGCACTAACCATTGCACCAATTAATATAACAAATATATAAAGACTATTATTACAGGACACAATGAACAGTCTTAGTATAGAAGAAAAGATTCCTTGATTATCATGACAAAAATATAATAAATAAAAATAATGCAGAAGGTTTCTGTCCACGATCACGTCTTTATGTTTTTCTTATCTATCGATCAATCTAAGTCAGGGGTCACCAATGTGGTGCCTGCAGACATCAGGCAGCCCAAAGACACCAAAGGAGTTTAAATACCCATGCTATTATGGTTAGTATTATTCCACAAGTGTGTAACAAACTGTTTGGGTCAAACAGTGCCCTAGATGTAGCTCACAGTTGTAAAAAGATTGGTGAGTCCTGCTCTAAGTTTTGGCATCTAGGTCAGTTTTAAACAGGTAATGTATTGGAGTGGGTACTTTAATTTAGCAATAGTTTCCTTTAAGATGGTTCTACATAGAGTTTTGCAGCTGGAATTCCACTTGCAAACCGCATATTTTCATCAAATACAAATATTATTCCCTTTCTTGGATACAAGTAAATCTGACAGTTAATAACTTAAAACACAAAAATGACAAAAAATATTTGATTCATCCGCCTTATATGCTCACAAGAGCGTTTCATAAAAAACATGTCCGAGACGGAACACATAAATTGGACAAGGGGCATTGAAACGGCCCTCCCTTGGATTTCCTGAGCACAGGGAGTCTGTGTTTCCTTTAGCCATGTGGGAGGAGAACATGCAGCGAGAAACGCAGTGAGATCAGATAAGGCTGATGACAAGGCAGAGAGAATTGATGACAAACTTTTGACAGCTTTGGCTGATGGCTTCAGACCTCGCCAGCCTGCTGAAATATAGATCACAGTGTTCCACCAATACACACTCACACATATGCACACACACACACACGGAAACTTGTGTGTGTGTGTGTTTCGGGCAAACCACAGGAAACATTAAAAGCTCATGTCAGACCGAGACCTGTGTAAAAAGTTGAATATTTACGCTCAAGGGGCTTAAATACATGTCCCCATGAGTAGCACTGTTGTTTCGCACGTGCGTTGGGAAATGAACGCCCTTTGACCTAACGCGTTGGAAAAACATAGGGCAACAATCAAAGTGCACATCCAAAAAACGACAAACGGTTGAACTTTATCAGGTCCAATGAAGCGGGAGATTGTCACACGCGGTTACCGCACTTAGCTTAAGTCGACTATAACACCAAAACAAGCGCCAACCATGCGGTGATTTTTATTAAGTTGTGACTTCCTCTCTTTTTGTTCCTTACATCAGGGGTTCGGAGGTCAAGAGGATCTGTCAGCAATGACAGGGAGGATTACGGGTGAAGGCATTCCATTGGCAGTCATTACTGCCCTCAGTCAGCGCCGTGTGCTCTCCTGCTCCCTCTTTTTCTCATCCTCTGTCTCTTCTCTCGTTCGTCCTCTGACAGACTAAGAAGCAATTAGTGTCACATTAGCGACGTCCAGGGTATAATTCTTATTCAAGTCAAAGCTGCAGCAGCCTAAACAACTGCTTTGGTTCCTCGCAAAACTTTGTCAACTTAAATACTGGGGTATTCTCAGAGTTTTTTTTGGGTGGGGGAAATTCCGCTTGCATTATAAACACTTATCCTGAAACGGGGTAGAAAAGTAAAAGTGAGTGTGAGGAGCATTGTAATGGTTGGACCCCTGCACTAGAACCTCAGCCGAGTGGGATTCCTTACATTCCAGCCCGTGCTGGAGCTAGCAATACATCTGAGGAGGCCTGCTGGGCTCAGCACATTGTGGCCTGTTCCCTCTTCCTCGTTTGCCCCCGGTCTCCTTTCGCTGAAATAGGACGTTTTACTTGGGCTATACCTTTCTCAAAACAGCCAGAGGAGCCAACCATTCACTGGTCATCCATCATAAACTGACATTTCATTTCAACCGTTTAGTTATGAAGTTCGCAAATCCAAGAATATTGTAGTATTAATAATAATAATTGGAGAAAGTAGGGCCTGCTTTGCCTTTCTGCACTTGTTTACCTAACCTTATGGGTCAAAGATCAGTGGAGCGGGCGATGAATGACTTCATTTTAAAGTTTAAATTGAAGGGTTCCTTCTCTCTTGAACTGAAAACAGATTTGCACATGCTATGGAATGAACAGAGTGCTCACTCACCAAGTTCACAGCAAGTGCTTTTTGGCTTGTGACTATAAAACAAAATGAGACAGTGAGCTGTACTGCAGTCGAAGACTTAGGATCGACCCAAGAAAACAAGACTTTCACTGCAAAAATAAAGCGACAACATGAATCATATTTCTCCAACTAGAAACTAGAAAAGCACCCAAAATATTGGGGAATCTTCCAAAGTAGTGTAAACCAGATGGTCATCCAGAACAGTACCAAAATGTTATTGACTCTTCCTTGTCCAATTTTTTATATTTACGATGGGACAAGTAAATATACTTGTCTGGGATATGCTCTGCTGACCCTGTAAAGTGAATAAGCAGTAAAAAAGGAGTCATAGTATTTATACTTTTATCACCCTATGTCTTTCTTTTGGCATCGGACTAACTTTTAAATTCCTGATTTTGTTGGAGGGCTAACGCAAGCTTGCAATGAACCTACCGTTTCCACTTTAAATTTCCACTTCCCTCTTTAAAGTAAACTCTCCTGGCCATAAAGAAAGTAATATTTCCTGATTCTCAGTTTACCCCAAAAATTCTGATACTTTTTTTCACATCCTATAGTGTTCCGCGTATGTTGTAAAACATCGTAATTCATCCTGACGTGGTGTCAGTTACTTCAACAGTTATTGGGCTACGCCATATTTGAGGGAAATTGCTACCTTATGCGTCTTTTTAAAATAACACTGGGTTCTCAATAGGACCTTTTAAAAATGGGGGGTAGTGTTTCATTTAGCGATGGTGGTCATTGGAGCATTGACATTGTACCACCATGGTACTTTTTTTTTTTTTTACGCTCACATATGGCATCAAGGCCTGCTGTGGTGTGATTGAGTGCTTTGGAGGTGCCTGGACACGATGAGAGCGCAAATTAAAGCCCATCTCGCTCATACTTCCCCCCACACCACAGTGTTCAGAGCTACAGAAGCTGGCTCTCCCCGCTTACACCAGACTTTCATGCCACTTACTCGTCAAAGGGGGAATTGATTAAAGGCCCCCTTTTTTTAAACGACTTCCTTTCAAAGCTATTATTTCCCAATAACCAAAGAAGAGAAGATTGAGATCAGTAGTCTAATCTGTTGTTTCCCCCCCCCTCCTCCTCGAATTGGTGTATTTGTTATAGGCAGAAAAAAAGAGCTCACCCCATTTTTCCCATCAGTCATCGGGTTGTAATACCGGGTGCTCGTAGTTGAAACTTAAAACTGTTCAACCACTCACGCATGGGCCCTTTTTTTTTTTTTTTCAGAGAGCAGAATGGAACAAGTCCCTCCAAAACCCTATGACAAATAACCCATGCCACAAAGAGGCTGTAACTCTGCCGCCCAGGAAAAATGCTTTGAAGCTACACCAGAAAGGCTTCTTCACTGTGGTTAGCGCAGCACCGCTCGCTGCAGCTGAGCGAGTCAGAAATAGAAGGTAATAGTGATTTTTCCGAACAATAGGAATCCTTTATCGTTTTTTTTTTCTTTCCCCCACGAGGTAACACAAATAGGGCAACGGCTTAGAGGTTAAACAGACTTCCCAGAAGAAAGCCCTCTTGATGCCAAATGAGTCAGACGAAGCTACTGAAGTGCATTGAAGATAGCAGCGAGAAATAAAAACAAGAAGGAGATATGAAAACACTTTTTGATGTGTGTCAGCAGAGACACCAGCAGTGTCCGTCCTGCTCCCAGGGCTGTAATCGGACTAGACCATCTCTCAACTTCAAACATTCCTGTAAACACCTGCTTGTATCTTCCTTCTGGATCTGTGTGGGTAAATACCACCCATTCTTGTAAGTCTATGTACAGACAAAACCAGGCTTGGACAGTTATTTCTTCCGTGGCCATGCTTCACATCTTCCTTAAGATGAATAAGCAGGAACTTTTGAGGGGAAACCCTTTGTGAGAATGAGAACTTCAGGTGAGAAATGTGTGGTTTTTTCACAAGTTGCATGGTGGTCCCAGACGCCCTATCCAAACACACGTCTTAGCAAGAGCGACATCTAGATAAACTATAAAAAACAATACCACTGCAGGCTCACATCTCTCTCTTTAATGGTTAATCTGATCAAGTCGACTTTGAATCTGTCGACGCCAATGTTGTGTAATCTCCTTTGATTTGCCCCTCAAGACAAGCAAAAACAAGAACGTTGTGTCTCATACTTGCAGATAGTAAGTTGATCTGTTTTATGGTTTTGATTTTCAGTTTGGCGTTACAATCTTAGAAAGCAAATCATTCTTGTCTACATATTACAGAGAGAAAAACAGTGAAGGATGACTTCCTTCAACCATTCTTATTTTTTTCCGGATTATCATAAAAGAAAAAAATGATGTTTTATGATCATATTGAGCGATTATGTGCATAGATATTTCAAAAAGAACTGGCTTAACACGACACAGATTGTAATTTAAAATGCATTAGGGGGTTTATTGATACAAGGAACAAGGATATATTTGTAGTGTATTTATTTTGAAACCAAAATATATCCAAACATCAGTTTTAAAGGATGCTGGAGTCAAGGTATCCTCCTGTCCTTAGTTATTGACGGGATTTCGCGATATTTCATTTTTCCTTTAGCTGTGCAGGACATAATGACTGCTGCCATCTAGAGGCCAGACCTTTAATTGCAACATAAAAAGAACAAATACCTTTAATACTAGCATGTTAATTATAAATTAAAAATCCAATTATTTTAAACACACTTTATTGAACTGAAAACCATAAAATAACTAAGATTTAAAAGCCAAAAAGAAAATGGATTTGGTGCTGTCGAATATTGATACAGTATCAGGAAAGAAAATACTGCACTATATCACTATATTAATATTTTCTAACACCCATATGCAGTATATAGTAAAGAAGTTATACAAATTTATTTTTAGACAATGCATAAGTTCTCTGTTTTTTTTCATGGAAATGATTCAAATCACTAGCACTAGCTATGATGGCAATGGGAAATTAGGTTTCAATTTAACTTCAAACAATGCATTTCTTAAATTTTTTGTAGGATTTATAGGCATAAACAACCTCCTGGTTGGTTGGGGTAATCATATTTCAACTTAATCTTATTGCGATGAATAATAGTTCAGATGTCAAGATCAGGTCACAAACATGTTGCATTGGTGAGCACATTTTCACTTTTTCCCTGTCGTTATTGCACTAGTATTAAATCTTATTTTACAAGTTTGACTAAGTAAACATCTTAATTTCTAGGATCTTAGTCTTGCTGCTGGAGAAAGACTCAGGAGCACCAGAAACACAAAATAATAGACCTGGCTTGGGTTCAAAGACTATAGAAAATCTGGATACCCGATATCATATTGTTATACTCTGGACTGTATAGGTTATTCTTGTATTGACAGCTTTGCATTTTTTCACTTGCAGCTGTTGCTTGCTTTCACACTGGTTGTCTCCTTCAACTACATCTGACATAATCCATGGGTTCTAACGCACCTAAGACAAATATTGATAGTCCCCCCCCCTCTTGTCGTTGGAGACACGAGAAATGTTCTCACCGAAATAGGGCTTTATGTTCTGACATCAAGCAGGAAAGTGCCAGTCGGTTTTTAAGCAGGAACCACAGATGACTTTCCGTATGTTGAAACAAAGCTGGCTTTTGTGCCTGAGTTCTGGGAGGCCGCACGCTCTTGTCATGTACATGTGAAATTAATTAGGAGGAAATACTAAAACACTTGGGTGGAAATTGCTTTTCACCAGATGTTCTGCATATGATAGAAAACATAGTATTCTTAGCGTAACAACGTGGCTTTATAACTCGGTTGGCTTCCCGCTTTGATGAAAACCAATCTGCCACTCAAGTCACATAAAAAAAAAGCCAGGGTGATATGCTACTGTTTGTTCCCCTTTATGGAGTCTTAGGTAATGTGATTACTTAACCAGGTTAGGAAAATAGAGTGTTTCATTCTGGAGTAAAACTCAACATAGTGACAAGAGGCCCAGTGTTTCCCAGTGATCCAAACATAAAAACCCGACGAGAGGTCTTTTCTTTGTCCACCGCCGCAACTACAGAAGGAAAAATATCCACCGATAAATCACTAACGGATGTGGCCTGGCTATCAAAACATCGGTGTTTTAGTTAGAGGACATCTGGACTCTAAGATGCCGCTTATGTGAAGAAATAAAATATGATATAATATATATCATTTATTGCTTTAATTGGGCTGAGTCATAATTACTGTAGGTTTAATACGAGTGTGGTTATCCGTCTATTTATGCGCTGTGGTGGACTGGCAACTTTCCAGGATGTCCCCTGCCTCTCACCCCAAGCAGCCAGTACAGACACCAGCCCCCAACTTTTAAGAAGTGAGAAAATCCTTTTGCCGTCTAAGTCACAGGCCGCAAATCCTTTTTGTTTCCAATGACTCAGATTGTGCTATTGCCTTTTTATTCTTGGAGGCTCAATATATCTTAATTATGTCTCCGTTTCCATTCTTCACTAAACTCTCACCAAGAAAATATCTTTCCTTCAACATCAGTTATATATTGTATATTTGTTGACATGAAAAACCCCTGTTACTTATCATATATTGAACATTTGAATCTTTAAAAGTTACCATGAAAACATTAATTATAATCTACTTTGATATGGAGCCAACCATTCATTAATTCATTCATTCATTCATTGTTTACCTCTTTATCCCGTGGCCGGGGTCGCAGGGAGACTGGAGCCTATCCCAGTATCATAGGGCAAGAGGCAGGGGACACCCTGGACAGGACGCCAGGCTGTTGCAGGGCACACACAAAGACAGACAACCATCCACACACACACTCATACCTATGGACAATTGCCCAAAGTTCTCAATTAACCTCTGTATGTTTTTGGACTGTGGGAGGAACCCGGAGTAAACCCATGCAACACGGGGAGAACAGTGGACATATATATACAAGTATTCTTGTACTTGCCAATTGTTATATAGAGCTGGTTTGACCCAATCAACAGTTTTTAAATGGGGAAAACTTTGGAACCTTTATGGCCCAGTTTTTGACATTAAAGCCAACAGCCAGATTCATAGAAACACAGATTTCCTTTTCAGTTTCGGTCTTATTTTCTCTTACATGAATCTTGACCCAAAATGTATATACACACAACATTGAAATGTTTTAAAAAAAGTATTGTCAAAAAAAGACAGACGCCATTGTTTCTCTGTCAGTGAAGTAGCCTGACAAAGCCCCCCATGAACAATTGAATCCCAAAATCCCAAAGTATTTTACTACTGGAAACAAGTTGAAGCATATTTTGGCAAATTGGCAAAAAAGGTTGCGGGTTCATTTCCAGCTTGGTGCAACTAGGAGCCTTTCTGTTTGGAGTTTGTTAGAGAGCCTTGCTAGTGGAATACCAATTGAATAAATGTTGTATCAAGTAGTATCGGCACCGGATGAAAACCTTATAATATATTTATATCTACTTCTAATTGTTTTAACTAAGACTGCCAAAGATAAAGCAGAGAAGAGACGTCAAAACACTTCCTCATTCGTTCAACAACTGTATCGGTATCTAACACTCTTTATCAGTTTAATCTTGAATATCATTATTTCATGTTTTATTTAATTCCGAGTGATAACTTCAGAATGCCTTCCGACTATAACATCTCCGAGCGAGATTTCACTTGTCGAAACGGCTTCCTCTGCTTTTATTTAAGCTGACACAAGACACAGCAATCACTGCCGCTGAACTGTTTCTAATTGTTCTTATTTCCTCGACTCAACATCATGAGACTGAGCAGGCCACTTTACAGGACGTAATATGCCAGCTGCTGAAAGCAGGATGGCCTGGCTGTCTGGAAGGAAGGGAATTCTGGGTAAAATACAGCAGCAACTCCCCGTAGCTTCTGTTGCTGCTCTGTGTATATCCAAGGGAATCCAAGCCATCTGGACTTTGTTTATTGTATTATGAATGACACATAATGGTAATCTGGCATGTGATGAGAGACGGTGAATTACAGACAACGGCGTAAAATAGGTATTAACCCTCATTTGATTTCCTTAAAGGAGGACCTTTAATTTAAGACCGCATTTTATCTACCTGATCACTCATTACTGCAGACTCACTCATAACTGTATGAAACGGGATAAACAGAGGAAACCGCCAATTAAATCACATTCCAGGGAAGATTGGGGGGCTTACTATACACAGAGCAGTTAGTTTAGTGGCATAAATATTTACACAAACTGCCACGAATTAAGACAAATGTTACCAGGAAATAGGCAACGTTGTTAGGGGCCATTTCAAGGACCAGATTCTGTCTCCCAGAATTTCAAAGCGATTTTTTAAAAGAAGGAGGAAAAGGAAGAAAAAAAAAACAGCTTCTTGTGAGTCGGGTGCAGTAAATCTCACAGCAGAGCTCGGGAATAAGATCGTTTCCCCCCTTTGAACGAAGGAACGCCTAATGTGATGTGAACATTGGTTTTCCATTGACATTTACAGCAAATACTAACATGGATCATGTGAAGGAAGGCACAGCGAGAGAAGAGAGAGAGAGAAAGAGAGAGAGAGAGATGGGCGGAGATATGGATAGTTGCATCAGACTGGCCCAAGTTGAAGTTAAAGATACATACTGCATGCCCAGGGAGTGGATGTCAGTTAAATGTTTATACAGCTGCCCCGAAGATTATTATTATCATGAAACCACACAGCTATAATGTCATTCTGTGGATGCCAAAGTACAATCAGGTCCTCCCTATAGCCTCTCCTTCGCTCCCTCACTCCGTCCGTCAGACTGGCCTGCTGCTCTGAAAACAGCTCAGGCCGACACTATCCTAATAAAAGGTGACAATGGAGCAGGTTTGTTCCCAGATAATTATAACCACGTGAAAATATGGTTGAATATAAGACTCTTTAGCTGTGTAAGAACAAGAAGACGGCCATGCTTTGACTTGAGATAAATGGAAAATAATATTTAGTTAAGGAAATGTATAAATACTATTTAACAATAATTGAAAAAAAAAAACAGATAAACCTGAATCTCTCTCAATGTGAGGACATTTTAAATATCAAACTTATTTCTATATTTCCTATATTATTATCAAGGCAGGGTAAGACGGGGCATTAGTCAGACAGACAGACCGTTAAGAAAAGGCTAAACCCAAAGGCAAATATTCAGATTTACATGTACATTTTTGTTGAGTTTCATGTTTATTCACCATCATTTAAGAACAAGGACCTCTATATACCACTACAAGCATGTTTGTATGACTTGAATATTTTTTTTAAAGTTAATTATACGCCTTTAGGTCATTTTAGGACAGGAAAAATGGCAACAATTAAATGGGAAAAAGTATAATCATGAATTTAATATAACCACAATCCATTAATGAATTTAATATTATTATTTGGGTTTAAGACGGGATTGTTTTCAAGAGAAATTTTCAAGAAACTGGCGCAGAACAACAGTGAAGGATTTTTTAAATCCTGCATATGTTTTCAAAAAGCATAAAAAAAAGAAAGAATTTAAAGGAAAAAAATTACTCAAGTCTTGTAAATGTTTTACAAGAAGGTGATAAAAACAGGGGGATGCCTGTGATTGCTTTCTTTAATCTCATCCTGGAAAAGGCTGAAAATGCTTTTTGTGAAAGTGAGGAGGAGAAAATTTGAAGCCACGGCGCGTATTATTGCTCGCGACTTGACACCACGGATGAAATATACGAAGTGTTTGCCCTTTCATCTCGCCCAGGCCTGTGATTGAATCTCCTGTGAAGGTCAGGACAATTGGATCTTGACATTTTTTAATGTTTGGAACAAGGAAGCTCCGCCGACTGTGAAGAGCTCACAGTTAAGAATAGAAAAGAAAAAAAAAAACCGTATCCTTTTGAGAATGAATTTCCGAGCTTTCGCCAGATATGACAGTTCCGAGTGTGTCGTTATTTCCGCAGCATTTCCCTCCTGCCCCGCTCGGCCTGTAAACAGCTGCTTGTGCTTAAGTGGTAAAATGTAAATTTTTACACTGGCTGTTTACGTAGCCCAAGCTTCTAATCATGCAGACGTATAATTGAGTGACGCGTGGTGTCTTTATGAGTGGAGCTGCATTCAAAGGGCAGATCCCTGTACTTATCCCTCTCTCAGCCTCTCTCTCGCTTTAAAATGGAACTAGCTGCCTCTCACCCCGACTAGATTGCTCAACGGCGCATATCTTTGTTTCCTTTACATGTCCAGTGTCGTTAAAGCTTTTTGCTCAAACTCATATTCTGAGGGCTTATCATGAAATCTCCTGGATAAATACATTAAAAACTTTTTTTTATTTGACTTGATGAACTACTTCACTTTTAATTAAAAAAAGAGTTAATTTATTTAGCAGTTGCATAATTACATTGGAACATACAGTATAATAATGACGGTGATAATGACAGACTTGGGATCGAGATAAAAGGCGAACCCTTCGCCGTCTGATCAAAGAGCCATTGAACTCCCGTTTTTTTTTTTTTTTGCAGGAAATTAAAATGAATAAACAGTGCGCCAATTTGCCAAATTGTGCACAGTTTGTAGTCGGTGACCAACCCCGTCGTGCCTCCCCATATTTGAAACATGCGAGCAAGGTTTGGACCTTCTCTTCAGATCTCCAAGAGGCTATATAATCTGGAGGTGGACTTGTTGCTCAAATTAGTGGGTTGAGAAGTGTGCCACATGTTCAGTATCCCTAAATATTGACTCTGGCTTGCTAGCTGGCCGTCTCTGACCTTGGTGGGTTTTCCATTTCGGGATCAACCTATATGAAAAGTGTCCCATTTCCCCCACAATCTCTTTCATCGCCGTGTGCATGTGCGGCCATTATTAGTAGCAATGCTTCGCCTGTCAAACTATCATTCATGTTAGACTGGCTCAACTACTACTATAAAGTATAGATAGAAATATTATGATAACCCAGGCATGTCAAATTAAAAAGCAATTATTAGATGATGACAAAACTGCCTGAATAGTTTAGATGGATCTCAGATGTATGATATTTTTTTAACACCAATTCACAGAGACTTCCATGAGTTCAGGATTCCTAGTGTATCCTCTGCAAATACATAGCTAATCAAACACTACAAAATATGGAATTTAGCTCAGTTTGAAGTTAATGTCGCAGTTTAATTAAGTAGCAGAGAGAAAATGTACCCTCATTCGGTGCATAATAAATACCATGATAAATAAACAAACAACAAAACATTCATAAAAACATTTGCTATCATAATCTAATCTAATCGTGCACTATTTCATGGGCTGTGTCCCAAATTGCGCACTTGTCCGAGTGCACTGGTTTATAATACAAGTGCAGTGCACAGATTTTGAACAGATAGTACTGTCTCAAATCAAACACTGTCGCTACACACTTCCCGGAAATAACTCGACAGCTTCTTCTTCTACTACTTTTTAACACTGATCGCAACCGGAAGTTGGAATACTATCGCCGGCACTTGACATCGCTTTTCACCAATTGAAAGTTATTAAGCTGTGTTTCATTGTGTTATTATCATTGTTGCGTTTGTTTTTGTGGTCAAATTAGTGTTTTATCCAGACATTTATGCCGGTATCTGCTTCGAATACGTGTCGTCAGTGACGTAGCTTCCGTTTAGTGTCAACTACATAACTAAGATGGCGGCCATTGAGGATAGAAAGTGTTCATCGATCCGAACTTTTTGGCAATTTTTTGGCCATTTGAATAGGCCAATTGAGTTCTCATTGCGCACTATATTATAGGCCCTTGTGTACTCAAAATATTAAGTGTAAGTGCAGAAGTGTGCGACTTGGGTCTCAAATCTCAAAGAAGGTCTTAGCCAATCATCTATCCTCACTATAACAATGGTCACAGAGGCTAAAACGTTCACGCAACCATCAGCATAAACTTCCAAAAGCCTTTAGAAATAAAATATTTGCTCTACTATAGTTTAAATCAATCCATCTAGTTAAAATCACAGCAGCCATGTATGCAGAATTACAAATACAGTGTTGCACCCACAAAAAAGATGTGTTACTTGCGGTTAATACATTTTGTTCCTCAAAAATTGTGAATGAAAATGCCCTGATTCGTGTGACTAAATGAAAAGAACCAAAAATCATACGTTGTTTTGCATGGAAACTATATCATGCTTAAAACCGGCATATGGAAACATTAAATAAATCCCCCTTAAAATGTGTCAAAAAAGAGCCGAAACGACATTGACCATCATGCCTACCCTGGGGTTGAAGGTTTGTCACAAAACAAAGTGCTCCCAGTTGTTTTCAGGGGAAAATCTTGAAAGATTATCTGCTTGTAGGCATGTTCAAGTGTGTTAAGACTACATCTGGCTCGGAGCGGAGGAATGCAGGTCCTCCCTGAGTCGGCCAAGTTGCTGTTAACAGCAGGTGAAAGGCTAATAGTTGGATCTGCGGTGTCATCTTAGGGCTTCGTCTGCCCCCTGACTCTTGGAATGTATGTGATGACAAGAGAAGGCCGTTCTGTCCACATCCAGCACATCGTGTGTACAGGGACGCACACATGGAGCACATACTGTGGCGTGCAAAGGAATGGGCAGGTCTGTTGTGCACAGAAGACAATAAACCATGTCTTTGACTCTTCTTTACTGTGGATAAAGTACAAGGAGGCCTCAAATACTCCCATCTACATGGACCCTTTGAATAGACCCTTTCATCTAAAATGCATGGGAGTTTCCGTCGGAGAAAGGGATACATCCATTAGTTGGGGGAAAAAAAAGTACATATCATGGTGGTTTGTCATAAATTATTCATTGGCCAGAAAGGCTAATTCAATTTGGGGGAGCAGCAAAATGTATCTGCCTTCAAAATAGTTCCATAGACAAGAAACAGCTTGGGTGTTCTAGACCAGTCCACCATGGCTGAGGTGTTTCTTACATTGCATCCTCATAAGGTGTCCCATTCGTCAGCTGTGAGAAACATTTGTTTGAGCTGGGACTTGACTGAAAAGAATACTTTCAGTTAATAGAGTTAAAGGAAAACCCATATATATATATATGAGACATGTCTTCCAGGAATTTACAAAAAAACAGATGCCACCTGGAAAACGGAGGTCTTTTTGGGACTTCATATGTCCACACGTTACCGGTGAAAGTCTCTGGATTTTTTAGTCAGAGCTGGCTAATGTTTCCGAGAACACAGTTATGGGCCAGCGGCTGAGAATGTTCTTGGCTGCAGGGAAATCGTTTATATTTGAAATGAAATTTTAGGCTATAAAGGAAACAATAGAAGCGTATTGTCTTGATTATTGTTGTGATTTTACTACTAGGAACTAAAAAAGGCGCAGTTTCAATGCGAGCTCTTGGGTGTACTGGACTAATACAAAAGAGCAGCTTGCTTCCGAAACTTAATAGGGTAGACTTTGGGAACTATACGTACTGTACATGAATTGAAGTGTAACTGCTGGTAACTTGAGTAAAGCGATGGTGAAATCTCCACTATACTTTGGAACACTACCTTTCCATTTTAAGGACTTAATTGTTAGAGTCATCCGGTTGTTTTCAGTCAACCTTCACAAAAAAAACAGATGTCCAGGTAAATACAGTATAGCCTGATATTCGACGGTAGTTTTAAAAAAGTAGGTTTAGCAACTTCACATGGATCGAGCCAGACTACAGCTTTTGTCACAAATGGTGGAGTGAACTTGACATCAAGTCAAGAAAATCCTTTTCAGTACAATCTGTACCTGAACGTGAAGAATGGAATTCACATTTCGGAAAGATGGAAACCATTGCGCTCAAGTGTCTTAAATATGATCTTTAATAAATCAGCCACGTATTACTTTTTTAAAGAGAGCGGAAAACAATTGTATAAACTTTCCGTGCACAATACTTACATTCTTTCAGGACATGAAAAATGGAATTGCAGTTTAATATATATACATTATATACAGTAGATCACATATTAAAAAATGACCAACTTTATACATTTCTTAGGTTTAATGTCCATGTTTTACAGCGCTGTAATGTTTATACTCTCTAGTTATACCTCTGCCCATAGCCATGCACTAGCTGTATATCAAAATGCACTATTATAAGATTCTTAGTATTGAAATAAAGCATCCCTGCCCAAAACACTTTTGAAAAGGGCATCAAACGACCAAAATGTACTCTATTAACAATTCCTAGAATGACCTTACCCATCTTTTGGGGGAAAAACTGCAGTAAAGGCTTTTCAGAGACGTTATTCAGGTTCGTCAATCATCTTAGGATTGGTTATTTATTCAGTGAAACATGTCATCACTACATTAATTAATTTAATTTAGCAGAGTCCTTCAACCTTTAAAATACATTATTGTGACCTTAAATCTGGACTAGAGAATAGAAAACTGTATAAACGAAACAGAACCACTTTGAAGAACATCACTGTTTGTCTCGGTGTTGTCTTGACCTTTTAGCATACATTTTATGTAGTATTTTTTTGATTGTTTAGCGCTTTGTGACCCTGGTCTGGAAACGAGCTCCACAAATATAAATTACATACTTACATATTTACAATTATTTAAAAAAAAAATCAAATGTAACACCAATGAAAATGTGATTTTAATTTTAATTTGCGGAAGTTTCCCGTCTCTTATTGATCTTATTGAGTCTGCTAATGAAAGAAAGGCAACAATGCGAACATTCAATGAAGTAAGAGAGCAAACTGATTAGATGTGGGGTAGAAAGAAGCCACAGACTAAAAAAATAAACACATCAAGTGAGCCACTGCAACTGAAAGACGATGGACTTGGTTGTTTTGTTTGAGAACAATGGATCAGATCAGATTCCCTGAAATAAATAGAGCTAAATGTGTTCCTTATAACCCTTATAATAATTGAGAAAAGTATACTGTTGGTCTCCATGTGCAATATATGAAAAATGTCATAAGAAAAACAATTGCTAAATGTTTCTTTGTTTTGTTAAATGAAGGGTTTGAATTGACAAATGTAAGCATTCAGTGTTTTGTTTTGTACTTATATATAGATATATATAGAACAAAACATGTTAAAAATTAAATAAGACGAGACGGTAGGCTTGTTAGAATGGGACTGGAAGTGTGATAGTTTAACCTCTGAAGGGCCTCCCTGGTTGGTCGTTCATTTAGAGATAAGACAGCAGTACCTGTCCTCACTGGCAGCCACAGTATGCTCTGCTATGTTGTCGTTTCAATCAGCGTGTAATTGGATCAGTGGCCGTGATTAGATAAGAAGAAATGAATCTGGCTCCCGACGATAAATTCTGTACCACGGGTGAGAATCTGACTTCGCTGCAGGATCTTCTCAAACCATCAATGGAACTCCCGCCTCAATGTGATTAAATAGAATGGTTAAAAAATAAATAAATAAAGATTAATGTTATAATGCTAAACTAAACATATGGGATTGTCTTGTAAAACCTTAAGATTAACAAACTACAAGTTGAAACAGAAGTTTCAATACAGACAACTAAACAACTAAACCTTTAATATGTTACTGTTAAAAGGCCTTCTTTGTGAATGTAACATAACTCAAAGGGCCAACAACATTGGGGTTTGGATCCAGTCAGGGGAAGACCAGACCAGTGCTCACTGCCACTCAGGTAACAGTACACAACCGCTAATCGTCTGCATTTTAATAGCAAAGTGGATGATCTGGGATTATCCCTCATAAAATGTTATTGTCCTTGGAAAAAGACAAAGATATCTTGTGATCTTTGTGGGATTTAATCTATTGCCATCTCAGGGGGGAGAGAACAGACTCGGTGCTTTGACCAAAACACAGCCGCCGACATCACCTAATGGACGTCAGAAGAGGGAATCAATGGGGGCTTTTTTTATGGAGATGCCGCAAACATTAATGCCATTGACGACACCCCATAGCCTTACGACAGTCAGGCAAAGCCTGTCTTCACCCTGGCGGTCTCGTCTAGTCAGGAGACACCATGGGACTTTCTCAGATAAATTCAAAGCCTCTTGTTGTCAGAATGAAAATCAAGCTTTAAGTAAGTAAGTAAGTAAGTCATTTTTATTTGTATAGCGCTTTTCCAGACCAGGGTCACAAAGCGCTTAAACAATCAAAACAATATTCAATAAAGTATATACTTTAAAGGTCAAGATCTTGAAACAATAAATGAGTTTAACAATCTTATTGATAAATAAATCAACACGTAGTTTGTAATTACACATGTATTATACTAAAATTATGTTTTACAGTTACACATTTTAATAATAAAAGAGTAAAACTGAATAAATCCAATTTTGTTGTAAACAAAATGACTACTATTTACTACTTTTACTTTATAATGAAAGTCATAAACGTGTTCAGGATAAAAGGCAAGCTGATTTAAGTGTCAATGAAAACTGTTAACTTTTAACGAAGCACCAAAAAATCCCGGTTTTAACTCGTGGATTAAAGTTATAATACTCTTAATCTAAAATGGTTGATCCTTTTAACACTTTGGCTTTTAAAAAAACGCCCTCGTTTGTCAAACACCTGATAAAAAAAACTCTTAGAATTGGCTTTAGAATCCTGTTTACAAGTGAAAGAAAAAGGGGGCACAGGGACTTTGTAAACAGGGTTAAAATTTCTCCTTTTTTCTCCCTCACTCCGCTGACCCTCCCATCCAGCGCTGGACTACAAATCTCCCCGCTGGCTTATAGGAGACAAAATCTTATCAAAAGGCTCCGTCGCTCCGAGGTGTGTTTATTTGACACGAAAAAAAAAACGCTCGCGAGCCCTCGGGGGCTAGAAGTCCGCAGGAGGCGCTTTTTTTTTTTTTTTCTTCGCAGGACAAATGATTGACAGCCCCTCAGTGACATCACGGTTTGACAAAAAGAGTCGCCGGGGGAAGAGAAGCCACTGATCAATTGGACCAGTAGCGCACAGAGCAGCGCACTGTCAAGGGCTCCAAAACTCTGCGTCTCTTTTTTTAGGAACTTTTTTCTCCTTTTTTTTCTTTTCTTTTAGAGATGTTTATTCAGGATGGTTTGTGTCGGGTCCAGCCTGAGCGCTTCCTCCTAAACTAGTTTTTTCTGTGTGGCTGAACCGAGACCGACCCAACAAAAAAAAAAAAGTTTTGCAGCTGGAGAGAATATGCGAGGATCGGGATCGAAGGGAATGGACTGTCTGCGGTCCTCCGAGGAGAAGCAGCGTGGATTAAACACGAATTAATGTGGACTTTATCGGACCTGAACGTGGAACCGAAACGGACACAGCGTTTCCTCGTCAGGTAAACAATTTTTTTTTAAAGAAAAAATCTGGTTTTTTTTTTGCTGGTGACAGGACTGACGCGTGTGCGTAAAAAGTGAAGCGCTTTTATTTACACGCTCTTCTCTCTCAGTTCTTTCTGAGTATTTGATGTGTTTTGATGTCTTGTCTCTTGACTACATCTGCTCTCACACGTCAGATCTCACACCTGTGAGAGCCTCTTGAAGTAACTCTAGCCCTTATGATTATCCATGACCGTCAAAGCCTCTGCAAATAGACGCTTGTAGCACCGGCTGACTGCCACTTCTCAACTCTTTTTTTTCTCCCTCTCCCCCCCCCCCCTTGACAACAATCTTTCCTGTGATCCTACAACTCCATTTCTTTTTTATTCTCAGATCAATTATATCTAATTTAAGACCCCGGGTCTACAATTTCAGCCCGCGACTTTCCTTGATTTTAGACCCCCCCCCCCACTACTCTTCTCCCCCTCCTTCTTCTTTCATAACTTTCCCAAAAGTTGTTTCGCTAATTTGACTCTCATCATCTTCAAATATTTCAAAGTGAAGAAGGTGTCTCCTCCTCTTTCTCACTGTAAGTTGAGGGGGGGGGGGACCGGGACGCGTTTTTTTGGGGGAAGCCCCCCCTCAATGCCTCAATACCTGAGCCACCGGTGTATTGACAGAACCCATCTCTTCTTTTCCTCAGGGACTGACTGATCATGGTCGCCGTGGTCAGCTCCCTCATGGTACTGCTGCTCGCTCAGGTGTTGATGGAAGGTGCCAGGGGTCTCATCCCCGAGGAGGGCCGCAGGAAATACAGCGAGTCCGGCAGGCAGACGCCGCAGAGGTCCGAGAGCTTCCTGAGGGACTTCGAGCTGCGGCTCCTCAACATGTTCGGACTGAGGACGAGGCCCACGCCGGGGAGGGACGCCGTGGTGCCCCAGTACATGGTGGACCTGTATCGCATGCACTCGGCCAACGGGGACCACAGCAGCAAGCGGCCCAAGAGCATGGGGAGACACGCAGAGAGAGCCGCCAGCAAGGCCAACACGATTAGAAGCTTTCACCATGAAGGTGCGTATTAGTGACATACCTTTACCTGCCGGGCTCTCAGACAGTCCCGAAACCTATCTTTAAAACGTGAGTCATTGAACTTCAGAAGCCTCTTTTTTTATGGGGGCCTTAGTCATTTTTTTAGTGTGACATGTGGACAATTCAGCTTGAAATGCGAATTTAAAAGAGATTTTTTTTTACAAAAGTATCCCTCAGTGAGCTTTTAACCAAGCATTACAGCTGTCACCGGCCTCAAACACATCAAGTGGTATCCCTTGGTGTAATTTCTTTCCTTAATAATTGATGGTGTTTGCGTGGGGCTCTGAAAACAGTTTTTCCAGACACGCACCACAGGAGCGGGATAAAGGGCGGTGTGCCTGTGCGCGCAGGTGATAGTCATCCACTGTGTTGCTTCAGCAGCACCACGACGATGAGAGAGAGAGAGACACTACACCATGACAAAGATGTCGTGTCAGACGGGATTCTGACTCATTTTTATGACATTAAAATGCTCAGAGGCGCGCGTCTTTTTCTAAATAACCGGTCTGTCCGCGCCGTGCGTCATTACGCACGCTTGAATAATACCGTAATTGCTCACTTAGTTTATAACGCTGGGTACAGACATGGTTGGATTTAGAAGGTCCAGTTCAACTATTTCACTTCATGTGCTGCTCAGATGAATTACACTCATTCAGCTTGGACAAAGTTCACCAAAAGTACAAAGAAAAAAAAAGCAATAAAATACATATCTACTACATCTTAATTATAAATTGGCAATTGTAGTCGTTTTATTTAATATGAGGGTTTTTGCTATAGAGCTCTTAAACAGAGTCCTAAGTGTTTGATGGGGAAGTTTCCATTAAGGGTGAGTCAGAGAGGTGGTTGAGTGGTTGTTTGGGTTCTCTCCAGAGTCCCAGTGCAATGACACCCAGTGGCTACTCTGACACACTACAAACAACCACAGCGCCGTCTGCCAAGCCGACTCACTGCTGGAAACCTCTGCAAGCAGGGCCAGAGCACACCTTGACACCAGCGGCCATTCAGGAGGGTGTTTACATACGCTCCCATAGGTCTTTAAAACACGAAAAGGTGTATCTGACATCCATTAAAGAGGGTTGAAACGACCATCTTTGTAAATACAGATGGAGGATGAGCACATCAAAGCGGACAATATGCTTTCTTGTATTGCACCTGGAGCTACTTTTAAAGCTACAAACTATCATAATAGTTTAAAAAATATATTAAGCAAGAAGAAGTCACGTACACCCATAATTACTCTCTCAATGTAACCCTTTTTTGTGCATGCATTGCTAAACAAAATTTGACTCATAATACAGTCACAATGTGTTTAGCAGCTTTTTGACAAGTCCCTGCTTGTTCTCCTTTCTAAAAGGGGGACGGAGGTTAAGAGAGTAAGAATGCTCCCATAAGACACGGGGAAAGCGTGACAAAGAGGGAAAGAAAAAGAAAAGAGGATTTAAGGATGGAGGGAACCGGGAGAAGAAGGGGATTTGGAAAGGGAGGAATGAGTAGGATTGGGGACACGGACCAGAGAGAGAAAGACACGGGGCTTTCCCACATCACATAAGGAGTGATGTGGCTAATTGAAGTCTTTGTACTTCTGGAGGAAGGTTTAGGATGAGATGGTGGAATTTCCTAAATGTCTCCTTTGAAAATGCACAGGGGTTCACAGAGATTGTGTTTATTTAACCACAACCAACCCTAACTTTGAATGTGATAAAAATGAGTTCAAAGTGCATCAAAGAAAATAAGATATTTCACCTGAACTGTGGATGCTAAACAAAATTCCAATCCTAGTTACACCTTAATTATGCTAACTTTACAGAAGCAAATAACCAAAAAAGCATATGATTAATACTTTATAACGTCCATAAATTGAAGGGTAAATCATTTTTAAAGTAGATAAACTTGATTCTCAGAACATAAGGAAGTTAACCAAAAATCTCGCGAGGCTACTGAGAATCCCTTCGAGTATAAATCGGTTGTTTCCTGCTCTTCCTATAAACCACGTGGCAACTCGGTTGTGATGGATTGTAGGGAAGAAACATTGTGAGAAACCATCTATAGCCCTTGTTCTTTGTCCATGTGGGCACCAACAGTTAAATTATAGACAACCGTTTGCATTCTTGAAACAAGTTTATCTTTGGAGGGAATTTTTATATTACAACTTTCTTTAATGTTATTCCAATGTTCTTTTTCCTCGCAGAGGCCAAGGAGGCCCTGGCCAGCTTGAAGGGCAAAACAACCCAGCAGTTCTACTTCAACCTCTCTTCCATTCCCGAAGAGGAGCTTGTCACTTCTGCAGAGCTCCGCATCTACAGGGATCAGGTCATGGGAACCGCACCTCCCGTCGACAACCATAAAAACAACAGCACTATGAGCGGTGCTACCACCGGCGGTATTCACCGCATCAACATTTTTGAGCTTTTCGGGGACCCGGCGCATCGCGGCGGGGAACCCCTGGCCCGCCTGCTCGACACGCGGCTTGTTAAGGACTCTCTGAGCAGATGGGAGAGCTTCGACGTCAGCCCTGCTGTATCTCAGTGGACCTCGGGGAAAGGCCACAATCACGGCTTCATGGTGGAGGTGCATCACCCGGAGGAGGCCAACGGCGAGCGCGCCCACAAACGCAGCCGGCACGTCCGGGTCAGCAGGTCCCTGCACCGGGACCAGGACTCGTGGCCTCAGGCTCGGCCTCTCCTGGTGACTTACGGACACGACGGCCGCGGCGACTCGGTGCTCCACACGCGGGAAAAACGGCAGGCCGCCCTCCGCAAACAGCGCAGGAAGCACCACCACAAAGCCAGTTGTAAGAGACACGAATTATACGTGGACTTCAGTGACGTGGGCTGGAACGAGTGGATAGTCGCGCCCCCCGGCTACCATGCCTTTTACTGCCAGGGGGAATGTCCGTTCCCCCTGGCGGACCACCTCAACTCTACCAATCACGCCATCGTGCAGACGCTCGTCAACTCGGTGAACTCAAACATCCCGCGAGCCTGCTGTGTGCCCACTGACCTCAGCCCCATCTCCCTACTTTACCTGGATGAATACGAGAAGGTCATCCTCAAAAACTATCAGGACATGGTGGTGGAAGGCTGCGGCTGCCGCTGAGAGACTGAGGCGGGTGTACAAAGACAGAAACGGACACTAAAAAGACATTTTTATGGACACCCGGTTTCCCAATGAAGATGTTTATTTATATAAAAAAGGAGAAACAAAAAGAGCTATTGTGGAAAAAATATATATATGAATATATTTATGTCTACGTTAAAGTTGGGAAAATAAATATTTTAATCAGAGGAATATTCCTTTACTGGTTTTGAAAATGTATTTCTGATGTACATTTTGAAATGGGTGCAATACCACATGAAGTATAATGCTCAGATTTTTATTTTGTATTTATTTCTATTATAACCACTTTATTTGTAAATAAATAATGAGTATTTATCGTGAAAATATGTGGTCACTCCGATTTCCAGAGAGCGTCTGTAGACTGTAGACAAATTCTAACGGTCAAAAACAAGAAGGATTGGTCTCTTTCGTGCAGATGGCGAAACAAGTGTTGAGGTCCTTTGGTTATTGTAATTGGAGACCGGTAACAATGGAAGGGTTGAGAGAAAAGTGACAGGGCAGGGGTCATGGTGCCACTGATGGTAATGAACTGCGGTAGTCGGGTCATGGGACGGGAGTGACAAGTTACAAGGCAACAAATTTCATAGACTCCCTGGGGAGGGTTAGAAAAACACCGGGCTATGTTTTCATGCATTACACATTAGAGCAAAGATCCATGGGAAGACTTGTCAACAAGCCAGTTCCTGTGTTTTCTCTGTCCCTCACCAATATTGTGAAAGAAAAAAAAAACCCTCATCAGTAGATTGCTTAAGCCAAGCTTCCATGGAAGGTTTGACAGGACAGATGGCTTATTTATATTGAGCGCTGACACCGAAATAGAGACGTTAAATTAGCTTAAACAACGTAGTAAAAGTCACCGTTACACGTCTAATTCATATATTAGTAGGTCTCATTCAGAACCGACCACCCCTAACATATCTTGTAGTTCACTACTTTCTATGAAAGTACACAGAAAAAAAAAGCATTATGGCAAGCTGCTTATTAAAAACACACAAACACACACCTGCACCTGGTCACATACTGCACATGCTCAGACAGATTCTTACTCACGTACCCACTTTGGCGTCCTTCCTTTGTCTCCTCCAGGTAATACAGCTCTGATTTGTCATGACACTAAAGGGGAAAAGAAACAGGAATGTTTCTCAACACAATACAACAGCAGCATATATAAGGAATACTACGTAAACAAAGCCACACACAGACACTCTGCAAAAGTAAAAGAGTAGTGATTTATTCACAAAGACATCGGAGAAGGCTGGCAGAAACAAAACATATCATATACTGCAGTTCGAAGCAGGAACACCTGTGTAAATAAAGGCGTACTGCAATTTCTTTTTTTTTTTTTTTTTAGATGAAAACAATGTAATTTCTAGTCCAGACAAAGATATGACTCAAAACTTCACCCCAAAGACCCCGACATTTATCGTGGAGCCACAATAACAGATCAGATAATGAGAGGGGGGAAATGAAAAGAGAGAGCGTTTTGCAGAGTTTGACAGACTGCATTTTCTGCTGTGTTTGCATTAGAAATGGTTTGGATGGATCACAAGGCAGCTCAAAAAAGCTCTAAATAGAATGGGTTTTTTTTAAATGTCAGCGCACATTGGGACCGTGGAATGTTGGTTTTCAATCTCAGACACATGCATGCGCTCACATGGAAAACCAAGTACGGTTGTTTTTTCAATCATCTATTCAAGGGTGTCCTGGTGGGCTTTTTTTTTTCTGCCCCCCAATGAAAATGTGCATTGAAAAAAAAGATACTTTAGCCACATATTAAAATTGAAAAGAATACTTGAGAAATGCTTCAATCAAAGCATTTCATTCCACAGGCAGTAAAGCATAAAGTGACGCACACCTAATGCTTGCAAAGTTTAGTATCAATGTTCCGCATGTGTTACTTTATTCTACCTTACATCCGCCCCCCCCTCGGTCTCATGTGGCGTTCATTTCTCCCCTGTGGACCTCACCACACCACAAGCCTGCACATAGCTCTGCCAGTAGCAGCCATTATTTTTATAGACTTCGCACACACATTTCTTCTCTGGAATGTTAACTAAAAGCGTATTATATGAAAATAAAATCCATTAATACAAAAGACTGGGAATAAAAAACATGTCAAAAACTGTTACGAGCGGGGTTTTTTTTTCTTCTTTATATTTGAAGTCCATAAACCTCTCATTGACTCAGACGGAAATATTGCTCCCAGGGTTCCTGACACATGGGAAGCACTCGCTCCTAAAACTTCCCGCCTGCACCCCAGTTTGGAGTGATAGTTGGTCATTCATTCTAGTACTTCTCCAAAGCCACATTACACTGCTCCTCGGGGACCACTTCTTAACTTCTCACAGAGAACGGGGGTAAAGGTCAAAGTAATGGGGCCAAGTCACCTCCATCACTACCCAAAGTGCCTTCAAGTGAGTAAAGAAAATGGTTAAAAAAAAAAAAAAAGGGGGGTAGGGTAATATCAGTGGGACTCGAATGTCCACGATGTGCTATGAAACAAAAAAAAGAGTAACAGTCCGACCACCGTTGCTGGTTTAATAGTCCGTCTAAGAAATGTTTTATTGGCAGGACTCTCCTCACCTGCTACACAGACTTCTGCAAAGTCCCTCTCCTGAAAAAAAAAAAGTTTTCCCCTTCTGCTACATTGAACATCTGTGAAATCAGTTAAAGGTGTCCTTCACTGACTTTGTTTATCCACAAACACACAACAGAGCAGCCGCGCAACTGATGAGCATAACACTGGAAGCCAGGGCCAGTGAGCATGGCGAGTTTTGTGAGGACGAAAACAAAAAAAAAACATAAAAATTATCTGCAGCTCCAAACAACCCCGATCGTGAGGGTTGTAAACTCCAGATTTTCAGCTGGGCTTAAAAAACTAAAAACCACACGGCATATCTGGTACTTTCGATGGACCTCGGGGTCACGTGAGGGAGCTCTGAACCGAAAATAAGTAAAGACAAATAGTGTGAAAACTCAAAGCTCAACTTGTACGGTCTGCCGTGTCGTGCTCACTTATTGTGGAGGTGGTGCTTTTCCAGGACATGACGTCCAGCACAGCCAGGACCGTGGCATCTGTGCTGCAGCTCTGAACACATCAAACGGAGAAGCAAACAGATTCAGAAGCAGAGCGAATGTGGAAATGACTTTTCCAGAACGCTGATGGATGATAGAAGTCTTACATGTAAACAACCAGGAGCTTCCATTTATACATGCGTAGCAACAGATGCCTGTGTTTTTGAAACACGCAACAATGTATCAAAAGCTACAACCACTTAAGTGACAACGGTGTATTCATAATGTGATCGCTCAGGCTCCTTTAAATTAATTAATCTTATCTTAAAATCCCTCATAATCACCTTGCCAAACCCGTATTAAAGTTACGAGTGCCTATTGTAACATAAAACAAAACACTATTAAACAATGGACAGTAGGGGGTAGCAGAAGGCGAGAAGACATTTTTAAATGTGGGGAAGAGATTTATTTTATTTCAAAAACTCTTATAAACTAGACACTCATTTTCCTACATGCACAAACTCCTCGAAAACCATGAACTTTGAAGGAACTTTCAGTGACAGACATAGGACACCCTTGACAGATTTCCCAGACGACCATTGCTAGATAACTGATGCTTACATTAGGGTTTTTGAAGAAAGAAGGCGGCGAGAAAAAAAAAAAAAAATGGTTCTGGAACTTTGCTCGAGGGCGTCTCCTATATCATGAGCTTGAAAGGAGGCGTGTGGTTTCGGGAGTGGCTTTGGTCTTTGTAGCAGGAAGTAGCGAGATCAATCAAGTGCAAGATGACATCCCCCTGCGCGCCGGGTGGACATCTGTCAGTATAATGTCCTAATTACGATGCATAATTGAAAAAACTCAACTAAATTGTTTAAACGTAGATAAGTACTAAGTCAATGCATACTTCTGCCAAGAAAAAAAAAACACATTGTCTAATCAACAAGAGCTACAAATGATGTCTCTGGAGTCATATGGAAGTTGATTTATTTTAGTGTTTCAATTGTAAGGCTTGTTTAAAAAGTTTATTAGTTTTTTGTGAGTACAAAGAATTACAGCATTTAGAAGCCATACAAGTTAATGTTAAAACTTTCAAACTCTTCCTTAATCCTGAGGGCCCTAAAGAACCACCAAAATTGAATTATTTCTCACATTATTTAACATTAATGTAACAATATGTTAGTACTGTCTACTTTTTATTTGCTGCATAACCTGCTACGAGTCAACCAATCTTGGTAAATGGTAAACCTTAAACCAGACTCTTATACCATATATACTGTATATATTTTTTATATATTTATACAAATTATTTTTCTTTGGGAACAATAGGTGTTTATAAAAGACAGACGGCAGTATTTGATTTATAAAAAAGGTCCACATCACTGTACAAATTGGAAACAATTGTTAAATCCAGATATATTTTATATTATAAGTAAGTAAAACGCAAAAAGATACCTAAAAAAGCATATATAAATAAGTTTCACATGCGCAGCAGAAACCTTGTACACAAGTTTCTTTTTGGCATGTGAAGTTGTTTTTTTGTTTTTTTAATGTGTCCCTTTTTTGGGCTCCGGAACTACCTTTACTTTAAAAATGGCTTCTGTTACAGGAAACTACGACATATTGAGCCTACAGAAGCTTTAACTAAGTTATTGGACTAATTCCAGGATATTAGACCATATTGCCAGGTATCATGACATTGTGAGCGATGAATACAAGGTGCGAGCTGAGACCAAATGTATTTATAGGACCAGCTCTTGAGCTTATGATAACGTCCTTTAAAAATATTGCCATGACTTTTAAAGTGTCGGGGTGGCACCTTACGGACCCTCAAAGCATGGAAAAAAACCCCTCTCCCAAGCATTGGTTGATCCTCCCTTTGAAAGGAGACCTGTTTTAGAGTTTGGGTTCCTACTTGGTGGTCTATGAGAACAAGCTGGTGCTGAACCTTTTGTACTTAGAGCAGATTATCAAGAGGCTGATTCCAGATGCAATGCGCAACGGAGAACAGCCCCGATTCCTTGGGTGGTTTTTTCGGACAAATCCATTCACCATGCTTTTCTGATTAGCATAATAGGCTTTGTATAAACCGATGCCCCGACATTGACATATTCAACGTATCCTTTATGCATCTGTCACCCATCTTGGTTCTGGTCGTTCAAAGTTTGCAATTGTTGTGTAGTTCACACTGTGTACACCTGAATGTGTTCTCACCAGACCTTTCTCTACGTGAAAAGAAGTCATTTTACCCTTTTTTTTAACCACCTGTTATTTAGCAGCAGGAATATGACTTATTGCCTAAATATTGTGTTGAAAGAAGGTTTCTTCAACCTGACCAGAGAGGGTAAACAAACACGACCGTTTATGTCAAGAGCAGATCCGTGACCTTTCGGCTGTAGCCAGCACAGCTACGACACTAATTCCCACTCCTTCGCCGCTGCAGATCCCACAGCCTGACAGTGGCAAACACTGCCTCACCGAACCTTCCTGTGACTCACTTCCTGTCCCGACCCTGCACCTGCAACCCCCGACTGATGTCATGGCAGGTTTTCCTATTAAGAGTCGCAGTGCTCTCAGTCTTGCGTGATGTATGGGTGTGTGTGTGTGTGTGTGTGTGTGTGTGTGTGTCTTTCAGCGTGCCAGCCGGAGACATCCGTCAGTGGAATTGTGGTGAATACAGTCCTTTACAGAGTGATGACCTCTCCTGGTGGCTCAAAGGAGTAAGGAGCTACATCAAAAGGAACTTGGAAGCCAGACTGTGAAGCTCTATTGTGAATCTGCTGAATGGCAGGTTAAATATGATCTTATGTCTCCCCCTCACGCTAATCCGTGGCCTCTACCGTTTCTCTTCATGGTTATAAGAAAAACAACTCTTTACGATGTCATTTACATTTTATGCAAATGACAAAAAGGACTTCTCGGTATCTGTAAAAATGATTACAGTGAGCCATTCAACCACCAGTGACCACAATGAAATGATAGATTGAAAAGAACATATTGCTAGGACAGTCCCATGAGTCTATGGAAATACAGAACCGAATGCGACGTTTTCCCATGTGATGACTTTTAAATGTAACCCCTTTAACTTTTTAGTATAAAAGACTAGTACGGTTTTTTTTTGAGCCACCATAATTATTTCATTAGACGGAGTAACTTTTGCCAGTGGACCATTCATTCATAAAATGTTTAGTGGCGATGCACACATGGGAGCTGTTTTGAAAGACGACAGAATTTATAGCTAACTTAATAAAGTTTCCAATCACTACATTTTGAACCTGGGAAATGCTACAATAGTAAGTAAGTAAGTAAGTCATTTTTATTTGTATAGCGCTTTTCCAGACCAGGGTCACAAAGCGCTTATACAATCAAAACAATATTCAATAAAGTATATACTTTAAAGGGCAGGACAAAACTCAAAACACAACAGGAGTTCCAGAAAATTAAGGAAAAGCCTGAACAAATAAAAACGTCTTAAGATGTTTCTTAAAGGAGTCAGTAGATCATCAAACGCAAAGAGAGAGGAAGATTGTTCCAAAGCTTAGGAGCAACAGCTTGGAAGGATTTCTCTCCTCTGGTCATTCTCTAGAAATACTCCCCAAAATAATGCTATGGCTTTTATCATTGTGGTTTTGTTGCGATGTTTTCTTCTTAATATATTCACTTCATCCATGTATGTGCAATTAATTAAGTATACACAGTGTTTTAAATGTATTAATACATTCTAAAAATTTGATCTGCAAAATTTGATAAACCTCACTGGGCTCCTACCATGATTTCTATATAATAAACATGTTGATATAATGCTAGCAAAATATCTTTATGTTTATCTTCATATTTATGAAACGTATATCCACACAAAATAAACTGTTATTCGACAAACATGTTGGTAAACTAAACAGCATAAACCGTATTTTTAAACGGTTATATATAGTTCCGTTTACCAACATTTATTAGATGACATTGGAATGAATCTCTGTTCTGTCACTGTACAAACAGCGGGTGTTCTGTTGACTGGGGCATAAAATAGTGCTGTTGGGTTTTGGGTTTCCAGAGTGGGATCAGGGCTGCAGTATATTGAGTCCATGTGGGGAGTGCGTTTTTAATCTGAGCCTTAGCCACAGTCCTTCCTGTTTCTAATTTGGCGCTGCAGCGGTTTTGTCCTGAGGCCAACAGCCTCTCTTCCACAGAGTGTCTATTTCCTCTGAAGTGAATAGTAGCAGGTGTGCTGGCCCTGCTTCTCCCCTGCTTATGAATGGCCCACATCTTGCTCTTTCTTGCATCTTTTGTTTTCTTTTTTTTTTTTTCCATTGCTTTCAGTTGTATTTTTCAGTCAGTCTCACGTTCTTTCCATCTTTCTCACTGTTTCCTCTTTTCTTTGTTGTTTTGTCTTCTCCGGAATCCTTTGTGTCTTCCGCCCCCCCCACCCCCCAATCCTTCCTTTAGTCTTGCACTTTATCTTCGTCAGGATGGAGGTCTGAATTAAGATTAGTCATAGAGAAGATTCTTTGTACGTGCCAAGGTATAAAACACGACAATGAGAGCAATGGCTTTGAAAGATAACATAAATCAAACCACTAAAATTTAAAATTACATTTGTTAATTTACCTTATCATTTAAAAGAAAACACATTAATAACAATACTTAAAAAAAGGAATTTTCATACAACAACACATAAGATATTTGGCCAAAGAGACAAGTTCACATTATACTTCAAGAAGGCACTACAATCTCAAATAACCTCAACTGACCTTCACTTTTCCTTTACTCTTTGTTAAAACTCTTTCTAATACGTTGAGTTTTAAGGGAAGTAGCCTAGCTGTAAGTTTGAAGTTAAAATCCCATCCTTAGACGAGTTAACTTGCAAGCCAACTAGTCCTACATTGTGGCATCTGTACCACTGCCAAGTATATTTCCCATCCCTGCGTTTCCGGCGTCTGCACACGCGTGTTGACACAGGATGTTCAAACTTGTCGAAGATTAAACAAATCCAATTTAGAGTTCAATCACCTCCTTTTTTTTTTTGAACATCAAGTACATGTAGCTGGGGTCCAGAAAGCCGCATTTCCTTGAAGAGCTGAGCGAGGGGGGTGGGGGGGGTGGTGGTTGTGATCAAAACTTCAATGCATGCTGTATGTACTTTTGGGATCTTTGAGTACTACGCTCTTGCATGTGGCTGGATTTTTCCTCTCTTGTGAACACCCTCCACATTGGTTCTGTTCCCACTTTTATGGTGTCAACAAAGACATGTCTCTCTGCTCACGTCATGCTCTGAAATAAACATATAGTGGGAAAAAGACAGTGTACGCAAATCTTTCATCTCATCTGCCCAAACTTATCTTATAGAAAAAGGGACCTTCTAGTTCGACATCGGTCAGTCAATAGGATTCTTGGCTCAATTAGATTCATGGGTACATGATCAAGAGTTTAAATTATACCGCTGACCTTTTCTTCATTAGTACAAAAGGGACTTTCTCTCAACGACTATCTGTCCCAACAAGATTTTAATTGCCGTTCACAACAAATAAAGCTAGTGTCTCTCTGCTCACCTGTGTCCTCGTTTCTATTCGGGAGGAGGCGTTGACCTTCCCTGGCACCTGTTTGGCAAGCATCCGACGGCCCATCTGCTCCTTGCTAATGCCGCTCTCCCGCTTCAAACTTCTAAACAACTATTCAGAACGGCTAGCTGTCCGCCTAATTGTATCACATTCTCCAGGCTTTGTCCCGCTATTCTCTTGCCAGCTAAAGGTTGCAAAAATCTCATCCGCCACATCAGAGGGGCCCTATTAACCCGTGACCCCTCGTTGGTGTGTGTGGACAAGGTCGCTCCTCACACCCAACGTTGGGCCCATTAACACGTCGCCCCGCAGTAGAAAAACTATTTTGACGGGCTGTAATTGGCGCTAAGTGACGGTGGACAAAAGCCCCCTCTGTGCTGCATGCTGGACTGAGCGGTACTGACCACTCACCGGGCTTCACGCTTGACTTTTCTTTTCTGAACCCGACGTGAGAGGAGAGGAACTGGGGAAGCCCCTTCCTGCACCACCACCTCCTGTTTCTTCATCTTCTCTGCTATTTGCCACAGCGCTCCTTTGAAAACGTGAGATAATGAGGGCCGGTCGGACAGAAGTGACCAGAGCGGGATTCGAGCGGTCCAGATCTGTGGAGGCTGATTAATTCAATGGTTGGCCGTTCCTTTCAGAGCGAGCCTAATTAGTTTATGTTAGCTGGAGAAGGTCATGGGGTGAGTTTGACTGAGGCATTTTTTTTTCAAATGTCAGTGTGGTGTGATGATCAGTGGAAACAGGTGCAACACTACACAAAGTATGTCTTGAATGTAAGGTTATTTAAAATTAATTTTACTTTTGCGAGTCTTGAAAATAGGCCAAGGAACAAAAAAAACAACTTAATTGTTTGTTGAACCCTTATTAAGATTCTTTCTACTGAAATCATTTTAAAGAGTAAAGTACGCCTCAAAATATCTGGAATAATTTCTCACATTGTTGCGATTTTAATATTATAAATTTTGTCCTGAATAGTTTGACTGTGTTGTTGAGCCCGTCCACACAAAAATGGGGTTTGAATCTGGACAAGTTCTGTGTTGTATTCCACATGAAACTGCCGTTTTTTGTTACCGAAACCGCAATTATTTTGAAATCGAGTGCCGGAATGAATCGATTTAAAAGCACGTATATTGCATCTTTGTCAGTATAATCAAAGCACAACTTTTTCAAAGCGAAGATGTCATATCCCCATCTCTGTAACCTCAGTCTTTCACTCTAAACGTTGGCAGTCTATTAGTATTGCTCACACAGTACTGATCTTATTGGAAATATTAACAAAAGTATTCTCTGTCATTAAAATAAAAAGTAGTCAAATGGTAACCTATGCTTTCTTGGGAGTTTGGAGGCCATTATTAGCATTTGCCAGGTATTTTATTTCTGATTTAGCAAATTAATGTGGACATAGATTTTCATTTTTGTTGTTAAAGAATTTTTTTTTGTTGTTTTTTTTACTGCAGGAAAAACATTGCGATAGTAAAAATGTGGTTTTGTGTTGACAAGGCCTTAGCATCATATTTCACCAGATAACATTTTTGAAAATGTGATGACACAATACAATGAGTCAGTTACAAATTATATTTATGTTGGAAACAAACTCAATCCAGTAAGGTAAAATAAATATACTAAAAGGAAAATGTTGATTTACGGATTAAGTTTTATTGTTATTTTCCGATTTTTAACAGCACTGAATTTTTTTTTCTTACTTCAATTTTTTCTCTTTCAAATCACGTGTTAATAGTTATTTTTCACACGTGCAACATACAAATATTTTCACACAGTGTTCATTTTTTCATTGTATTTAAACTCCTGGCCACTAGATGGCATCATTAATTACATACTAAGCAGTTAAAAGACTATGAAATACTGAACACTAAATCTTGGCCATGACTGAGGACAAGAGGATACAGTCGACCCCAGGAGCTTTTAAAGCTGATGTTTGGACATATTTTGGTTTCAAAACAAATGAAAGCAGTTTTGACTCCGTCAAGAGTCATGTGGTCTGTAAATTCTACAACACCAGAATAAAGTACTTTGGCAATACTACAAATATATCCTTGTTTCTACAGACGGTGTATCCCCGGAAAGTAGTAGCATTAGCATTGTAGCATGGAGTAGGTAGTTGTTATTTTAAAAAGTCTGAAAATCAATAAATTACACAACCTCACCAATATAATGACAGACACACATTAAGAACTTGGACATTTCTCTAGACAAGTTATACAACTAACTAAAAGTTTAAAAGAGGCATAAATAAGACGCTAGCCTGCTGTCAAACCTTTTTTTAATCAAAACAAAACGTCACTACTGCCTTTCTTGTGTTCCTAGCAGCTCACCAAGACAGCCCTGCCACTCACACGGAGCAGTATATTTAAGTCGGGTCTAACTCCCTTCCTCGTACGCCATACCATGCGCTCATCCCCGTATTTAACAGCCTTACGTCAGACAGGAGCAGCGGAGGAGGCGTGGAGCAGACTTTAATACTAAATCTCTCCCCCTGTCATTACAGGCTTGTGTGACCACCTATCAGAGGCCCCTGACTGATGTGGGAAACCATCAGCTCTGTCCTCCCTACCCCTGTAGGCCAGGCCGCCTGTTCAGTCCAAACCAAACTCAAAACTACAGGACAGGAACAGCTAGGGTTGACATCAATGAGCCACTCGGCTCTTTATGCCTACTCTGTGGTCTGCGAGAGAAAAGCATGGATATTAATCTCTCTTTCTCTCCCTCTCTCTCTCGCTTCCATGTTTTCTTCCTCCTTCCCCTCGTCACCAGACAAGTTGTATTTCTGGGTTCCCCCTCCCATTAAGTTGAAATCAAACAGAGACCTTTTAATAGCCGTTCGCGATTGCAGTTGCAGCTGCAGGAAGCATCCCCTCAAACACTGACATTCTGGATGGGAGGCAGGAATAAATTTATGATCCAGCCCAAGTCTGTAGTAAGATGAATGGCCCTGACCGCTCAGACGGTTGTTAATCTGCCCATTCATAATTGCCCGGTACACCCTTCACACTTCAGTAAAGCCAGTTCCTTGTTGAAAATCCAGACACCTGCATCATTTAAAATGTACCAAATAGAAACATTTGGTGAAAAACAGTATTGAAGAAAACAGAGGAAGGTCTGTTGTGTGTTCCAAAATCAATTCGTAGAGAATAAAACCTAAGGATGTCTTTATGTTTAATGTTAAAATAAGAAAATCCACCACTTGAAAAGAATGCATTTTTGTCTGAATTTTTTCGTCCGAAAATAAATGAAAAAAATAGAATGTACCTCAACGAGATGTCCAAGAGAAGATGCCATCAAAACAAGGAATATCAGTTCCTGGATTTAGAAGGTTTTAAGGGCGTCGTCATTTATTGGATGAATTCTCCTCTGTTTTGGTTGCTCTCAGTTTCTTCAAAACTAGGGAAAATCCCTTGATTATGGTTTGTTTATAATGTATGGTTGCTATTTATCGAGTTATGGGAACTCACAAATACTACCCATCAATGGTGGGCTCTCATGCCTTCATCTGAGCCTTCACCAATCCTGAATCATGGAAGTAGTGTGTGGAATTATCTCCTTTGCAGTGGTATGTCCCGTCTCAGTGTTAACTTTCATGGCTATGAATTTGTTGTCGTGGGAGAAGTGGTGAATACCGTGGAAGTCTCTTCAATGTAGAATGCAAATATTAATTATTTAAATGCAAGTGAAAGTATTTTGAAAAGTATCGCACATTCCTACACTCCAAATGATTGTATTGAAACCTGAGTGCACAGATATAGCAATCGTTTTAGTCCTTTTTGCCTTTCAATATAAAAAACTCCTGCATATAAAGAACGATAAAAGAAAAAACTATCAAGTTCCCTAATTCTGTTTTCTAAGAGTGGACACCTGCAGCCCCCAACAGTCCATCTTGGTTCTTAAAAGCCACTGGTTAGGTCAAAAAAGGGGGGACGGAAGGCCAGACCCAGGTTTGGCCCTGAAGGCCTTAACTATCACTCCAGTCCATGGGTTGCCTTTGGCCTTGCTAACTGTTCCATGAAATGGGCCCCAGGAACAGTGCAAACCTCCCAGAAACAGGCCGCTTACTGTTAGCCAACAGTGCTCCCTTTGTGTGAAAATTGTCAAAGCTGGCCCTTTTCTGCACCAGTCCTGCCTTTCTTTTGAGCCTCAGCTGTGAACAAACAAAGTTGGCTTAAAGGTTTGGATGATGGTTAGCTAGGTGGCTGGCCAGTAGCCTCGGTGCTTGTGTCAATGAAAGCAATGGTGTTTGTGTGTTCTGCAGGTGGAGCATCAATGGCGACTGAGAGGAGAACCAGTCAATGCCCGCACTAATGAGGCTGGAATAAGAGGCTATAAACCAATGTTTGTGTGCTTAATGCAGAAAGGACTCCAGCATTTAATAGACCATAAATGATTCAACTTGATGCTTTACTTGATGAGGGAATGTGTAGCCTCCCATGCCAATTCCAATTTATGCATATGAACATTTTGCCGACAAACCGTCTTTTGACTGGTCGCTTGTTAATTCTGGATTGGTTGGGCAGGCATTCTTGGATGAGTATTTACTGTATGTAACACACAGTATAAACTAAAAGATTATTCTCAATAACATTTATAAAATTTAACAATTGTTAAAATGTCTATAATATAGACCTCAAGACCGTTTTTTTTTTTGTCACTTTGTGTCTTTTCTTGTGTGTTCTCTTGAGAGGTTTATACAACCTCAGTTACAGCAGTTACTACATGAGCTTTCTGGTTCCAGTCCATGGTGTCAGGTGGTCCCATCTCCTGCATTTTGCATTTTTCCTTGCTGCCTTTGAGCTTTTTGTAGATTTATTGGTGAGTGAAACTCCACTTGCTTCCAGTTTCCTCTTCTGTTATCTTCTTTATTTCTGTACGCTTGTGTTGACAGCCATTTTATTTTTTGGTTTATGTTAATATACTGTAGATTATTTGCTTGTGTTTCATGCCACTGGGTGACCTGTCTGGATTTTTCTATCCTGATTTCCGAAACTGGTCTGTTACAGGTTTATACGTAGGTTTTCATTCATGCGTTTAGTGACGCTTGTATACAAATAAAACATTATTGTTGTTATTATTCGTAGTGAACATCGGTTACCATGGAAACCCTAGCCTGGGGATCCAGAGCCTCATAATCACTGTTCTCCAAATCCATGTGTGCCCACCAATACCATCTACTGGATCAGTAGTTTTACAAAAAGTGAATTTGCCAAAACTACCCATTCTGTTCATTCCATTCTTGGGCCATCATTGGCTTGAACTTCCCACTTCCCAATTGGTAACACACCTTGGCAGCTGCATTATATTGAATAGTGAACAGAGAGTCCCAATAAATACTTTCTTACATGTATTGGGGTCGATAAAACCAGTTAATGAGCATATTTCCTTTTGGATTTAACCAAAAATCAGTAGCACAGGGTTTTACCACACTTTTACTTAGTATAATTGTTCCCAAGGTTGCTGTTTTTATTTCAAGACTTTTCTGTGCCAATATAACTCTTTTCAAGAGCCAAGTCAAATATTTGCAGCGTGGCTTACACTTCTAAACTCAGCTGTATTCTGGGCAGGTTTGTCCTGCCAGCAATACAGAACTGACATGTCCATAAACAAATTCACTGCTCATCTGCAACCACTCTGCTCAAAACCATACTCAAGTCTCTAAATATCAGAGAGTTCATTGTAAACAAACTGCCTTGCGGGGTATTTAATTATATTCACACTGCTCTGCACCTGCTACAGTTTGATGGCAAACCTGTGTTTACAACTTGTCTGGAACAGATGACACGAACTGCACTCTGAATCATTTACAGTTAGCAAAATTCCCCACTGAGAGGCCCCACTAAATACTTCTTCCACAGAACCTTGCTGGGAAATATTTGCAATGGTTTCCATCCAGATCTGGGTCACTTGGTTCCAAATTCACTGCACAGGTGAGCTGGACCAGGTTTGTTTGACGTTGGCCATTGGCTGTCCTTTTTCCTTTCCACAGCACTTGGAACGCATTCCGACAAACATCGGGCAACAACAAGAGATTCTTTTGTCGCTAATTGACCACATTGAAATGACACCTCGAAACATGGTGGCTGCCAATGGTTGCCCAGGTCTCCCAGGACTGTCCCCAGGGGAAGAAGACCTGCTGCAGTGCCGTCCAATAGATGCAGATGTGAAGTCAGAGACCTCGAGAGAATACATAGTTCTGTCAGCCAGCTGCGCTGCTGCTGCTGAAAGCGGATGAAAACAACCTCTTTTCACATCGTGTATTTTGGCTTCCAGGGCTGTAATCATGGATGATTAGCCTAAGAACTCAATTCCGAGTCAGAACGATTTCTTATTCCTGTCACGGTGACAGAAAATATATTTGCCTTCCACCTTTCTGGGCCGTCCAACAGTAAAGAGGTAGCGTGACTGGCGTACACAAATCAAACAGGAAAGTTGTGATTAAAATATTAAATTGTGATCCGAAGCGTACGGAAGAGCAATCATCGTATTTGTCTTAAGCACTTTTCAAGTGTCGTGATCACATCCCGTTTGAAGCCTGGGCTGTTGTTGTTGGCAACAGCTTGTCCCGAAATACAACAGAAAATGTGGCATGAGTCATTTGCAGCCACTGATGTGGCTTTCCAGGCCCACTGTGGACTTGCCACCCATGACTCCGGCCTGCTGTGATGGTTCCGAAGCATAAAATATCGTCAGTAAAATGACGTCTTCTCTGGCTTGTAACTTAGCAACGTTTTTTTAGGAATCCAAAATACTCCTATGGAAATAGAGATCAAAAGAAAAACGAGAAGCTGAGTTGTTTACAAACAAGATGCTGCAAAATCAATATGTCAATCCAAGTATCGATATTATGTTTTACATTTATATTTATTATGATATTTGTACTGGTATTGAAAAGTCATAATTTGTGCAGCAGAACTCTTTGGCTGTGGTTGTTTTTGACTAATAACTCTGCCTGCGCTACCACTTGACCAACAAGGAGGGAGATGAAAGTTGCATTTGGTGCCTTCATTAGTACTTTCTGAAGCTTCCGGAAAGAAACGACGACCACAACAACAAGGACATTTCCTTGATTCATTTAAACTAAGCAGGCTGTTTAAACAGGGCTAGAGACACTTATGTTTTCCTTACAATGCAATTATACTCTTCTTACAGTGGAGGGAGCCAGTAACAAATACGTTCAGTCTTCTACTACAACGGCAGCATTATTTTTATTGACACAATTTGATCATTACAATGTAACATAATGAAAACTGAAAGGTCTTAAGCACAACATTATTTAAATAAAAAAAATAGTTTTTGTGGAATAACGTTTGGCACAAATGTACTATGGTAATCTTGAGCCATGTTTTTCTCAGCATTAAGCCTTGTGTTATCTCAGGGTCAAGGTGACCCAGATACCTGAAACACAATTGGTTTCGGGCCATTGGGTCACCTTGACCCTGAGTTAACACAAGTGTTAAAAAAATAGGGAAGAAATACAAGGGTCAAGGTGACCCAGATACCTCAAACACAATTGGTTTCGGGCCTTCGGGTCACCTTGACCCTGAGATAACACAAGTGTTAAAAAAATAGGGAAGAAATACAAGGGGGAAATAGGGAAACCAAATAACGTATTAGTTTTCTTCTAGAAAAGGTACAGCATCATTCTAAATAGATAATAAAGTAAATCTATAAATTCATTAATCAATACTATATACAGAACCATGTATATGATGTATAGTATATATACATATATTGAGCAAGATGTCTGTGTTAGAGTTTTTTGTAATTTACATTTACATTTATTTTTAACTAAAATATTGAGCCTGAACATCTAAATACATTTAAACAATTGAGAATAATAATCTAACAAGCTAAAGGCCTGCTTTACCTCCAGTTGTTTAATGACTCATGCAACATGAAACATCACAAGGACCGGTATCCCTCTGGGCCAGATATCAGCCCACAACAGGTGCAGCCTTCCCTTTTTTTTTGCCTCCTCCTTTTTGAAGCTTGTTTTTCTTATACATGTGGAAAACATCTGCATAGGTGGTCCTTCTACTGACTCCGGCCACCCCTCCTCTCTTTCCACCCTCATTTGTAACTTCCACTCCTTATTTCATCCTCATCATTTACCTTTTTCTAGAACATAAAAGCGCTGACAAACAAATAGGATGAGGGGTCAGCCTCGTACAGAAACACGTCTATGCATCTTCATCCGGGGCTGTGAGGTTGACCAGAACATATTTTTATCACGAAAAGCCAACACAGACTTGCCCAGCTGCTGGTCTAATTTGCTCCAAGCATGTACAAATAGGACGTCCCACACATACCATGAGAGTGGAGTAGAGGTTTTGCTCAAGGCGGCACTTTTGTCTCACCAGAGGGACTTCTTTAAAAGAACAAACAAAAAAACAGATAGGAGAAGAAAGTCAGACGCTTAAGAGGTTGCACTCATGCTGCTTGCTACCCAACTTTATTTGTCTTGGTTTATGGTTCCTGTTTCTAAAAACCACCCCGGGACAATAAGTAACACCCTAGCTAACACAGGCACCTACCTTTAAATGAGCAAAATAGATACCTAAACAAAGACCTTTTATGACCCCTTCATTCCTTCAACAGATTTCCTCACATTTATTTATTTGCAAACAAACTCTACCCATTTGAGAGGCTTTTAGTGTGAGAATTCCATTGGTTTCCTGATGAGAAAAACACTATAGCCTCAGAGTTATGGCATGTTTCCACTGCGCACTTCCAAGCCAACTCTATCCAGTCCTACTTGGCTGTAGTACTGTGTCATTGTGTCATTCCCTGAATTAGGGTGACGTCTTTAGCGGGACACTAGCTCACCACAATGGCTCTAGATAGCCATGCCATTGTTTAGGATCCCATTTTAATTGAAGGGAAAGAGGCTCGGTGAGTAATTTACCATCCAAGTGTCTTCACTTTTTTTTTTTAAATGATTCCATCTCCAACATTAACCCGCAGCTATGGTTAGATCATCAGGTAGTCTTTTCAGGAATGTTTCCTCACAATTATGGGCTGCAATATAATATTGTTTACTTGTGAATTAGCTTGAGTACATTCTAGATGCTATAACAGCTGGTTGTGTGTTGGTAAGACGAAAGTAAGATGAATTATATGAGAGAGACATGACGGCCAGACTCATTAGTAGTTTGATAAATGTCAGTCGATTTTCCAAATACTTTCCAGTAAAACTTGATGATCTCACTTATATCACATTGATTTTATGACTTAAGAATGCAGTTATAAACTAGAATAGCACTTAAATGGTACACAAATTAGCCAATTTTCACATCTATTAATGAAAAACACAAAAGCAGCATACATATTTTTACTTCATGTCTTTCTTTATCATTTTGGTGCTTATTTACTGTGTTTTCAATGCTCGGCATTGGTTTTAAGCTTTAACACAAGTTCCAGTTTCACGCAACCAAAACTTAGGAGGCTGGGAAAAGTTAGTTACTTTAATTTTGGCAGTGGAAAGGAAAACCCCAAACAGGTCACCACTCATACTTTTGGTTCACAAGATTGCTTTGCCATTAATCGAGCGTGACCTTTTCCCACTTCCTTCTTCGACTACTACTGAATTTTCCACATCCAGAAAATACATTTGGCCCTCGCCGATCACACCCCCGGGCATCCCTTGGGGGTATTTGCCAAGGTTAAAAGTGGATCTGAAGTTACCCGATCATAGAGGGACGCCTCATTGTTCCTGGAGACGATTTTCGTCAATTTGTTTTGCCACATTAACCGACTCATTATGACTTAATGGAACCTTTAACTGACATGAATTAGGTTTCCCTTCATACTGGTAGAATAACTTACTTCAAACAGTAAACTAGGTGTTAATGAACTAGTTCCTGACAGGTTTTTCTTTCCGCCAACCGAGACCCAGCCCACAATGGATTCATTCACAAGATCTCAGCCATGGAAAGTGTTGGAAAACTAATCCCGCCAAAGTTTATGCAACTCTTTCTCGCTCTCAGTGTGTCTTACTACTGACCTCAGGACTTAAAGCTCCAGGCCAAGACAAACTAGCATCAACTGATATAGGGAAAGGCTTTCCACATTTGCATGTTTGAAAATGGCACCCATTCACGGCCAGTTTGGGTCGACCAGTGCGGGAAGGAAAGCAACACAACACCCCGTTTCCGTTTACCCTGTACCTGTAAGATCTGCCGTGGGGACCGCGGTGGGTAGAGCAGGACGTGGTGGGATGACACCCCGGTGCTTCCGTGCGAAGGGTTCACCCCAAAAATACTCCCGATGTGGAACCTGAAAGAAAAGGTGTTATTTAATCTTGGACCAAATGTGGGCAGTGTTCCCACCCTGTCTGCACTGACAGACCTAATAAAAGTCATAGTAGGGCATGTGGCTGTATTCAGCTCTGCTGATGGTCACAGAGCTGCATTATTCTTACGCACATTAGCAGATACCGACAGGGAAATTGAGTGACAATAACTCATCAGAAGGTGGTTACCTCATACATGTACATTATTGTATCTGTGGAGTACTTCTCAAATTTAAAGTGTAGATATTTTCGCTGTATTTCCTTTATTGGTTAATACATTTCCCAAAAACTAGCTGCACCCCACCATGTAAAAATTCAGCTGTGTTTTTATTACGAAAAACCAAAACATTTTCTCAGACGTATCTCCCACTGGTGCAGCGTTATGGTCAGTTGTGTTTTGGATGCACTGATGCCAGCGGACTTATTTTGTTTTTGCTGTATAAACTGCCACACGATAAAGGTCAGTCTGTTAAATAAAGACTTTATTAAACCATGGGGGGGGAAAGGGTTGGGAGCCCAAGCATTCAGATCTAAGCAAGAGTCTAGATAAGAAGGAATTTGATTTGTATTAACTTGTGTTTGATGTTTTAAAAAAAAGTAGATAGTACTAGACTGTATACTTAAAGCAGCATTTGTTTCTGCTCCCTTCCCCAGACTTTCGGAAAAGGGAAACAGTGTAGACAGTCTTGAAAACTGAAAAGTCGCCACATCAGTTGCAATTGTAACAGCTCATTTAGGGTTGATCGAATATTATACTTGGTAAATCGGCGAGGGCAGTTTGATAGTTGCTTAGTGAAGAGAAAATTGCATAAGACTAATCATTACAAAAATATAAAATCAATGTTAAAATGTTATAATAATAATAATAATAATAATAATAGTGCTTTTTAGGTAATCCATATTTCAAATCTATTTTTATTAAAGTGAATTCCATTATTCTGATTCTTTTTTAAACGTTTCTATTAACATACTTTCACTAGAGACGAAGAGAGAATTACAGGATATAATAGTAATTATTGTCCAACAACAATTTTTAGTCAATGAGAACTGAACACATACATTTTTACTTGTTTAAGTGAGAAATCTTTGAATTATCTTAAAACGATTTAACGTGAGGATTCATTATTTAATATTATACATATCCTATTATTGGTTTATTTCAGTCTTTATCCTGCCTGTTTTTTGTTATATGTCATTGTATTTTTTCTGTACATTCCCAGAAGCACAACATTGCATTCTTGATTTTATTATTTTAAGACATGTTTATCTGTAACCGGTGCTGCAAGAATTGTGTTCACCTCTCTATGGAAATAAATAAAAGTATCTATTTATCCATCTATCATTTACTTTGTAAGTTTAAACTAAATATATACTAGCGGTGCAGCTCTAGTTCCCTGCCTAGATCACGCAATAACACAACTGTGGCAAGGAAAAACTGTTTCTTGGAAGCAGAAACCTTCTTTATCATCTTACAAATATTCTGATTCAATAACCACGGCATGATACCTACTGGGGGGGGTTCTAGCTAAAGCTTAAGAGTTTGTTTGCCTTGCTTGGGTTTTTTTGTGATTCCTCCTGAGGTCAAAGGGTGCAGAAACCGGTTTCTATTAAGATGCTTTAAAAGGGGGGTAACGGAGAGGTAAATAAGTGCGAGTTGTAACATTTAGCAGGCAGTAAACCTGGCTAGGGTTTTGGTCCTGTGGGGTTTTCTGCTGTCAAGAGCTTCTCTCCTAGCACCATTTCTCAGGCCTCCTGACCCCTTCACTTCTGGTCCCACAGGATACGAGCGGCGGTTGCGTTGGGTTGCCGAGGTCGTGTATGCAAAGGGGATGCGGGGTCCGACGTGAGGGGGTGATGCGGAGCGCCAAGGTGAGCCGGTGGTTGGTAACCTTATGAAAACAACACCTTTTGAACACTGTTTGCTTCCCTGTCCGTCCTAACTCATGAATTAGGGTCTCCACTGACACATGAAAGGGCTCCGGCCGAGGTAAGTTAGTTTCTTGTTGCATTCATTGCTCCTTCGCACTGATCCCGCCGCCCCTGGTTGGATCCCTGGAGGAGCGACCCCCACCGCACCTCATCCCCAAAAAGCACGAGCCTTGGCGCAATGAATGGGTCATTGTGATGCGTCTCCATCATGGCAGTGAATGTTTTCACTTCCATTTGATCCATCTGCAAGGCTGCTAATTGAGTAAGCGTGTTCTCAGGTCACCGGGAGGTTTCTCTTTCCATAAATACAGAAAAGCCTACGAAAGGCTTCTACAGATGTTGTTTCCTTATTGCTTCCAAGTCGTTGCAGACCAGCTTCAGGCAATAGATGTAATTTATTAAGTCGAAAAACCCACAAATATGTCGCTTTCTCTGCCGTTCATACAAATGGCAATTAATCAAACACGCCTGGGAAGTTTAATAGTCGCTCCTTTTGACTCACAGGTGTCACGATGACAACCTGGAGGTTCGCATTTCTTTGCCCGTTTTACTTCAGGTCCGCCAGCTGCAAATTATGTTATTTTCCATGCGTCTGTCCACAAGTGACAGTTTATGAGGCTCTGGGTTTATTTGTTTGTTTTTGTCATGGAATTCACATTTCCTGTCTCACAAAAGGACTCGGGGACAATGTTGTGTGCCAGCGCTACACACTTTTTCTGGAACAGAAAAGCCTACATAGACTCATAAGTTTGTTTCCTTTAATGTGCAGGGTGTGGTCAAAATGGTCAAGCGGTCAGGGGGAAACTGTCCTTCAGCTGCAGCACCCAAGTGCTGGCGAGTCTAAACCGAGGAGTTCTTGAAAACGTACCAGTTCTGCGGTCGTGCTCTCGCAGCTTTGACGTGTGTCCTCCCTGGATGGAATCAATTAAAAGACAATTACTCAACTTTACCAATAAATCACGACACCACAAGATGCAAACCCCTCCAAATACTTTCAGACTCTTTCACCGTGGCTCACTCATTCCTACATGCTGCAAAGGGCAATGTGTGATATGACACTGAATGAGAGTGGCTGTGGTCAAATAAAGGGCTACTTCATGTTTGAAGCCAAAGTATAATGCAATAAAAAATAAATGGTCCTGTCCGTGTCTATATAAATCCCTGAATAGGATGGTAGTGGTCATAAGTGATCTGATTCATACACATTAAAAGGGGCTTTGTCGTGACAGCCTGCTGTTGTGTTATGGCGCCACCATGTGGCTATTTTGTCCCTTCTCAAGCGGTCACAATTTGCAACTATTCCTATAAACAATTTTAATTTGAGTTATTATTCACCTCGTATGACCTCTCCTAGAAGACACATTTTTATTTAGAGTCCACTTCTTCTGTACTTCTGTAGTGTGTAGTAATGTTTATTGTTGTTGATATATTTATCATCCTCTTATTACGCATGTTGTATATTTTATCCTGTGCTTTTTGTTTTTTTATAATTATTATTGTTTAATTCATACTGTATGTCTTAATTTAATGTTATGTATCTTTAATCATTTATTTGTGAACTGCTAAAACAACTTCCATTTTCCAGATTTGGGAAGAATAAAGGCATTTTGTGTTTTTAGTCTTCTATTTTACTATCGCTTATTTTGTGTTATCTTATTTAATTATTTTATTAATCTGTACTGACACAAAAAAAATCCTATGTTGTGTTTACAACACCAGCAATAAAAGCTTCTGATTCTCTTAAACTATAAATAACTAATAAAAAACATTTTCATAACCATCATTTTTAGGTAAATTCAGTCTAAAGAGTAGAGGGAGTTGAAGTTATTATCGTCACGTCTGACCTGGTCACACAGCAGCTGCAAACAAAATAAGAGAAATAAGCATCTCGACGTTAAAAACCTGCACATTTTGAAAACATAATTAATCAGCCCAAATGTGAGCCATACTTCTTAATCATCTCGGAGCTACAGTGCCATATGCTGGAAATGAGATCATGTGGAGAGAAGGTATTTTGGTGATTTATCTTAATTAACTCTTGAGCCTACAAGTGAACTGATTAATACAATATGTGCTTGACATGCATCAGGTTGTATTCTCTTTTATAACGTCTTGTTTTACTTTAAATTACGCCTTCTGTTATATATATTATTAGATACCTGTTGAATGTTACTTACTTTCAATATTACATGTTTTTCTTTTACTATAATCTGCAATGAAACATATGTTACATGAATCCACTCTTGTTTATTAGATGCATTCAAACTTGGAAAAATACCCGTTGGATATTAAATACCTTTTTTTAACTATAATCTGCCATGAAACATATGTTAAATTTATCCAACCTTGTTTATTAGATTTACTTATAAATGGGAAAAAAAAAAGTTGAATATTACAGACTTTCAATATTACATGTTTCTTTGTTGAACTATATTACAATTATCCACTCAAGCTGGTTTATTAGATGTATTTACACTTTATATAATCCTTCTGGTCTCGAAAAGCGCTATATAAATGAATATTACTTACTTACTTACTTACTTACTTTTAAAACTGCCAATGTTTTTAAGTGCCTTCCCAATTTCAACCTCAATGTATTTACATGGGTTTATTGAACACAAGTGAAAAAATAGGATTGATAAACTGGATTGACAGAATGCCTCAAATATATGAATGTTTTTGTAGACATTAGTGAGACAATATTATTGACAAAATTGCTCAAATATATGAATGTTTTTGTAGACATTAGTGAGACAATATTATTGACAAAATTGCTCAAATATATGAATGTTTTTGTAGACATTAGTGAGACAATATTATTGACAAAATGGCTCAAATATATCAAAGTTTTTGTAGACATTAGTGAGACAATATGATTGACAAAATGGCTCAAATATATGAATGCTTTCGCAGACTTAAGTGAGACAATAGGGTTGACAAAATGGTTTAAATATATTAATGCTTTTTTAGATATAAATGATACAATATGATTGATAAAATGGCTCAAATATATGAATGTTTTTAAACATATAAATGATACAATATGATTGATAAAATGGCTCAAATATATGAATGTTTGTATACATATAAAAATTACAATATGATTGATGAAAGGGCTCAAATATACTAATGTTTTGTACACATAAATGATACAATATGATTGATAAAATGTCTAAAATATATGAATGTTTTGTTTACATATAAATGATACAATATAATTGACAAAATAGCTCAAATATATGAATATTTTTGTACACATAAATTATACAATATAATTGACAAAATGGCTCAAATATATGAATATTTTTGTACACATAAATTATACAATATGATTGATAAAATGGCTCAAATATATGAATGCTTTTTTAGATATAAATGATACAATATGATTGATAAAATGTCTAAAATATATGAATGTTTTTGTACACACAAATAATACAATATTATTGATAAAATGGCTCAATATATGTATCTTTTTTTTAAATATAAATGATACAATATAATTGACAAAATGGCTCAAATATATGAATATTTTTGTACACATAAATTATACAATATGATTGATAAAATGGCTCAAATATATGAATGCTTTTTTAGATATAAATGATACAATATGATTGATAAAATGTCTAAAATATATGAATGTTTTTGTACACACAAATAATACAATATTATTGATAAAATTGCTTGAACAAACTTGTAACTCTGACATAGGACTGGCTCACACTGAACAAAAGATAATAAATTCATATCAAGATTATAATTGTTTTTCATGAATGAATCACTGCCAGCTCAGTGTTTTTAAAGGTAACAGTCATGTTTTCTCCCTGTACTCACTCATGACGAATATCTCAGCAGTGACTCAACACCTCAGGGTTAGCTAACGTTTCTAGCTAAACACTGATGCTAACCAAACTTATTCAGTCAGCAGCGTCTTAGACATTTAAACAAACATGTCATAAAAACCTCTTATAAACCCTGTATTCGATATGTTTGAATGGTGTGAATGATTCTTATTATATTGTTGTACAAACCGAAGACGCTGTTAGCAAACGGTCAAGCAGTAAATCTGGTCACTTCCGCTGACGTCACGGTCGCACCTCTACCTGTGCGGGTGTTGAGTCTCAGGATTTTCCCACTAGTTCACGGATCACTTTGAACACGAATCTACGCACAGGTGAGAAACTCCCTCAATTGAAGATTTTTAACTCTTTGTGTATGTGACAAAGTTTCCATTTTTTTATATCATGATCGCGTCTCTTGTTTCAACGCAGTTTAAAAGTTTGATGACAATAGTTTTCTGACTATAAAAATAACAACGATCGCTAAAGTCAACTGTATATTATTATGTTATAATACAGATTATTGTTAATAGGATGTGAGGATTATTTATACACAATTTAGTCTTTTGAGAAACCTGGTTGTATCACCTTGAGGTGTGACTAAAACAAATCGTATATTATGCATTATTGTGGTGTTTTATAAGTACAAAAAGTATCAATGTATACTCATAATAATCTGATTAATTTGTACTTATACTACAACTATTATTGGCTGCTTTAGTTGGATAAAGTCAGTTTTTGTTTATTATTGTTTAATTGTCTGAAGATACCACATTAAATATAGAAGATTGATTAAAACAGATGGAAGTATTTTCATTCAAATAACTGTTTGGGGGGAAGATTGGTGTCTTTCCTGGGTATTTTGTCTGCACCGAATTCGTGCCCATGCTCGTCATTGCATTCCACAGCCTCCCACGCCCCTCCTCCCCTCACCACCTACCATCTCAGATAATCCATCCACACCATGCTTTGTTCATTTTCACATTTCATTCTATCATCTGGACAGTTTTAAAATATCTACTTAAAACCAGAAGGAGGAGGAAAGTACAGATGTGTTTGACTTCATAACTTGATTGTTCGTTTCATATTTACGTTTGTTTATATTTATTGTATCATTTGACAACGTTATTGTAGTCAATATGTTCACAAGTGGTGAATGTATCCCAGCCTTATTAAATGAAGTCACATCATTTCGCCTCTAAATAGTTTCTCCATCCAAATATACACAAAGTGTTTATGCGTTGCTCGCCAAGTTATGTTCAAACAGGATGTTGAGAAACACTTAATCCACCGATTCACATGTATCCCTCTCTAATTCCCTCTTCTCTAATTTCTCAATAAGGTCTTGTTATTTCTGTTTTCAATAACCCACCCATGTCCTCTATTTAATTAGAAAGAAGGGCCATGATCACGGCAGCCGAGTATGGAGAGACGTCTTGGGAATTACAAGTCCATGTGGATCAGAAATATGGAGATGAATCGATGAGATTTAAACTGAGAGTCAAAGGAGACTTGCACATTGGAGGCCTCATGCTGAAGCTGGTGGAGAAGATCAGTGAGTATATGTTTTTAAATGCAAGTTTGGATCGAGAAAAAGCTGTTCCTTGACTTTTTATTTTATTGTTTGCTTCTGTCTCACACACGCCGCCGCCTCACTCTGGCCACACCCTATTTGCCCTGCATTTTTGTTCACTGCAGCGCAATTGTTAACCACAGCTTTTGTTGCCTGAGGGGCCGAAGTTCAGCGTTTGTCGGATCCAACACACGTGTCAGGACGAAGAAGCTGAAAAAAAAAAACATGCTTGGAGTTTGTTGTTGTTGATTATAGTTGAGTTAAACTTCAACGGCTCTCAAGATCTTGATTTAATGTTTACCAACAACCAAAAAAAACAAAGTTGTTTTTCTTGTATTAGCTAGCTGGACAGACAGATAGATTTACGTTTTTTTTTATCAGAATTAGAAAAGATTTATTCACAGTATTGTAAAACAACAAAGAAAGGTGTGGAATAGATGTTTTAAGTATGTATGTTAACTGTGTATTGTTTTTGATTGTTAAAGCACTTTGTGACCCTGATCTAGAAAGAAACTTTACAAAAAAGTAATTAAGTAAGTAAGTAATTTGTATTTTTATAGCGCTTTTCCAGACCAGGGTCACAAAGCGCTTAAACAATCAAAACAATATTCAATAAAATATATACTTTAAAGTTCAAGATCATACTGAGAACACAGGAGTTCCAGAAAATCCCATTACTTACTTACTTACTTATAGATCAGAAAACCAAATTAAATAAATTAGATGAATAATGAACTAAAATTAATAGTAAATTGTACATTAAAATGTGATAATATAATTATACAAATATTAAATAATGTAAACATACTTATTTGGCATATTTTATAGTTAATTAAGTTTACTGTTCTTTTCTTAATATAAGAATTACCATTAGAAGTAGTAGATGCTGTTTTCAAATAATCATAAATAGTGAAGTAAATGTGTATTATTTAAATTGAAACTTGCCATTTGTATTACTTTTTGATAAAATGTTTACATATGCGTTTTTTTTAATAATTATTTTTAATGAGATTATTATGTTCTGAGTTCTGAAACTGTTAGTAAGTAAGTAAGTAATGGTTATTTCTAAAGCGCCTTTCTTGACCAGGTATTTCAACATAATCTCCGACTTTAAATATCCATTAGAAAAATATTACTTCTGTTTTATAAATTACTTTATTCTAGAAAGAAACATGTCGACACTTCCATGTGTCACTGTGACCCATTTATTAGTACCTTTGCTTGACATTGGATATTGCTTGACGTTACATTTTTGTATCATTACTCTTATAAATGTTTAATTTATTTATTGATTGATCCACAGAGGCACCTCAGGACTGGTCGGATCATGCTCTGTGGTGGGAGCAGAGGAAATGCTGGCTACTCAAGACTCACTGGACCTTGGACAAATATGGGATTCAGGTATTGTAGCACATGCTATATGCTAAAAAGAATGGGCCTTTAGATTCATCATTCATTAGGTCAGAGGACAAAAATGCAAAATAAGGAATTTTGGTCAATAAAGGCCCAGTTGGTGGGTTTATAAAATAATGCTTCTGGCTCCCTCTACTGTCAGACTGTTTACTGCGGTACACTCTCAGTAAAATGACTATATTACTGGTTGTAGTGGATTTTAAGTAAGATGGTGCATTGACTTTGTTATCAGAAAGAAAAATATAATGAAATTAAAATGACTCTTTGAACCAATTGTGCGGTTTTGCCACACAGGCGGACGCAGACCTGCGCTACACACCTCAACACAAAAACCTGTTGGTTCAACTTCCCAACATGAAAACCATTCAGATTAAAGTCAGCTTCTCCTGCGTCATCTTCAAAGCGGTGGCAGAACTCTGTCAAAGTCTCAGTGGGTGTCTTTTTATATCACGTAGTCAACCTGAAATCATCTACAACCAGCTTCTTCGTTTGCTTCCTAATAGACATCCGTCGAGCTGAAGAGCTGTCGTTGCTAAAGCCTCCAGATGATCCGAAGAAAAAGAAGAAGAAAGACAAGAACTCTGGGATGGAGGATCTCTGGGACATTGATTTACTCAGTGGACCAGGAGGATCAGGTAATCTGGTTGGCTACTTTTTGTGTGACAATGAAATAATGTTATTGTTATAAAATGTTATTTAGTTTTTAAAATCATTTAGAAAACCTTATAGAAATAACAACATTACTACTTGTATGACTAAACCGTTATTATTTACGACTTCTTCTGAAGGCCCAATGTTCAGCAAGACCATGACGGCGACCTATGACCCAGAGAACGGGATGCCAGTATCGGCCACCAGCGTGTGGTTCGGGGAAAACCCCCTCGCGGAATCTCAGCCCAGCCTGCCCCCCGCTGAGCTGGCCAAGATCTACCAGCCGCTCTCTCTGGTGGACAAAGCGATACTCCACGCAGGGTGAAGAATCCAAATCCATAATCATGTCTTTGTGATGAATTTAGACCAAATCTAATCTGGTCGGATTCGACCCACAGGTGGTTGAATTCCTCTCGATCGCTGATGGAGCAAGACATCCAAGAGGACGACAAGTTGCTGCTGAGGTTCAAGTACAACGTCTTCTTTGACCTCAATCCCAAAGTAAGGTGCTAGTCGGAGTCATTTTTTAGTATTAAAAGTTAAATATTTTTCAAGTGATGATTTGGAAATGTGTTTCAGTATGATGCCGTGAGGATAACGCAGCTGTACGAGCAGGCGCGCTGGTCCATCCTGCTGGAGGAGATCGACTGCACCGAGGAAGAAATGCTGATGTTCGCTTCACTGCAGGTTATTGCTTCCATCAGTAACACGGATACCTGCACAGGAATTTACTGTAACTCAATAGCCACTCACTCTGCTGAAGATCTAAGCTCTGTCTAATGTTCTGGTGAACCGTTGGAAGAATGTGTTCTGGAGTTTCTTTTAGATCTAGGAAGGTTTGACGCATACTGTTTTTTAAAGGTAAACTAATGTCAAAATGTTAAACGTCTTCCTCTCCAAGATGCAGTAAGTCCCTCATCATGACCATGTTTTGAACTTATTACTTTATAAAGTAATAAATATATCGTCTAAAATCTCGGCGAACAAGAAGTTACTAGAGTGAAGCCCATTATTACGTAATAATGCCTATACTCCTCCAGCCAGCTCTAATCACGCGCCCCCATGTTTATACAACGAGTCCCTTGGAGGTGGAGACCTCTGGCATTAATGGCGCGCAGTGACAAACATCAACGTTTGACCAATCACAGCAGAGTGGGCGTGGTTATTGTAAAAAACAGAAAAACAGTTACGTGAAAACAAGAGTTTTTAGTGGGCGGGACTTAAGCGAGAGTTTTGTACAAACAGACACATACAGATGAGTACAATAGAGGTCAAAGATCAATTTAAGACACGATTAAACCAACACATAAGTTGACTTTAAGAACTAAAAGGTGTACAAAAGTGAAACAAAAAGTGTTGTATGTGCTCATTGGAGATTGATTTAGGGTTGCTAGACCTTGTGGCTGGCTAATTACTGGTCAAAATCCTTGTTTTCTAAGGTCAGGGTTTTTCGTTTAAAAAGATAATTGAATCTGTGGCTTTCTTTATTCAGTCGAACAATTTTTTATTTTTTTTAATATTCTATCCTTACATTTATTTGATTACAATTAATCAGATGGTGTTTGGAAATTTCATTCAATCTCAATGGGACAGCAGGTGTGATCTCACATATAATATCCCATTACACTATGAATCATGGGATAGATTGGAGGAGCCTCAGGCTCAGACCTTATAAAAGACATACAAACACGCCTTATTTGTTCTCGTGGCAACAGAAATGTAGAAATACGGACTGATTCACGCCGAAATGAGTACTCTTCATCATGGTGTTGATTCAAACCTTCTTCTGACTCAACCTTTTAGTCATTACACTCCTGTTTAATCACAGTCTGGAAGGATCGTGACGTTTCCCCTCGTGTTTATTCCAGTATCACATCTGTAAACTGACCATGTCCAACGAGCCGCTGCATCACGCCAACGAGCCCGAAATAGATGAAGTAGAGGCCGCCCTGTCAAACCTGGAGGTGACACTTGAAGGAGGAATCGCAGACAGGATTCTGGTAAACACGCCGAAAAGTGCAAATATTTACTGTAATTTCAGTGTTTTTCCCTGAGGTTCGCTAGGGTTTAACACCTGTTTTTTCGGAGCAAAAAGCAGATAGCGCCGCTGATTGCATGTCTCAACGTGATGATGTCACCAGAGGACATGTGATAATTGACAGTGAGTTTATTTTGGCCTCCAGGAAGACATTACCGACATTCCGGAACTTGCGGATACCCTCCGGCTCCTCAGGTAAATCCTCCTTCATCAGCTTTATTGAAACTATTTAGTTGATTACCACAAACTGCTATTGTGTATTTCTTCATTCATCATTTAAAAAAAGTGACAAATACTTAAAAAAAATGTATTTTCTGTTTGCTACATGTGTTATCAGAGCATATTTGTAGATGAAACTGAGATTAAATTAAGTGTTTCGATGTTATAAAGACACATAAAATTGACTATAATGAGATTTGTGTTGTGAAGGATCAAAATATTTGATGTATTAAATATATCATGTTCACTCCGGTGAAGTTTCTCAGTCGTAATTCATCAGATGAATGAAAAAACGTAAAAGATAAATGGGTGTTTTTTCAGCTGTATGAACCGGAACAAGTGATACAAGAAACATCATTAACCACCTATTACTAAATTTACAAAACAGCGACGTTAATTCCAAAGTAAAACAGAGACAACTTGTCTTATATTGATCATTAAAAAGTCATTTAAATAATCTGTGAAGTGAAGGTGGTGAAACTTAACCACCTGAACATCTGGTTTAAACGTGTGATGAAATACAGTATTTTATTTTATCGTAACTCGTAATCCTCTTCCTCCTCAGACCCAAAAGACTGACGCTGAGGCCGTACAAGGAATACTGGTTCGTGTTCAAGGACACCACCATCTCCTACTATAAGAACAAGGAGGCATCGACTGGAGAGCCGATCGAGCAGTTCCACCTCAGAGGTCAGAGAAAGTGGGAACATGTGCAGACATTAATGGCCACATTAGCGGTTGTTGTAATTACATCTGTGATTCCCAGGAAAAGACGGGAACACAATGTTCTTAATCAACTGAATTAGATTGAAATGAATGCTGCTAATAAGGGGATTTTTGATTCGTTTTTTTTTTTAGAAAAGGTAATGAACTTTACTCACATTACCACTTACATCAGGGGCGTCAAACCTAACCACACATGGGGAACAACATCTTTCTGCAGTCTTGTTTGCAGAGTATACAAAAGGTGTTTTCACCAAACTAGCTGTAAACAGGAAGTATATCAAACTGATATTACCTTTCCATACTTAGGACGCTTCAGTTTTACTCTTATTGTAAGTGTGTATAATTGTTAATATTAACAATCTGTGTTGCTGAACTTAAATATTTTGAATATTAATCTACTTTGATTTTCACCATTTATCTTGTCGGGCCACATAAATTGCCCAGGAGGGCCAGATTTGGCCCCTGCACCACATTTGATCCATAATGACTTAATTTCATATATATGTAATAAATAAATATTATAACGTGGATTTATTTTTTAGGATCATTCCTATAAAAACCAATTTCAATTAATTAAATTTAATTATATTATGAATTATAAAAGTCATGTTTTTGAAACTTTTCTGAACATTGAATATTTTTTATATGAAGGTCTAAAGTAGGAAGTACTGGCCGATGCTTTCGTGGCAGTGTCTGCCAAACATCTATCTAGAAGTGCTACTGTAAGAAGGTATAGCTATACATATCAAAGTCAAGGCTAACTAAATTTCAGATGCATTTTTAATGCCATAAAGCAATGTTTAATTCAATTTTGGTAGGTGCGGGGCAGTAATCCAACAATTGCATTTTGTCTATATTTTACAACCCGAAATGTTTTTGCTGGATTTCTTTTTTTGGCCAAAATATGACATCAAAAGATTTGGTAAATATGGATAGTTGTGTCTTAATCTTCATTTTCAGTCTGTTGTCCTGTCAAACAATGTTCTGAAGACTTTTTACTTTTACTTTTACTTTACTACTTTACTACATTTTTCTTCCGATTTACTCTTGGGGAGAAAATAAACTCAAAAAACACAAACGAAAATAATGGGGGAAAAAAAGAAAAAACTAAGCCCGAAAAAGCAGTCTCTCCCTCTCAAGTTGGCTTCACTATCGCTTACTTTGAACTTGAAAGGTGATTTGACCTCTGACTTTTTTTTGTAGACCTGTGACCTTTTGACCTGTGAAAAAAAGAGTTTCAAAAGCTCTTACAGGTTGAGTGTTTAAGTTGGGTGGTGTGGTGTTTTTCAGACTTACCCAGGTGCTGAAAAAAGGAGGAATTTAATGCCAAAAAAAAGAGAAGAAACCAACACACAATCAGATAAAGAAACAACTCTTTGAACTAGAAATGGTCTGGGTCGTCTTCACCAAAAATGACGAACATACAAGAGTAAAATGTTTTCTCTACAGTTACGCAATACGCCTAAATCAACAGACACATCATTAAATTCTTGGCAGACATTACTACCTCATACTCTTTTGTTTAATTTCAATCTATTTTTTTCATAATTCCATTCATTTGAACAGGATGTGAGGTCGTTCCCGACGTCAATGTCACGGACAAGAAGTTTGGCATCAAGCTGTTGCTCCCTGTTGCCGACGGGATGAATGAAGTGTACATCCGATGTGACAACGTAGGGTCAACGTCCTCATTTACATCTTTTATCTCCATGTTTTCTCACCGCGAGCGCGAGTGAGTAAGTGTTGGACACGTTATGAAAAAATGTCTCACCGTTCCGCTGCAGGAAACACAATATGCAAAGTGGAAAGCGGCGTGTATTCTGGCCTCCAAAGGCAAGACTATGGCGTACAGCTCCTACAAGTCAGAAGTGAAGAGCATCCAGTCCTTTTTACAAATGAAGAGTCTGGCGCCTCCCCCTGGTCAGGCTGCCCCCGACCTTGACGCGATGGAGATGAATGCTGAGTGTTTTGTCTCCCCGCGCTATGCCAAAAAGCAGAAAACAAGACAGGTCAGGACAAACATGGAATTGACTGAAAGCTATTAGTGTTGCGTCACATTCACTTGTTGACTTTGGTTTGATGTTTGCAGCTGACAGCACGAATCCTGGAGGCCCATCAGAACATAGCAGCTTTGTCCTTGATGGACGCCAAGATGCGCTTCATCCAGGCCTGGCAGTCGCTCCCAGAGTTTGGTATCAACTACTACATAGTCAGGTACAGTAAGAGAGAGTAATGTTTTTAAACTAGAAAATGAGTAGTATGAATGAAAGTATTGAATTAGTATTCAAAGTAAAAATGTGTGGAAACAGTTTAAATGATGGCATAAACAAAAAATGCTGATGTAAAGACGTTGAAATAAACTGAAAAAGGTTGCGAAGGAAAAAAAACAATACAAAGGTGAAGAAATAATAGGAAAGAGACAAAAAGAAACAAAAGTAGTAGAAGTAGAAGAAGTAGTAGAATTTGTAGTAGCAGTAGAATTTGTAGTAGTAGAAGAAGTAGATCTACAATTAGTTGTAAAAGTAGAAGTACAATTAGTTATAAAAGTAGAAGTACAATTAGTTGTAAAAGTAGAACTACAATTAGTTGTACAAATTGAACTACAATTAGTTGTAAAAGTAGAACTACAATTAGTTGTAAAAGTAGAACTACAATTAGTTATACAAGTAGAACTACAGTTAGTTGTAAAAAGTAGAACTACAATTAGTTTTAAAAGTAGAACTACAATTAATTATACAAGTAGAACTACAGTTAGTTGTAAAAAGTAGAACTACAATTAGTTGTAAAAGTGAACTACAATTAGTTGTAAAAGTGAACTACAATTAGTTGTACAAGGAGAACTACAATTTGTTGTAGAATTAGTTGTAGAATTAGTAGCAGAATTGCTAATACATATAATATAAGTTGTAGAAGCATTAATAGAATTAGTAGAAACAATTAATAGTATTACTAGTAAGTATAAGTAGAATTGTCGAAGTAGTACTAAAATAATAAGTAGTAGAATTAGTAGTAATAGTAGTTGAATTAGTAGTTGAAGTAGAAGTAGTAAAATCAGTGGTAGAATTAGTAGTGAGAGTAGAAGAAGTAGTAGTGGGAGTAGAAGAAGAATGAAAATTAGTTGTAAAAGTAGAACTACAATTAGTTGTAGAATTAGTAGTAGAATTACTAATACAAGTATAAATAGTAGAAGCAGTAGTAGAATTACTAGTAAAACTATAAGTAGAATTAATAGTAGCATTACTAGTAAATATAAGTAGTAAAAGCAGTAGTAGAATTATTTGTAGAATTAAAAGGAGTATTAGTAGGAGTAGAAGTAATAGTGGGAGTAGAAAAAGTAGCCAAGGAATTAGTAGTAAAATAAGAAGTAGAAGTTGTAGTAGAATTAGTAGTAGAATTAATTAGTTGAAGAGTTTCCCATTCAAGTAAATGGGGGAATAAAGGGTAGAAAAAGAGGAATAGAAGAAAGAGTTGAAGAGATAAAAGAGCGCTAGAAAATAGCCTGCATTTCTTGAATGAGCCGAATTGATAACATGTTTGAATGGTTGAAATCACATTCAGCATTCACACTTTTTCTTTTTTAATCTAATTATATTTTCACGTGAATCCAGGTTCAAGGGATGCAAGAAAGATGAAATCCTCGGGATCTCTTACAACCGCCTCATCCGACTTGACATGTCCTCCGGGCTGCCGGTGACCACGTGGAGGTTCGCCAACATGAAGCAGTGGAACGTCAACTGGGAGATCCGACAGGTACGATATGTCATGTCAACCATCCGTTAGTCTGGTCTCTCATCTCTCCTCTGTGTTCTCAGGTGACCATAGACTTCGATCATAACGTGAGAATAGCCTTCTGCTGCGTGAGCTGCGACTGTAAGGTGGTCCACGAGTTCATCGGGGGTTACATCTTCCTCTCCACCAGATCCAAAGACCAGAACGAGACACTAGATGCTGAACTGTTCCATAAACTCACTGGTGGTCAAGAATAAGTGGGAAAAAGCGGAATATTCCGTCTGTTGTTTCTTCCATATTTGATTCTGAGAGAAGCAGCAAGAACACATGTCACAACTTTAGGTTTCCATATTAATGTATCTGTAAGACTTTTCAGTGTTTTTGCTCTCAAATCATTTGTCTTGTGAATATGTTTTCGAGATTTATTTTTCACTGATGCCATGTTTGGTGCGTACCCTTGAATAAAATAAACATTTTTTTTTTTAAGTTTGCCAAGTTCTTTAAACACCTAAACCTTCTTTGAATACATACATTTATCATTTAAATTTTAAAACAGCAGCACTAGTTGCAGACTTAATTATAAGCTTTATACCAATATGATCATTTCTGACTGTTCTGTTGAGAAAAATAAACAGAGAAACCTTTTTGTTAAGTTGAAAAAGGAAGGAAATACACTTTTATTCGTCCCACATTAGGGAAACTTAAGTACTCACAGAACCTCTATTGAAGTTGTAGATTGAACAAAAAACTTCATTATAATAAACAATAATATAAACGAATAAAATAATGATAATCGAATGACAGTCATAAAACAATAATATGTAAAAAATAATGATAAACATATCAACCCCTTTGTTAGTTTAAAAATAAAAGGAACTATTAAAACATAATGTAATGTAAGTGATCGATTTAATAAAGTTAATTAAAAAAAATGTAACTTCTCAAAAAGCTGCAGAATTTTCATTATTTGTTATTATATTTGTTATCATCATTGTTGTTTTAGATATTTAAAAAACTTTCAATTACATTTTACCTATAAAAAAACGTTCTTTAATTCCATTTGTTTTTATTGTTGTATTTTTTACTTTTAATTGATTTTATTTTAAACGTATGTATTTATATATGTATTTCCAATTAACTATTGCACCGATTATTTAACTTGTTTTTCATTGGATGTATTTTATTTTTAATTGCAATTAAAATTTAAATAATTTGATTTTATCCCGTCTTTTGTCTGGACATCCTCGTAAAAAACAGTATATAATGTGTTAAACGGTGCAGTGATCGACAATTCTGAACTCGACGCGTCGCCCTTGCACCTCGCCGCCATTGGACGCCTAACAGAGTCACGCGTGTGTTTTAAACCAATCACAGGTTCTGATTGTCACGCACTTCCGCATTCGCTCGGCGCTCCTCTTGCTGTCCTGCGAAGGCAAAACTGAAAGCTAACACACATGTGCATGTCATTGATACTCCCATGTGCTGTGTATTTGTTTTCAAGAGAGAATTAATATCAAAGTATTTCCTTCAACGGTCTCGTCTGCCCTGAAATGGCGGACAACGGAGACGAGGAGTCTCTCTACCGCATGAAAGAAGGCGACTGCGTTGTGTTGAAACGAGGCGACATTTTTAAAGCTTTACAAATTCAAACTAGAAAGTAAGTGGATTAAAAGTGACCTTGAACCCGTACATTTTTGGTATTTTATGTGTTTATAACAAACTTTTATTTGTATTGTATTTTTTGTTTGTTGTTTAACCCAGAAAGGTGAATTTTGAAAGGCAATGGTTCTACTTGGACAACGCAGTTGGACAACTATATAGCACAGTATTTGAAATAGAATCTGGAGGATCTTTACAACCGAAGCGTCCCGCTCAAACACAGAGTTCTGCAGGTATTCATGAAACAAAAGTCTTTTATTTTGTGTGTGTTAGATTCATGACCAAGTATTTTGTTGACTTTAGATGCTGCTGAAGCCGGCACAGACAACCGCAACATCCAGGATGATGGGAAGTCCCAGAAGCTGACCAGAGACGACATTGAGACACTGAAAGAACAGGGACTGAAGGGTCAGGTGAGTTACACCTTTACAAAGGATACATGTAGAAGCTAAAACCTTCCACGTTTAATTTCAGATTCAAAAGTTTTTACTATGACATTTAATATCGAATATTGAAAGCCAATAAAAGTATTGATGTAAAATGAATAGTTTTTTATAATAAATACTAAACTAAAACGGATAAGATAATATTCAAATGAACAATATAATACATAACTCTTGTCTACTGACTCCTTTAAGAAACATCTTAAGATGTTTCTATTTGTTCAGGCTTTTCCTTGATTTTCTGGAACTCCTGTTGTGTTATCAGTTTTATCTTGATCTTTAAAGTATATACTTTATTGAATATTGTTTTGATTGTTTAAGCGCTTTGTGACCCTGGTCTAGAAAAGCGCTATACAAATAAGAATGACTTACTTACTTACTTACATATATCATAGAAATCTGTGCACAACTGTTTGTTCTTCTCCCAAGCAAAATGTACTTTTCTCTTCCTATAATCTACTGTAATCCCTGATAACTACTATATAGCTATTCCTCAAGACAAAAATGGTATTTTCTAAACTATTGCTTTAATTTCCAGAAATTTGGTTTGGGGAATAAAAATATGATCTCTTTTTTTTTTTAAATTTGTTCCAACACACAGTTATACTTGTTTGTGTAATGGTTCGCTTTGGAAAGCTTGGGATTACTTAAACATGCAGGGCTACCAAGTGTCACACTTTTGGGGTGACAGTCAAGCAATTTGAACAATTCTCACAGCAAACTTGACATTAACATAAGCTACATTTTGCTGATAAAATAACGGATTTGCGGTTTGAAAAATAGCCAAAATTTGGCGGCTCCATGGGGTTCCGCTCACTTGCAATTTTCTTGCAGTGTCTTTCAATTCATTCGTTCGTCTTCTATAACGCTTAATCCCTTATGGGTGTCGAGGGGCCTATCAAAGCGCTATATAAATAAATATTACTTACTTACTTACTTACTTACTTGTCCCAGGGCACACAAAGACACACAACCATTCACACACACACTCATACCAACAGACTATTTTCTCAAATTCAACCTCTGTATGTTTTTGGTCTGTGGGAGGAAACCAGAGTACCCAGAGTAAACCCACGTAACATGGGGAGAAAACAAAGCTTTTTGTAGTTCTCACTCAGACGATATGCTCTCACTGTTAATATATACTCACATTCAGACATTCGTAAATATGTATTACTCAAGAGTGTTTGTTTAACTCTGGTTGTGATATGACGGACAATATATTATTATGTTATAACAACAACTTACTACAATAAAAGGGCTTTTTAAACGTATTACAGATTCAAGGTTACAGGTTTTCCCCTCGCTGTGAAACATGGCAATTTTTTATGAGTAATGAAACATTTTTGTTTCTTTTTTCAATATATTTTGTTATTCAACCATTGTGTTATCTCAGGGTCAAGGTGTATTCCAGTGAAAGGCAAACTTCCTGTAATGCATTACTGTTCCCTCCCTTATATTTTGTATTCATCAGTTGCAAATAAGATATAAAAGTGAAAAACAATACAAAAAAATGTAATGCTGAACATTCAAAATGAGACCATAATGTAAATATTTATTTAAATAAAAAGATACAAGCAAATGGTAATGGATGTTTGACTTGTGAGACAAATATGTTTATCCTTATGTTGTAAACTAACCTTGGTAAAATAAAATACACAGAAAAATCTATGAACCAAAAGGATATATAGTATTTTTATGAAATCTTTGTTTGATGGCCAATTTTTCTAACAATCCTGATTATATTAGCGTCATATTCAGTGCTCTCCATCCTAATCTACTCCTAAAACGCTAAATTTAACGCTGATTAAGTTAAGAGTGTGTCAAGGATGATGGGTCTTATTCTCTCTCTGTGATAATGAGATGCATACGAGAGCGTTAATCAATTCCACTCACATCAAAGTGTGTTTTTGCCTTGAAGGAAATAATCCAGCAGCTCATAGATAACAGCTCAACTTTCCGCGATAAGACCGGATATGCTCAGGACAAATACATCAAAAAGAAAAAGAAGAAGTGAGTAGAAGAGAGTGATGTAGTTAAATCTGACTGACAGGGCGGACAATTTTTAATTATTTGTTTTATGAAGGTACGAAAACACCGTGACCATTTTGAAACCCTCCTGCCGCATCCTGGCACTGATGTACCACGGCCGGGAGCCCGGGAAGATCTGGTGAGTCAGCACAAGGTGGCGTTGTGTAGGGTGGTTTCTCCGGCTGCAGTAATGTGTGACTCTTAAAAAGCTTGTTTTTGTGTGTGTGATTTCAGCCACCTGCGGTATGACACACTCGCCCAGATGTTAACTTTGGCCAACGTACACGCTGGCAGCAAAGTGTTGGTGTTTGACACTTGTGCCGGACTGGTGCTGGGAGCTGTCATGGAACGAATGGGAGGTGTGTTTCCCCCTGCTGTGCAAACATCGTGCGCCGATGCTGTTTTTGCCTCAATTTCAACTGTGTAATTACTCTCACTAGGATTTGGCTCCGTGATCCAAATGTACCCGGGATCCGGGCCAGTCCGGGCCGGCATTGAGAACTTCGGTTTCCCTAAACATTTTCTCGACACGCTGCACGATTTTCCCATCTGCCACGTCAACGCTCTCCTGGCGGGAACGTTGGACACCAAAGAACCAAGCAGTGGTAGGAACTGGATCTTTAAACACACTGACAGTTCAAACAATTGATGAATAGTTTACTGACTGAATTTTGTATTATTCCATTTTAATTGTTGCTGCTCTGCCTATGAATGACATATTTGAGACGTGGTTATCATAAAACTCGTATTGCTCTAATAATTAACGAACAATATCTGGTTAAAGATCAAACAAGGGGCCATAATAAGGCATTTAAACTTTCTCTGTTAACACACGAGACATTCCAGAAAAATAGGTCCACTGGTCCACTGGGTCCACTGGATTGTTTTACTCACTTCTGCAAAATTAGAAGGGGGGGAAAACAAACTCTGGGATCACAATACCAACATGTATAGTATTGTCTGCTTGTTTTTGTTTCACTTTAAATTACAATCAAGTTTAATTTTGCGTTGACAAAACACATTTCAAGCTTCTGTGGGTCACAGAAAATCCCTTGGAAGGACCCCAGTTCTCAGGTTCGACATATGCTTTTAAGTAATGACCACAGCTGTAAGGGCCTTTGAGGAAACGATAAAATCATAATATTTAAGAACCAGTGAAAACTTTAAAATAATTTTTGCCTCATATCAAAAAAGTTGTTCATCAACATGGAGCGGCTTGATTCAAGTCCTATTAATCCGACTCCAACATCGTAAAATATACTTAGTTAAACATATGTTCGACCTGCATTTAAATGTAGTCTAAAACCATCATGATATGAATAATAAACAAGTGTTTTTTCGCCTCTTTGAAAATGTTTATAGTTATTTAATGCATGTTTTACTCCTCCAGCTTCATCCGAGTCCAAGGCTGCTGAGGAGAAGACACCGGCAGAGACGGAGCTGCAGGGCAGTCCAGAAGACATGAGTGTGGACCAAAATGCTGACGATGAAAGAAGGAAATTGGAGCAACTTAAAGAAGCCAAAGTATGCAGACAGTCTTGTATTGAAGCTGAGTCAATACTACGAACACAATGGGCTTTGTTTTTGTTTTTTTACGTAATCCTGCTGAACACAAAAAACATAATTATTCTTGAATATTCATACACATCCAGAACCCAGAAAAGGCCTTGTTAATTATTTGTAAACAAAGCCTCAGGCTGGTATGTCAAGTTAAAAAGAAAACCAGAAACCTTTACCTGGTTGCTTTCTGACTTCATAATCTAAGATAAATGTAGATTAAAACCTTCAGTATTTAAAGCAAAAAATAATCACATAATACAAAAGTTTTGTGATATTATGCGCATAAACAGCTACAGTAAATTGTTACTAATAGTTCACAGTACGACAGAGACATTAAAAACAAACTTGGTCAATAACTCCAAAGATTTACTAAAAATGTTCCTGTCTTGTTCTTTGTTTTTCTGACCAAAAATGCATTTTTGAAAACAAGAACTTAACTGCACCTGAACTAAAGAAACTCTGTGTTCCATCAAATATACCTGTATGTGTCTTATGGAATCCTTTGAAGAAGAGGGGAAAAAAAGGGTCATTGAATTGAAAAAGTATCTTCTACATCGAATACATTCTTGTAATTTAAATCTAGGACGGATGTAATGTCAACGGTCTTTGTCAAAATGGCAATATGTGAGGTTTGACAGATTTGTGTATGGCTCCCCCCAGTGGAAGAACAGTCTAACTGTAATGTCAAGGAGAACCCCCAGTGTGCAGTTGCCACATACCACATGTGGATTTGTTTACAGGAAAAATATGCAAACTAAAGCGCAACTGGCTACTAACTAAATGATCCATCCAGTGCTCTTAAAAACAATGTGTTTCTAGTTCAGCAACTGTCATACTGTTGTAATTGTGAAAAAACTACCCTAAACTATTCTATATTATCCTATATTATATGTTTTCCCTCATGGGGTTTTCCTTCCTAAAGACTCTTAATTTAGCAGTTTTGCCCTCAACATCATCTGTCAGTCATTTTCATATGAGTTGCTAAAAAAAATTTCCCCACATGTTCTAGGTTCAGGAAAGGAAGCAGAGGCAGGAGGAGAAGCGAAGGAAGTTGGCGGCGGTCGCTGCTCTGCTGGAGGGCAGAAATGCAGACGGGTCAGTTTGAAATTCCTCATCTCTGTGGGTCAGTTCTATATATAACCAACAGGGCATCGATGAACCATAGCTCGGTCATAGCTCGCCGATTACACAACATCCAAACAAAGTGATAACCTTGCAGTTTCCCATCATACGAAAAGCCATGAACGGCTGTTTATGATTGAGGAAAAGCTGCTCACGATCGGACCCAGATCATTGATCCGGTCGGCTTATTGATCTTGTTTGTTCTGATCGCGCAGAACCTCAATCATCCTTTTTTACCGTCCCTCAGCCAGATTTATCAAATTGGAAATAATTGTCTACGAGGGTGGTTAACGTCGGAACCCTCTGGCCCTGAAACTGAATTACGATGCCGCAGCTGCACTTTTCCAATAAATGAATGCGCCGTCGACTTTATATTTCAAAGAGACAAGTTTGCCTCATCATCCCTTTTTTCTTTTGTCCTCCGCAGGTTGGTCATAGCCAGCCGCTTCCACCCGGCCTCGGTGCTGTTGGGTCTGCTGAAGTTCCTCGCCCCCTCCAGGCCGTTTGTAGTTTACTCTCAGTACAAAGAGGCAAGTTTCAATTGAGTTATCCATAAAAACATAATAATAATGTTGATGTAGATGCGGACATAAAAGATATGAGAGCGGGTTTTATGATGATGGTTTCTCTTGCCTTTCTCTTTTTCCTGCAGCCTCTTATCGAGTGTTTCACGAAACTCAAGGAACAAAACGGCACCGTCAGCCTTCGGCTCACGGACACCTGGCTCAGGCACTATCAGGTAAATGTTTATATTGAACCTCCTGTAACTTCTGTGCATGCAGGGTGGAAGAGAAATGATTGAACTATTTTCAATCCCCTTTACCTCACTTAAAAATCACTAACATAAGCTTAAATCTTATCTTAAAAAGTCCTATCATGAGATGTCATCGTAGTCAGACATTATGGTATTGAAATCGAATAGATATTTAATGAAGTCAAATTTAAATTATAATTGTAATATTACATGATGCATTAATTGATTAAAAAATGTATTTTTTGTGATATTGCATTTATTGGAAATAAATTATTTCAAGGACTTTGGCAGCTTTTCTACAAATGTTTAAAAGTTGAAGTCTTCTTCCCAAAGATGCAGTAAGTCTCATCATGACCATGTTTTGAGCTTATTACTTAAAGTTCTCCCCAATCTCGACGAACGAGAGGTTACAAGAGCGGAGTCCATAATGACGTAATAATGGCTTCACTCCTCCTCCAGCCAGCTGTAATCATGCCCTGCTTTGTTTATATTACGAGTCCCTTGAAGGTTGGTGTGATTATTGTAAGATAATTTTTTAATGTAAATACAGTATGTTTAGTATTTAAAGAGTTTACGCCAAGGTGAGCCCTGAACTCACGTTTCATTTAATTAGTTGTGAATTCAGTTTCACAACTAGTTTCTTTCAATTCCTGAATTTAGAAGTTGCTGGTTAAATCCCGTGTCTGGATGAGTTTCTGCCAACATGTCTTAGAACAAGACACTTAAGACTCCTATTTCTCTTTAGGTGCATCATATGGGAAAAGACAGAATATGAAATGATATAAAAATGCTATTAATTTTCTTGTCTATAATGTTAACGATTTAAACACAACTGGTTGTTCAATGGAGTCAAATTTTGTTGTTGAAAATGTCAGTTTTGTGGTACAAACATGAGCTGAAAATGAAACCTGTATAGTTCTAAATTGCTGATTTAACAGAAAATGTATGTACATTTTCTTATATGTTCCTTCCTAAATTAAACAAAACCACTCAAAGCCTATTTTCTTGACCTTAAAACAGAAGTCTCACTCTGCAGTAATTGTTCCTCTGGTAATGTCTTTGAAAACAGGAGCCAAGAGAACAGAGACAATGGGATCTTAAATTAAGGGCGGCAACAGTGCTTGACGTAATGTATGTAAAATAAAGACGAACACGCTGAGTGAGGTGATTTTGAAACTATCAAAACGTGCTGAGCTGTGGAAAAGGCAAATTGCACTTTGAAAGGAGGCGACGGTTTATTCAAGCATGGAGGCAGGAGGAGGAGAGATGTAGCTGCAGCGACTGTTCACTCCTTGTTTTACTTTCGATCAACGATTTAAACTAGTCCTGCACATGTAGAAACAAAGCTGCTGTTTCTGATCTGGATTCATCCTCAAGAGTGTAAAAGTTTACACACACACAAACGGGCCCAGAGCCACTCGAGTCGAACAAGTGTTGTTTCTGCCTCCCCGGTCGTCCAGAATTAATGTGTCCTGACTCCACTTGTGTGTTCTGTCTGGAGGTGTTGCCTAACCGGACTCATCCTCTGCTGCTAATGAATGCGGGCGGCGGCTACCTCCTCTCCGGGACTACAGTTGCCACGGACAGCCCCAAACCACGACCACCACCACCAGCAGTACCATCAGCAGCAACATCAACAGCCTCCTCCCAGCAGGCCCTGGAACCGGCGCCAAAGAGACTGAAACTATCCGAAGCAGACTTGTAAAGCCAGATTGCATTTCGGGGGCAAATCACCCGTCGCCCTCTGTTGAAGCCTCCAGCCTCGTGAGGGTAGACTACGTCTGCATTTGTGTTCATCGGAAGATTCTTTTTTTTAATTCAGCTTCACGTCGTCGATGCAGGCGTGTTTCTTAAGAGCTCGATTCACGAGCGTCTGTCGTGCCTTAAAATGTTTCTTTTTAATGGTGTTTTTCTTTTACTACGATTGCATTAGAATATTTTTTAAATAAACAAAACTGAAGCTGTTTGGTCCCAGAATATTTATTTTTATTTAAGCGCAAGACAGTGATCAGAACTATATATATATCTATAAACATCAAAACCATTCCCATGCATGGAACAATGAAATGTCACAAATACATAGAAGATCAGAGAAGGTTTGTTTGTTTTTTTTGTTTTTTTGGCAAGGCTTATGTTTTAACAACTATCCAATGACTGTAGACACAGAAAGACGGCAAAGTAAACACTAGACGGCTTTCATTCTTTGTTGTCGTGCAACAGGGCGGCCATTTCCTGCAACTCCAGCTTCATCTCTGCCAGATTCTTTACATCTTGTCCCTGGAAAGATAAAAGACACAAGTCATTATTTGACAAACAATCCTGTCATGAGATGGAAAAAGCTTAGTTTTGAGGGGAAAACTCTTCAATTTAATCGATCAAACTAATGTATTTCCCTTCGTCTATGGAGGCTAAATGTCCCGTCAGTTTTATTTTTCCAACCTTCTCAAGCTCTAGGGTTGCTCCAGTCGTAAACAATCTCAGCCTGACAGAAGAACATTGACATGACGATGTAGATGTGAGATTTCTATAATGAGCTGAGGTTACGTCCGAACCCATTCGTTGATGATCCGCTGCCAAAAACGAACACGTCTGCTCTAAATCTAGAATAAATAATTAGTTTCTTCTTCTTAATGCCATATTTGACCTTTAAAAAAGTCATTACAATTTCACCTTTACGTGAAGTTACATAATCGTTTATCAGCCTACAGTTACTCTTCAGGGCTCCATACAACATAAATGTCATTCACGCTTCAGTTCATCCGTCCTACAAATCTAATAAGAACAATGCTCTCTGGTCGCTGCCCTCATGCTCTTTCACTCCCTAGTTTGCCTGGCTTGACCTCATGTTCAAAAAAGGTTGGTTTTTTTATGAGTTTTAATAGAAATATCAACGTTTAAATCTTGCACTCCCACCTTGTTATGATCTGCTGAATCCCTTTTAAACCACACAGGGCTGTAGTTAATCCAAGGAGTGCGCTTTTTGGCAAAATATCTGGCAAGTACAAGAACAAATTATATAGTATAGCTCTTGATATTTGGCTCCATGGATTCAGATTTAATGATATATATTTGTTACAATATTTGTCCTCAGAGGAGCTTTAGGGTCAAATGCTCGTGGGTACATTTAAAGGGTCCACGGGGGGATAAATATAGCGACCGTGTCTTTAAAAAAAAAATCAATGTCATCATGGAGTCGGTATTTAAAAAAGTCAATATAGGTCATGTCACTCCGAGCTACATCTATTGCTAAATGCACTACAGTTAAAGCTATTTTTCAAAGAATGTGTATTTCGTTGGACACCATTGGCCAACATCATCATCATTGTAATTCATCGTACTTACAAAAAGTATAATTTATTAACATCTACTCATCCGTATCATCTCTCCTCTCTCTTCCTTTCTACGGTTAACAACTTCCTTTATTTAGTAAGTGATACTGAGCTGCAGCCATGAATGTGATTACTTTCATTTTAAATCATCCCTCCCGACTTCAAGTTCTTCACTTCCTCATCTTATTACTTTCTATTCTTTTTTCTTTTTTTTTCATATCCTGTCCTGCGTGTGCAACGATCTTTAAGCTGTTCATGATGTCGACCATTAGCATCATGGTTAAACATTACGTGATTAGCTGAACGTCTCAGTAGGTGGCGCCCTTCATCGTAATAGGTGTATAAAGCCACAGATCAGAAACCAACAGTTGCCATCTAGTAGTAAAGACATTGTTTCACGAAACCTCATCCTGCACTTCCACAGCTGGCTCACATTAGATACACTTGAGCTCCACACATACAGAAGTAATACCTCAAGACATCGTCTGCGTTCTGGTCGTCTTCAGCGCCTCCCGTCTCCTCCCCGTCTTCTTCCAAGGAACTCACTCCACGCCTGTATATGCGATACTTCTTCTTGTGGTGGTATCGGTGAGTTGGTTTCCAGTAGCGTTTGTCTACCTCCTGATCGTCCTGTCCTTTCTCGAAATCCCAGTACTCTTGACTTCTCTCTTCATCGGGGTCTTCTCTCGGTTCCTCAACGAGCTCTTCGTCACGCTTGTGTCTCGTCTGGTGAATCCTCCCCGGCCGCCATTTCCTCTTGTCGACGTCCCACGATTCCTGGCTGCGGTCTTCATTCGCGTCTTGGGATATTTCTTCGTCCTTCTTGTTCCTCATCCTGTAAACGCCCCTTGGTCTCCATTTCCTCTTGTCGACGTCCCATGATTCCTGGCTGCGATCATCGCTAGGGTCTTCGGATATTTCTTCGTCCTTCTTGTTCCTCATCCTGTAAACGCCCCTTGGTCGCCATTTCCTCTTGTCGACGTCCCAGGACTCTTGGCTTCGTTCGTCCTCTGGCTCTTCCCTCGCTTCCTCAGAGGTTTCCCCATCTCGTTTATGTACCCTGGTAGTGTATTTTGGTCTCCAGCTGCGTCCCCTCTTCGCCCACAAGATCCCCTCGCTCTCCGATCGTTTACCATCCCAACTCTCCTGACTGCGGTCTTCATTTGCGTCTTGAGATATTTCTTCGTCCTTCTTGTGTCTCAGCTTGTAGAAGCCGCTTGGTTTCCAACCCCTCTTGTCCAAGTCCCACCATTCCAGGCTGCGGTCGTCGTTCGGATCTTCGGTGAATTCCTCGTCTTTCTTGTGTCTCGTCTGGTGAACTCTTCCTGGACGCCATTTCCTCTTGTCGACGTCCCAGGACTCTTGGCTTCGTTCGTCCTCTGGCTCTTCCCTTGCTTCCTCAGAGGTTTCCTCATCTCGTTTATGTACCCTCGTAGTGTATTTTGGTCTCCAGCTGCGTCCCCTCTTGGCCCACAAGATCCCCTCACTCTCTGATCGTTTACCATCCCAACTCTCCTGGCTGCGGTCTTCATTTGCGTCTTGAGATATTTCTTCGTCCTTCTTGTGTCTCAGCTTGTAGAAGCCGCTTGGTTTCCAGGCCCTCTTGTCCAAGTCCCACCATTCCAGGCTGCGGTCGTCATTCGGATCTTCGGTGAATTCCTCGTCTTTCTTGTGTCTCGTCTGGTGAACTCTTCCTGGACGCCATTTCCTCTTGTCGATGTCCCAGGACTCTTGGCTTCGTTCGTCCTCTGGCTCTTCCCTCGCTTCCTCAGAGGTTTCCTCATCTCGTTTATGTACCCTCGAAGTGTATTTTGGTCTCCAGCTGCGTCCCCTCTTGGCCCACAAGATCCCCTCGCTCTCCGATCGTTTACCATCCCAACTCTCCTGACTGCGATCGTAGTCCTCTTCGTCGCCACGTTTTGGCTTTTGATGGTATCTGCCAGGCCTCCAGTTGCTCCTCTTCTCTCGCACTTCATCCATTTCATTCTCCGGTCTTTTGTCCTTCTCGTCACCCAGACTCCAGGACTCCTGGCTACGCTCATTCTCGGGATTTTCCTTCTTGGTTTTCACAGTTTTCAGCAGTTCTTCGATGTCCTTAACGTCGGATTCCTTTGCTTTCTCATCAGCGGAGATGTTGTCACCCTCCCCATTTTGCTGTTCCATTGCGGCTTGTTTCATCCCTACGACAGAACAAACGCCTCCTTAGAACCGACAGAATTCATTGAAGAAATGGTTTTCATTTGTAATTAAAAACAGTCGAATGAAGGTTTTTTCGGATATTCTTATATGCATAATCTGAATAAAAAGCCCTCAAATGGTCCATTCTGAGGGAGTTATGGGCTGTTTTATGAGGCTCCGGATCTGAACTCTAACTAAAAATCTCCCTAATTCTGTTTTATGAACGTCATAAACAGCAGAAACAAACACAAACATCAATAATATGAACAGCATTTATACCAACAAAGATGGTTACATCAACAAAAACATCAATTAACGATGAGGAAAACTGATTTATTTTTTATTATGTAAAAGGGAAGGAAAATGTTCTTCGCTCTGCTCTTGTTCAATTTAAAAAAAATTGTGTATTATCTCAGTAGAAAATTGTTTACAAATGTATATAATCCACATATACATGTAAACTGATGTCAACTGAGACGATGAGATTGAAATAAACTAATGCTTTTCATATAAATTGCCAAAGAGGAAAACGTGAGAGCTTTAAACTGCTTTGACTGAACCTAAATGACTATTCTAATTCTATAAATGCAGAAGCTAGAGAAACAAAACAACCAGAATTGATCAATGAGACTTTGGGAGGATTTTTAAAGTAAAAATGTGATGTTTGTAATAGAAAAAGAAGTGTAAACTACAAGCAATGTTATTGTCACATATTTTTAGATATTATACGTGTTTTACAGGATAATAATATTGTACGTGTCACTAAATGAATGATTGTTCCTTTATCACTAAAAACAGATTATTATGGGTGGATTTTAGTAGGCATAAAAATGACCATATTTAACAACAAACATGTGTTGTAACGATCACACCAATAAAAAAAGAATCCATCTAAAATAGACGACAAACCTGTTCTGAGGATTTCCTTGCATCTCTGCTCCAGCTCGGAGTCCACGGTGCTGAAGGATTTGGTGAGAGCGGCGACTAAACAGCGTGCAACCTGGAGAGAAAGAGACAACAAAAAAAGTTGTAAAAGCAGGTTTTTTCCTCTTGAGAATTTGTTAAAACACACACCAGCTCTCCCTTCTGGTCTTCTTTCCCCAACGGAAGCGCATGATTTTCTGTCACAAACAAGAAGAACTTTTTAGTTTAGACTCAAGTAGATGAGATGTTGGACTCTGTCCGTGGTGCTGAAAACTTTTTTACCCACCAGTCAGAAGAGCGGCGACGAACACCAGGAGCAGCTTCATCTTGAGGAGGCGCAGGATCATCCGTGCGACTGGAGGGAGCTGCGCTGACTGAGGCGCTCGCTGCTCTGAGGACTGGAGGATACAGGCTCCTCTTAATAAAGAGCGAGGGGTGGGCTGGGAGTCGCGTGGGAGGGTTGCCTTCAGGCTCACTTCGTGTCATGAATCATTAGTCCCGCCGAAGAAGTGCTCTTTGAAAAATCCAATGCGTGGAAAGTGTCAACAATTAGCAATCTGGTTAGTGTCACGATTGTTTTGAACGGATTGGATGCAGTTATCGTCGTGTGGTGGGCATTTAATGCCACCCCGCCCCTGAGGGTTTGCTAGAAAATCCAATATTTTTTTGGGAGAGTTTCTTGTATTTTAAATATATCTTGAAGATGTAAACATAGATGTTAAAAACAATATATTCACCTGCACTTGTGTCTGGTATATACAAAGGCCAACAACTTGTTGCAAAAAAAAAAACTGCAGTTCATCGACCGTCCACTTGAGGCTTGCTACTATTATAATCTTTATGTCACTTACTAAAATCCATCAACATGTGATAATAGAATCTTTTAACCTAGGGTTTTGTGTGCTTTAGAAGTTTTTCGCTGACATTCCTGACCTTGTATTTTGAATGAAATTGGTAAAGTCGTCATACTACAAGATGGATGTTGTAAAATAGGTTTCGGGTGGGGAAAAAATAATTGTTATGTGAAAAAGGGGATTCTTTAATTTAATATGGATATATACTGCATGTTATCATGCTAGTTTAAAACCTTTGAAGACTTAAAGTAGTAGTTTTCTTTATGTGTAAGACATAACGAGTCGAGGTCAGATTTATTTTTACGTTAACATTTGTCTCGTAGCGTCTGAAACTTGTAGCATTCGCATTTTCCTGTGTACAGATCAGACCAATAGCATTGAAAAACAGTCACAGATACAGCACCGTAGAATAAATAAATTCGCCTTATGATGCTACGACCAATGCTGTCTTTGTGTTTCATATAATTATATATTATTATATTGTCTGAACAAGAAGGATCTGTCTCGCCTGCAGTTGATACAAAACTCTGCAGAGAGAATTCTGAGCTGCTCTAGTAGAAGAACTCACATTTCTCCGATCCTTAAAACTCTTCACTATCTGCCAGTTTCTTTCAGGATCAATCTTAAAATTCTGGTTCTTACTTTCAGATCTATTCATGGTCAGGCTCCTCCTTACATCAGTGATCTGATCCAGACTTACACCCCAACTTGGGCTCTGAGGTCTGTGGATCAGAATCTACTGATGGTTCCTGAACACGCTTCCGGACCAGAGGATAGAAATTCCGTCCAGGCTCATCTCCCTCTGCGTTTAATGGAGTCTACTGACTCCTTTCAAAAACATCTTAAGACCTTTTCATTTGTGCTTTTTCCTATTGTTCTGGGACGACTGTGTTTGTCTCTATCTTGGGCTTTTGTAGGTATTTTGTGTATTGTTTTGATCGTTAAAACGCTTTGTGACCCTGGTCTAGAAAGACGCTTTACAAATAACCATTACTTACTTACTTACTATGTTGGAGACACATACAGTATGAGCTCCTGAAGGTTAAAAACCGGTAGGATAAAAATGCGTTTCATATAGATTGTTCTTTATGGAATATTTACGGACTGACCTTTATAAAAGCACGATCATGGCAAAAGGAATCATGTCTTGGAAACCATAGGCCCAGAAAAAAAAAGCAACAGCTGGGAGCAAAATGTGCATATTTCGCTCCACAATAGTGCTTTTGGCTTGTTCTGTGCTCGCCTGCATCACTGACATCTCTCTTGGTCTCCACTAGCGGCTACAGTCTGAACTGTAACAAACAGCGAAACCATTGACAGTGTGAATGAGTTTTTTTTTTCAATCCCCCCCGTTTTCTGCTGGTTGCTGCAGTGTTTCTCATCAATCCAACAGGAGCCATTCAGCCACTGGATATCAAAAGCGCTGAGCCGGTAAATTACACATCCTCCAACATGGAGTGTTCTCTCATACGTGACGCTGCAGTGTTGTGTCGTCGCTCTCCTTTCTGTTCCCCACTGTTTAATAATTGAAGGATATTTTTTGACTAATCTAAGAAAGATAGCCGGGTCATTGAGGTCCACTCACTTCGGATCGTCGACGTGCATCAACAGAGTCGCACAAAGGGAAGGAGGAGCGAACATGAAAAGCCTCGTCTGGCCTTTTCATCCTCAGATGGAATACTTTGACGCACCTGCTTCTTGTTGACATGAATATTGTTTATTTTTTTATTAAGAATATTAACTTTTCAATGTCAGCTTATAGATGTCTCATCTCATGTTTTGATGTTTGTTGTGAAATATTAATAACAACAAATCTTTTTTTTTTGGTAATAATTATTCTCTTGCAAAGATTTGCTGTTAAGGGGAAAAACATAATTATTATTATTTTTATGAACGTAATCTTTTCATTTAATTAAACAAATAAACATTTCACACTCATCAGTCCTGCAACAGTATGTTTCAATGTTTTTTTGTTTATTGTTAAGGGATTGCCTACATTTCTCCATCCTAAATCCCTTAATATCAGAAGAATATCTTTAAAAACATTTGTAATTATTTTCGTTGAATTAAACAAATAAACATTTATATCAGTCAAGCTACAGTATGTTTCCCTCTTTTATAAAACATTTTTTCAATACATTTTAATACTTACTCCAATCGATCGATTACATTTGTCGGTCCCAAATCACTTGAAATCAGAATAATTTCTTTAAAAACATTTGTAATAATTTCCATTTACTTAAACAAATAAACATGTATATCAGTGGTACCACAGGGTGTTTTACTGTTTTTTACAAACATTTTTTAAATACTTTGTATTACTTTCTCCAAGGATGTTAAGGGATCGATTACATTTGTCTGTCCCAAATCACTTAGAATCAGAAGAATATCTTTGAATACATTTGGAATTATTTCAATTTAATTAAACAAATAAACATTTATATCAGTCAAGCTACAGTATGTTTTTTAAAACATTTTTTAAATACTTTTTATTACTTACTCCAAGGAAGTTAAGGGATCGATTACATTTGTCTGTCCCAAATCACTTGAAATCAGAAGAATATCTTTAAAAACATTTGTATTTATTTTCAATTAATAAAACAAATAGAAATGTATATCAGTCAAGCTACAGTATGTTTTTCTGTTTTTTAAAACATTTTTTAAATACTTTTTACTACTTACTCCAAGGACATTAAGGGATCAATTACATTTGTCCATCCAAAATCACTTGAAATCAGAAGAATATCTTTAAAAACATTTGTATTTATTTTCAATTAATAAAACAAATAGAAATGTATATCAGTCAAGCTACAGTATGTTTTTCTGTTTTTTAAAACATTTTTTAAATACTTTTTACTACTTACTCCAAGGACGTTAAGGGATCAATTACATTTGTCCATCCAAAATCACTTGAAATCAGAAGAATATCTTTTAAAACATTTGTATTTATTTTCAATTAATAAAACAAATAAAAATGTATATCAGTCAAGCTACAGTATGTTTTTCTGTTTCTTAAAACATTTTTTAAATACTTTTTATTACTTACTCCAAGGACGTTAAGGGATCGATTACATTTGTCTGTCCCAAATCACTTAGAACATATGTGTCAAACTCAAGTTACATTTATAAGTTACATCTGGCCCTTTGAGGGGAGCCATTATGATGATGTCCCCCCTGGTGAAAACCAGTTTGACACCCCTGACTTAGAATCAGAAGAATATCTTTAAAAACATTTGTAATAATTTCCATTTACTTAAACAAATAAACATGTATATCAGTCGTACTACAATGTGTTTTACTGTTTTTTTAAAACATTTTTTAAATACCTTTTATTACTTCCTCCAAGGAGGTTAAGGGATCAACTAAATTTGTCGGTCCTAAATCGCTTGATTTCAAAAGAATATCTTCAAACACATTTTTAATTATTTCCATTTAATTAAACAAATAAACATTTATATCAGTCCTGCTACAGTGTGTTTTTCTGTTTTTTAAAACATTTTTTAAATACTTTTTACTACTTACTCCAAGGACATTAAGGGATCAATTACATTTGTCCATCCATCCATTTTTTTAATACTTTTTATTACTTTCCCCAAGGATGTTAAGGGATCGACTACATTTGTCCGTTCCAAATCAGTTGAAATCAGAAGAACATCTTTAAAATAACATTTGTAATAATTTCCATTTAATTAAACAAATACACATTTATATCAGTCAAGCTACAGTATGTTTCCCTGTTTGATGGTTTTTAATGTTTTACTTTTTTATTACTTGCTCCAAGTAGGTTAAGGGACCGACTACATTTGTCCGTCCCAAATCACTTGAAATCAGAAGAATATCTTTAAAAAACATTTTTAACAGAAGTGGAAAATAAAAGGAAGCTTTTCTGTTTATTGGTGTTTTCTTTAACTCTTTTAAAGTATATATAAAATAAAGATATATTTAATGTGTTCATTTCATCCAAACTAAAGTAAATACCCTTCGACTAGTTCTCAACTAAAATACTTTTTCATTATATAAGGCTTTAATGCAGAAACAATTTCTTAAAGTAAAAGAATTTTGTTTTAAAAGTCTAAAAAATGTGTTTTTACAGAAGTAGGTGAAAGAATAAACTAGTCAACAATTGATTTCAACAAATAACCATTTTTTATACTTTTTACAGAGTAATTCATCAAGTGTAACGTAAATTAGAAAAGTATAAATAAAAGAGCAGAGAGTGAGCTTGACTAATGTGGACAATCATGCTCATTTTGGTGTTGAAGTGGCGTAACCAGCTATTTATGTGTCTCCGGACGCCAAGAGAAGAGTGACAGTGTTTCAGATTTCCCATCTTTTATTGAGTAAATATATCAAACCGAACATGAAAACGTAATAAAAAATGATTGTTTTATGATCACGATACTCACTGAAACACTCACCATGACACCAGCTATCCAACTCAGCCTGGAGAGAACCCTCTGGAAACAACAGGAAAGACCTTGACAAATGTTTTCTCTGCTCCGTGTTTAAATGTGAGTCATATTGTGTTTCAATATGACAACAGTAAACAACAGTTTTCAAGGAAGCAAATGTGCATATATATATATATATATATATATATGCACATTTGTATGATTCTGCACTATTTTTACCATCTTTTTGTCATTTCTTGGTTTAGAAAACAACCAAGAAACAGTTTAATAAAGAAAAATGATATGGGGTCCAGTGTGAAAAATAACAATCTCCAATACACATTTGCAATCACCTGATCACATTAACAGCTTGTGATACACATTTACAATTTGCTGAACACATATAAAATGTGTGATACACATTTGTAATTCACTGAAAACATGAGTTTCTGATGTATATTCACACTTTGCTGAACACATCGACAGTTTGTGATCAATTTTAACGAGTTAACAGTTTTTGCTCTACATCTACAATTTGCTGAACACATCAACTGTTTTTGATACACATTTACAATTTGATCGTAACACCTCACTCGACGAACGCGAGCTGACGACCCTTTCAAGGTGCTCACCGACCTAAAGAGGTGAATCACCCTCAAGGGGGTTCTACCACTCACACCTACTCGTCCTCACAGCAGTTTTCTCGGAAACTTGAGAATGGTAAAAAAAAGGTCTTCGCAAAATTCCTCAGTCTCATTGTAAGTAAGTAAGTAATTTTTATTTGTATAGCGCTTTTCCAGACCAGGGTCACAAAGCGCTTAAACAATCAAAACAATATTCAATAAAGTATATACTTTAAAGGTCAAGATAACACTGATAACACAACAGGAGTTCCATAAAATCAAGGAAAAGCCTGAACAAATAGAAATGTCTTTAGATGTTTCTTGAAGGAGTCAGTAGATCCATTAAACACAAAGAGAGAGGAAGATCGTTCCAAAGCTTAGGAGCAACAGCTTGGAAGGATTTCTCTCCTCTGGTCCTGAACCGTGTGCGGAAAGAAACTGGAAGCCAGTGAAGAGTTTTAAGGATCGGAGAAATGTGAGTTCTTCTACTAAAGCGGGTCAGAATTCTCGCTGCAGAGTTCTGAATCAACTGCAGGCGAGACAGATCCTTCTTGTTAAGACATGAAAACAAACTGTTGCAGTAGACCAGGCGAGAAGACACAAACGCATGGATTACAAGCTCCAGATCAACATTTGAGTTAAGAGATTTTTCTCTTTCTTGAAAATTGTCGCTTTCTACCTACTGGAGGTCTTTTCCATGGTTGTTCAGGCACAGCAGTACTAATCTGAGGGACAAACATGATTATTTCAGCTTCATGCCAGCATGTGCAGACAAGCTTATGACTGTTCAAATCCTAAAACTGCATTTTAAAATCTTCCCTCAATGGAAAATCACCACGACATTGATTTTTTTTTATTTTTATTTCCTGACTAATTGCCTCTTAGGACAGACACACAAGGTTAATGTCGGTTCAATGTGCGGCGATTATTCCTGGTTGTTTATGGCCGGAGAACACATTGACCCTCCTGTAATGAGCTCTATAAATATGCGGGAAAGAAAGGGTGTTAAAATGGCCGAGCTGATGTACTCGTGTAATTTCTTTGAATGTTTTGTTTCAACAACTCTTTCCTTGACTTTCATCAGAACATATTATCATAACATTACAGTAAATATGGAAAACTGAATTTATTTTATGATTTACAGTTTTATAATAATCGCATTAAATATTCAGAGGCTTTGTTTAAAACTTTATCTTGAACAGGAAGTTGCTTTAAAATATCATCCTTAATTCCCAGAACCATGTTTCCTGCTGAGACTCGAGCGACGCTAATGTTAAGCGTATCCTACTGAGGTGACATCAAGTGTCGACGAGACGTTGAAACGCAGATTCGATTTCGATCTTTAACACGATCAAAGGTTGTCGATAAGAAAGGCCACTTCGGCGAGTGAGAGGAAGCCTGGATCAGACCCGCGGGCGACAAACTGCTGACATTTACTGAGTTTGTTTGAATGTTGACATTTTGATAGTGAATCAATCAAGGAGTCGTTTGACATATACTCTCCAGAGGTTCTCATAAATAGTCGATACTTTTCAAACGTCCAATGTGGGGTTTGGCTTTGTGATACACATTTACAAATTCACATTTGTAGTTCAATAAACACATTAACTGTTTGTGATACACATTTGTAATTTGATGAACACATTAACTATTTGTGATACACATTTGTAATTTGCTGAACACATTAACCTTTTTGTGATACACATTTACAATTTGCTGAACACGAACTGTTTGTGATACACATTTTTAATTTGATGAACACATTAACTGTTTGTGATACACTTTTACAATTCTATGAACACATTGACTGTTTGTGATACACATTTACAAATTGCTTAACACATAAACTTTTTGTGATACACATTTGTAATTGGATGAATACATTAACTGTTTGTGAAACATATTTACAATTAAATGAATACATTAACTGTTTGTGATACACATTTTTAATTTGATGTACACATTAACTGTTTGTGATACACTTTTACAATTCTATGAACACATTGACTGTTTGTGATACACATTTACAAATTGCTGAACACATAAACCTTTTGTGATACACATTTGTAATTGGATGAATACATTAGCTGTTTGTGGCACATATTTACAATTTGATGAACACATTAACGGTTTGTGATACACATTTGTAATTTGATGAACTCATTAACTGTTTGTGATACACTTTTACAATTATATGAACACATTAACTGTTTGTGATACACATTTGCAATTCGATGAACACATTAACTGTTTGTGATACACATTTGTAAGTCGATGAACACATTAACTATTTGTGATACAAATTTGTAATTCGCTGAACACATTAACTATTTGTGAGACACATTTACAATTCACTGAACATGTTAACTGTTTGTGATACACATTTACAATTTGATGAACACATTAACTGTGTGTGATACAAATTTACAATTCGATGAACTGTTTGTGATAGAGATTTACGATTCAATAAACAAATATTAAACAATTTGTGATTATTAATTACAAATTTCTCAACACATTTACTATTTGTGATACACATTTACAATTCCATTAATACATTCACAATTTGTAATACACAAATACAATTCACAGAAAACATTACCAATTTTAAACAACTATATCCCAGGTGAACATGTTTTCTTTTGTTCATTATGATGTTTAAAGATATATGTAATATATTGGTCTCAAAGTTTGATTCTGACAAATCTTTCAATGAAATTGAAAGTATATTAAGTACATTTAAATACACATGCACACACACATCAATGTTTTCATAAGCTTCAGCTACCAAAATAAATACCCCAACAGTATTTTTACAAGTAAACATTATCCTAGTTTCTCACTTTCCATGAGCGACCTCATCTCAGAGTGACACCTTTTCATGTTTTCTTGGACGTGAGTGGAAATGGAGGTTATCCTCATGACTGCACACCTTTGACAAAATCTGATGACAATGTTCTGCTATAAATGTATCTTTTGTTTCCCCTTCAATCATGTTGTTCTCTCCATTTTATTACTCACAAATTTACTGGAGGAAACTTTTGCTTCTTATCAATGTTTTGCAGCTTTTTTCTTAGCAGTTGTTTTCCTTTTTAAATGATATAAATCAAATAATTGAAACATAAAGTCATTGAAAATAAGGACAATTCTGAGCAGAAAAGGTACATGCTGTTGATAATTGTCATATAGAAATGTTCATTTGACATAAAAATTATCTGTTTTGAGGCATTGATGACTCATTTGTAAAGGAACATTTTTGGTGTTATTTATAATCATTTAAATTTTTCATTAAATACACATAGTATTATATCTAAGGTGTAACAATTTGCTTAACATTATTTTGCTTTTTACATTTACAATTAATGTTGCACATTTACAACTTTCCGAACGAATTTTTAATCCACTGAGAACATTTGAATTTAACTGGAAACAATAAGAGTTCATGATAACCATTTACAATCCACAATAAACAATATACTGAACACATTTTCAATTCTCTAAAACCATTTACAATTAATGATGCACATTTACAACTCGTCGAATACATTTACAACTCTCTTAACCCATTTAAAATTCTTGATGCACATTTACAAGTTACTTAACACGTTCATAATTCCCTGAACACATTTCAAGTTCGTCATACACATTTACAATTCACTGAAGATATTTAAATTGTTTAAAAGGTAAGGTAAGGTATGGTAATTGTTTTTTTTCCAATAGTCAAAGAAAATACAGCAATTTTTCATAAAAGATAAATAAAAAACAAATAAGAAGAAGAACATAAAGAGAAAGAACAAGACGATACAATCTAAGTCTAAAGATAAAGATAAAGAACATAGATCAAAGAAAAATAACAAAGACAAAGGATACAAAGACTAACATAGAACAGAACATTCAGATACTTTCACTCCACTCCTGCCCCCGAACTCAGAATTGTACAATTGAATAGCCCGAGTTATGAATGAGTCCTTGAGTCTATTTGTTTTGCACCTGGGTAGGAGCATCCGTGCACTCATTCTGCTTCTCTGTTCACTGATGACAGTGTTCAGAGGATGACTGTCATCATCCATGATGGACAGTAGTTTGTTCAATGATATCCTCTCAGCAACTGTCACCAGTGAGTCCAGCTTCATTCCAACCACAGAGCCAGCCCTCCTGATCAACCTGTCCAACCTGTTGACACTCCTCTTGGACACATTTCCGACCCAACACACAACAGCATAGAACATGACACTGGCCACCACAGACTGGTAGAACGTGCAGAGGAGCTTCCTGCAGATGTTAAATGATCGAAGCCTCCTCAGAAAGTACAGTCTACTCTGAACTTTCTTATATACATGGTCTGTGTTGCAGGACCAGTTTACTGTCCAGCCACACACCGAGGTACTTATAGTTGTCAACTATCTCCACCTCGTCGCCTCTGATGGACACTGGACGTGGCTTTGTGGACCTCCCGAAGTCCAAGACCAACTCCTTGGTCTTTGAGGTGTTCAGCTGCAAGTGGTTCCTCTCGCTCCAGTCCACAAAGTCAAGTATCAGACTCCTATACTCGTCTTCGCTGTTGTCCCTGATGCATCCAACAATGGCAGTGTCGTCAGCATACTTCTGGACGAGACTCAGCTCTGAGTTGCTCTGAGTCTGAAGTGTAGATGGTGAAGAGCGACAATAAGTCACTTTTCAATCCAAATCATCAAAGATCAGACCCTCAAATTGTGGCAGGATGCTGTCAAAAATGGTTAAGGGGTTCAGTATATATATATTTTTCTAATAACTCTTATGTTCTACAGTTCAATAAAGTGTGTTTAAAATAAAACATAACTTTTTTAAATAAAGAAAACCCATGCAAATATTTACTGCCTCGTTAATTTCCGTGTTAATTGAACTTTAGGCCTCTAGATGGCAGCAGTCATTACGCCCTCTGCAGCTAAAGTATTAATGATATCCGGGTGTGACTGAGGACAAGAGGATACAGTCCATTCCAGATACTTTTAAAGATGATGTTTAGACATATTTTTCTTTCAAAACAAACAAATTGTGCAACCCCAGATTCAAGTATTCGACTACAGATATATCCTTGTTTCTACTTGTTTCCTGTTCTATGCTGTGGTATAATGGGTTGAGAATGTGTCCAGGAGGAGTGTCAACAGGTTGATCAGGAGGGCTGGCTCTGTGGTTGGCATGAAGCTGGACTCACTGGTGACAGTTGCTGAGAGGAGATCATTGAACAAACTACTGTCCATCATGGATGATGACAGTCATCCTCTGAACACTGTCATCAGTGAACAGAGAAGCAGAATGAGTGCACGAATGCTCCTACCCAGGTGCAAAACAAATAGACTCAGGGACTCATTCATTCCTCGAGCTATTCAATTGTACAATTCTGAGTTCGGGGGCAGGAGTGGAGTGAAAGTATCTGGATGTTCTGTTCTATGTTAGTCTTTGTATCCTTTGTCTTTGTTGTTTTCTTTGATCTATGTTCTTTGTCTTTATCTTTAGACTTAGATTGTTTCATCTTGTTCTTTCTCTTTATTTCTCTTTGTTCTTGTTCTTATTTTATTTCGATTATTTTTTATGAAAAATTGCTGTATTTGCTGTGGATAATTTGGAAAAAAACAATTTCCAGACGGAGACCTCCTGAGGGATCAATAAAGTTCTACCTAACCTAACCTACAGTATCTTAATATTTTCTACCGTTGCCCCTGTATTGTGATACATATCAATACCGGTGTTTAAATGTATGTGGCCCTTATAAAGGTAAAACTACAAAATGGAAAATGATCTAAAACTACAAAACTGATCATGTAGAAATGTTTTGTCAATAATATTTTAAATTTAAATTTATATTACATTCATGCAACATGTATGCTCCCCAGAACAGTCACCGCACGTCATGAAATAGGAAATTTATGATTTGAGTCTCCTGAAATGGCACTTTAAATCAAATGTATTATTATTATTTATAATCTTTATCATATATAATTACTATATGAAGGTTATGTGTGATTTGTCTTTACTACAAAGTTTCTATGATACTCACTAAATTATTTTTTAACTACCCTCGTCTTCTTAAATCTACCTTCAGCGTGAGCAGTGTCAACACGTCGACCCGATAGTTGAGCCTCAAAGACCTTCTCAGAAGACCTTCAGCACAGATTCCCTTCAGGCTTCACACTGCTCCGGGTTTGAACAAATGTGTTGTGACAGCTGTTGGTTGAATATTCCTCACTGTTTTCAGCCTCCGTGATTACAATTACACTTCCTACCTTTCCCTGTCTGCTTGTGTCAGACTCAGCATGAGCCACTTTGTAGGAAAAATGCATATTTACTGATCCGACTTCACAGACGTCACGCTCACGCGCCGGGACTTGAACATTTGCATTAACACGTCCATTAAATGAATATTGTTACGAGGTTGTCTGGAGGACATTTGACATTTAGTACAAGTCTGTTTCATTCGCAAGACAAATTAATGTTAAAATAATTTAACCTCAAGGAATTTTGAACCCTTTCAACCTTTTTTTTCAAGTGTCAGAGTTTATATAAGAATAATAAACCACATTTATTTTACTTGTTTAACTTGTACACGTATCTTATTAAAAAGTACCTTAAAATAGAACTTACATTAAAAACCTAGAGCCTGAACATTTTTGGAGGATTTTCTTGTAATAAAAGCGAGAGATTGTGAAATAAGACTTGAATCTTTTTCATTGTAGCTGATTTTAAAGTTTTAGGTTAGGTTAGGTAGAACTTTATTGATCCCTCAGGAGGTCTCCTTCGGGAAATTGGGTTTTTTTTTCCAAATTATCCACAGCAAATACAGCAATTTTTCATTAAAAAATAATCAAAATAAAATAAGAACAAGAACAAAGAGAAATAAAGAGAAAGAACAAGATGATACACTCTAAGTCTAAAGACAAAGACAAAGAACATAGATCAAAGAAAAATAACAAAGACAAAGGAAACAAAGATTAACATAGAACAGAACATCATGATACTTTTACTCCACTCCTGCCCCCGAACTCAGAATTGTATTATATATATTATTTTATTATATTGTTATTATTATTATTATTATTATTATTATTATTAGTAGTAGTAGTAGTAGTAGTAGTAGTAGTAGTATTATTAGTATTAGTATTAGTATTAGTATTATTAGTATTATTAGTATTATTATTATTACATTATATATTATTATATATGTATTGTATTTTATCTTATATAAGTATTAATTTTGGGCTAAAATGTGTGTACTTGCGCCATCCATCCATCCATCCATCCATCCATCCATCCATCCATCCATCCATCCATCCATCCATCCATCCATCCATCCATCCATCCATCCATCCATCCATCCATCCATCCATCCATCCATTCATCCATCCATCCATCCATCCATCCATTCATAAATCCACCATCCAGTACCAATCAATTCATCCATCCATCTATCAGCCAAACCATCCAGTCATTTATCCAGCATCCATCCATTGATCCATGTATGCATCCATCTATTCATCCAACCATCCCTCTGTCTATCAATCAACCAAACCATCCATTAATCCAATCAATCAACTAACCGACGAAGTAATGTGTTTATCCATCCATCCGTCAATCCAGATGATTACTTTCACTCTGTGTACTTACAGTATTCATCCGTCTGTGTAGCAGAAATGTTTTTTTTTGTGTTTTTTTTCCTTTCTTATGTTGGACTTCCTGCTCTTCCAAAACTCTCGTTCATCCAAGTAAATTGGAAATCCAGGTTTGCCCATGGGAGGTGTGAGTGATCACCTGTCTCTGTGTGTGCAATGGACTAGATACCTGCTTCAGGGTTGATCCCCAACTGCATGCTGGGATTCAACATTAAGGATCACATTGAATGTTCCGGGGGGCCTTGTTCAAAAGAGATCCAAAGTTTTTCTGCTCCTGCCCACCTCCTACCGCAGCTCGGGCCAATATCACATCATCGCTTTCACACACGGCTGCTGAAGAGGATGAAAGATCCCATTTGGGAGGAAATGAAATCTAGCCGGTGGAAGCGTTATCACGCCTCTATCTCCTCAGTGATGCAGGCAGCTGTTCAAACCCGGCCAGCAGCCGCCCCTCCAGCTGATTTGTGTTTGTGTTGGCGAAAGCAGGAAGAGATAAGACATCTTTTTCAGCCTCTTTATATCCTCTTTTTTTTTCACCTCCATTTCTTTCCAGGTCTGACTGACAGGTGGGACGATGATTGAATCTGTTTCTAGAGGCGGTTGTTGACCAGCCACGCTGTCATTAGAGGGGCATAAATAAGACTTCTTTATGATGGGAGGCAATAAGATGTAACTCCAAAATATCCGCCAGGCATCGACGTGATTGTTTTCCATTTTGAGCTCAAGACTTTAGAGAAGATTAGATTCATTTCCTCTTGTACCAATTCATCCAAAACTACACACCCACTGAGCAGTAATGTACATTATAATGGCCACGGTTAGCTTGTTTTAAACTCTCTTTCCAGCACAGACACTGTTCATTATCAGTGAATGGGATCATTCTGCCGGAAATGCATTCACATTCACTGATGTATTGATACAAAGATAAGTGAATCTTGGAAGTTTAAATGTGCGGCCACTTTCTTCTTCACCCCTGTGTTGTGCGAGCCAATATGCTACTGCCACCTGCTGTCCCCCTAGCTCATTGCAATCTGTCATGTTTTTAATGACACTAATAGTAATAATAATAATAATAATGATAATAATTAGAATTATTATAATAATTTGTCAATTTTATATGTATTACACTTTACATTTGGACAACGAATGTACATCTTAGATTTCTTGTTAAAACAAGATAAAGACATTAAAACTAAGAATATAAAACAAAAGCAATATTGTTTTTTTTAAACAAAAATGAGCTATATGCTTTTCTAAAAAGCTAGGTTTTGACTATTTAATATTTTTGGTATTATTAGTAATAATGAATATAATTATACATTTTATTCAAAGGCGGTTTTCTGGACACTTGATGGATGTGGATGAATGTATGGTATTTATATATGATGAGATGGATGGATGGATGGATGGATGGATGGATGGATGGATGGATGGATGGATGGATGGATGGATGGATGGATGGATGGATGGATGGATGGATGGAAGGAAGGAAGGATGGATGGATGGATGGATGGATGGATGGATGGATGGATGGATGGATGGATGGATGGATGGATGGATGGATGGATGGATGGATGGATGGATGGATGGATGGAAGGAAGGAAGGATGGATGGATGGATGGATGGATGGATGGATGGATGGATGGATGGATGGATGGATGGATGGATGGATGGATGGATGGATGGATGGATGGATGGATGGATGGATGGATGGATGGATGGATGGATGGATGGATGGATGGATGGATGGATGGATAAATCAATTTCCATTTTGTTGAGGCTGAGGCTGATTTCAGCCATTCAATTTCACAGTTTTAATGACTTTAATTGATACCAAGTATTGCTTGTTATTCTAGTAAAACATGATGAATGATGAGCATTTTAGGTCAAACAAATATATATATATATATATATATATAAATATATATATATATATATATATATATATATATATATATATATACACTGTATAAAAAGACACATACACATTGAAACCACATGAAATCAAAATAAACGTTTCCTGTTTTAGGTCAGTTAACCAAAATGATGTTGAACTATATACACAAAACTGTTTATAAACATATTACTTTCAAGGCAATTATACAAAATTGTCTAAACAATTTTATTTGTCATTGTTCTTGCATTTAGCAAATAGAAATCATTTTTGTTATCCTAATGGACCTAAAACAGGAAACGTTTACTTTGATTTCACATAAAACAATGACAAAAAATGTGTATGTGTCTTTTTATAAAGTGTATGTAAACTTTATATATTAGTGGGTGTAATAATAGAATAAAAGATTGTGGATCTCAATAAGTCTTGGGAGGAAGGGTGTGGAGTTACTTGAAAAATAATGAACGTCTTGGTAGATTCACATACTGCAGTACCATCATTAGGACACTAGAGGGAATACATGTTTTAAATTGTAAAGATGTCATGTGTCTTTTGGGAACGTCCTGTTTTATTCAACTCATCCAAACAATTCCTGAACCTTTATCGCAAAAAAAACAAAAACTCCTGGAAAACTTACAAACTTCCCATCACCAAAAGAAAATATTTACTCTTGCATAATCTGGACGTTTTCGTGGAACTGAACAGAGAGAGCACGTTGTTATGAAAGTTCACACCACGTGACTGTTTATGTGGCAATCTTTGTGACGTCTTCACCACGAATAAATACAAATGTCGAGACGTTATGATGATGATGATGTCTTTTGATGAAGCGTATCATGAAAAAATATGAAGGAAAAACAATCGTTGCTCAAATTTTTCAACGGATGAAATGTACATTGACATGTAAACAAAGCCAGCTGTTGCTGCGTTTGGAACACGTGGGAGAGAAGAACACACGTGCGTTCTTTGGGAACTTTCAGATCAGGAAAAAATATTGTGAACGTTAAAATAAATAGAAAGTTGTCGATTGTGTGATTGTGTGTTCGATTTTGTAAAAAAAAAAAATCCAATTTATAAAGACAACAAAGAACAACGATCGCCACTATAGTTTAAAAGATAAAATGACTATAATATTTATATGGATTCTAACCGTGTGTTCTGAGTAAACGACACAAAGTCGCATCACATTCCCCGTGACTTTGATGTTGTTTTACGTACGTATTTTAAACTTAAAAGGGCCAATTTCAGAACCGGAACGTGGCGCATTGGCGCAGAATCTGTCGTTCCGTAAACGCAACACGGCTCGCCAGCCGATCCGGCGCAGGGCGGTATGAACCAGCATGCTCAAGCTGCTGCGAAAGACCGGAAGTATGTCTACAAATTACAAAGTAACACTAAATCTTAGAAAGCGTCGTCATATTTATTGTAAATTTAAAGGTCATTTAAATGTTTTAAATCATGATTTTTACAAAATATGCTTACATTTAAGTTAAGCGGACTCATAATGCAACTTAACCGCCAGCAACGGCGCGTTAAGCTTTTACTTTGGAAACGTCTACAGGAAGTCAGCAGGGACAACACAAGTGAACGCCATTAGCATAAAGTGCGGCTTGACGAGCTCAATCTTTGTTTACGCCCTGTTGATGCAGCTCAGTCCCGCCGCGTAGAACTTGACTTCCATTCTCGGGTCGTTTTGTGGAGGTTTCTTGGAAGAAAAAAAAAAAGGCAGATGATGGCGGAGGGAAGCTCGGAGTCGAAGCTGAGATCTCACCGACAGATGCTCGGATGGTTGTGACCCCGCTGTGAGTCTGGAGTCCACACGACGACAGGTCGATCCACATCTGCCAAAGACAAGGTATTTCAAACTCAACAAATAATGTTGAATTCTGGGTTTTTTCTGCACCTGTAGATGTTTTGGAAATTATCCAACGCTGATGTATATAAATTCAAGACAATAACATGTGTAGTCATGGCGGGTAAACTGTTTTTTTTAATGTTTATTGTTTGTTTTTTTCAGCATTCAGTGTCTGTTAACTTCGTCCAATATGGAGACTTCCTCGGTGACCCTGACTGTGCGAGGAGAAACTCAACCAGGCACGACTTTATCTTTTTATATTCCCTTTATTTGTATGATTATATTATACCTTTTTATATTATTTGCATTATCATTTTTTAGTTTTTCTTGTTAATGCTTAATAATATTAAAATGTCATCATAGAATCCCACATTAAGTGGTTTATTTTTATGCAATATAATGGTTATGGTCTCTTATATAATTTGTACTGTATTTTGTTTAAACAATTTATTTATTTTTATATTTTATATTCTGAATTCTGATTCTGAATCCCACTTTAAGTTCTTTGTTCTGTTCTTTCATTGACCCAACTTGATCAATACTCGCCTGTATTTTATAAGGGTGTGTATCGGCAACAATCTGATACATAATACAATACATGAGAATTAAATGATATATTGCGATACTGTAGGAACAATGATATATTTGTAGAATTGTCCTGGAGTACTTGACTCTGTTGTTGCACAATTTTTTGTTGCCAAAATACGTTAAAAAAAAAACGGTTTTAAAAGCTGATGGAGTCAAATGTATCCTCTCGTCCCCAGTCATTACCGGGATCTCGCTGGATTTCATTATATAGACAGACAAACAGACTTTATTGAAATTGTTTTCCCAGCACACAGCAACACAGACGATAGATTCATAAAAGAAGAACAAGAACAAAGTGCAATAAAGAGAAAGAACAAGATGACACAATCTAAATCTAAAGATAAAGAACATAGATCAAAGAAAAATAAAGAAAAAGGATATAAAGATTAACATGGAATAGAATTATCTTTAAACTGTTCCCCCCAAACTCAGAATTAAACAGCCTAATAGTACGAGGAATGAATGAGTCCCTGAGTCTATTAGTGTTGCATCATGGGAGGAGCATTCGTGCTCCATCTGCTTCTCTGCTCACTGATGACAGTGTTCAGAGGATGACTGTCATCATCCATGATGGACAGTAGTTTTTTCGACTGATCTTTAGCCGAGAAGGACATAATGATTGCGGTCAATTAGTCGCAGGAAGAAAACAACACAAACATGAACAAATGCATAAGAATATTTCCTTTTTTTTAAATTGTATTTTATGCTATTATTTGGTTCTCATTATTATGAACTCCCAACATTACAGGAGAGGTGATCGCCGTCGTCGGTAGCTGTGAGGCTCTGGGAAACTGGAGCCACCAAAAGGCTGTGGTGCTACAGCTGAGTGATAATAATGCCAAAGCGTAAGAATTCTATAAGTAATAATAATAATAAAAAAATCCTTTTTTTTTAACATTCTTTTTGTTCATTTCAGACCTACATGGACGGCGTCAGTCAGTGTGCCTGAAGGGGTCGTCACCAAGTACAGATACTTCAAAGGGTTCTTTTTGGAGTCCAAGGTGAGAGATCAATATCTTATAACTGGTGTTTTTGAGATAAATATCATAATTGTTATTAATATGTACAAAGTAATGGGGATTGTTCCTCTTGACTGACTGTAAAACAAACTGTAAAACAAACTTCCAGTTGACTGTCTGCACACGTGACAGCGTTTGTCAGCGAAGTGTGTTTAAATGTATTTGGGTCATCAGGGAGGAGCGGTTTTAAAAGATGTGTTGTTGCAGCTAAACAATCCCTATGACATTCCTGTCCAAACCAGTTTAATATCTCAAAGGGTGTCCATTACAAACAGGTTTGCTCATGAGCTGATCTTTTAATTTTCTTTTATGACCAGGAAATACAAAGGTGTATAACTTCTAATGAAGCCATGTTTGCATGAATATATATCTTTATAAATATATAACAAATCAACTTTTCCAGACCCATGTTTGCCGACTGAGGCCCCCCCCCGACTCGAAAACTACGAAAGTAGTTTGATTTGATTCCCTCTGATCACCCTAACACTGTACTCAACATTGACATTTCAGAATGCAGGTGGTCCCTATCAAGTGATAGTCAAAATGTGGGAGACCCATCATCAACCTCGCACCATGAGCCCCACAGGTATAACAACTACAATTCAGGATGTGGTGGCTTTTGGGGTATTGTGTTCTACTCTACCCACTTATAGATCTTTTGTTACCCAGTATGAGTCTAGATCTATGATTTTCAGATATATTCTTGCCCGTTTTTTAGTTAATTTCCTTTTTATTGAAGCAGGTTTAGTCGTAATAAGCTTTTCTATTGTAACATCTGTAAACCTTGTGGGTTTGTAAGTTGAGGGGGGATTTAGGAGGATTTAATTGATGTTTAAACATGTTTTTGTTGCTTGACAACCCCTGTCCCAACCCCACCTGTTCTTGCTTCATCTGCTTGTTCCAATTAAAATGTTCTGTTCTGTTGACATGACAAATATTTTTAAAGTATTCTTCTATGTATCCTGATGAGCTTGTTTTTAATCACCGATTCACATTTCAACTATGACAAATCAAACTCACAGCATACTGTTATGAAATACAATATATATATATAAGTATATTAAAAAATATTGGTTTTATTAGATTTCAAATGTCACTCGGCTTTGAAATTCAGTAACAAAATGTCCTTTTATTGCAGGAACAAACATGAAGATTGATGATGGAGACTTTGGGGTTCTCAGTAAGTTTTCAGAAGATTTTCCATGTCAAACAATTATGTTTCCCTTTGTGTTTATCGTTAACATATATTTGAACTGTTTTAAAGTGTCAATCAAAAACCCAAGTTCCAATTTGTAACTATATGCTTAGAAATAAAGTCAATTAAACTGCAGATGTTTTTATTAGCTGGTTAAAGTAGGCAGATTCATTTTAGACTTTCACTAACATATTAAATGATGTCATTTAAGATATAATGTTTGAATTCCGAATCATGATTTTAATTTAATTTTAAAAACATATACACAAATACTATGTGTATTAAATGCAACTTATATATAATATATTTTAGTTAACGGAAGAAAATACTGCAAAAGACGGATGTAAGATTTTTAAATCGCATAATAAATTGAAACAGATAATATGTTGTTTTAAATAATGATTATTCTGTAATTGTTATAATTAATTAATTATCCGTAAACCAACCTTGCCTATGGGGCCACGAATAAATATTTAAAATGGTCCTCAGGATGTAGACAGTCAAAATAATATCCTTCCGTGTAAGACTGGTGCGACTATTTACTGAGAGCATTGGGGGCAGGAGTGAAAATGACTTTAAAATCTGACTTTTTCTCTTGAGGTTTGAGATTATTTTATTTATTTGTAAAGCCAACAGTCGTATATTATGTCGGAAGAATATCTAACTACCAAAAAGCCACATATTTGTGGGTATAATGATCAGTTTTTGTTTTTGATAAAGTATAAAAATCGAATGAAATTGACTTTAATAAAGCCTCATGAGAACACCGCAGATTAACTCTGAATACATTTGGATGAATATGATTATGTTGGGTTTGAATAAGCTGAACCCTCGCCTTCTTTTGTTATCTTTTTTTACCGGTCAGCATTTATAATCTCCTGCGCTTCCCGTTCTTTCTTTCTTTCCATAGATGGCCTGAGTTGTATGGACTCTGGATGGCTTACGTGCCAGACAGAGATACGCCTCAGACTGCACTATTCTAAGATGCCGCCCGTGTCCATCACCAAGAAGAAATTCAAGAAGTCCCGCTTCAGGTGAGGCTCGCTGCTGAACTTGACACCGGCTGAAGAAAGTTGGAACTGAAAGTGACTTGAAGGGGATTTGTTAATCTTCAGAGTAAAGTGGTTGGCTTATGCAGTACGTTTTAGAATCAAGAAATGTTAGGACATTAAAATAAAATATCATCTGATTTTTGGGTGATATTGAGCTGCCTTTTTTAAAAAAAATTATAAGGGATGGCTGAGCAAGTAACTCCATCTTTGTAAAATATCAGAAGGAATTAATATAAAAAACTTACAACTTGTGTACAAAGGGTTTTTCTAATGCATTTAAAAAAGACAATAAAAAAATAGTTAAATTTGCATTAAAAATTCCAAAGTTCACTCTGTATTTTGAATGTAGACTGGTTTAATCTTACACTTTCTTATGTAACCTTTCCAAAGGATGACAAAACTTTTCTTTGTTTAAAAAAAAAAAATTGTGTTAACAAAAATGCCAAACTTAAAAAATGCTTCATTCAAGAGGTTTTTGATCGACAGCGTTTCGACTGTGCTTTAGCACATCATGACTTTCCATGTCGGGCAAAAGCTTTTACGTGGATTAAATCCTTAAGGCGGATTTACCTGTCACTGATGGGCTTAGCTTCCATTACCATCCTGACAGTCTTTCAATCTGTCGTTCGAATTCTCAATATATTTTAAAATGGACTGTTTTTGTCAAAGCTAAACTATTTCATGGTTCGTTTTTGTACCATTTTTTTGTGTTAAAATGTTTAAATGGCAGATGGAGCTCTACTGTTGCCTGGAAATTGATGATTAATTTAATATTGTATCTGTTGTTGGGTTGCAAACTTCAATAAAAACACATTTCTTTAGATAACGCTTCATCAAAACAAAATATATACGTGAAATGTCTGTTTTCCCTTAGCGTTTTGTTACTAAAAAACACTTTAAGCAAAAGCTGTTTGACTAAAAGTAACATTTTAGTTCATGAAAAATCGTATAAATGCACATAAACTCTATGCTTCCCAGCTCTGACTCTCCGTTTTGTTGTGTTCTTGAAGGATCAAATTGACCCTGGAGGGCGTTGAGGAGGAAGAGGATGATGAAGATGTGCTCAGTCCTTCGTCACCGAGCAAGATGCCCACCACCCTAGAGATCAGTATGATAACTGCCAACGGATACAACTCCCGCCACTCCCAGCCTGAGTGCGGTTACGCCCTTGAGCCGTCCAAGTGGACCGAGTACAGCATTCACACCATGGATCCAGACAACCTGGAGCTCACCTTTGAGTTTTTTGAGGTGCGTGACTCTTTCTCATGAGAGGTGAACCAAAGGAAAAGACCTGAGTTGATCGTTCGTCTTTTGCCAACAGGAAGATCTCGGCGAACATGTAGTCCAGGGGGACATTCTCCCAGGTCATGTCGGGACCGCCTGCCTTCTCTCCTCTTCCTTTCTGGAGATCGGGAAGGACACTGGTGTGGTTACACTTCCCATAATGGGACGTAATTCCCGACAGACCATCGGGAAAGTTCGAGGTAAGTGTCAGCTTTATTGATTAAAAACGTATTCAATTGAGTTGGAGTTTTTAATACCTGGCAATATGGCAATAAAATATCCAGTTTCCTTTTATTGTAGGAAAACTTTCACAGCACAGTAAACGCACAATAATAAACTGCTGTAGCCAGCTGTATCCTCTCGTCCTCAGTGATCTGGTGAGATCGCCAGTATTTTATTGTTCCATTGGTTCGGATGAAAGTTTAATTGCAATACAAAAATGAACAAACGTTGTGAATACTTTTGTGTTACTTGTAAAAAAAAAACTGAATATCGAGTTTTAAAATATAGATAAAAACATAGCAATCGCAAAATTCAAGTGTATTGATATTTTCCTACATTTCTAATCTATAGTGGATAATGTAAAATATGCACTTATACTTCCTCAATTCTTATAGGCTAACCCTAACCCACGTTTAAACAGTTAAAACAATTTAATTGCTTAGTGTAATCCAGAAATATGAAGGTTAAACCATCTTTCCTATTTGAGCTAGCCTGTTTGTTTATTAGCTGATGCTAGCTAGAACTGGTTTGCCAACCAACAGAACCTAGTGTGCCAACTTTTCCTGTTCCTTCACAAATCATTCACCCAAATATGTTTTTTTCGGGAATAAAATCTAACATTAACGAAAAAACAAGTTTAAGCATTATCTTGAGGTAATCGAAAACCTGTGCGCATTTTAGAAATATGTCAACAATCCAACTGACTTTGCTAGTCTGTGTTTTGTGTGCATTTCCTGTTGCATCTTCACTCAGGAGACTTTCTAACAAAGAGGTTTTGTATCATGTTTTATCGAGGTGGCTCATTAAAAAGACAGAACTGCACTGTTGAGCTTTTCAATGTGCCATTCTTTGGTAACCTCGTGGTGGTTCATTGTCAGTCAAATTTTCGCTTGTTCGGAGGATTTGAAGCTAATTTTCTGTGATCCACGGAGCACAATGGTGCCTCTCTTTGGTCGGAGCTAAATCCATGGCTAAGTTTCAATCTCTTTCCCATACAAAGATAAGATTTCTGCTGTGAGATAATCAGCCAATAATCTTTAACCCTTACCATAAAACAAAAAAATCAGCTTCTGTCTGCTCGTCAAAAAAAACAAACGAACTTGACCTTTCACCCAATTGCATGTTCGACTTTCTGTTTCAGTGGATTATCTGGTGACCCGTCCGATACTCGGCCTGCAGTGCGACATGAGTTCCTCGTTCTCAAAGTACTGGAAGAAGAGAAGCGCTCTGGACGTGGGTCACAGAGGAGCAGGAAGCACTCACGCCGCCAAGTGAGTGGACACGCTCGTCTCGGCTTACAAAACACCGTGTTCCTCCTTCATCCTGCTTGTTCTTGAATTAGACCAGAACAAACTTTATGGTCTTGACACTCAAAACACTCGGTCAGCATTGTTGTTGTGTAACTGCTCAATGGAGTGTTATGTAAACACTGCTGTCGTGTAAGTTGCATCAATCACGTTTTGTTTTTTTCAGGCACCATAAAGTCAGAGAGAACACCATCGCTTCGTTCAAAAGTGCTGCCAATCATGTAAGTGCCGCCATATAACCCACATGTTTACGCTCGTGCGACTAAATGATGACGCCGCTCCTCACTCAGGGCGCCGCCTATGTGGAGTTTGACGTCCACCTGTCCAAAGATTCTGTGCCCATCGTGTACCATGACCTCACCTGCTGCATCGCCTCCAAAAAGGTATTAAAAATGTGGTCGAACTCCTTATTAGCTCTGAAATATTGAAGTCAAACTGTTTAGTGAATTACACTTTGTTAAATATAAATCCTACATTTTCTAGACATGATTATTTCCTCATGTTTGGAAAGTATTAATTGAAAATATATATATTTTTTTTACTAGATATCATATTAATTTAATTTATTAAATGATTCCCTTGATACTATAATACATTTTATTCATTGAAAATATCGTTGTTTTTTTTTATTAAATTGCATATTAATTTAATTTATTAAATGATTCCCTTGATACTATAATACATTTTATTCATTGAAAATATAGTTTTTTTTTTACTAAATTTCATATTCGTTTATTTTATTAAATGATTCCCTTGATACTATAATACATTTTATTCATTGAAAATATATGTTTTTTTTACTAAATTGCATATTAATTTAATTTATTAAATGATTCCCTTAATACTATAATACATTTTATTCATTGACAATATAGTTGTTGTTTTTTTTTACTAAATTGCATATTAATTTCATTTATTAAATTATTCCATTAATACTATAATACATTTTATTCATTGAAAATATCGTTGTTTTTTTTACTAAATTGCATATTAATTTAATTTATTAAATGATTCCCTTGATACTATAATACATTTTTAAAAACAAAAACGACAAATATCATGTAAAAAGCCAGTCCTATAGTTTAACATACCCCCTTGTGAGGCTTACATACAAAGACACTGTTTCTTTTAAGTCCTTACGAACACAATGTATAAAAATAATAATGATACAAAAAAAAACATGAATATTATGTATTTATTGTTATTATTTCTTATATATTTTTGTGTGTGTGTGTGATTAAATGTTTTTTTTAATGTATTTTTCATGTAACAATTAATATTATATTGCGAACCTCTCAGCCCACTCCGTGTGCTGCGTTAAATCCCTGCATGCTCGCAGACATCACACAACGATCCCAGACAGCCTCCTGCTGCTGAAGCATATCTTCCACACCTCGGGTCTCTTCCTCCTCTGTATCCCCCGCTGTTGTTCGGAGAGACATCTCGTCTCCGTGTCCAGCAGCAGTGGGTTAAGAAGTTAAAGAAAACGACAACAAAAAACGATGTTGATATGATCCTGCTTTGACGTGGCTGATGTTTTTGTTCCGCGTATCTAAGGCTGACGTTTCCTCTACAACAGAAAAATGACAGGAGAATGGAGCTGATTGAAGTCCCTGTAAAAGATTTGACGTTCGACCAGCTGCAACTTCTAAAGGTAAACTATTCCTTCAGCTCCTGGTAAAAAAAGAATATATCTTTTTTTGCAGACTCGGCAAAAAGGTTTCTGGTTTAAATCTACCTCATAGCCTTTGCTTGAGGGAGCAGGTTTACTATCAGGGCCTTGTCTGTACATGATACACTTGTGTGTCCATGGTTTGAGAAGGTAAAGGTCAGCCTCGCACATTCTTAGTGCAGCTGTTGTTTGTCCACATGACTTATCTGGTCACGTTTTTGATGAATGTATAACTTGTGTCACCAAACCGTACTAACTAAATGTTATTCATCCAGTTTACTCTGTCTTAAAAAAAGCGGTAATTCAATTAAATGTCACTTGAAAAAACACCATCGCTGTGACATTATGACTATGTAGTGACTAAATCCAATCTCCTTCTCAGATACCTGAATGTAGATTTTTCTTTTTTTTTCTGAGTGACTCTGTTGTTTATGAAGCCATTTTTCTGTTTTATAAAAAAGTTTTTGTTAGTTTTTAACCACAATTGACAAAGTCATTTAAAGTCCTACTGGATGGTTGGTTTATAGCAAAGTAGATTATAATTCATGAAGATAAGTTGCCAAATAAAGACGCAATTGTTTAACATTAGATAACTAAGAATGATTGAGGTCAGCAATTATAGACTTGTAATACGAGTAAAACTGATGTAGAAGTAAAGAAATTTGCTTGATGAGGGAGGAAAAACAGAGGGATTACTAAGATATATTGAGCCTTCTAGGATAAAAAGAACATATTGGGTTCAAAGTTCATGGTAAGTTTTTCCTGGTAAGTTTTTCCCTGGTAAGTTTGTCCTGGGAATTCGACAGCTGCTTGTGTGATTAAGTTTCACAACCCGATTCTAAATAAAGACGTGCAGACAGCAACAGTCATTGAATGAACGGTCTTTGAAAAAACTTCCTAGAGCTCGAATTTAATCTCCTATTATCGGTTCCAAAAGAAATTATATATATTTTTTGTTAACTTACTGAATGCAGAAAGAAACAACTCTTTATTGGCAAAAAAGACGTTTGTTTGTGTATTTAATTCAGGAAGTTGCCATCATAATGAGGTTTAATTCTAACCTTGATTACATTTGTTTTTAATGTGTTGTTCAGCTGGCTCATGTTACTGCCATGAATGGGTTTGATGACAAAGGTAATTATTTCCACTATTGACAGCAAGTTTTTTCGCCTTCCCCCGTCATTCATTAAACATGTTTCACACAGATTGTACCTCAGATCTGCTGGAGGAGGAGGAAGAGATCGACGAGCACCAGCCGTTTCCTTCACTCTCACAGGTAATTCAAAGCTAATGATCAACAGTTCTTGTCACGTGATGTTCGACAATCCTACAATATTTCCATGTTTTTTTCTAGATTTTTCAAGCTGTCCCCGAACAAGCGGGATTTAACATTGAACTTAAATGGATCTGTCAGATGAAGGTAGGCTTTCTAGGATGACATCTGTCAGATCCTCGTTGCTACTCTTGGCGTTTTCAGAACGGATCATGGGACGGCAACCTCTCGTCCTACTTCAACATGAACAAATACCTGGACATCATCCTGTCCTGTGTTCTGCAAAGAGGCGGAAACCGTCGCATCCTTTTCTCCTGCTTCGACCCGGACGTCTGCACCATGTGAGCGAGAGCTTTTGTTACCCCGACTTGACATTCAATAGATGTGGCGTCGGCGACTTTGAAGTGTTCAGAAGTGAACTATTGTCTTTCTTGAAAGGCGACATAACTCTTGCACAATGGCTCACGTAAGCGTTTCTATTTATACCTCAGGGTCCGCCAGAAGCAGAACAAATATCCCGTCCTCTTCCTGACTCAGGGAATCTCAGACAGATATCCAGAGTTAATGGACGTCCGCTGTCAGTCGACTCAAATTGCCATGAGTTTTGCTCAGAGCGAGAACATCCTGGTGAGGAAATAACTCGGATTCATAATCTGTCTAGTGAACAAAATATATTGCAACTTTAAATTTAGCATTAAAAACACAAATTAAAATGCATTATTTTTTCTTAAAGGGAATCAGTGCACACTCGGAGGAGCTGTTGAAGCACCTGCCTTACATCGAGGAGGCTCAGGGCAAAGGCCTGGTGGTCTTCTGCTGGGGAGACGACAACAACGACCACGACACCAGAATGAAGCTGAGGAAGCAGGGGATTGACGGCCTCATCTATGACAGGTAACATGTCACACAACACAAATCACAGGTCTACGAAAAAGTGTTTTTTCATTACATCATTCAATTGATTAATTTGGGTAGCAGTAAATATTGGAAACACTCTAGAATTGTGAGGGGAAATAACACAATATTTTATTCAACAGCATTGTTCTATCTATTTAATTTAAAAAAAAGATGTGTATATATATATATTTGGGGCATTTCAAATTACATTTTTACTAAAGTGTGCATACAAGCAGTGACTGAGAACTAGAGGATACAGTTGACTCCAGCAGCTTAAACATTGCGTTTACTATGTCATGACAGTTTTCCAAAAATAAATGGAAACTCAATATATCATTGTTCCTACCTAGAGTAACGTAATATAACTTATTGTTAAGCTGATAATTCGTCTCAAAAGAAATGAAAACAGTTACGACTTTGTCAAGAGTCACATGTGGTCTGTCACTTCTGCAAAACCAGAGTCAAATACTCGACAATACCACAAGTATATATCCTTGTTCCTACAGTATCACATCATATATGTATCTTGTTAAAACACACACCTTTACAAATGCATACATTTGCTCATTATTTGCATTTTTTTACTATCACATTAAAAGCCAAAATTTGTTATTATAAAATAATTGAGATTCAGGTCAAATTTATAAACTACTAAAACATTATTAACTCAACAAGATTAGGTCATCAGGGCTATTATAGTTCGTGCCTTTTTATTTTTCTTCTTTGGTATGTCTTTGTCGAGATTCTTTCAGTCTGGAAAATCCAATTTCCCTTTTTCTTTTGCAATCTTTGTCTTTTGGGATTTATGACAACAAGTCCTGTTTACTCAGAGGTTTCACTTCTGTTTCACTATATTGTGACATTTTCTCAAGAGTTCTCCACGCGCTCTACACCGAACCAAAGTTTTCCTTCGCTCTGTTGCTGTTCTCTTAACTTTGCTTCTGTTTTACAGAATTTGTGAATGTTCCCAATCCCTACAGTATTATGGGCCATCAGATTTGTGTAAAGTGTTTCCACCTCCTGTCATGATTTGTGATCGATCCCTTTAAATCAACCTTGCACTTATTTTTTACTAAATATTTGGTAATGATGGAAGACAGTTGACTTTTCATTTACTTCTTAAGCTACAAATATTCCACTTGTAGTTTGTTAAATTACAGATGTTGGTCGACTGCCCCGTCTATCATTCTTGAATGTTTTTTTTTTTTCCTGTGAAGCCTCTTTTTGAAAGGTATAACCTCAAATGCATTATGATTTTCACATCCGACTGCATGAAAGTTATTGCACGACCCGTTGCTTCATCTTAACTTTCTTACGATTTTGTTGTCACTTGGATGGCGGTTCATGTCTGGGCATAGAAAGTTGAATTGTTGAGCTGCTGCTCTTAAAAAACACACCTTAGATCCTGCAGCATGTTACAGCTTGAATGGCTGTGTTTGTTTGAGGGATGCTGACAATATGGAGGAACAGGAACAAATTGACAGTATTGAAGGCGGAAGGTACTGTGAATGAACAGTACTAACAATAACCAACAATGAAGAATAACAAACTGTTATATAATGAGACGGGATAAGCTGTACTCTTGCAATACATTTTTATGTTTATACTGCTTTATAATTAGAGATAGTAGTAGATCGTAGTGAATGTAGTGGCTGGCAAACTAGCTAATTTCCCTTAGTAAACAAAAAAAACATAGTACATAAACATAAAAAAAGTACATTCAAGTGTAATATTAGTTTACTTATTTTATACTTAAATTGAAGTATTACACTTAAGGTTTGCTTTTTACATCCCTGAGTTATTGCACTGTGAGTATACTCATTTAATACTAAACTTAAAGTTTACTTCTGAAATAATATACTTCGAAATAGTTCACTGATGTATACTTCTACTCGGGTATACTTTATGTAATGTATTTCAATTATCCTATACTACTTTTTTCTTTTGGCAACATATTGTAGATGCAAAGGATTATTGTAGTGAAATATTGATATCAAAAAATGTTTGATGTTATTGTTAGATACACACATTTGTTTTTATTACCACCATTATTATTCTACATGTGTATGACCGTGTAGTGTTGGAATTCAGTTTTATAACGAATAGTATTTGTGCCCATGTGGAATACCTTTATGTACCTAGAAGCGAAAACACAAAATATTTTGTATTAGAAATACATAGTGGTTGCTGTGTTATGATCATTTGTGTTTAGCTGTATGTCAATTAAATAATCCAGTCTAATACTTATTGTGGGAATACTTAAGTATGATACCTGTTGTGTAAAACTGGTCCGGAACGCTACTGACACCTGCTGTCTATTCGGGCGAACTGCTAGCAACGATATGCTTTTTTTGAAATGATGTCTTGAATAATTGTGGGACAATAATATGAGCTTTGGTCTTTTCTAGTTCAATATGAATGATTTATTTTCATGCTGCTATTAGTTTTTAAATGCTAGCAGTAATATTTAGACAGACAGGTTGCTGATGGGAAGAGGTTCATGTTAAGAGTTCTCACAAATGGTAAAGTGAGATTTAAACTCCTCTAGACTTATGTGCTCTAGTTTCCAGAGCAGCTCAGGCCCGTAACAGAGCTGGTTCTCATGGCCACAGATGTGCTTCTCTTAATAGGATTAAGCCGGTGTGTTGACTGTAGATTTTACCTTAGAGGCGGACTATCGTCAGTCTGCTGATATTGACTATTGTTGCGATTGTTTTTTGTAGTTAACAAGGTCGTTTTTTTTCATTTGTTTTGTTAATGATACACTTTTGTGACTCGAATTTAGATTTAGAAATGGAAAAATGTGGTTCAATTGTTTTTGTTGTTGATGTCTTTGCAAGCACTCAAAAGGAATGACGCCTTTTAATGTACTTTGAAACTTTGACCCTATAGCAGGGGTGGGCAATTATAATTCTTCAAGGGCCACGTTAAATTCTGGAGGTGGAAAAAAAATCCCTAAAAAAAGAACATTCATCATTAGGCCATAACATTTATTAAGCTAAATAAGCTGCAATTTTATTCTTGTATATATGAATTTTTTTCAAAACAATTCTTCAATTAAATAAAAAAAAAAAAAAATTGAGGGATTTATATCTAAGGAGGGGAAAAAGTAAATAAGTGTGAAAATATAAATGAATAATAAATACAAAATACATTTGTTAATGCATTAGAACCATTTATACATGATCATACTTTGACATTACGAGGGCCGCATAAATACAGTCAAAGGGCCGCACTTTGCCCAGGTCTGCCCTACAGGAAGGAAATACCTCCCAAAACAAATCATATCTAAACCATCTTGTCGTGAGACGACGGGTCTAACCACTACTATACTATATTTCTGCATCTTGTGTTCTTTTTTACTTCTTCAAATTCATTTATTGTCAATCCACTCCTGAACATTTTTTTAATTCTGTTCCTCCAGGATCGGGGAGGACCAAGGGGACCAGCCAAACATCTTCAAAGTGGAGGAGCAACATTCCCTGCAGGAGGTCATCACCGAGGAGGCGCTGAAGAACTCCACCTGCTCCTGCTACTCCATCCCTTGCTCGATGGCGCCCTGCCTGACCTCGAAGCCGCGCACGTGCAGCGCCGAGTCCGACTCCGGCCTCAGCTCGTCATGAGACGACGACGACGATTTACTTGCCGATGCACGTTTAAGTCACTGACACCAATATAATGCCAGCATCTTTCTTAAAACTGTATCCTCAACGGAAGCATCTCCACTTTACCGTGCACCTCATAACGCTCAGGCCTGTTTAAAAACGCATGGGTTGTGAATATATAACGGGAAGCAGGGACTTCTATTTATTTTTGCCAACATCTTAGTGTAGTCGAAAGTGCGAAAAACATTTATCGTTTTTAAGTTGTAAAATGGGGGATATTTCGTGACAATCTGCGGCAGAACTTTTCTGTGCTTTTATTTTGCATGTAAACCTTTAAATATAAATGTCATTTTATTGTCTCATGCCAGGTTCAAGTCGCGTACAGCGTGGTCAGGTTGATCTTTTGTTAAGTGATTGTCGAGCGAAACCTTAAGATCCTCACATCCTGCGCAAGAATGATCCTTCAATAGTGCTAAAAAAAATCACAAGTTTCTTAAAAGAATCTGGATTCAAACTTGATTGAATGTTCATTTGTGCACCACAGCCTTAAAGCAGTTTGTATTGTTGCGTCACTTAAGATGACTATTGCTGTGTGAGTTGAGCAGACGAGTGGAATAGCAGTTGCACTTGTAGAGAAATGAAAGAACTGCATGAGGTGCATTTTTGCATGGTCTGATGTTGTCACTCCATTATGTACTGAGAAAAATGTAAATAAATAGTACAACGACACCTTTAATCGGTTTGGTTTTCTTTTTTTATATTTCATTTTGGAAGTATAGCCACCGTCGTCGTCATCATCTCTCTGTCCTTCAGGACTTTTACACAGATTGACCTTCAACTTCAATGGCAGACCAAACAACATGATAATGTCAAGGTTCGTCCAGTGTTTGTTATCTCGGGGTGAATGCTGGTGGTTATCAGTGTGAACCTTGAAACTAGTGAGTTGATTCGTTGATTTTTAGGTTGAAAATTAGACTGTTTTCTAGCGTTTATAATTATTTTCGTACTGTTAACTTTAGTTTTATATTTGAGTTTGAATAGCGCTGACATAAATTGGAATTCCTGATATTGTACTGTATATAGTTTCTAGTCAATGCTAGTACTACAGCTTTTACAATCTCGGATGAGTTTAATTTCAAATTAATACATATGTATTAGATTTTTTTTTTTAATCAATTAAGTAATATATAAAGAATATATATATTGATTTTTATGTTGTCCCAAAATAATTTCCTTCGTGAATATTAAAAGATTGATGACTATTATTAGAATATTATACAAAAAACAAATCTATAAAAAGTTAGTATAGATAAGACCTAACCTCGGGGTTATTCTAAATAATAAAAATATTAATAAATGTGTTGTTAGGTTATGAATGGTTATTACATTTCACAATCAATACTAATCCATTGTAAATACACTTTCAATTTGTCTTTTTTGCCACATTAGGGACATCGGAGTGGTTTCAGCAATTCACAAGAAAAACATCCTTACACAATATTTTAGAAAATAAAGTATTGAAAAGAATTACACAAATAAAATAGCAATAATAAATAAAACATAATTATTAAAAAGAAAATACTAAATATAAATAATACAATAATGGAACCACTAAAATAATTAAGTAAAATAAACACAATGATAAATAAAACACTTGTTCAAATCGTCGTTTTTTTTCCCATTATTATTAAATAGTTCGACCGCAACGATCTTGTTCCGTCAATAATTTTCTTAATAATTACTGGCAGACAATTTAAAATGTCGTTTGTATTGAAGAATTTTGTGAATTGCCGCAATAAAATATTGCGTAACACAGACGATTCTACAGTAATTCTTCCCTGTTACCGGGATATGTAGTTCTCACCGTGTCGGAGGCAAAGCTAAAAAGCCTTGCTCTGAACTACAACTCCCACGATACCCGCGGGTCAGTAAACTGTTAGCCGACCACGCCTACTTAATCAATCTCCTTTAATCCCTTCTGTACACAGCTCTGTTTCCTGCGGGTTTATTTCTCTAACAAGCGTCTTGTAAATTCACACAAAGACATGGACAACAGCGGGAAAGAGAAAGAAGCCATTCAGCTGATGGCGGACGCTGACAAAAAAGTCAAGTCTTCCGGCTCTTTTCTGGGTGGGATGTTTGGAGGGTAAGAGCACTGCACCAAACAAGCAGCTAGCTAGCTAGCTAGCATGAACTGTCAAAGTTGGCTCGCCGCCTGCTTTCACTACATTATACCTTTAACACGTTTTGTCACGAGTAAATATGTATAAAAAATACAAGTTATTTTGGAACTAGAGACGTTAAAGAGGGTTGTTTAGTAAAAAAAGAGGCTGCTAATTAGTTAGCATGGTTAGCAGCTTTTATAAACAAACCAGCTATACGCTTTGATTTGAAGCTTCATGGAATAGATTAGCTTTTTACAAGAATCACTTACAGGTATTTCAACGTATTCTATCTATAATGATTCATAAAAAGCATGTCATAAGGTTATAGAAATTATACTGACAGTTTTCAGTCATTTTTTTTTAATTATTGGGCTTCTTTATCATGTGACTTTGGTGTAATATTTCTCCAGTTATAAAGAAGTAAGTAAGTAATAGTTATTTGTAAAGCGCCTTTTTAGACCAGGGTCACAAAGTGCTTTAACAATCAAAAAAGAAATGCATATTTAAAAATACCTACACATTTTAAAACATTAAAAGGCCAAGACAACATAGGAGAAACACAGAAGTCCCAGAAAATTAGGAAAAAGCCTCAACAAATACAAAGGTCTTAAGATGTTTCATGAAGGAGTCAGTAGATCCATCAAACACAGAGGGAGAACGTTTCAAAGCTTAGGAGCAACAGTCTAGAAGGATTTCTCTTCTCTGGTCCAGAAGCTTGTTCTGGAACCATCAGTAGATTCTGATCCGCAGACCTCAAAGCCAGACCTTGGTAGTAAGGCTGGATCAGATCACTGATGTAAGGAGGACTCTGACCATGAATAGATCTGAAAGTAAGAAAACATTTTAAAAATGAATCCTGAAAGAAACTGGAAGCCAGTGAAGAATTTTAAGGATTGGGGAAATGTGAGTTCTTCTACTAGAGCAGGTCAGAATTCTCGCTGCAGTTTTTTATTAACTGTATTAGACATGGACAGTGACTGACACTTAGAGCTTCGTGATCAGAAGTTGACGTTCTTCTCGGACGTCTCTATAATTAGCAAAAAATGCTTTGTCTTTTCTGTCCAGTGGTCCTCACAAAGTGGAAGAAGCCTGTGAGATGTACTGCAGAGCAGCGAACATGTTCAAGATGGCAAAGAACTGGAGTGGTGAGATTACTTTTTTTCTTCTTTATATTAAACATAATTATGTCATGTTATATCTAAATATTATATCAATAACATAAAACAATGTTGGTCTTGAGTATAATGCATAATGCATTTATGGAAGTTTATAATCATACATGGGAACTTGTAACATTATTTATAAAATATTTTTACCACATTATAAATCATTTTATCCTCTACAACAAAGCCGTATAGATGTATTAGAATTCTGGGATGTGATTGATTTTGAGTGGCAATAAATACTCGCAATAGGGACTAAGGAAATGACGCATTATCCCTAGAAATTAACAACAATACATTATCTTACTTACTTTTAGTTGAACAAGTAATGAATAACATTATTTGAAAACAAACAAAAATGATGTGTCATAATCATTATATATATATTTAAAATGTATAGTTTTACCTTATCAGGGCCACATAGATGGAGTCAAAGGGTGGCACTTTTCCCAGGTCTGCTTTGAATTCTATTCCCTCAAAGGCAAACAATTTAAGTACATCTCTATTGATATGTATAGTCAAAGTTGTCTTTCAGGGATTGAATCGTCTATTGTATTGTATTTTATTGTATTTATTGTCTTGTCCTTGTGACTCTTCAGCTGCTGGAGGTGCGTTTTGCAAAGCTGCCCGTCTACATATGCAGTTGCAGAACAAACATGACAGTGCCACCAGTTTTATTGACGCAGGAAACGCCTATAAAAAGTCTGATCCTAATGGTGAGTTTGAATTGATACTATTGATGAATACTGTGGGATTGTAACTGCTTCCTATTAGTGATTTCACTTTAGGGAATTGTCTTTAGTCCCTAACTAAAATAATTGTTAAGCTAGAAGATGATTTTGCATCCCATCATGTTTTTTTTAACCTATTTTGTCATGTTGATAATTGTATACCGACTGTCCAAAGATTTTTGGGTTGAAAATGAGGGTTTCATTGTGATGTATAATGATTTAAAGCTGGGATCAAAATGGTCATGTGTATTTAATTGCAATTGCAACACAGCAATGGACATTTAAAGATATGGTTTGGTAGTATTTAAAAAGAAAAAAAAGAAATTGATTGTTGAAGGAATGTTACAAACCGATTCAGATTTAAATGCACTCATTACTAACTGAACCAAGTAAGTAACTATCTTATACTAACTTTTGTTTTTCTTCCTTCAATGCTTCCAAAAGAGGCTATCAAGTGTTTAAATGCTGCAATCGAAATTTACACAGACATGGTAAGGTGTCCTTTACTTCAAAATGAACAATGTCAGTAGAGTATAAGTTGTTTTGTAATAAATTTAGTCTAGAATATTAGAATAATATTTATACCAGCTGAGATCAAAGAAAACGTCTATTTTTACCTTCCAAAAGGTCAAGCTTGGTCTCCCACTAGACTCCCTCAACTAGACAGGAAGCCATGATCATTATTTCTCTCTCCCTTCCACAGGGAAGATTCACCATCGCAGCAAAACATCACATCAGCATCGCAGAGATCTACGAGTCAGAACTAGTGGATATAGAGAAGGTTAGTTCATGCTTCATCTGAGCTCATTCTTCCCTTTAACATCATAATTAATTGCATGTATTTTTTCGTCCACAGGCCATCGCACATTATGAACAGGCAGCAGATTACTATAAAGGCGAGGAATCGAACAGGTAATCATTTTGAGCAAACATTTTGATGCTGTATCTCAAACATTTATTTGGAAACAATAAGTTAGCTTAAAATTTGGTTCATGCTTGTTTATAGCCATTTTTATATTGGTAGTTAGTCTTGTTGTTTTTTTTCCGAGGTAATTAACCCGTGTAGAAGTACTTGAAGTGCTGAAATTCCTTTTGAGCTGAAACTGTGACATGACCCTAAATTAAATCACCGTCAAATAATTTATTTTTAAAGTAAAATGAAAAATAATGAGGGTATATATATGCTGAAACATTTGTCTATTTAAAAACTAAATCTTAAAGGGACACCCAACATACAAACTACAACGAAAAAAGTCACAATTTGGGATTATACAAAGCTGAATTTCCAACAAATATATCCTCCCAGTTGTCTTGTAGTCTTTACTTTTTTTTAAGCATAAACTAGTGATGGGCTGATATTGTCATATTGTTTAGAGGTCAGCAGGTGGCGCCACAAGTTTAAAGATGATGTTATGTTTCATTAGAACAGTTGGGTAGAACTTTATTGATCCTAAATAGTGCAGAGACCGCCATCTAGTGGATTTTGAAAATAATGACTCAGCTTCAAGAAGCTTCATCAGATCATCACCAGCATGATGCTCTTGAATAACCAAAACACTTTTACATTTTTACACGTTCTATTTGTCTGCATCCTTCCAGCTCTGCTAACAAGTGTCTGCTGAAGGTGGGAGCCTACTGTGCTCAGCTGGAACAATACCAAAAATCCATCGAGATCTACGAGCAGGTGACGTATTCAAGCACGAACTGATCCTCTTATTAAAAAAAAGTTGAACCTGACGCCTCGTGACGTGCAGGTCGGTGCGAACACCATGGACAACCCCTTGCTGAAGTACAGCGCCAAAGAGTATTTCTTCAAAGCCTCCCTCTGTCATTTCATCGTCGACGAGCTCAACGCCAAGGTACGTCTTCATCTGGGTTTGAGTCCCGTGGGATTCTAACACGGCTGTCTCCGCAGATCGCTGTTGAGAAATACGAGGAGATGTTCCCGGCGTTCTCAGACTCCAGAGAGTGCAAGCTGCTGAAGGTGGAGACGGAAAACTCCTCACGGTTGACGTTAACCTACTTCTCTGACTAACCTACATTTGGGTGTTTTTGATAGAAACTTCTGGAGGCTCACGAGGAACAGAACAGCGAAGCCTTCACTGACGCAGTGAGTTGAAATTCTAAAATGTTCACTTGTAGCTCCATGTTTGTACTTCTGTTTGGGTCCCTGGAGGTTTTGGAAGAGTAGGAAGTTTGTCTGTTCTTTTTTCTCCCAGGGTGAGGGTTTTATGAAAGTGGAATAAATAAAAAAAAAGTTGTTGCACTTCTTCAAGAAGTAGAAGGAAAAGTTTGATATGAAATTTTATATCTGGTAGAAAAATAATATTAGATTCTTCCTGTCATCAAATTTCTATCCAACAACTTTTTATTCAGCCCACTTCTTCCCAAAAGTGGAGCATCAAGATAGTTATTATATCTTAAAGTTAAATGTGTTGCCATGGTAACATGTGTTGACCTTCTTAAAAAAGAAGGTCCTGGGTTTGAGGTCCTGGCCTTGCAGTGACTGTTTGTCCTGTTTGAAAGTTGAGTGCAAAAATAATAAGTGGGGCCCCGGGGCCACATGTTACCCTTTAACTGTAATTACGCGGCCAGCATCCATTCAGAGTAAAAGCTTAACGACTCTGATTTGTACTTGATTAAACATTTCTTACTTTTTCAAGCCTTTATAATACTTTAACATCTATTTTTAAGGACTTCAAACTTTTTTTTTTCATCTGAATATATTTTGAAACTGTCTTTTCTACCCAGGGCTATAAACGGTCATATTGAAAATCTATAATTAAGTCATTTTAAATGCTTCTTGTCACTTGTGATAAATTAAAAAGTTATTTTCATTATGTAATTTTTTTTCAACAAGAACTGGGAAAGAGGAAAAAAGGATTAATTTAGATTTTTTCTTTTCCTTTATTAGTCCCACAAGGGGACATTTTTTTTTAGGGTAAAAAGTATGAAATTGAATAACCTAACATCATAGAAAACAATCTACATTATTTTACTGTGTCATGGCATATTTATACTGATGTTCCTTTTTTTTTAGTCTGTTCCTTTTGTTGTTTTGGATGAACACGCACAAATTCCCAGTTTGTAATGTGGATATGTTGAATATCTCACCTCTAAATTGTTGGTAGGCCGGTTTTGTTTTTGTTTTTATTCAAATAATATTTTCATTTCTTTTTCAAGTCTAAATAACACTTTAGTATTTCTTTGTATCCCTCTATCTATCTAAACAGTTATAAACATATATCTTATGACACTAAACTCTTTCCTAAAAATACATTCTTAATATAACTGGCACATATTTTGTCCGAAAGTTCTTTTTACCAAGAACTGGAAAAGATAAAAATGGGGATACGTTTAAATAAGAAGTATAAGATTAAATTAAATGTACAATTATATAAAAACAACCTAGATTATTTTCCAGTGTCATGGCATAATAATACTTGTATTTTATTTGCAGTATTTGTCTATTTTTGTTACTTTTGTTGTTCAAATCAGTCACGTTAATGTGGCTCCTGTGCTCTAAGTTGTTGGAAGGTATGTCTCTGTATTGGACTTAAAGACCCCTTTCAGCATGTCCCTCCATCCCATAATGACCCCACACTAGGAATACAGGGGGAAGATAACGAACACGTGTGTCACCTGCAGGTCAAAGAGTTTGACTCGATCTCACGTCTGGACCAGTGGCACACGACCCTCTTGCTGCGCATCAAAAAGAGCATCCAGGGCGACGAGGGCGACTTAAAATAAACGTCACACGAAGCTGCGAGGGACGAACGCAGCATGGAGGGTCAAGTCCGTCGTGCATGCTTTCTTACAACTCTTCACACTAGCATCTGCAAAAAAGGAGGGTCCGCTGATGACACTGAATTATCCCACCGCTCCACTCTCTCTCGCTTCTCCCAACAAACACTTCTGAGTCCGGTCAGAACGTGGATCCTCTCGCCCTCACCTCGCTCTAGAGGAGTGCTGCAGACCCAGGTGCTGGAATCTTTACCCCGAAGGGTTCCGCCCTGGTGTTGTACTAACCTGCTGTTAGTGTCGTGCATGTTTTCTACAAGTCGTGTTTCAGAAGCAGCTCGTTTCCTAATATAGTCAAAACGAGGTTTTGAATGTTTTCTTTTTCACCAGTGGTTCCATCGACGGACCCGTAGACTTCCATCTCACTCTTCTCCACGAAGAGATGATTTATGCACCGAGTGTTTCGACTGTTAAACATTTAAATTCATTCGCTTTATTTATCGTTTTATTTATCAATGTTGGACACTGGCGTTAGCATTAGCCGCCGCTTTACTCGTGCTGTGTTTCCGTGATCGTTCGTCGAAGGCGTGACATTATGTTTTTTTTGGCCACTCGCTTAAGCATGTCATTGTGTGTTTAGTCGTCGACTTTCTAGTGTGATCAAGACCAAAGTTCCCACCGAGAGGTCAGTCGCTCGCTGACCCCCCGCTTCTTCCACGTGGAACAACCATGGACCTCTGATGTACTCTGTATGTGTGCGAAGGGAAAATAAAGGTGTCAGCCTCGGTGTCGTGATCGTACCTTTTAGATTCAACTGTACTTGTCGTCACTGTGTTCATAATTCCAACAAGAGCATCCTTTTTAAAAAAAGAAAAAGAAAAGCCTAACCCTTGGAAATATTTCGGTGCCATAAGAATAAGTAGTTGAATTTTAAATATGGAAAATTAATTATTTTTATTGAAATGTTTTGAAGCAATTATTTCCCATAATTTATGTATTAAAAGGTTAAATTCGTTTTTATTGACTAAATTCATTGAATTATTTCTTTACTGGAAGGTTGTTTTTCCCTTTTTCAATAATTAAAAAATGAATATTTTCAACCATTGATATTCTAATTCCAATAATTCAAAATATGTTTTGTGAATTCGACATTTATTTGTTGGCCTTTTTTTAATTCAATAGTAAAATGTTGTCAACTTTAAAATAAATGTTTTGATTTAAATTATTCCCAAAAAATATTGAATGAATTAAAATCATTTAAATTAAAATCAATTTAAAGTTTCAACATTAAAATTCTTAAATTCAATATTTTTGATGATATTGATCGACACAAATCTGCTAACGATCGTAAACTTCATCGTTCTGAGTCTCATTTTCATTTGCAGAAGTGTTATTTTATTGATTAATGGTCGAGGCCGAGCATCACAAAAAAAAAAAAAGGCAACACACTAAACTCAAAGACTTATTCACCAGTAACACGGACATACAATCATAAGTGTCATGAAACTACAAGTTTCCACAGTAACAAACTTGTTTTATTTGGACTTCTTCGCTGCTTTCACAGAAGCTTCCACCGGCGGACTTTCTGTCCTCTGCTCGCCCTCTAAATACTGTCCCTCGACATGGACTCGACCTCCTGAGGGGTCGGCTAAAATGGTCTGTGACGCCGCCGCCTCCAGGACGGACGACGTGGACATGCTCTCCGACAGAGAGGGGGCGCCGGCGCTTAGTGTCACCGTCTGAGCCATGGACGTGGGAAGAGAGAACGGGATGGCGGAGCCGTCCAGAGAAATGACCCCGTCTGTCGTGGGAACCTCCGTCTGGATGACGGTGATCCCCGTCAGGCCGCCGTGACTGACCACGGCGATGGCCCCGTGGTTAGTCCAGTCCGAGGGAAGAGCCGCCAACTCCGGTGGAACCGAGACAGATCCAGCCTTCTCCGCAACCGCGGCGGAGCTTTTCAAGTCCTCGCTCTTTTCCGTTTCCTCGCTCCATTCAGGACCGTCCGCGACAGGTTTCTTGTCCACGATGTTGCCCTCCAGGACCACCATGTAGGTCTTCCAGGGCGCCTCGGAGTCATGGACCTAAATCAAGAACAACATTTTAAAATCGCCTCACTTTCCTTTACGTCTGAAAATACGTACCGCCGTGTGTCTGCGAAGCGTGGATTTGTCGGTGAAGGTCCGCAGGCAGAGGCCGCACATGTAGGGCTTCTCTCCGGTGTGGATGCGGTGATGCCTCTGCAGGGCGTTGAGCTGCGTGAACTGTTTGTTGCAGTCTTTGCAACTGTACGGTCTCTCTCCTGTTGAACGGCGGATCAACAATTTACAACGTTTCAATTCAAAAACATCATCATAATGATGATACCTGTGTGTATCTTTAAATGCTGATGCAGCGAGTTCCTCTGGGCGAACCCACGACCGCACTGCTCGCACTTGTACGGCTTGAACCCCGTGTGGATGTTGGAGTGGTGACGCAGGTATTCTTTCGAGGCGAAGCTTTTCCCGCAGGCCTCGCACATGAAAGGCTTCTCTCCTGATGGACAAAATTGTGTTTACATCCTTTTTTTTCTATAATTTTCTATATTTACCCGATAAATATACACATTTCCTTGTAGTTTAAAGTAATAAGTATGTCGGATATGCATGTTTATCTACACTTTGTTTTGTTCTTTGTTCTTCTGTCAGCTTCTGTCAGAATTTCCCGAAGGAATTTCTCAGGGGGATCAATGAAGTTTTATTCATTTGCAGCAGAAATACCTTCATTATGTAGTTAAAGGTATGTTTTAGCGACCCACGGATGTGTGTGTAAAACTAAGAACAAAACCGTTGTGTTGCGTTCAAAGACACAAGAAATAACGAACAATTCTGTATTTCAACTGAAATGTTTTTTACCATGAGAGCTAGCTATGCTAAATGTAGCCAATTATTTTCTTCTTCTTGTTGTTATTTATGATTTCCCTCCAAACTTGTCCAATTCCCGGGAGGAGAAGAAACTATATTTAATCAAAATTAAGATATTTTCAAAGTAAGGCACTGAAACCATTCTGCAACTCCTTATCAAAATTCAGTGTGTCTCTTGAGAAAATATTCATGTTTGTTTTTATTAAAATTAAAATACCATATTGTCGTTTTAATAATGGTTTTGATAGGTTGATGTATCATGATGCAGTTTCTTCATTTTGCTACTTTAAAATCTATTACTTTGACTTACTAATTCAATGAAAACTGCCATCATTTTCAATATAAGAGTGCCATCTAGTGGCCTCTCAATATTACCACTGTATCATGATAGTGTCTTCATTACACTGATTTTTTAGCCTCATCAACCCATTATGGTGGCCTAGAAGTGGACATTTAACCCCTGTGTTGTATCAGGGTCAAGGTGAACGACGCCAAACACGGGTTAAAACCCCTATAAACAGATTTTTTTGATACAATTTCCAGAAAAAAAACGACAAACTCTGAAACAAAATTATAATGCCTTAAAACAAATTCACTTTTTTTTCCTCCACCTAGAATTTTACATTTGTTTCAAGAGTTTTTAAAAAAGGAACCAGGAAATTGTAAATTTGTTTCATGACTTTGTCATTTTGTATCGGCGTTTGTACATTCGTTTCAGTAGTTTGCAAAAATAGTTTATAGTTTATAAAATAGTCATTTTTGACTCCGAATTTTTACATTTATGTCAGTGTTTGTGATTTAGTTTCATGACTTTGTCATTTTGAATCATGAATCTCACCCTCTCTCTCCTAATCTGTAGTAACTGTTAAAATAAATATATCAGTGAACACAACACAGAAGTTTTGCTTGCATCTCACCTGTGTGCGACCTCTTGTGATAGGTCAACATGTGCTTCTGGGAGAACCGGGCGTCGCACTCGTCACACGAGTACGGCTTCTCGCCCGTGTGGGTCCTGATTAGAACAGCGATGATTCATTAGTATTTATTTCAACCTATATATGGACAACCACGAGTCGTTTTAAGTACCTTTGGTGCATCTTCAGGGCGGAATTCTGGGTAAATCTGGCCGAACACTCGAGACATTCATAAGGTTTGGTCCCGGTGTGAGTCCTCTCGTGCAACACCAGAGCCGTCTTGGAGCTGAGCGTCTTCCCGCACTCGCTGCAGATGTGATGCGTCGTGCTGCGTAAATGCACCTGCGACATAAACAAGTTTATCAAGATTTTCTTCACATCTTTTGTTTTGAGGACTCTCACCTGGCGAGCGTGTCGAACCACGTCCTTCTTCCGCTTGAAGGCCTTGGAGCAGTACTCGCAGGAGAACTGCCGCTCGCTGCTGTGCACGTGCTTCTCGTGGATCTTCAGGTTGCTGCCGTTGGCGAAGGTCTGCAGGCAGGTCTCGCAGCGGTGGATGACCTTCGCCTTCACGCCGTGGTACATGCTGGTGGAGGAGGAGGAGAAGATCGGTCGGGAATCCACTCGGAATCATCTTCAAGGGAATACTCTACCTGATGTGTTTGAGGTAGCTCTTCTCGTAGTGGAAGGTCCGCTGGCACTTCTTGCACTGGAACACGGCCTTGGATTTCTTCCGGATCCTCCGCGACGACGTCGTCCCCATCTGCTCGTCCTCGAACTCCTCGTAGTCGAAATCCTCGTCCTCGTCCTCCTCCAGGGGAAACAAGTAGTTTTCCTCCTTGAATTCCTCCGAGTCTTCCGACGGATCCGTCGTCTCTGGAAGTTTCTCCATCTCATCTTCATCATCTTCATCTTCGTTCTGCTCAGTGTCAACAGGGAACTTCGACGCCGACACGTCCACGGTAGCAGGCGGCGAGATGACCTTTTTTTTAGCCGACCTCCTCTTGCAGACTCTTTTACGATCCCTGGCGACAGCGGACGCTTCCAACTTTTTGGAAAAAGTTTGCGAGGGCTTCGGAGAATGTGGACGTTTCAAAGGGGATTTCTTCTCCGTCTCTGGATTCGAAACGTGAGGTTCCTCTAAAGAGTCCGGGAGCCTCTCCAGCAAGATCCCGGCGCCCATGGCCTCGCTGCAGACCGAAGACAGCTCGACGCACTCCAAAAACTGCGCCGCCGCCTTCACGTCGCCGATTTTATCCCGGGCGACCTCCACTTTCCCTGTGTAAACAAAGTCCAGGAACTTGGAGAAGTCGTTGGAATGGATGTTGGAGAGAGTGATCTGGCTCAGGGTCGGCTTCTGGGCCAGGAGGAGGTTCTTGAAGTAGTCGCTGGACGCCGCCAGCATCACCTGGTGGGCCTTGAACTCCTTCACCTCGCCCTGGAAGTCCACCTGCACGGTGACGTCACTGAGTTGCCCCTGCAGCCTCAGCTGCTGCAGGGACGACAGGAGGCGTTCAGGGTACCACTTGGAGGTCAGCTGCACCTCTTTGACACCCATTTCTCCTGCTGGGAAACACAACAAAAATACATGTTTATATATTAGGGCTCTAATCTACATTCCAAGGACTAAAAATAAACAATAAAAAGTTGACAGAAATATAAATAATTCATCTTTAATCGATCATGTTTGTGATCAACATTTGTCTTTGAAGCTAACAGTGCTAACGGCTAAAGGAGGCTAAAGCTAACAAGGTTAGCGTCGCGACCACAGCGATCGTAAAGCGATCTTTAAAAAAAAAAAAACGTGAGCAGGCAAAACAACAAGAGTCTTACCGTAAGCTCGGTAAAATGGCAGCCTCAACAATTCTTCCTCACCCACGACTGTATTTCCTGTAAAAGAACGGCCCTCGTCTTTTTACTACATCCGGTGTCGAGCCGGACCGACCTGGGATCTGCCTTGAGGGGGAAACACGTAACAGAGGAAGCCTAAGCGCTAACTTCATTTGCTGTTCTCGGATCAGTTCTGATATTAGACTTATACGATTGGTATATTAAGGATATAATCGTGGAAAACTAGTCTTCGCGTGTTCTTATTTAAAGGGGCGATCTAAAATTATAAAATAAAACAACATTTGTCACATATAAAGGCATTTTTTCACGGTGAAATCCAACTGAAACGGCTCTATGTAATACAACCCCAAACCGCACGATGGTGCTATTGCTCTAGACTACTCAAGAGATGGTGGCCTCACTAGCAACTTTTTATTAAATCAAGTGCCTTCAGGATGTGATACTTTATTTCGTTTTTAATATTCTACACCTTGTCAAAAAACATATTAAATATTGTGTACTGTTATTTTTTTCTGATGCCTTTGTTTTGTTTGCAGGAGGAAAGTGAGAAAAGTCAACAACTATAACTGACACACCAGAGGAAGATCCATATGGTTCCTGATGTTTCAGAAAAGTAAGGAACTTAACTTTGGGTACCTTTGACTTTAGATTGTATATGCATTTAGAGTCGCGCCTATGGCTTCGCTTAAGGGTAAACAAGTTTGATTCCTCTGCTTATTTGCTTTTGATTGATCAAACATCATATACAATACATCTGTAATCCAATCATCAAACAAAATCAGGAAAACGATTGTAGTCGTTCCAAAAAAATATATAAGCTACTTGTGGATTCAACAGGGCACTATTCTGCAGTTGCCAGGAAATCCATGTACCTTACATTAGTGGTAATGGATTCCAAGAGCGAGGAATCTGCTCTGGTGACTCATACATACTAAACACTGGGCCAGAATTATGCAGACAATCCTAGTTTTTTCTTTCTTTCCATCTGCTTTTGTAATTGTCAGTAGAGCAACTATATATTATAGTGTGTTGCAACAAACGACAAAATAGCACTTTCGAGTTCATCGATCGTAAAAAGTTATGACGTCAGCGAGCTCTATCAAAAAGGTCAAACCGCTGTCTCGAAACACACGTCATCTTAATCCACATCCAGCGGTGATATGTGCTGACTTTCCAAAAATACCCCGGGGGGGAATTCTTTGTTATTCAAAGGTGCGCGGCTGAGCTAAAGAGACAGATAGTGAATGTCGTGTCAAAAGTGCAACCACCCAAGGTCGAGGCATTCATCCATTTTTTTTTTCTTCTTTTTAATGTTCCTGCGGAAACAAGACGAAGCTCTAAGTACAGACAGGAAAGCAAAACATGAAGCAAAAACAAGGGGAAAATAAAAACTGAAAGCCAAGATTTTAAACTTGCGACTATAGTTAGATAATGACAAAAAGCCCAGATTGTATGTTTGGTGGTTGATGATGGCAGGACCCAAATAAACCTTTTATTTAGACTTGAGAGACGGTTGTATCCATCGAAGAGTGTCCTCAAGTGTCCCTTTTTTTTCTTTTTTTTTAAACACCGCTGACTCATAATCCCTGCAGATGAACTCACACAGAAACCAGAACATTAGAAGGAAGTGGGCATTGTGCCGTTCCAGCAACAACCACAGTGTTCCTTATGTGCATGGCCATGTAACCAAGTGAAGGAAGCCAGACCAATCCAAGACGGTCCAACTCCATATTTCTGGGGTAATTGTTCCATCCCCTCCAGTCGGTAACCTCGGTCAAAACACCACAAGCTCCTTAAATTTCTATTTTGAATAGACATCAATGCTTTTTCTTAGCTAGTGAAGCACATACACAAGTTGGCCAGGACGCAAAATCGGACATGCAACCCTGTCGAGCTCATGTCTGTTTTCGTCAAAATATCCTTCCTTGGCAGTACATCCCTCCTTTTTTTTTGGAGACAGGCCACACCACACATTGTCTGTCTGGGGCTAAAACTTCGGCTTAAAAATCCGAAGACAAGGGAAACAAATCATTTACAAATACTTTCTGGTTGAATATGTAGAAATGTGTTTCCACTTTGCTAACCTCTTTTTGCCGTCCAAACGGTCTATCACATTAGGGCTTTTTTTTTTCAGTCTGGGGTCTGTGTGGCTTCTGGCAGGTTTTTCGCCTCCAGGTCTGAAGGGGGAAGAATGTTGAAAATGGAATGGGCAGCCACAGAAATGTTTTCAAAGGATTAATATCCTGATCACAACTCTCTCTCTTTTTTTTTTCAGCAGTGTTATCTGCTTTTTCATTGCAAAGTTAGTCACGTTGATGTTTGCCGTCGATGACCCCCGTCCTTCTGCCGAAATGCTCGCAAACAGCTTTGTGAAATCGAGTGAAGAAATAACCTGCGAGTGTTATCTGTCCTTTCCCCCCCCCCCCACCCATCAAATAAGCTCCGTTTCACTAAACAGAGATGTTTTTCTTCTCGTGCCCGCCTCAGTCGGAGAACACTTTTCTCTCATTGATGAAAAGATATACGGCATTCACAGATGAAATTACTTTCCAAATGGCCTGTGACTCACCATCTCTATTCCCAGTGCTCTCTTACTCTCACCCCCCCCCCCACACCTCCCCCACTCCCCTCGCCTCTCACCCAACCGACAACCACCACCTTCACTTGTCCTTGTGAATGTTCTATCTATTGTAACTGTATCCAGCACTTAGCACTTCAGACGCAGACGAACCAGCGCAAGGACGAACACCCACTCTTGAGATGTTCATAAATAGACTGTTTGGCCGGGCTTACCAATCACCTTACCCACCGAGTCTGTGTGTGGGTGCTCGCGAACGCTGGAGCTCGCGACGAAAATAGCTCTTTTTTCGGCGCTGCTGCGTGAGGATGAATTCAGCCCTTTTTTCTTTTTTTTTTTTCTTCGCGTGAACAAAACATCATAAAATAGACCTTTTGAAAAAATGAGCCGCGATGAGTCAGTTTGTTCCCGACGTCTCGCGTTCACTGTCTATCTTGATTGGATAATTGCGTGGCAACATTAGGGAAACAAGCTTATCCATTCATCGAATACATTTTTTCTATTTGTTTTCTCCTGAAATAAGATATTTGATCCTTAATTATGTGTACAATCTGTCGTGCCGTCTTTTAATAATTCCCTTAGAATGGTTGAGTTCAAAAGCTTAGGGTCTTGGTGCGAAATCTTTTTTTTTTTCTTTCACAGTCAATATTTTGGACGATCGTCGGTTTTAATTGGGTATCGCACTATTATACAGCTAATCCGAGAGCGACAATGGGGTCTAACCGAGTGTGACATGACCACGGGCGTATTCGTGGAATGCCAGATTTCCCATAAGCCTGCGATCTCCTCTTCCTTTTTCTCTCCTCCCTTCCTTCCTGCCACCCTTCGCGTCCTCTCCGTCGCTTCCGTAGATTGCATCACCACATCGGCTAATCCCATACGGCACATGGAACACACACATACGACGAAAAAAAAACAAAAAACCTTGCGTGTATCCCAGACACACACCAGAAGGTAGTCTCATCAGCCCTCAGTATTGGTTTCACGGCCTCATTTGGATTTTATGGTTGGTTTGGCCGAGGGATTCTAGAGACTTTTCAGCTACCCTCCAAAGACTTTCCCTTTTTTTTACTCTTTGTTCTCTTTCCTTCTTCTCCCTCCTTTCACTTTACTATCCACCCCCACCCCCTTCATGCTTCACCCGCTCACTCGCAAGGTCAGAAATATCCTGTGGTTTAGGTTTTTATCCCCCAGGATATGCTGTACTTGGGCTCTCCCTTCCTTTCTGTCTCATTCATGCTAGGCTGAAACAAACACGCACTTACGCTTCATTGTAAGCTTCCCCCGCTTTAGTGTAAGCATTCCCTTACAGGGACATTTTGCTAGGATCAGCAAAAGGTGGGTCTCTTTGCCTTTGCTACAACATAAACACGCTCCCACATCCATCGGGAGTTCAACAGGCCATCGCTCCTTAATGGAGAATTGTACTTTAAAAACAAAAAACTTTCTCTTTGTGGAGTTAGCACAAGGACAGCAGCCAGGTTAAACTTTCCACTGGCCTTACCTATTTTCCACATTGTGTAACATGGCAGACGTCCAGCACTTGTGTAATAACAAGGGCTTGCAAGTATGTCGAAACAAGGAGTCATTCTTCCATAAACACAAGTTAATGGACAAAAACAAGGTCTTGCCCAATTAAAGCGACGGTTCAAAGTCTCCCTCGGTGCTGGTCCTCAACCATGCCGAGTGCAGACTTTTACCGACTTACTTTTTGGCCATGAAATTTAATAAGGAAAAAAGAAGGAGATCTATAAATTGAATTTTCTTTTTCCACAGAACTTGCCCAAGAAAGTTGTGTTTTCAAATGGGATCAATAATGCGGTACATAGCATCCTGTTTTACTCTGAGAGATAACAAAGCTGTAGCAACAGGTATTGCTATATCCATTTCCGAAAATTGGACTTTGAGATCACATGAGTCACGTATTTTAACTCAGTTCAACCTAAAACTTGGATCATTTGAACAAAGGAGTCATACTCTAAATCAGTGGTCTTCAACCCCCTGGTCTGGGGACTGGTGTCAGTTCATAGGCATTTGTTACATGTCCAAACAGAAAGGAAAAAAAAAGACATCTTATATCACTTACTACTGTCTTAAAAGTGTTTTGTTTTCAAAAAAAAGACCATACTTTCTTTTAAGTGACAATAGCCTGTGACCTGATTTGATCTGTTTTTACCTGAAGTATAGTCTGTGAACATGATACAATCATTTAACCCGTTCCTGTAAATAATAATACAAAGATCCTGGATTCATTTTTTGTTTGTTTATGTTTGATTCAATCATTTTACCTATTTTAAACTTAACTATTTTAGCTTCAACTTTTGTGCATCATGGGATCCATAGTGGCCCCTATATTGGAGGCCAGAAAACAAATATGTTTAGGGTATCCCTTGTGTTGCCTCTGGGTCAAGGTGAACACACAACAAGGACAACAAAAAGGGATACCTCGAACACATTTTTTATTTCGGCCTCGACAACACCTGGGTTACAGTTAATTTCAAGATTTATTTACAAAGAATCAATGACATAAATTATACATTTCAATATGACTGTGGAAAGCTGTTTAGATGGATAAATGAATACAAAAAAACAACTTGACCCATACATGACACAAGGGATACCACAAACACATATGTTTTCGGGCCTTTGGGTCACCTTGACCCAGAGACCACAAAATTGTCATTGACTGCCTGCCAGAAAAATAAAGTTAATACTTTAAATATGTAATTTTCCTTGAAAAGTAATAAAAAATCAAAACAATGACAAACAAATGGTAATGGAAATAAAAAGATGTGCACAAAATACATCAATGCCAGGGCTTGTAAAGTGATCGTAAACCTGAAGCTTTCAGAACTATTTATTTTATTTTTTCATTTTCTGACCTCTTGGATGCTGCATAAATATTGACACTAAAGTGCTACATGTGGTTTCTACATATCCCACATATCTGGTAACTTCCCCCCGAATAAAAAACCTATTGTTTTATGGTAAATCAAACACATCGCAAGCAAATTACTTTGGTTCCATGAGAGGGGAACCGAGCAAGCCAGCCAAAAAAAATAAAAAAAGGATTTAAAGCTAGACACGTCCAGCTAAAGAGCGTATAAAAACCTCATGCGATTATTAACGATGGAGGAATTTAGCCGTATATTTTATTCCCTCTTTGTCCTCAACTGCCTGTAAAGTTTTTGTCAAGTAACTTTTACTTCACATATTTTATTGCTATATTAGGGTTTAATGCGGGATCTTAAGGCCGAAACAAAGACTTGGATTTCAAAAGCACAATATGGATATTGTGATGCAGAGACCAATAATAATTAAAGTAAATAACTTTTGACCACCTTTTGGTTTGACACATTAACAGGCAAGATATATTCTCCTTGTTAAATAAACGGCAAAATATTTTCAAGGGGAAAACCTGGACTCTGCCCAATGGTGGTAGCTTATTGACTCAGTGGATCAAGACGGATTGTTTTTCATACGCTCAAATATACAAGTTCGACTCGACTTTCCCCCCCAACATATCCATTTGCTTTGGGAAGTCAGTCCGAGACGTCAAGGAGACCTCAATGGAGTGAGATCCAATCGTTCAGCCAACCCGGTTCCACCCATGTGATGTTGCCTGAAAATACATACAAAAAAAGTGGCCAGACTTTTCTCAACACGGTTTTTCCAACTCTCAAGAAACTCGCCCCAGAAAAGGGAAAAAAAATCATCTTAAGAGGACGACATGAAGTGTCAGAATAATAACACAATCCGTTGTGAGTCATGATGGATTTCCAAATAATCTAAACAAACGCAGATTTCTTTCTCTTTTTTCAAGGCTAGAAAGCGGCTTTGTGTGAACATCTCTTTAAAAATGTCCAAAAATGGAGAGGAATTCTGGGAGAATCTGACAGGCTGCCAGGGCAACGAGACCAATGACTGACACATTAACGATAGACAAAGACGTGTGTGTGTGTGCGTGTGCGTGTGCGTGTGCGTGTGCGTGTGCGTGTGCGTGTGCGTGTGCGTGTGCGTGTGCGTGTGCGTGTGCGTGTGCGTGTGCGTGTGCGCGAGATAGACAGATTGTGATGACGGGATTTTAATACCTGACAAATTTAGCCAAACCAAAGCAGACTCTGTCAGATGACTACGAGTATTTAAAGATTAAGTTACTAATTTTCCTATTTAGACGACACAAGTATGTAGAAGCTTAGACGACAATATTACTTTTATTTTTCTCTTTTGTTTTTCTATTTTGTGCGATGGTGGTTTTAGGTGCCAAAAGACTAGAAGTGTGGAGGAGGTTGTCAGAGAAAAGAGGAATGATTCATTGTGTTTCTCTATAATTGAGTGATGCAGACATTAATTGAAGGCTTGAGAGTGAGATCACCTCCTCCTGCACAAGCAAATACATATTTATATTTAGAGGATATGAGCAGTTCTGACGCAAATGTTCCCTTGGTAGTCGGTTTTGTCTCCGGTTTTGTGTCGAGATTACTTTGTTGGAAAGTTTGATCTTGTTTTTATATAATTTTCTTGTCTATTTCTCATAAAATTATAGTATTTTTTTCATCAATACATGTATTTTGTAAATGGAAATGGAAGTCAATGATTGCAAAACGGTGGTTTTTCCTTTAACTCTTGAGACACTTTTGTCCGGATTTTTATATCAGATGGATTTACTAGACACAAAACTAAACTCTACCTTTTTACAGAACATTTATTTTGAGAAAAAAAACGTTGGCTTATTACTGCTATTATTGCACTTGCAATTGTGATTGATGGTTTTCTTTAGGAACTTTTTTTATGGAATTCTCTAACTATTCATTAGGTTGTAAGTCCATTCCCCAGTGTTGCAACCGACAGTGCGAAAGTACATTTTTTTAAAAAGTCAGCAAGAAGAGCAAAACAATGTAGAAGATCAAATGTTGAAATCATCATTTCATTATAGTTTCAATCATTTTATTGTATATAGTCTAAACCCAGTGTCCCATTTAGGATTTTGAATAAAAATGGACTGAACAAACACACTTTTAAAAATGGTTTAAATCATTTTCTTTTATTTATCTTGACGACGAAGACATACTCGCATAAATAAAAGGAAAAAATAGAAATTCTAATCCTACTAGAAAGTTTTAGACTTTGACTTGAACCAGTTGCAAATAGCCAAAATTAAATGACTGTTTATAGTACTACTTACGAGTTCCTGAGGGCCGCACAGATACTGTCAAGAGGGCGGTACGTGGCATCCCACACTTTGCCCAAGTCTAAACTAAAAAATTGATGCGTGTGGTGTCTCCAAATATAGGTCAAAATCATTTTAAATCATGGTGGTGAAGGGTTCATTTCTTTTTTATACATCATGACTAGATATGATGATTTTAGACTTTGGAATTCTGGGTTGTTTCCAGTTAGAAATCCTTAAACGTATGTTAAAAAAGGTTTGTGCAAAGATCTGTCGATTGAGTTCCCAACAATAAAAACATCACAATCCAGCTTCCTGTAACATTTTGACCTTTTTTTGTGGAATGTGAAGAAGAAGAAGGTCCTGCAGTCCGCGAGTGATGCTGTGCATCATGTGAGATCTGTGCGGTGTGTCACGCGCTCTCTTAGAAGATAATATCTCTCACACGGTTACACGTTACAAGAAAAAAAAAACCCATCGGTTGATGATGTCCACATGCTTTTTTTTTCTTTCAAGGGCGTACAGTTTTGGGGGTGGGTTGGGGAGTTCAATACGGGGAGGCAGGAAAAGCAATTTCACTTCACAACATTACACAGAGTAAACACACTAACTGCAGCCATTACCTCCACATTGTCCTCCCCCCCCACCCCCGGCCTTATCTTGTGTGTGCACAAAAGATGCGACGGCAGGAGAAGGAACACTCAGCACACACAGGTAGATGGACGAAATGATCCGGGGCGCCTCATTAGCGGGAAGCGGTGCTCTCCCCTGCCGTCGCCATGGCAACCCCGGGCATCGTCGTCGCAGACCGTTGGGGTTTTTCTCGTCCGTTCGGTCTTCCAGCACATTTGCACTTCATCGCGAGCGCCTCAGATCCTCCCATTTGTTGCGATGACTCACACGCGTCTTTTGTTTGCATCCGGAACAAATAGAAGGGAAGGGGATGGCGTGTGTGTGTGTGTGTGTGTGTGTGGGCAACACAACATGAACACGTGTTGAAAACTCATCCACGTCCAGCATGAAAAAGAGGATTTCAACCAAATCGTCCATTTATGTGTTTATTTTTTCTAGCTACTAACCCCCTGTGATCCGGGCTTTCACCCTGGTGATGTAGCAGGTAGATTATACCCTTTAATCGGCCCTTTGGTCTTAGAGATCGGCCGATGTGCTCGGTCTGTTTCCTGCTTATCTAGGCCACCAGATGTCAAAATCTCTCTGGGAAAAAAAAAAAAAGAAAAAAGAGGCTGTGACTGATGTGAAGTAGCGTGCCAAAACTTTTGCGAGGTCAAATAAAACCCCGGCGTCGGGATACTTCGCATGAGATGTTCAGGTACACCATGTGAAATTCATTTTCAGAACGGGGAGGAGGAGGAGGAGGAGGGGAGAGAACCGGCATAGCGAAAATACTTTCCACACTTCCTGGCAGAATTAAATCACAGTTCTCTCCTGCCATGGCTTAGAGCTGAGTAAGCTGCCTCTCGGAGGACATTCACTCTCGACTGCTTTTTTGCATAAGATAATTGACACGAGTCTTATCTTAATACATGATTTATCCGTTTCTAAGAGGCCAATACAAGTGGGTAAAAAAAAAAGGCTCTTTTATGTTGAGAACACAAATGACCAAAAATTGCAATTCATTTTGCAGCGAGCATATTCCTCTGCTGATATGGAGTGACCTAGTGATACATTTACAATAAAAGAATTAAGTTGTGTTCAATACAATGGGTCACATTCTATTGAAAAGTGAAGCCAATGCACTTTCCACAAAAGGGTTGGCTGCAGAAGGACCAGTAGTAAAGTACACACTGGGTCGGAAATTACTTTTACGGCAGTGGTCTTATTGGTCCGTGAACCATAGCTTATCAGGCCACACATACTGTAAATCCATATCATTTCTGTTCTATTGACTAATACTGTCTGAAATTTGTTTTTATTTTTCTAAAATATGTTGTTGTTTTTTAAGTAACATTAGCCTATGACTCTTGAGACATCAATATGTTTGTTTCAGGCAAGTTTACTCACAAAATAAACCTGTAAACATTCATTTATTCAATCATTTTCTGTGCCGCTTTTTCCCTTATGGGGTTGGCTGGAGCCTATCCCAGTTTCCATAGGAGTGAGGCGAGGGACACCCTGGAAAGGATGCCAGTCATACAAATACTGTACCTACCTAGTACCAACAGACAATTTCCCAATCAACCTCTATATGTTTTTGGACTTTGGGAGGAAACCGTAGTGCCCAGAGTAATTTTTATGTTTTAGTAAAGTTTATTTTTAGTATTTTAATTTGAAAGTAGGTCTGAGAATATAATTCTGAATTTAAAACTGGTCCGCGGTTTAAAAAAGGTTGGGGATCACTTTTTATACAGCATTAAAATAAGAATTCACAGCCTGGTTTAAAGATTTACTTCTTAATTAAGTCTGAGACACGTTCTATCTTCCAGTTTATCATACAGCTTCAACGAAATGGGAGCGGTTTCATCGCCCGATCATAATTCAGCCTGTCCGAACCCCGCTTTTTCATCAGCGTCCCACTAGAAGAGAGCATTTCCTAGAAAGGCCACTAACTAAATTGGCCTGAAAACCGTCCGTTCCCTTAACAAATGGTGGACACGTCCATATTATGGTCAGTCGATGGTTCAAGACCGACTTCCTCTTCATCTTTTTAACCATTCGTTTACATCAGTTACGTCCAAAATTCTCTGGAAACCCCTTGAATGAAGAACTTCCGAAGCGTATGCAAACTTTGCTATTTTTAATTTGACTCCTCACTTATCTTCAACGTATTCTCCAGAATCTGGGAGTCGAAATCTTCCCGGTTATAGATGGTGAAACTTCAGTTGAGGACGTGATAAAGGTGTGATAAAGAAAAAGTGGTGCCGCCCAGGTGAAAAATGCTGACATGGCATATGAGTCACTGAAGCCTCTAGCAGTGAAATGGATTCCAGGGGGAAAAAAAAACGAAATGTTAATTTTTATGAGGGAGAGAGAGAGAGAAGGAGAGGGAGGTATAATACGAATATTTATTGGGTCAGGGTGGTAGGCGGGTGTAGCCAAAACACAACTGTCCTTGAGCAAGAGCTGGATGACACCGTTGGCAGGTTATCAGTCACATGGAACACCACAAATAAAAAGCGACAAACCTGCTTTCGCACAATCGCGTGATGACCTGCAAATGTATTTTTAGACGGAGATCCTCTGGGACGCCTTAACTATCATGAAATATTATTTGTGTGACGTGCAAAATATACAAAAAAAACCTCACTCACGCCACAGACTCTTATAGGCTTATACATATACATCTCCTCACATATGGATGTGTACATGGAGGTTAACCACATGGTTAAGACATGTGATTTGGCTCGTATTCAGAAGAGAAAGACTTTAATCATCGCAATCTTTCCACTCCAGTGTTTCTCCTCCTTGACCCCCCCTCCCTCATCCCCCTTTCCTTCTTTTCAACAAAATATCATGTGCTCTCTGTTTCGATTCAAGCTCAATTACTATGTATTTCTTGTAATTTCTGAACATATGTTTAATCAAAACCACTGATATGCGTATCATCGGGTCCAGACCTTTTATAATGAAGTTAGTTAGAGAAATATGGAGCTGATTTCTGGTCATCTTTACATGTCAACAGCTAATCCTTTTAGCTGCAGATTTCCTCCATGTAGCTATTTTTAAATGTGTTTATTCTACAACATGTGAAAATAGATATGTGCCTAAACATGTGACATGGTAGCGAGTAAGAAGAATGTTGTAAATCTTTCATTATATCATTGAATTAAACTATGATCGAAAACAGTCCAGAGCACCTTCAAGGAGATCATTTCTCATATAAAAATAATATTTCAAACAGTACACGGTTATAAGTACCGTATGCATACATAAATAAAGTTGGATGAAACTATATAAACCAAAGTAATTATGATACATGTATATATTTCCAATTTAAAGAAGTGAGTTAAACATAGGTTTGTCAGGTGGTTAATAACTTAGGTAGCCACACAGGGAATTTAACCTTTACCTGGAGGAGTGAAGACGCTTGGTCGTCAGTTTTAATTGCTAGGCAACCGTTGACGTTTGTATTCCTTAGTTGTCAAAGCTATAGTGGTAGTAGCATAAAGATGAATGTATTGTGGTTTTGAAATGTTGAAGTCTTCCTCTCCAATATGTAGTAAGTCTCTCATAATGACCATGTTTTGAACATATTACTTTATAAATCCCCCTTGTATGAAATCTCGGCGAACGAGAGGTTACTAGAGCGCAGTCCATTTATGATGTAATAATGTCTTCACTCCTCCTCCAGCCGGCTTTAATCACGCCCCACTTTGTTTATACAATGAGTCCCTTGGAGGTAGAGACTGTAGATAGATGGATAGATAGATAGATAGATAGATAGATAGATAGATAGATAGATAGATAGATAGATAGATAGATAGATAGATAGATAGATAGATAGATGACGTGTGGAACCTCAATGCTTGACCAATTACAGCAGAGTGGGCGTGTTTATAGTAAACAAGATTTTTCAGTGGGCGGGGCTTAAGCACATTTTTCTACAGTAAATATTTCAATGAAAAGAGAGTTTTGTACAAACAGACACATACTGATGATACAATAGAGTCACACATCTATTTAAGGGACAATTAAATAAACACATTAGTTGAACTTTAAGTTTACGCTCGTTTTGAACGGTACTGGGTGAGTGAGCAGCAGCAGTTAGAGGCCATACGAGTGAATGATATTTCCTTAAAAACCCTCTTGTATCTCGATTTAGCGTCAGAAAACAGAAGGTCGCTGGTTCGATTCCAGCTCAAGGAAACCTGTGTGGAGTTTGTATGTTCTCCCCGTGTTGCATGGGTTTACTCCGGGCACTCCGGTTTCCTCCCACAGTCCAAAAACATACAGAGGTTAATTGAGACATTTGTGAAATTGCCCATAGGTATGAGAGCATGTGTGAATGGTTGTCTGTTTTTGTGTGTGCCCTGCAACAGACTCGCGTCCTGTCCAGGGTGTCCCCTGCCTCTCGCCCCATGACTCCCTGCGACCCCAACCCCGTGATAAAGCGTGCTGACATGTACTTTCCTGTTGGTGATCACTTCACTTTCCCCTCTTCATCACTTTTCCCCGAGTTTTTCACGGAGCGGGGGAAAAATCGTTATTTTTCATGACCCTTGCCGAAAATTCCGAAGCGAAATATTGTCATTATATCGTCATTTCCAAGCGCTTGCCTTTGAATCCATCTCCTCAGGCATTAGAAGAGTTAACATGGCGTGAAAGAGGCAGTTAAAGTCACTGATTGCGCCGAAGCGTCAGGGCTGTTTTTAAATAACGGAACAGCGTGTTTTACGTGTAAAAAGGCGGCTATTTCGGAGAGGATCACGGGTTAACAAGAGAGAGTCAGTGAGGGATCTCACCGGAGTCTCTGGGGCTCAGCCGTGCATTTCTGATGAGTTTCCTGCTTCAGACCAGCCGGCGACTCCCTGGCACACCAGCATGCGAATGACTCATCACACCGGATCACGTGATCCATCTCGCCATAGGTGCGGTTATATTTACCCACCGGGGGCTTCCCTGCCTGACATTTCATCGCTAAGAAAATCCCTGAGAGGCGTACAAAAGACGGGAAGTCCTTTGGTTTGTTTTAAGATTTGTGGCTTTCGTGCAGGCGCTCATTGTGCGTCTGTCTTTCAGAGCGTTTATATATCGGAGCGAGCGTGAATGTGTGAATGGGAATGTGTTGATTTTTTTTTTTTTCTTCTTCCCCCCGCAGGGCCACCGTTTGACGAGAGATGAGTCATCTGCAGGGAGACCTCCAGAAAAAAGGTTGTTGATTCTGAAGTGCTACGAGCAGCAGATTCGGCTCAGGCGGCGTTCGTTTTTTTTTTCAGCCGTTGTCATGTTTGCTGTTATTTTTTGTTAGCGAACAATTAGCTCTGAGCTGTGTTTGTGGTTCTACAGCCCATGTGTGGGGGGACGACGGCATATGCATAATCAGTGGAAAAATGCCTCAGGGAATTGTTGACTCCATTAATCCATTGCGCAGGGGAGCGTTCCTCCCTCCACGCCCCCATACTCACTTTTATTAGCCCCCCTGAAACAATATGAATGTCATCACGCAACAGCATCTGCATTCATGTGCAAATGTATCTGAACTAATCTCATTATTCTCTCGTCGAGAGGGATCAAACGGCGGCGTAGGACGGGCCGAATCAAAAGTGTCGGTAAATCAAAAGGAAAACATTAATATTATGGCAGCTGGGGATCGTTTGGATAAATGTCCTTTTTTGCTAATGTGGTAGTTGTGACAGAATATGTACAAAGAATATTTGTCAGCAAGTCTATCCTTTATGTAAATACACCCATTAAGCACAGCGCCATCTTAGGAAAAAAAAGTCCCTGCTCTGTAGGCAAATATTATATCGCCAGTATTGTTTATTGTATTGTTTCCTTTAGATATGGTGGATAGATAGATAGATAGATAGATAGATAGATAGATAGATAGATAGATAGATAGATAGATAGATAGATAGATAGATAGATAGATAGATAGATAGATAGATAGATAGATAGATAGATAGATAGATAGATAGATAGATAGATAGATAGATAGATAGATAGATGGATGGATGACGTGTGGTAATGAACCTCAACGGTTCACCAATCAGAGCAGAGTGGGAGTGGTTATAGTAAACAAGATTTCATCTCCAGAAAAACTGTCAAAAATATAGTGTTTTCAGTGGGCGGGGCTTAAGCACATTTTCTAACGTAAACATTTAAATGAAAAGATAGTTTACCACATTATAAAAAAGAGCTACTATTCTGCCTTTTGGCTCCCCCATTTTGACTTTCCACTAACTTTATACTTGAGCCGTAAGTTTGTATCACAAAGAATCAGTTGATACAACATGTATCATGATACAGGGATAAGAATACGTTTATATTTCTAGTATTGTCGAGTACTTGACTCTGGGGTTGCAGATTTTACAGACCACATGACTATTTCTTTAAACCAAAATATGTGCAAACATCAGCTTTAAAAGCTGCTGGGGTCGACTGTATCCTCTCGTCCTCAGTCATTGCCGGGATCTCACAGGATTTTATTTTTCCTTATCTGCGAAGTTTCATTGCAACATAAAATGTGCAAAGAAAGTTAATATTTGCATGTTAAATGCAAATGAAAAAAAATAATTAAATATTTGAAAGCCGAGTCTCTTCATCTATACAGTGTTGTGGAAAAAAACGCGATATATATGCAACCACTCTAGACCTGACAAAGAGCAAAGTGACCTACTTTGTTAGTTGCAACTTTAAAAGTTGACAGGAAGTGGGAAATGAACAACCACTCTGGTATCAGTAGTGCAAATAGTATTGAAGAAGTACTACTGCGGCATCTGTCCCTTGGATAGGGATGTATACCGAAATTGGCAGATGTGATACACAACATCTTTTTACTGTTTTTTCTATTTGTTTCCATTCATATCGCTGCCTCTTTTCTAGACTCGCCTTTTGTAGTTCTACTCCTTTCATTCTCTTTCAAAAATATCCAAATCAAGTGACTCATCCAAACTCACTTAGTCTGTCCTCTCTTGCGAAAAAAAACCCTCCCACGTCTCAGCTCTGTCTCCTTCACTCACTTTTAAAAACATGTGATGTTTGACCCGGGCGAGGAATTGCCCCCCCCCCTCCAGCTTTTTGTTTTTCTCAATGTGTCGCTACAATTATTCGAAGAATCCCTTTATCTTAAAAAAAAAACCAACAACAAGTCCATCCTGATTCTGACTGAATACTTTCATTCAAGCCCATAATGAGCGACGATCATAAGAATGCATCCGTGGTCAAAGCAGACTCAGACCATCTCTTTACATTTAGGTGATGGATCAGCAAGTCTGATGATGAGCCTGTGATCCAGGAGAGACCACCGTCGGATCATTAATCTTCTTCAGTGATCAGGATGCGTGTGAGTACGCTTGTGGCGTTTTCTTTTAAAGATGAAAGTGGTTCGTCGGCGCAGACGTGATGAAGATTCATCAGAAAAAAAGAGAGCTCCGTCCTTCTTGTTTTGTCATACACAACACTGCATGAACACACACACAGGCGATCACACACTCACTTACGGTCCTTCCCAGGGGTCACCTTGAACTGGACAAATTGACCATGGTTGATTTCTTTTCCTTTTTTTGTCAATGCCAGCAAATCTGTCCATCATCCATTTGGACTTTGTCTGGACTTCCATTACTCTTTTTTGTTGTCTTCCATCTGCCTTTCTTTTAAAAGTTACTCCTCGCTCTTATTTTAAGATTCAATTTATCCGCTCTATTACTTTCAGGAAATGGCAACGCTGGAGGTTAAAAAAGTGCCGGAGTAGAATTTCCACGGCCCTGGAAAAGGAATCCTTGAAAGCACATCACAAGTAATGTACCTGAAATGAAAAAAAAAAACACACCCTCTTACCCCATTTATCTTCACCCTATTTTGCCTCCAGTCACTTCTTTCTCCTCCTTTCAGCGCTGATGAATAGAGTGGAAAGTTAGCCATGCTATCGCTTAATGCAGCCGCTGTAGCATTTCTTTAGTCGTTCATTGAAAAAGGCCATTAAGTACTGTTCCGCTTTCTCAAATGTTATTTCCTTTTTCTTTTTTTTCATGTGAACGCCTCACTCGAGTGTTACTTATCGCGGCCGTGACCGATCGTCGTCGCATCAAGGTTGCGTGGGGAGTTAATTTAGGAAGAATGATACTCTGTGTCGCCGAAGAAAGGGAGGTTGTTTATATTAGTTTCAGTGGTTAATGCTTTTTCTTTTTTTTCTTCTTCTCTCCCCCGGTTTGTTCCAGACAGCAACACACGTGCAATCGATTCAAAATAATCACTGCATCCATGAATTGGTGTTTGTTCAGAAAAAACAGCAGGGGTTCTTGAGAAACGAAGGGAAATGTACGGATGTAATGATGGACGCCGTAGAACAAAAGGGCGAATCATAAGCCTGTTTGTGTTTTTCTATGCTCCGCACGATAAATCGTTCTAGAATGAGTCATGATTAGGTTTCATCTCCCCACGTGTTTAATCGCTTTTGACAGTGTACATTCAGTAATGCGTGATCAGCTGCTGACACTCGTTCACATCGAGTCTGAAATACTACCATCACATTTGGATCGTACAAAAAAATATGTATAAGACTTGATTTGAAAATCAAGTACCTCTAGAAAAAACCCAGAAGAAAACAGTTATTTGGCGAATTATTTTAACTTAAATTTGGGAAATCTCAAGTAGTAGTATGTACTACATTTGCTTTATTTTATATTTACTTATACATTTAAAATTAGACGATGTATTGCTGTTTTTTGGATGGTAGTGTAGCATTTCTATTTTGTTACAGTATATTTAGATTAGATTAGAATAGATTAGACAGACTTTTAATCCCTATGGAGATCTTTTTTTTGTTTCATAAAAAGCAAGAACAAAGTGCAAAGTGCAGTATTAATTGATGTGTGAAATATATACAGTTTATATGAAAAAAAATCTCCCAATCCACAAAGACCATACTGTGTAACAAAAAACTATTAATAATATTCGTAAAAAATTAAATTAATAAATATAGTAGTTATATTGAGGCTGCGAAAAGACCATCACGAAACAAAAATAAGAAAATAAAAACACAATACATTGGATTTTTTACATGTTGCAGAATAACTATAGACTTTCAAGGAGGAACAACACAGTTTAAGGTTCAATTTTGGTCAAAATGCAATCAAAATTTGACTTAAATTTTCTCTGAGAGGTCAGTAGTTTATATCACAATTTCCAAGAGGGCAGTCTGAGAGTTTATAAATAAGTAAGTAAGTAATATTTGTAGCGGACACGATCAATTGAAATTAGACGATGTATTGCTGTTTTTTGGATGGTAGTGTAGCATTTCTATTTTGTTACAGTATATTTAGATTAGATTATAATAGATTAGACAGACTTTTAATCCCTATGGAGATCTTTTTTTTGTTTCATAAAAAGCAAGAACAAAGCGCAAAGTGGAGTATTAATTGATGTGTGAAAAAATATACAGTTTATATGAGAAAAAAAATCTCCCAATCCACAAAGAACATACTGTGTAACAAAAAACTATTAATAATATTCGTAAAAATTTAATAAATAAATATAGTAGTTATATTGAGACTGCGAAAAGAAACAAAAATAAGAAAATAAAAACACAATACACTGGATTTTTTACATGTTGCAGAATAACTATAGACTTTCAAGGAGGAACAACACAGTTTACGGTTCAAATTTGGTCAAAATGTAATCAAAATTTGACTTAATAAGATTTTCATTAGGGTCTTCTGCCCACTTAAATTTTCTCTGAGAAGTCAGTAGTTTATATTACAATTTCCAAGAGGGCAGTCTGAGAGTTTATAAGTAAGTAAGTAAGTAATATTTGTAGAGGACACGATCAAGTGGACACACACACAAACACAGACCTTCTTTCTTATTTTCAGTTTATAGATTTAAGCCCTGCTTTTCAAAATAACAGGCGGAACTTGTTTCCAATTTTCTTCCAGACTTGAATTCAGTTTTCCTACAGACTAATCATCTTGTCCAACTGCAAGATAAACATTCTTTATGTTATTGAATTTGGGCCCGGAAACCGTGTACTAAAAAAACCTGTGTGGCAACACAGACGAAGAATATTGTTAAATACTTTCATTTCCTCCCTCTGTGTAACAAAACATCCCTTGCAGAGCAGACCATAGAGCAAAAAAAAAAACGACGCTCTTAACGGTGATCTCACATATCCCGACCGACCGAGTCCTCGTCTTTTATTTTGCCACCAGCTACGCATGTTGGCATGGAAACCATGGCAGATCAGGGGTTCTGTAGTCGGCAACTGGGTCACTTGGAAAAGAGGGGAAACCAGCCCCGACGCGAGCAAATTACACGTTTAAAACTTATATTAGCTTTCGAGGCAGCAGAAGAAAAGAAAAAAGCCCCTTGACCTATTTCACCGGCGGGCAAAAGAATGAGTCTCATTGTTTATGCGCAATATACGAATGTTGCAACGTACGGCTCGCTATTGAGATGATATTTCACATCATTACCAAAAAAATATAAAGCCTTTTATGCATCATTATTAGGGTTTCAGGCTACTTTTTTTTTTTTTTTTATCACGCTGTTGTTGAGTCAGCGTCAGCTACCTGCAGGTGACGGCCAAGCAGACGGTGGCGTCTCTGCAGTCGTCTCATGCCCTGCACGGTGACTCACCACAGCTTAGCCGGACGACTGCAAAACACACACATTTGGTCGAGGACAAGGGAGGGAAAAAAAGGAGAAAACAACAAGCGAGACAACAAAAGGGGGGATGGGAGGGTGGTATAAGAGGTCACTTTATGGAGTTTTTCTTTTAATATCCATGACTGGAAAGTGTTTGTTCTCTGCTTTGTAAAGAAAAATGCCTTACAGGCTGCGAACTAGTCAAATATTGAAAGTTGCTTGAGTTATGTGTGTCTTGGTGCTTTGCCATATTTGGTGACCTTGTGAGAACACTGGGCGATGTGACGCAACCATGCTTCTTTTTTTTTTCTTTTTTTCTTCTCCAAACTTGTGCAACCCCCTACATAAAGAGCTTCTGACAACCATTTTGCAATTAGTAGTAAACACTAATATGAATGATGTAAACAAAAAATAAAGCCGCCGCACTCTCGCGTTCGAGTCTGTCTGAGTGGCTCTCGCTCTCTCTCGCTCCGACTCTGTTTCAGGCTGGCTTTGAGTTACATCATACTTCAGGGAACGGAAGCTCAGATTACAGGAAAGGCAAACACAGGCCTCTGGGGTCTGTGCGAGTGTGTGTGTGTGTGTGTGTGTGCGTGTACGCAGTAACACTTGCTATCCTCTGTTTCTCATATAGCCAATCAGGACGGCCGACATGTTCCTTTTTCCATGGATGCGGTTTTAGTTTTGGGTTCAGATTTCATCACTCCGTTCGGCACACAGTTCCAGGGTTGTTTGCGTAGTTGAAATTTGGGTGATGGGTTTTTGTCTCTGAGCAATAAGTCTTGCAACTTGCACAATATTCGTGAATGCTGGTTGGCTGGGGCAAAAAGTTAGTAAAAATGTTGGCCGGGAAAACTTAACAAAACCACATAGTTGGCGGTTGTTGTTTTTTTTTGTCCTATACACAGAAATAAATGTGACTTTTAGCGAGAACAACAAATCCACATCTGGACTAACACGGCACTAACATGGCCAAAAGTCTGGTCACTGCAGCGTGAAGTATTTGACACATATTTGCTCAATCCGGAGTCTCTGGGGCCGACGTGTCCAAAGTTAAAGAGTGAGTATCCGAAGCCAACGTTGCGTGTCGTTTCTGGAGGCTCGTCGTGGGGACAGCCAGACACCAAAGAACACCCCAGTGAAAATCGTCGGCTGAAAAAAAATCGAATTTGGCAATGTAGTTCTCTTGACTAAAAGCTTGTTCACACGGAGACTCGTCTTTTCCTCCAAGATCTCCAGAGGAAGCTGCTGAAGAAGACCAAAAATGATATATTATTTTTGTTTGTTGCAAGAGCATTACAAGAGCAGCATATCTACCAGAACAAGGAACGTTTTTTTCTGTTTTCTTGTTCTTGGGCTTGGTCTGTATCTTGATCTTTGTCTTAGTGTTTGTCTCCGTCTGTTTCTTTTGGTCTGGGTCTCTGTATTTTGGTCTTGGTCTCCGTCTTTTGGTCTATGTCTCTGTCTTTTGTTCTTAGTCTCTGTCGTTTGGTCTTAGTATCAGTCTTTTGGTCTTGGTATCTGTCTTTTGGTCTTGGTATCTGTCTTTTGGTCTTGGTATTCCGTCTTTTGGTCTTGGTCTCTGTCTTTTGGCCTTAGTGTCTTCCTTTTGGTCTCAGTCTTTAATCTTTGTCTCTGTCTTTTGGTCTTGGTATCTGTCTTTTGGTCTTGGTGTCTGTCTTTTGGCCTTGGTCTCCGTCTTTTGGTCTAGGTCTCTGTTTTTTGGTCTTGGTCTCCGTCTTTTGGTCTCAGTCTCTGTCTTTTAGTCTTGGTCTCTGTCTTTTGGTCTTGGTCTCTGTCTTTTGGTCTTGGTATCTGTCTTTTGGTCTTGGTCTCTGTCTTTTGGTCTTAGTCTCTGTCTTTTGGTCTTATTCTCTGGCTTTTGGTCTTAGTCTCTGTCTATTGGTCTTGGTCTCCGTCTTTTAGTCTAGGTCTCTGTCTTTTGATCTTGGTCTCTGTATTTTGGTCTCAGTCTCTGTCTTTTGGTCTTGGTCTCTGTATTTTGGTCTCAGTCTCTGTCTTTTGGTCTTGGTATCTGTCTTTTGGTCTTAGTCTCTGTCTTTTGGTCTTATTCTCTGGCTTTTGGTCTTAGTCTCTGTCTTTTGGTCTTGGTCTCTGTCTTTTAGTCTAGGTCTCTGTCTTTTGGTCTTGGTCTCTGTCTTTTGGCCTTAGTGTCTGTCTTTTGGTCTCTGTATTTTAATCTTTGTCTCTGTGTTTTGTTCTTGGTTTCTATCTTTTTGTCTTCGTCTGTTTCTTTTGTTATCGGCCTCTGTCTTTTGTCTTTGTCTCTGTCTTTTCAGTGTCAGTTTATTTGAACTTGGACTATGTTATTTGGACTTGGTCTGTGTGTTTTGTTCTCGGTCTGTTTCTTTTGGTCTTCGTCTGTTTATCTTGGTCTTGATCTCTGTCTTCTGAGTGAATAGAAAGCAAGGTACCGTGGACGGGTAAAAATCAACAAACCAAACATCGTTGTAGCGAAACGTAGACACGCCTGTTCGGATATTGAATGTCTTTTTTTTTTTTTCCTCTTAGGTGTGCAGTTTACAACGCTAAATCTGCATAATGACTATGGTAATGAGCGAAGGCCAGAGAGCGTCATCCTCACGCAGGTTGAACAGGAGATAAAGTGGAAGTCAAAACAGAGAGCTCCACAGTTCATCAGGCGCCCCTCTAGCCTCTGCCACTGAGCATGTGAGTTAAATTACTGCTGTATAATTAACACGACCAAATGGGCTCGCAGATGTTCGCAAAGTCAATTGAACATCGCAGACTCTCTCTCGCTCCGTCTGTCCGTCCCTTTCGCTTCACCGTCTCACCCCTGTCTTGCCTTGTCTCCCTTTTCCTTTGGCTATAAGTCAAACATCATGGCTCTCCACCTTTTAAAAAAAAGAAGCGTGATGGATTTTACAGTCTGTTTGATGCCCCCTTATGAGTGGATGGATGGGCCGGGTTTTCAGTTAGCAGCTGCTGATGCTGCCGTTTCTCTCTCGGCATCTCCCGAGATGTCGCACGTATCCATGCACTTCTCACTGTTTCCAGCTATTGATTGGGTTTGCTTTAAAACTGCCGTCAAAGCATCAATCTAATTTTATACATCGGCGCTGACTGGCCCCTTTTTTTTTATTTTTTATTATTCTTTCACACTTTGAGTCATAGTAACACCAGAAAGCTTCACCCACTGCTGCACGTCGGGGTGTTAAGACGGCTAATATCATTTTTTCGATGTGACTCACTGTGCAGCACTTTCAGCCAAATAACCAAAGCACGGCTCGCATTGATGCTGATTTCGGGATAATCGGTATTATGAGGCGTAAAGGCGGAATCAACGAGCGCGGCGAATGGGTTGTATCGCGACGCACTTTTTGGAAATGAGCGCGGATTTGTCGACCTGAAAGCCATGAATCACACACCTTGGTTATTTGTAGTTGAATGACTGATACATGGACGATTAGCAAATAACAGTAAACAAGCTCACAATGAACATCTGCTGGTGCAAACTGGGGATAAAAGAACCGATTTGAGTCATTAATAATCATCTATTCAATTGAATAGTGTAAAAGTCACGTTGATTTCTGAGTCAGACATGTGATGTTTTTGTTTATTTGCAGAATATTTGTGAGCGTGTGTACTCATTAATGTGATAATAAACTATATTTTATCACATGTCTCCCACCCACTGTCGTAAACACTGCTATCTTAACATTCCATCAGAGGCTCCATAGTTCCCTTTTCGGAAATATCTTTTTTCTAAACAATGGGTTTTTCTTAAGATGCAAGTAAAGCAACTAAAAAAATCTAATTTCCTGCGCAAAATTTAAAAAAAGCTAGACCTATGAAAAGTGTGGCCTTTTTAGGTCAGAGTAACTAGAACTGATGAAAATATTTTAATTATTTGTTTTTTAATATGTATTTTCTACCAAAACTAAAGGAAAATCCCAAAGCTTTTGTGAAACACGCACTCTAGATATCATATTATCATGTTAATAATGATTATACTGTATTTAGGACATTTAAATGAAATTAATATCAAATTAAAAGCCTGAAATCACCTGAAGAAAGGCCAATCACAATATCATTCATGTACCTGTTAGACTAAATAATATTTATAAAAGCATGATTATAAAAATCGACCTATAAATCACCATTTTTCAGGTGTCAGTTACTTTTCGTCAACACGAACAAGTGCATTAGTTACATTCAAACACACCATTAACTTTATTATATAAAGTCAAAACAATATTTAAGTATTTCAGTAGAACTATAAAAGCTTTTTTTCCCCCTGCATTACAAAAAGTTGACGATAACCCCCCAAATCATTACCGTGAGCCGGATACCCCAGTTTTCATGCTTGTTTTTTTTTTCTTCAAATTTGACCTACATGGAATCGTGTAGAAAAATAGCTTGCGGTGCATCTAAAGTGACAGTTATCTGTAAAAAAAAATGAGACGTTCTAATAAAAGTCAACACATGTACATTGATATGCTGACTTGATTTCACCCGAACTAGGCCAACATCCCACTTGGCTTCGGGATAGTTAACGGCAAACACACAAATACGCACACACACACACACAGGCTTTACTCAGGAAGGATATTTGAAGGAATTTTGGCAAGAACAGCAACTTCTGCTGATAATTAGTTCAAAAAAATAAATAGTGCACTTGTGCCCAGAGGACTTTTTTTTTAGCAGCGAATCCGATTGAGCTATGATTAATCTATGCTGCGGTTAAATTGAAGTGCAATAAGACACAAGCTTGTCGAAGGCTAATATAAATAGGGGTGGTTTGTGGGGGGGGATGGGACACCATTCTTTCTTTAGTGCGTGTAGATTGAATTCATCCACGCCTCGAGAAGATTCCCCCACTCGCAGCCCCTCTGAAGCCACCAGTCACTTTGTATAATGCAATTCAGCAAGGTGACAATAATGTGGCCGCGCATGCAAAACACGCTGGTGGTATGCAAAACACAGCTGCTTACTCCTTTTCCGACATCGCGCATTGTTTCCCCGAAGCTTGGAATCGCGTCCGCCCTTGACTTGCACCACAAGAGTGTTCATTACTCTCCCTCAGTTTTTTTAATTGCCGTCTCCCACCCCCCTGTCTAGCGTTTGCTTTTCTACTCACAATATCAGACTTTCGGAAGTGCGTTGAAAAGTATGACTCATCCACACATAGAGAGGCTAACTCTGCCACTCTTCTCCATCCCATCATGCATTTCCCCCGGTCCCTGAATATGACAAAAAAAAGGAACGAAAGTGGTTCTAAGAGACGGGGCTCGATGAGGACCGACGTAGAAACCACCGCAACAGACATTGATCAACTTTGACTCTTTTTTTGCGTTCGCATGAATAATCGGAGACGAGGAGGGGTGGAGAGGCAGAATAACAGAGCGGGAGGAAGAATAATGTTCTTGTGATGTGAGGCGTGCGAGGCAAAGAAAAAGCTTCCGAAATCTCTGTAAATAATGGAGTTTTCCCCGGTTTCAACCAGATGTGTCGCATTTGATTCTATCCCGTCCAGACTGATGTGGCTGTGCTAGCTCGCTCCGTTTATACGATGACACCTCGGAGATATCTGACCGCACCATGCTGTGGTTTATGATTATTGAAGGTACTTTCACTGCATTTTTAATGCTATTTTCTCCGAGGTGTCCTCCAAGTCAAATACTCTTCCCAGATCAATTTAGCCACAGAATGATTGAAGACCTATTCAGCTTCTCTCCTTTTTCTGTGTTGTCTTTCTTTCTGTGTATCTGCCTTCTGTTTTTGTTACTTGACATCAGCTGGAACCGATCAGCAATTAGCGCTTTGTCTTAAGCTTCTTGGTTACAGTCCGTGGTGTCAGATTGTCCCCATCTCCGCTATGGTAAAGTTGACTTCCTACAGTGTGCGTGTGGTGACTTTTATTTTTGTTTTTTCTTCAGTACATTCAATTGTGTTGAGTTATATGTTTAGTTTTTCTCTGCAATTGTTCAATTTGAATTAGTCTGATTTAGGCTTAGCCTTTGGCGTTGATCGGCGACCCTCGTTCCTCCTTTTCGTTGATTGTTCGGTTGACTTTATTACTGTTGTCGCGTCATGTCAACCTATCTCCCACCGCTACCGGCACCTGGTTCCAATTACGTCAGCCCTTGCGGTCTAATCAAGCTTTTCGGAATCCTTGAAAACGTCCCTAGCAATAGCTATTAGCGGTAGCCGTCCAGATGGAAGTCTCTATGCTACTGATATGACACTAATGAGGGCGTTCATTACACATCATACTTCCTCTGGCTCTGATTTTATGTTGAGGTTTACGTCTTTTAAGATATATTTAGCTAGTATTCGTACATTTGCATAATAAGGGGCATGGTCAACCGCCTAACTCTGCCTCTTGACCAGAGTCTGGCTAAATCCCTGCAGACCCATTATGGCCGCAAAACGCAGATTGACTTTAAAAGCATCACAGATACGACGTCAATACTGTCTGTCGTCTAAATATGAGAGAAACAGACGCTGTTATGACTGGCGACAAGGTTGAGCTGTCACTTCAAATTGCACTTAGCGACAACACGACGGCGGTGTGAGAGTGTTGAAAGGGGATGTTGTTTTTTGAGTGCCATTACAGGCTGTTTTCAAGTTCTTACCGGATTCTGGTAAGATCTGGTAAGATATGAAATGTTTCTATGGCTTTTCTGTTTAGTGTATGTTTTGTTTTTCAACTATGCTACCGTTACCAAGATTAAATTTGAGAATTTGCTAGCTTACCGAATCTTGAAATGTTCAGAATGTATTACAACTGTTAAAAAAAAACGTAAGCCAGAGCCACATGAAATACCAATTGGTGAAAATCAGGAGTGACACTTCAAAACAAAAAAACGACGTGACATGATAGATTTCTTTCAAAAAACGGCGAGTCCAAGCGAAAAAGGCTACTGTCCCGTGCTTTTTGTGATTGAACACACATGTGACTTTCAACGAAGTAGAAACAGAGGAACTTTCTCCCCGGAGTTCAAATATATGCGAGGGCCGTCTTCTGCACATGCTCTATCATATTCCGACGAAAGAATCAGACTGAAAACCTCCAGACGGAGTTCCTGGCAACTGTTCTGTTGTCAGCCAAAGATTTTAAACATGATGTACGTTTTTGTTTTGTTTTTTTTGCGGGGAGAATGTTAAAGAAATTCCTTATAAGGATGTATTTGAGCCAAAGTAAAACCAGGACATAAAGTGCGAAGACTTTTTTTTTTTTTTGATTGCTTTGTCTTTGACACTGAAAATAATGGCAGGGCTTGTTTTCTATTAATTATCATGATTAGCATTTAATGGAAGCAATGAAGATGAATGATCAGTTCGGTTTAATTTGCAGTATTTCACGTCTCCACACATTAAGATGAATGATGCCGAAAAATCGATTTCGGTAACAAACACACACATACATACACGCCTCTCCATCATACACATATACCTCTCACTCAGCAAGAAAAAAAAAACCCGAAATGATACCGTCTGAATTAACTACTCATTCATACGTCCGAGTTTTGACTTTAGCATCGGTTCCTCCTGCGCCGACGGCTCGTCCCTCAAAGTCAAATGATGCAAATCTATGCAAAGTGTTCACAAATCACCCGTGAGTAATCCACAGAGGCCACCTGTTAACCAGACATTTGTCATTTTTGCGAGATGATGTAAGAGCGTATCGGACACGGTGGCAAAAGAGGAAGGAAGGATGGATCGGTAGAGGGTGAGCCGAGGACGCCTGAGCGGTCGACCGAAAGTTGGACACGGTGAATATATTAGAAGGTTAATTTTTATTGGGAAAGATGAGCAGTTTACTGTCGTTCGTTGGCGGTGGGCCATCTTTTACTGCATTGCAGTATATCACCGCCACAACAGTGTATGGGAGTCAAACATTTAGCCCCCCCCCCCGTGTCTTTGATAATCATTGAACACAGTGAGAGAGACCAAATAAATTCAAAACTGTTGCCTCAGTGCTTCAGGAGGCATTAGAAGGGTGAATAATTCACATAGACTTCTAGATTAAAATGTAATAAATCATCCTGTTCAGGGCAGGCCCAAATGGATACAGAATCTATAAACTCTGCAAAAAGATGTTTTTTTGGGGGGGGTGGGGGGCGAGATATGATTGATAGCAATCTCATGAGGCTGTACATGTAATCACTCTTCTTTCTGCCCGAAACCCTGACTCATTCACTTTCACTCCTCCGTTAAACAAAAAAAAAAAGCCAAGTCGGCATTTAATCTGGTGATTTAATTACCGTAAAATATGAGGATTGAATTAGTTTTAACTTTGCAACAAAGTAACTTTTTTTTATTAAGCTAGTTTCCACATAGTTTTCCTCCATTCTCTCCTTATAAGTTAAACTCAAGGTTGAACATGCCCTGCATTTGAAATCGTGTGACCTCCAATTTCACTCCGCGCAGCCTCGCCATCCCGCGATTGCTCTGTAAATGTGTCAGCGGGATTAAACAAAAGAAATAAATGCACGTCATGTCCTCTCAGGCGTTGAGCCTTCAGTGACGAGACATGAGGTTTAACTCATAATCCATATTGCCGATAGGTCAGGTGACCCCACCCCTTACCCCCCCCAAGAGCATTCTGACCTGCTCTAGTAGAAGAACTTACATTTCCTCGATCCTTAAAACTCTGAATTCGCTGCCAGTTTCTTCCAGGATCCATTTTGGTTTCTAAACTAATTTATTCAGACAAAGTGAAATAAATGGTTTCCAAAAAAACATCCGTGATTAAACACTGGTATGTGTAATGCTGGATGTCAGGAAAACTGCGATATTTAGTGCTACATTTCTTGACTACTATCAAAAGATTCTCTGTCAACTGAACCATACATATGGGTTGTAAACAAAGTGCCTTACAATAAGAGTCCTCCGAGAAAAAGCACTCGCCGACAGTCCAGTAGGAATATTTCAGCTAGAAAAACGATGACCCAAATATTGTCGTGGATGACAGTTTTCCAATTTCTAAAGCACAGAGAAGACGTAGAAAATGTTCTGTCTGCCATTTGATTCATTTACGTCAATATTGTCTATTTCCATACCTAAATATAGCACAAGGTCTGTCACTTATCTTGTGGTAAGAACGCTTCTGACCCAGTGTCTAGCACCTTAAAGTTTGTCAAAAAAAAGCTTCTTAAAGTGAAGGGGGAAGTGGTAAATACAACTTTTAATCCAAATATTTAGAGAGATTAATTCACCCTGATGGTGTATATATATATATATATATATATATATATATATATATATATATATGTATGTTTCAACTATCTGTATGTTTCTGTATGCATGTTATTATTTGTATATTTCAAATACTAAAAAGCGTACTCTTGAAATTATGGGCAAATTAGTTATTAGAAATACATGAACGCAAACACAGATGTTCAGTTTGTGATGTTCCATATTTTATTCATGAGAAAATCAAAGGATTTTGATAGAAAGACTCGTATTTGTGTGACTGTGGACCGTTCCAACACAAATAGACCAGAAACATCATGGTAAACAATGGATTTGATCCAAAAAAGTAGATGACTTTAAAGTCCTAAAACCTTGCTTCAATTTCCTTGAGTTGTCTTCACTGTCTGTTTGCTTTATTACTTATTTTCTGGTCTAGTTGTCATGTTAACAGAAATCCAAATAATATACTTTTTACATGGCATCCCATGAAAAATAAGTTGGTGGTGCGGTAGCCATTAGTTTTTTCTTTTTTCTTTAACTTTTGGGTACTTCAACTTGTTGGATTTATGAGTTCTGGACGATATGGAGCTTAAATTCATGTGTTTGTGTCTTCTCTTCTTCTCAATCATGGACTATTATAACAGTTTATTTTCATATCTAAACAAGAAGAAGCTGTCTCGCCTGCAGTTAATACAAAACTCTGCAGCAGGAATTCTGACCCGCTCTAGTAGAAGAACTCACATTTGTCCGATCCTTAAAACTCTTCACTGGCTGCCAGTTTCTTTCAGGATCAATTTTAAAATTCTGGTTCTTACTTTCAGATCTATTCATGGTCAGGCTCCTCCTTACATCAGTAATCTGATCCAGCCTTACACCCCAGCTCGGGCTCTGAGGTCTGTGGATCAGAATCTACTGATGGTTCCTGAACATGCTTCCGGACCAGAAGAGAGAAATCCTTCCAGGCTGTTGCTCCTAAGCTTTGAAACGATCTTCATCTCCCTCTGTGTTTGATGATCTACTGACTCCTTCAAGAAACATTTTAAGACATTTCCTAATCTTAAGGGACTCCTGGCTTATATGGTCTTGGCCTTTTTATAGTTTTTAAACTTGTAGGTATTTTTAAATGTGTATTTATTTTGATTGTTAAAGCGCTTTGTGAACCTGGTCTAGAATGACACTTTACAAATAACTATTATTTACTTACTTACTTACTTATCTGGATCATAACATTCTTAAGCTATTTTCTACGTCTAAGTCCAGATAGAAGATCCAAGTTGGAACAGGTCCTCCATTTCTAATGGTTTCTAAAAGTTCCTTCCTGAAAAAGTCGGCCTTTGGTCTAAATAATGAAACTCTGATGCAAATACAAAAAGGTGATCACAAGCAAAGTTGTTAGTGTGAGCTCACAGCAGGGTATTTTTTCCTTTTTGGTCTCATCACTGTCAGATAACTCCTCATCCCTCGCGCCCCTAAGCTCCGGTTTTTGATCTTCAAAAACATCTGCGCCGGGTGTCACTGCTGCGGCAACTTGTTGCGGAAGGTTGCGCGCACGGTAAACACCCGTGCAATATTTTTTTTTCCACGAAATCACATGACATCTCGGGGCCGTCTTATTACTTCCAAGGGTAGTCTCGGTGTTTCGCGGCCCCCCCCCTCCTCGGGGGTCGGGGCGGGAGCCTGAAGTGTAGTCAGTCCTCATCAGCAACAATCAAGGTGAGGTCCCTCTCCCCGGGCAAAGTCGAGCCACCAGCCACTTGTTTCTCACTCACTGGCCTCCCTTGCATCATGCTTTTTCGGATCATAGCGCACAACAAGAAGGACGGCCCGGCTGCGGGGTGAGGCAAAAACCGCAAAACTTTGCATCAGGACTTTTCGCTTTATAACCGGGGCGTGTCTAGGCGTTTTTTTTTTCTCAAGGTGTATTTTTTTTTTTCTTCCCCGCAATCCTCTGTTCTGCCTCCGTAGGCCGGGAGATGTCAAGATGTATCAATCGCGATCATCCAGGTTGGAGAAGTCGCGGCGCTCCATCACAGGCCCTGTCGGCTCCACTGTCTGGATTGAGCCGTGATGAATGGAAGCAGCTCTTCCCTTCCCTCCGCCCCGCCGTCAGGAGACAGGATTTCCTGTGGCCCTCTCCATTAATGCATTAAAAACCAGCCCACTAGCATCTTCGGAGAGACATGATGTGAGGCATGTGAGACACCACAGATCAGCGTTTCCTGTCTTCCAGTAAGGAGCGAATGAGATCATGTGACCTTCCCAACAAGCCATGAGACTAGAGTGGAGCATCAAAGACAGGCTATATCTGAACACAGTGTTCGGATGATTTTACACCACATGGAGAATATTAACAGAGTCATATCGTAATATAAATACTCCATAGTCATGTGTTGTTTTTTGAGAGCTTTTGTCTTGTGTTTTATTTTAATTATCAGGGGGAAAAAAAGGAAGGTTTCATAACCTATTCTGTCAACACTCAGTCTGGTTCTGCTCGAGGTTTCTGCCTTCTAAAAGGATGTTTTTTTCCTTCGCCACTGCCACACTGTGATTCATTCATTGTTGAGTTCCTGGGATCAATTTTAAACTGTAATGTGTCTTGAGATATCTTTGTAATGATAAGAAGCTTTAAATATAATTGAATTGATTAACCAAACTTTTTACAGTATTTAAGTAGTTTTTGCGCAATTAAAAAGTCATAATTAATACGTTTTTATTCCCAAATCTTCGTGGTGTCAGTTGCAGGATAAACAAAAATAATGCTAATGAAGCATCACATTAAAACAAAGAAAATAGCTTAAAATTAAAAATTATTATACTTCATGGTAATTTTCTATATAATACTGAATTTTTATAGTAGTTTAGGAAATTAGGTATTTTCATGTGTTATGCATTTGGACTGTGCTGGGTATTTTTTTTAAGAACAAGATTTTTTTGGGGGACTTTTTTTTTTACTGCGTTTTAATTTCATCGTCAACAAAGAAGTTGTGGTTGTGTTATCACCTATGTAAAGTTATTTGTCACGTTTACTGTTATTTAATTCTTATTTATCTACTCTACATGTATTGTTTGATTAAATGTTTAATATAATTAAGTTAATTTATTTTCTCCTTTAGTAACTCAGTCACTAACTCAAACACGTATTATTAGTTTAAGTTCTTAATCTCTTGTTTTTGGAACAGCCTCTTGATATCAACCATCTATTAATCATTCTCTTATTCCAAGTACGTCATATCATTTTGGTGAACGTTGGTAAATCAGTAATAAAAAGGTGTTTAAAGATCTTTGTTAGTCAACAGTGCCAGAGGTTAACTTGTGCCATGTATTGCATGTACATATAATGCTTCCTTTTTGAAAGTATTTAAAGGATGTTTTGACTTTTGATAGGATTTATCATGACAACATTGAGGGAATAGCATCCTTAGGTGTGGCTAGTAGGTCTAACAATATTATTCTATAATTCCAGTGAGACCTTTGTTTAGAGACCAATAACTGTATTCTTTTTTATTTTTAAATTATAGTTACAGTTCCCTTCACAGAAATAACAATTCAAATGTCAAGATTTGGTGCTAAAAATCCAATATGATGCTAATGTTCTTCTACACAATGTTATTGTGCACATGTGTGTTTGTGTCTGTTTTTTTGGGTGGATTTTTAACTCGACGCACTTGGGTAGTGTTTTGGTCTCAGCTGAGGCAGTTACGCCTAAAAAGTGTTTATTTCCTGTTTTTTAAAAGTGCATACTCACTGAGCAGACATCTTGTTTTTTCTGCGAACAAATGTAAAAGACCTTGACCCAGAGATAACACAAGGGATACCACAAACACATTTGTTTTCGGGCCTTCGGGTCGCCTTGACCCAGAGATAACACAAAGGATACCACAAACACGTTTGTTTTCGGGCCTTTGGGTCATTTTGACCCAGAGATGAAACAAATGATACCACATACACATTTGTTTTCAGGCCTTCGGGTCGCCTTGACCCAGAGATAACACAAGAGATACCACAAACACATTTGTTTTCGGGCCTTTGGGTCACCTTGACCCAGAGATAACACAAGGGATACCAGATCAGTGATGTAAGGAGCAACCTGACCATGAATAGATCTGAAAGTAAACCAGAATTTTAAAATTGATCCTGAAAGAAACTGGAAGCCAGTGAAGAGTTTTGAGGATCAGGGAAATGTGAGTTCTTCTACTAGAGCAGGTCAGAATTCTCGAATAATTAGAGTTCTGAATCAACTGAAGGTGAGACAGATTGTTTAAGCGCTTTGTGACCCTGGTCTGGAAAACCACTCTATAAATATAAATAACTTACTTACTTACAAACACATTTGTTTTCAGGCCTTCGGGTCACCTTGACCCATAGACAAAACAAGTATAAGTTGTGACGGCATCCATCTTTTTTTTTTCTTTTCTTGCACAATATCTCAGTTTTAAATGGAGCCATCCTGTCTTTGACAACCATTGGCGTGTAAGTAACATGTTACCACACATTAAATCATGCGAGAGGTGTCGAAAGAAGCGAAGCCAATCCACGCTCACTTAATCCTAACTTTGTGTGAGAAAAAAACAAGCCTTAAAACAGATGTACAGCTTAAAACTGGGGAAGAATTCCAACATGATTGCACGCTCTCTCTTTAAAGCGACGTGTAATTACGTCCGACTTGATTCAGCTCGCGTCAAAAGGCTTAATTCGAGATACTTTGACTCGTTTTTTTTTTCTTTTCAAAGCCTGAAACATGAGTGAAGGTGATACACCGGTCGATGTTCCGCCAAAGAGCTCCCAGTATCACTTTGAAGCGGCTTGTTGTGCAACACCGGCATCATTTTTGAATTTGTTTAACGTTCCGATGGTTGCGTTTTGTCACATGACAGGCCCGAGCTTGAAAGCGGCGGCTCTGTTAAAAATTTAAATCTGAATACGGATTTCTCTTTAAATCCCCCCACCCCCGAAACCCACCCCTGCTTGTGCTACTGTCTGCCCTTCTGGTTTTAAATAAAAAGAAATCCTTGACACGCCTCTGGCCATCACTTTCATGCCAGCAGCATAAACATGTGTTCGACAGGCAGGAAGAAAGACAGGGAGATTGTCTTCTAATCCATTCTGGTTGGTAGAAGCCCCCACAGCAAGCAGTAGTGGTTCTGTGAACGTGCTTCACACACCATAGGCACACACACCTGCACACACACACACACACACACAGATGAAGAGCCACAGTGGAAACTGTGAGTCACAAGCGCTCGTTTGCCATTCTAAACCTAAATCATTGTGGCGTTGAGTCACTGCAGAGTTTCCTGTGTGTTTGCATGTGTGAGCGTGGACAAGCTCAATCGGTCTGGACTCAATTTAGACCCCGTTTGTTTTTCACACACTCGCTCGTCCCATCCGAGGGTATATTGTGCTTTCTATCATGAGTCCACATGTTCCTCTTGTGTGCAAACCAAACACTGGAGATAAAGTCACTTCCCCCTAATATTACAGTTTTACTGGCGTCTCTTACGCAGACCTGGAGAAAGTGCAGCAACATGTGACTGATCATGTAGAAATGCTAACTGATAACTTGATTGTGTGTGTTTTAAATTATATAAATAAATTAAAATAAACATGCTCAAGAGTAAATATGATCTGACTGATCATGTAGAAACTTTATTTTGTGTATAATAATTTTAAAAATAAAACTTATAAAAGTAATTCATTTTAAGATTTTTCTCTTCGTTTTCATTGTTTTTAGATTATATAAATAAATGGTAATAAAAATGCAATAATACAATGTTTGTTGTTTTTCCATAATATCTTGACTCCCAAACAAAAGTCACAGAATATAATGGAACGTAGAAAAAAATTGTTTATAAAGAAAATAAATAAATTAACGACCATTTCATTTTGTGTATGTTAATTATTTGAATATAACTTTGTTTTGATTGGTTTTCCACTTTGTTTTTATTATTTTTGTTAGTTTTTCTTACAATAATAATGATTTAAAAAAACGTTTATTTATTTATTTTTTTGATTCGAAATCCCCCCCATAAAAATCCAAAGAATATAATGTAACATGACTTTTTTAAATAAATAAAATAAAAAATAAAAATAAATTAAGAAATAATAATAAGCTCTCCTTAAAAACTTCAGGGTTTCTATCGTTTTATTTTAAAGGGTGTTTAGGCACTCTTCAAAACGGATAGGATATGTTAAAGAACAGATTTACAGTTAATTGTTATTAATACTGAATTCTTATGATAGAAATAATCATCACACATCAATTAAAGTTAAATTTATATTTACTTATTCACATTTTTTACAGCTGCATTTTCCATTGTTATTTAACTTTTGGTTCATTTATTTTTCTTATTTCTTCCACATGTATCAATAGTTTAAATAGATACAGTTCTCAAGCAGATGTGTGACATTCAAAAAAAAAATTGACTGAATTCTAAAACACTTAAAAAGCGCTTTATAAATGCAAATGACTTACTTACTTATTAACTGTTATTTAATTCACATTTATCTTGTCTACATGTCATGTATTATGTGATTTTTTTTTTTTTTTTTTCTAAATTAAGATATTTAATTAAAACTGAGTCTTTGTTTCTCAGGAGGTGAGATGTTTTGTAATTATTTACTTTTCTCAGATTCTTGTATTGTATCATTATTTGATAATTGAGTTCTTATAGACAAAACCACAGGAAAAACACAGAGTTGCTAAAGAACTTTTAAGTCAGATGCTAACACGTTAGACCACCCAGTTTCCTTATCACAATAGCAGTTTTTCCCCCTCAACATTTTAAATAATACATCATGAAATAATATCATTGATTCCCGGCCAAAAGTAGGAGTGCTGATGTTTACGACTTGTTTGGGCTGAGAGTGCGAGAGCTTCACTCCACTGACAAGGCAGGTCTATTTGCAGCAAACGTTGAGTAACACTGAGGGGGATTTTTATTTCTCTCTTATTACACATCTCCCTCCGTCTCGGCTTGTCTTCCACGGAGGCCCGAAAACGCAGACGACGCACACTCGCGCTGCGACGGCACATATCGAGGTTGACATGTCAACATGACTCTGGTCCGCAATCAGACATTTTTCCGTGGAGATAGTCAGACCTTTTAACATTCCTGTTGTACCAACAACAGCGGCGAGTTGCTCAAACACTCTCACAGAAAAAAAAAAAAACCCCGGTGAGGAGGAGGGGTTGTGTTGAGGGCAAAACGACCTGCAGCAGGTCCGTGGTGTGTTTGTGGTCGCACTAGCTTGATAAGCAGGGTATCAACACCGAAAAAAAATGATAAGACACAAAAGCACATTGTAATCCGTTTTGAGTTCAGTCTTGTTACAAAAATGTAAAGATAGTAACGATCCAGCCATGCTGTACACCCTTGAAGCCATTTTTAAGTCATTTTCATTCTCTTTTAAAAGGTTTGTGAAGAATGTTATGAAATCAGTCTTTAGATCTTAAGATACTGTTTCGTCTAACAAGGTCTTTTGAGGACGTACAAAGGGATGGTGTGTCTACAACTTTCTGCTGCAATGATAATGCAATATAGGCCGAAATTTACCGTTAAAGGGAAGATTACTTACAGTGAAAATGCTGGATGGATGAGTGGATGGATGGATGGATTCCAGTTCGCAGCAGACAATAGTTTCATAAGAACAAAGCACAAATAAAAGATCAAAGTGCAAAAAGAAAGAACACATACCCTATATATAAAGAATATAGTTGGATGGATGGATGGATTCCAGTTCGCAGCAGACAATAGTTTCATAAGAACAAAGTACAAATAAAAGATCAAAGCACAAATAGAAAGAACATATACCCTATATATAAAGAATATAGTTGGATGGATGGATGGATTCCAGTTCACAGCAGACAATAGTTTAATAAGAACAAAGGTCAAATAAAAGATCAAAGCACAAATAGAAAGAACATATACCCCATATATAAAGAATATAGATGGATGGATGGATTGATTCAAGTTCGCAGCAGACAATAGTTTCATAAGAACAAAGAGCAAATAAAAGATCAAATTGCAAATAGAAAGAACGGATACCCTATATATAAAGAATATGGATGGATGGATAGATTCCAGTTCGCAGCAGACAGTAGTTTCATAAGAACAAAGTGCAAATAAAAGATCAAAGTTCAAATAGAAAGAACAGATACACTGTATATAAAGAATATGGATGGATGGATGGATTCCAGTTCGCAGCAGACAATAGTTTCATAAGAACAAAGCGCAAATAAAAGATTAAAGTTCAAATAGAAAGAACATATACCCTATATATAAATAATATATATGGATGGATGGATGGATGAACTTTATTGATCCCTCTGAAGAATTCCTTCGAGAAATAGTTTTTCCAGCTCACAGCAACACATATGATACATTCATGAAACAAGAGAAAGAACAAAGTGCCATAAAAAGAAAGTGCAAGATGACACAATCTACATCTAAAGATAAAGAACATAGATCAAAGAAAAATAAAGACAAGCATACAAAGATTAACATGGAATAGAATCATCTTTTCACTCCACTCCTGCCGCCAAACTCAGAATTAAACAGCCTAATAGTATGAAGAATGAATGAGTCCCTGAGTCTATTAGTGTTGTATCTGCATATATACCCCAAAAAAGGAAAAACAACAATGGGGTAATTTATTTATTCATCCACCCTTCATATTTCTTATTAAATATGTCATAATATTGCAGATAATGCTTGTTGTGTATAAAAGGTAAATGACAAAATAAATGGATAATATTGAAAAAAAAGTGCATTTGTTTTTGTTTTAATGAACAGAGTAATTCATTATACATAGTTTCACCTTTTTTCTTCCACATTTTCTGTAATGATGTTTTGTAATTTAAAGTGTTTAAACATGATGTTACAGAAGTAATGTTGTGTGTATTTTCGTTAATGTAATCATTCATTTGTTCATTTTCTTTACTGCTTAATCCCTTACGGGGGGTCCCGGTGGACTGGAGCCCATCCCAGATTCTACGGGCGAGAGGCGGGGGACACCCTGGACAGGACGCCAGTTTGTCGCAAGGCACACAAAGACCCACAACCATTCATGAACACACTCATACATACGGACAATTTCCCCGTGTTCCCAATCAACCTCTGTATGTTTTTGGTCTGTGGGAGGAAACCGGAGTGCCCGGAGTAAACCCACGCAACACGGGAAGAAAGGTCATAAGTAGTGACAAGGTAGAAAACCGACAACCTTCTTGCTGTGAGGCGATCGCACTAACCGTGTGCCAAATGTAGTAAATAATAAAGATTATAATTATAACACAATAATCTTTCCCCATCAGAGATATTGACCAAGAGGCAGAAAAAAACTGCTTAGCTTCTGAAATGTCAAAATAAAATTTCAACACGCCCGGATCTAACTGGACCCAAATGGCGTAATGACTGGAGACAGGGAATCTCGACACAACGAAAGTCATTTAGCAATTTATTTTAAACGCGTACAATAACAACAACAGAATCGAGAAGTTGAAACATAAAAAAAAGGAAGCGGTAGGAGGAACAATACAAGTGTTTAAAAAAAAACCATATAGGAGGAAACAGAAAGTGCACGTAGGTTGAAAAAACACACTCACAGATTAATATAGAAAAGTTTAAATGTTCTTGGAAATAACTTGGCGAGGTCAACTTTAGAACCGCGGGAGATGATGTGACACCACGGACTGGAACCACGTAGCTTCATTTGTGACTGAATCGTTTATCACCGATTGGTTCCGAGGAAAGGCAATATCCAAAAAACACTTTAATACTATATTTTAAATCAACAGACAAAGCAGGATTTAGAAAAAAAGAATATGCTTGTATAAAGGAAGTAGTTTATAGTTAGTTTATCTCAATATATTCTCTATAAATCAGTTTTTGAATCTTTTTTTGATTAGAAATTTAAATCTGTACAAAAACAAGATGCATTTCCTGTTTTTGACGATTAAAACAGGAAAAATTCCACCACCTTGAATGTTCAACTTTTACAATTTTTAACAGAGTTAACTTGGCGAGGTCAACTTTAGAACACGGGAGATGATATGACACCACGGACTGGAACCACGTAGCTTCATTTGTGACTGAATCGTTTATCACCGATTGGTTCCGAGGAAAGGCAATATCCAAAAAACACTTTAATACTATATTTTAAATCAACAGACAAAGCAGGATTTGAAAAAAATATGTATATACTTGTATAAAGGCAGTAGTTTATAGTTAGTTGATCTCAATATTTTCTCTATAAATCTGTTTTTGAATCTTCTTTTGATTAGAAATTTAAATCTGTACAAAAACAAGATGCATTTCCTGTTTTTGACGATTAAAACAGGAAAAATTCCACCACCTTGAATGTTCAACTTTTACAATTTTTAACAGAGTTTAAACAGATAAACTGATTTTTAGAGGGATCAACATTTTGTTAGTGCCATAAAGAAGCAATGTATCGCTGCATTCAATGTATTCAATGTATTCAATGTATTCAATGCAATGTATTCTCCACCATGATTGCTCAAAAAAAAGAATCTTTATGTTAAGAGGTCGGCTCAGCCTTCGTTGGACTCCGGATTGATTTGAGTCTCTGTAGGAGTGATTATGAGACAGGAAGGTGGGAGGCTTTGAAACTGAAACCAGCAGCAAGTGGAGTCAAACGCATGTACAGCCAACCGCCATCAGCCTACTGGCTCTCGAAAAACGCCTCTGACCTTTCAGAAGGATGTGGAAATTATTGCTTCATAGATTTCTACATGACTGCGCAACACTGAAAACTTGAAAAAAAACTAAACTTTAATGTGATTCTTAAGTAGAAGACGGATCCAGGGTTTGTTTTTTAAGAACGATGCGGGTCAGAGCGAGAACCTGCTGCTTCAGGTGCTCGGACCAGAGGAAGTAAAGCGGGTGAGTCATCCCCATTGATGAACTTAACAGCCATCAATTCCACTCTATAGAGCAGAACCCACTGCACTTCAGCTGGACTTCCTCTCCGACTCCCCCACTCCCCCCCTCTGCTCCCCCTCCTTCCAGCAAAAAGGCCTGGATCTTAAATTAGAGCCGTGGCAGTCGGCCCAGTGTGAGGGTGGAATGGAGAGCTTGGCTGCAGCCATTCACATCTTTGAACGTCTGACTCAATGAAACTGATGGAGACAACCTTGTCCGTCACGTATCAACGCCGAAATAAACACCCTCTCATTTTGGTCCTGACGAGATTAACACTCGGATCTGTGAGGAGCAGTCGGACTATAGAACAGTGTTTTATAACAACACATATGGAAGTGTTTATTTTAATAACTTTGGAAATGGTGAAACATAACGTTCAGTGTGAGTCTGTGTTCGTGCACACGTTACCCTCGGGATAATAAAACTTATACAGCAGTAGTTACAAAAACTAAATCAAGATTTGTTTAATTTAAATTTAAAGACAAACCAAATGTGATTAATATTAATACTAATATGATTTGTTGTCTTGATCTCATGTTGTACTAAGGAAGTGTTGCATTCTGAGATTATAAGTGAATAACCCTTATTAGTCATAATATATTCATAAGTCTATCACAACAAATGTATGTTTTATGTTGCGTTGATCATCTTGTTGTGATGTTGAGTCACACTCTAAAGTGGACATTGATTGAAAAATATGAGTTATTATATATTATTCCTCTCGATTGCTCTAATTCAAATATGAATATTCAATTTAAATGGATGTAAGTATTATCTTGTTCCCTTGGTATGGCTTTGTATTTCGTATCATGTAACACAGGGTCAGGAGGTACTTTTTCTTTATGTTTGTTCATTTGTTCATCTATGAGTTTGCTCCATAAAAATCAACATTTAGTTGCATAGAATACGATTTGTTATTTATTAATGAGCAACTAATTTGAGAACCCAACTCTCCTGACTCATTCACATGTTTCAAATGTTAAAGTCTTCCTCTACAAGATGCAGTAAGTCTTTCATCATGACCATGTTTTCAACGTACTACTATATAAAGTTCTCCCCAATCTGAAATCTTGGCAAACGAGAGGTTACAGGAGCGGAGTCCATTATGACGCAATAATGGCTTCGCTCCTTCTCCGGCCAGCTGTAATCACGCCCCCGCTTTGTTTATACAACAAGTCCCTTGGAGGTGGATTTTACTATTTTCTTGTCATTTAACGTTTGGTTCAATAATTTATCTTAAGATCAGTGTTTTCAGTGGGCGGGGCTTAAACATATTTTCTATTTCTATAAATATTTAATTGAAAAGAGAGTTTTGTACAAACACACACATACTGATGATACAATAGAGTTGAAGATCTTTTAAAGAGACAATTCAATCAACACATTAGTTGCCTTTTTATTTATTCATTCAGTGGCCCTTTAAGTAGCTTAAAACTTAAAGTATAATTTTCTAATTATTATTTAAAACATGGCATCAAACTGTATATAAGAAAAAGAGTTACTTCTTCAGTATCCTAAATTGTCCTTAATCCTTTAGATTCATTGGCTGATTTGTATTTACTTATTATAAGCAAATAATATGTCATATCTTATTTCTTTTTACTTATTTTCGGAGTTTCCACTGTCAAAAGTGTTTGAATTTCTGTGTCAATTTCAAGTCCTGGGAACTTGTAATGTTCTACCATCTTCAATCAATTATACTATTCATTTGATTTCGTTCTGTGTTTCCAGCCGTCTAAAATTAGGTCACTGGCAGAGAAGTTCATATCTCAACGTTTTGTTTGTCTTGTTGCCTCATGTCCTCTGATTTTTAATATTTGAACATGGAACAAGTGTTTCACAAACAGTAGTAATAATGACCTACAATGGTGAAAACATTCTTCCGTGGCTAATCTATAACGTAACTTCCTCATTTCAAAGGTCAAGTTTGTCAACCCGAGTGACTTTACCGATCGATAGATTTTCCTTTTCTCATGGAGATCCAATATCTCTGCCTAGATTATCTCTTTAAATATCTGTCGCTGTGATTTCGCCGTCCGTAAATCAAAACTACCTCGACCTTTCTCCTGCTCCTATAGGTCAACCATTAACCAATGGAGTCGGGCCAAGAACCATCATGGTTCAAAATCGTCATGCCACCTGGGTCAAGTGTGTAGTCGCGTGTGCGTCTGTATACACACTCTGATGTCTCAATGGTTAACAAAGACATCAAACTTATTCCACCGCACACGGTGTAATATCTCTCGCTCTGAAATCGATATTAAGTCGAAGCCTTATTGCATTTTATAAGATTCCATATTTTCTTTCAGTCCCGTCCCCTTTGTTTTCCGCACCTCCATAATGTGATGCTATCACTGTCAGAAGAGATTGCTTTTTGGGGGTGGCGGGGGGTGGGGGAGGCGGTCCCTCATTTCTTTTGCGGTTATTACATCTGAAGTCGCTACTCGGGTCACCTCAACATATTGCACAGGTTGTAGAAACCCATCTGTTCAGTATCATATAATATAGTGGCCCGCTGGCACCGGTGGCACATTCCAGAGTAATAATGCGCCACATCTAGAGTACGTTTCCCACCTCGATGTGTTTCACGCTCTGGTGGGAAATTTGCCGCGCTACAAACCGATACAACTCGCATCACAGGAGGCATTTTACAGAATGTTTGTCGGCCATATGTCTCAAATCATCCGTGAGTTTAAGGTGAAGGAGTGGAAATTGTCTCTCTTAGTATCACGGATAACGTAATTTGCTTTGAAACTGTTTATTCCACTTTTCATGGTGTCGTTCGTCCGTAACAACATTTTTATTTACTCTCACATGTCATTTGACAGACGGTTTTTTCCCAAGCGACATACAGGAGGTAAGATGGCGGCCAAACAAAAACTAGTTCTAAAGAATACAATAAAACAACCAATAGAGTTCACAACACTCGTTGGTGTTTTTTCTCATTAAAGGCTTGTCCTTGATTAAAGAATTGTATTATTTGAAGTGAAAGTATCTGGATGTTCTGTTCTATGTTAGTCTTTGTATCCTTTGTCTTTGTTGTTTTTCTTTGATCTATGTTGTTTATCTTTAGACTTAGATTGTGTCATCTTGTTCTTTCTATTTATGTTCTTGTTCTTATTTTATTTTATTTTGATTTATTTTTTATTTTTCATGAAAAATTGCTGTATTTTCTGTGGCTATTGGAAAAAAACAATTTCAATAAAGTTTTTCCTTACCTTACCTTATCTTAGAAACAAGAGGCTGTTGACTCCCAGAGTCCTTTGCCTTAATAAGAGTCTAAGGAAATAGTAAAAAAAACAAAACAAGGAAATTGAAATCTATTATGACGCCTACTGTAATACTGACAGATGATCCTGATTTGGTCAAATAAAAACGAAAAAAAAACTGGATTTTCCAAGTGTAAAGTACAATACACTAAATAAAAACAAATAAAAGTAAAAATTACAAAGAAATACAATAAAAAATGAAATACAATCGGTTGGTTATACCTCTATCTAATCACTATCGGTCTGGCAGATCTTGCAATAATTGGATTTTTGAAGTTATGTATTTTTGGAATTTTCGGAAAGTAGGAGGTAAATAAACTAGTCATAGTTTACTTCTATATGTCTGGTCCAAAAGCAACAAAGCCTTCCTGAAGTCTGATCAACAAAATGCAGTGGTTAGCAAACGATAGTAGCGCCAAAGCTAGCTTGGTGGCATCTCTTTTTTCAAGGACGACTTTTATACAAGCTATGGTCAAAAAAGTTGAAAGGCAGAAAAATGATCGGCGCTATCCTTGAACTGACTGTAAGGTATGTTTACTGGGGTTAATATTGAGTAGGTTGCTTGTTGCGGAAAGGTTGATAGATTGTTTGTTTTCTGGTGGTAATGGCTGAGGTGAAGGCTCAGCTGTAGAGGTCAAAGTTCACCACTGCTATATTTAAAAATGGGTATCAATGACTGGTACCATAATGGCAATGGTTCTGCCATAAGTGCTCGTAACATGCTATATACTGTATATATACTGTATATATTCCTTGATTTTCTGGAACTCCTGTTGTAGTATCAGTTTTATCTTGCCCTTTAAAGTATATACTTTAAAGTATATACTTTATTGAATATTGTTTTGATTGTTTAAGCGCTTTGTTACCCTGGTCTGGAAAAGCACTATACAAATAAAAATTACTTACTTATATATAAATATATATATATATATATATATATATATATATATATATATATATATATATATATATTTTATTAATTGATATAAACATGTATAATCATTACAACTATTTTTTTAAATATAATAACTGTTGATCAAACATTCTAGGTTAACTCTACACACACTACCGCTCCATGGAAATCTATCTTCCTATTAGTGTTTGTTTTTCTTCTCACATCACAACAGCCGCTTTTGTTTGCGGATCATTTCGTTTCAGGAAGTGGCTGGAATTTTCCGAGGGCCCCAAACAATTACATCACTCCTTTTATTATTTGCATGTTTGCTGCGTTTCGAGTCGCTCGCTCGCATGTGTGCGTGAGAAAACGGGACGAGGAAATAGTAATTAGATCGGAGAGAACATGAAATCAAATGAACTGGGAGACGAAGTGCGAGATGAATAATCCTTGCGAGGGGCATCGTCATAACAGCGGCTTGTTGTGGAAACACGGGAAAACTAAGCGCTGATAGAAAAGCAATCATTAAATGGGGTTGAACACGAAAAAAAATTGCTCTCAAACTCGTAATCCTCCTTCAATCTGCACCTACACGCTTCCATTACACATAATCTATTGTTCCCGGGCCTCGCACCGTGATAGCTTCTGCAAACACCTTGTGTTGCTAAAGGTTACACTTGGCCATGAGCGCCAGCGATTGCAACAGTTTGTTCGACACGTCGCTGGCGAGATACAGTCCAAGCAGGTCATTATACTGTCATCGCTAATTCTGATAGTGTTGCTTTCTGTGACGGTAATCACTGGTCTTTTTTTAATCCTGCATTTTTCTTTCTGCCTCTTTCCACTCTGGCTGTTTGTTTCCATCAGGGGCGGCGACTAGTTCACCGCAGGGAAACTGTCCAAAGCCACAGTGTGTGTTTTACGTGCACGACTGTGATATTAAATGTGTAAAACATTGCATGTTCGTTTGTTTGCGTCCACAGCTAGATACATTATAATTCGTGGGGTCTTTTTTGTGTCTGTTAGGCACCATTGTTAATTCCCAAAGTGCAAAAAACCCCCCCAAAGATTTCCGTTAGATGGGCTTGCCCATGGATTCCCCCAACTACAATCCAGTAGGAGGATAATCAATGCATGTTATTGATTGTCGTTCATTTCTCAATATCTTCAGATTGTTTCGTCATGTAGTGTTTGGATGTCTAAAAACGTCTTATAGATAAAACCTCAGTTATTGTTACACAAATGTTCAAAATATCTTCGATTTTCAGATCCAATCATGATTTACCAAAGACAAGGAAGTGACATGCTGAGTAAAATGAAAATCTAAAAGAACCATGATGTCGTCTGTTAAAAGGTTTAGTTATGTTGTCTTGCTACACAAAGTAGGTGTTGGTCTTAGGTTGTGAAATGTGTTAAAATTACCACAACTTTTTGTGGTCTTGGATTATTTTTCAGACTCAATGGTAAAGCTGTATCCAGGTATTCTCGTTGCTTGCTAATGCTAGTTGACTAAGGGTGTGTCCCAAATCGCGCACTTAATATTTTGAGTGCACAACTGCGCCCCGATGAGCAGTGTCCGAATACGTAGTGCACTATGAGCACTCGATTGGCGCACTCTAACGGCCAAAAAATTTAGTGTGGATCAACTTTCTACGCTCAACGGCCGGCATCTAAGTGGCGAAGATGATGCTAATTGGAAGCTACTTCCCTGACGATGCATCTTTAAAGCAGATACCGGCGTAAATGTCTGATTTTATCAGAAAACAACGATCATAGCTCATCTTAATAACTTGTTTCAATTAGCCAAAGGTGTTGCGATAGGGTTCCAACGGTTGGTTACAATCAGCATTAAAAATTAGTATAAGTGTGTAGCGGCAGTGTTTAATTTGAGACAGTACTACTACCCTGTTGAAATTTTCGCACTGTGTAATAAGTGTACTTGTCTTACAGAGTATTCTAAAGCAGTGCACTTAGAGAAGTGCACAATTTGTGACACACCACAATTCTTGCTCATTGATGCTAGTTTGCTAATGCTAAAATAATTTGTGTCAATGCACATTTAAAATCTTGTTTTTTTTTTCACGGAGCATGTCTGCTGCAAGTCTTTTTACCGGGTGTGACACATTTGCAAAAACATTATGGTTAGCTCACATGCTAAAATTGGCGGGATTCATGGGCAGAGACTGGTTAAGGTTCTTTTTCTATACACTTTATTATCATGATGTTCCCAGATACCATACCAATATTCAACAGCACTGATTCAATTCTTCATTAAACAATCAAATATTTACATCCTTTGTTCATTTTAGGGTTGCAATTAAACCTCCGGCCACTACTTGGCAGCGGTCAATACATCCTGTGTGCCAAAGGAACATTTAAATCCCACCAGATCCCAGCCTTGTTTATGCTTTGACAGTTTTACTACAATTTCTTTCTTTAAAAGAAAATCAATATTTATCCTTTCCCTTGTATCGTGATGCGTATCATATCGCCAAACTCTAGTCAATACACACCACCTAGAACCTGCGCTTGATCCCTGACCAATCACGGCAGATTTAAGTAAGTAAGTAATAGTCATTTGTAAAGCGCCTTTCTAGACCAGGGTCACAAAGCGTTTTAACAATCAGAAGCAATACACAGTTTAAATATATACTTTAAATGGCAGAGAGTTTTAAGGATCAGAGAAATGTGAGTTCTCCTACTAGAGCAGTTCAGAATTCTCGCTGCAGAGTTTTGTATTAACTGCAGGCGAGACAGATCCTGCTAATAAACTAGATTGTTTTTGTTACATTTTTAATCAGAATAAAGGATGAATTTGATTCAGAGGATGACAAAGAATTTGGGATATAACATACGTAGTTGAATTTTGAATCTTTAGATGCACAAATGTTTTTTTTTATCTTTAAATAATGATAACAGCTAAACATGCTAGACATCCTGGACGAAATACTAGCTGCAGTAAAATCAGTTATAGGTTTTTAAAATGCAGACCACGCGTTTTTTATTTGCTTAATGCATATCTAATGTTAATATTAATAAATATATATAACATTTTTGTTATTTAGATATCCATCTATAATTTAAAAAGCCACTTAAATAAGCAGGATAAGAAATAAAATCAGATATTTGACCCTCACATATAACAAAATATAACATAATAATAATATAAAATAAGTTTTTTTTTGTTTTTTTTCCCATAAATACTCTAATGAACCAACAAAAGCTGCGTCGTGTCCCACTTTTGTGCCCCGACACAACAGTTGAGACAACCCTTTCAGTAGCATCCAGTAGGTGCAAAATAATACAATTGAGTCGGAAAAAAAGTGCATGAATGACGTGCACTTTATCCGAATGAAAATGAATTTAAAGTCACAAATCCACATAATACAATGTCAGCGGCTACTACACATTTGTGACGATGACATGACTCACTGCATCACAAAGGAAACAAAAGAAACAAAATGACATCCCTCCATAGTTTCCTTTTTTTTCTGACTGGCATGCGATGTAGCCTTTTGTTCTAAAAAGTGCTTCTAAACCAGGCAGAGTGTTTCTCTCTCTCAAGAGATTACAGCGCGGGGTCCCTTTTGTGTATCTCACTACGTGCCACTGTGTGTGTTTATATTTGTGGTCCTGTGCAATATCTCCCGAGGGGATGGAGAGCTGTTGCCATGGCAGCGGCTTGAATGTTGCATGAATCTCAGTGATATGTGTGTGCAATGGAGAGCCTGTGTGCGTGCATGTGTTGCGTGCACGTGTGCGTGCATGTGTGCGTGCATGTGCGCGTGCATGTGTGTGTGTGTGTGTGTGTGTTCTAGAGGCCAGACAAGGACAGGGTGCTCTCGTCATTTCAAAAGCTTATCATTGTGCCGCTGAATCACGCCGCTGTTTTAAGTGACCTTCCCACAATGTGATCGTCCCTCCGGTGCAACTTATCCGCTGTCAGACATAATAAAGTACATGGTCACACCCTCGGATGTCACGTTTATAATCCCCTTTCATGCCGATTCGTGTCATCTGAATAGGGTCTTAAATCGAACAATCCAAACACAGCGTTCACTTGCTATTGTGGCCCAGGAAAAAAAAAAAGGGGCGGCGGACACTCTCCAAACATATTCAGATCAACCGGTGTCGAGGACGACCGGCTGGTCGTGATGCAATGTTTGAAGCTGTGGCCGAATCATACGCTTTGAGAAAAAAAAAAATTTCGGTGTCATAATTTAAAACCTACAGACGACTGTGTACGAGGAATGATCAATTCAAACCGTTGGTTGCGTTATTCCTACAGAAGGCTGATGAAAAAGGCTGGTTGAGCCAAGGTGACCTTCATTGATTGACAGAAGCCATAATTATTGACAGGTATGCTGTCAAAAACGTAAAAAGAGAGTATATATTGGGGGAGCAACTATTTTCATTAGGTATATAGATTTATGTTTGCGCATTATACATCACATTAGGGCTCGAGAAACACAGTCTAAAATCTCTGTGTAGCTACTTAGATTTAAAAAATGTGGTTGTACAAAAAGATTGGGATCCTCCAGCTGTCAATCAAAACAGCTGATTCGGCGTACCAAATATAGCAAATTAAAGTAATTGAAATATTATGAAGAAGCATTGCAAGACCATCATCAAGTATGGTTATGAATTAAAATAGATTTTAACGTATGCAAATGCTGTTTTATTTTGTAAAATCTCCAGACGCACTTCAATTGTGTCTCTTTTCTGAACGATTCTATCAACATTGGCGCCGCTCAATGATGCAGAGAATATAGAAACCGATCCTATTTTATTGGAGAGAAGGGTAGCCGACAATAACGCCCCTGATTTTCTCATCAGTCCTCTGGTGGATTATCTCATTATCCAGGAAGCAAAACTAAGTCGCACTACGACTGCGGTTGGTGTGATTCTGGGGTTAATGCGATGTAGTGAAAGTTAATTCCCTTTAGGTTTTATTTTGTCCTCTCACTTCCCTTTCTCTACTTTTCCATGCTACCCGGAGGGACATATGGCTCATGGATGGACCTCGACTCTGGTAGAATAGTTGTTCCTTAAGTCTCTTTTTTGGATATTCCTGTTTTGGACCTTTTTTTTGCCTCTGTGCTTCAGTTTCTCTCTTGCTTATTTGCGAGTGTTCTGTTTTCTTGTTTTCTTTTCCGTTCCCTTACTTTTCCCTGTTTTACTCCCTGGTTCAGTGGATGCTTTGGTTTTTAAGGTAAGGTAAGGTAAGGTAAAACTTTATTGAATCAATGAAATTGTTTTTTTCCAATAGCCACAGAAAATACCGCAATTTTTCATAAAAAATTTAAAAAATCAATCAAAATAGAATAAGAACAAAGAGAAATAAAGAGAAAGAACAAGATGACACAATCTAAGTCCAAAGATAAAGACAAAGAACATAGATCAAAGAAAAAGGACAAAGGATACAAAGACTAACATAGAACAGAACATCCAGATACTTTTACTCCACTCCTGCCCCCAAACTCAGAATTGTATACAATTGAATAGCCCGAGGAATGAATGAGTCCCTGAGTCTATTTGTTTTGCACCTGGGTAGGAGCATTCGTGCACTCATTCTGCTTCTCTGCTCACTTTTGGACGTTTTGCACATCTTGCACACAAGATTTTATACTTTTGATTGTCTTTGTTTCGTATATTTAGTTTATTTGTGATTGTATTGATTAGGACTTTTGCTATTTATTAAATAGTTATTTATTTTATCTGTAAATTGTGTTTGCTGGTCACTCTAATCCGAACTTCAATTCCGCCTCATTCAGATTTTGACACTCAAGAACAAATACATAATGTATTTACTAAAATCATTCTTACGTGACTATCATGAATGTTGAATTTTGTCATCTTTTTCTCACATTTGTATGCGTCTTATGTTCTTGTTGAGTAAAGCAACAATTGTATACTTTGACTTTATTAAGCTATGTGAAAATAGGCCTATGGCAGAGGTATGCACCGTCATAGTGCTTTTCTAGTTCACAGTATTGCATAATATGGGATGGTGTGAACCATAACACCTTCTATGTGGTTGCTTCACAACCAGGAATTGACAACTGCACAGCTGTGTAAGCATTAACAAGAATTCTACTTTTAACAAAATGAAAACTTGAACTTCCTTTTTCATTAACAGAGCGGCAGGTGTTTGAACATCTGGGGAACAGCTTTAAAAAAAAATAACACCTAATATCCACCGGAGCTAAAGTTTTCACTTGAATTCATCCTATTAAGTCAATTCATTTGTTTCAAATATAATCGCAAAAGAAGGCGTGAGCACAAAGTAGAGCTGCAGTGCAGGTTTTAGTCGAGATTGAGAAGCGTACTTCTTTCACCCTTAACCTGAAGAACAAGATGACGGATAAAAATAAAAAAAAAACCTGCTCCGAGGAGATTCCTTAAATTGGTCGGCTGCCTTCGCAGCTCGCCTCTTTACGTAATCGGCCACTGGAAGAAAACTGCTTCTGTAATCGAAAACAAACCAGTCCGGGTGGAGAAAAAAGGGCGAAATATGATTGGGAATACAAACAAAAGACAACTACTAGAAGTATAAATCCTTCAAATTGTCCATTTTCGAAATAGTTTCAATTTAAATGGACATTTTTCCATTTTTATTCAGAGTGTCATATCATAACAAAGTTATCTCAAGACACTTTACAGTTTAAGTGAAATATATTTACAGCTAATGCCTAATTTAATCCCAACTGTTATTATAGGACCAATGTTATGTAATATAGTTTTTATCTATTAGTCCCTCCGGTTTCCTTCCTGTTATTCCTCATGAATAAATGAATGTTGCGTTGTGTGGCGAAGAAGAATGTTGTCGACGAGTAAGTGCAGTCCTCGCTGAGACATGCTTTTTTTTTTTGAACAGAAATGTTTTCAGGCAGAAGGTAATCTAATGTGGAATGTAGCCCCGCAATTATGAGATCAACATGGAATGGAGCTAATTCCATGTTCCTAATTGCGCTAATCTTTCCTGGTATTGTTGATTCCAAAGAAGAAGGAAAGAAGTTGGTGACTCATCAGTGAAGCCACCGTTACGCTCCTTTTTTTTTTTTTTCTTTTCAATCCCCGTCAACGTGTGGGAATATTAATGAATCTATCTGGGTTTTCCTCCTGACGCCTCCAGGCGGATCCGTAGCCGCTCGGTGAAATGCTTTTTTTTGACAAAGGCGGCTGTCACGACGAGCATAAAAAGAACCGTCGCGAGTGATCGTCTTTCCATTTCCTGTGGCAGTTTTTTTGACGTTGCCACGCCTGACGCCTTAATGTCTCTTCAGACCACGGATGTTGTACTAAATATTGCGACGATAACCTCGTGACAGCGAGCGTTCCTCGTTCTCGAAAAGGGAGCCCCCATTATAGCGTCGGCTCCCGAGATAAACCAATAAAGTGTCAACTATAGAAGATAGAGAAGCCTTCGGGAAGACTTATCTGCGGGGAGCTGCATGCTTTTACTCGTGTTGCTGGATGTATGACTATTATTAACCTCTCCACTTATGAGCGAGTGACTCACCCCGGCCCAGTCACCGAGCTGCCACAAGTCCTCACTCAGCTGTCTGACTTCATGAATCCGAGCCAGTGACGCCAATCCTGTCTCCCCCCCTCCGGGGAAAAGAGATCCTTCCTCTGGTAAAGAGGTCTCATCTGCGTGACCTGCCACTCACCGAAAAGGTGCCGGGGCTTCTTTCCTGTCGTTCCTGGTCGTCCTCCCGTTGTCGAGAGACCCCCTCACATCCTGGATCCTTCGCGTTACGACATGTTTATTCGACAAATGTGTGATTTAGCGGCGCCTAAAAAAAGGATCTGGTCCGAAGCCAGCAGGTTGTATTAAGGTCATGGGATGTGACGCTGTTTATTTTTCGAGCCCCCTTGGGTTCAAACAAGAAGAAAGATGTGCTGACTCAGCAAGATTTGCAAGAAAAAGGATTCATAATCTTTGACAATAACTTCCTGCGCTGGGTTACAGTTTGTTAGTCATGTCTGGTAGCTGCGCCCAAGCATTTCCTCTTTGTCATTTATAATTTAAACTTTAAGCTTAGTTCACACTCGGTTCCCTGAACTGAAAGTACTCGACAAACAGGGTTCAGTTGCTGGGTCGAATCCAGAGATAGACGTGTGACGTTAGTCATAGTTAGTAAGTCATCTGGAAACTAGTCTTTCCAAAAATAGGATACATGCAAGAAATCAGAGCTTTGTAAAAAAATATTTAAAAAATAAATCCAAATATATATATATATACATTCTATAATAAAGAGTAATAAAGGAAATTACTTGTTAGAAGGTTTGGTTACTTCAAAAGTACTCAAGATTTTCCCATTTTTTATTTCTTCGTAGTGATAAATTAAAAACTGTCTGATTCAATAAAATTGCTTTTGAGGCAAAAACCAACATTAATCCCCAACTAGGAGATTGTATGTTCTTTCCCTGCCGCCCCTCCGATTTCCTCCCTCAAACCCCATAAAAATACAGGTAAATTTCATCTTAAACGTCTCCACATAGTTGTGTGGTTGTTTCTATATGTCCTGTGCAATGGTCTGGCCACATTTCCAGTGTGTCCCTCCCCCAACCATCCCTACATGGGGATGTAAAGAAGTCCTTTTAACACATGATCTTGTTTCACAACCACAACATTGACAAAGAGCTACATAAAATCTACATGTTTACCCCTTGATTCAGTGGGCCGGCTGAATAGTTAAAACATCTTCTTGGTCTTAACATCAAAATCTAAGTCAGAGGCGGAAAAAAAACGAGAAAATAAGAACCTAAAATAAATCTTTTACCGCTGGTTCAAGACAAACCGCTGACATTAGCATGCATTGTACGTTGTCTAGTTTCGAGTTTAGAGAAAAATAATTCAACAGTTGTAAAAAAAACCTCTTTATTTTTATTGATTTCATTTTTAAGGCGCCTTTCAAAACAGTATGACACCATACTGACAGATTATAAAACTTTAGGAGAAAAGAAAGCTTTAAAGTGAAGGGAAATACGAAAGTTAAAAAAAAATGTTTTAAAAAGGGAACGACAAAACATTATAAAACAAGAATTACAGTGAATAAGCCAGTTTAAAAGGGTAGGAGAGCCATATTTAATGCCGTAAAAACAAGTGAGGACCATGTTGTAGTAGTTACCAAGAGTTACCTCATTCAGAACTTCCAAATAAAAGCTTTTATATCTTCAGACAGACAGAGAAGAAAAACATTTTCAGTGTTGAGGACCTAGCATTAACACATATTAGCTTGACTTTGGAAGTTTCCCTTACATTTGTCATAACAAAGCGAGTGTAACATTAAAAAAATACATATTTTTAGGATTTAAAATATTTTACTTTCCCTTGTCAAATAGAATACTTTGGACATGCCTGACCTTAGATCAGTTTCCCCGCCATCCTGACTGAAGTTGGCCGATACAGGTTAAGGTAAGGTAAGGTAAGGTAAAACTTTATTAATCCCTCAGGAGGTCTCTTTCGGGAAGTTGTTTTTTACCAATAGCCAGCAATTTTTCATAAACAATAAAAAATAATACATAAAAAATAAAATAAGACGAAGAACATAAAGAGGAAGAACAAGATGACACAATCTAAGTCTAAAGATAAAGACAAAGAACATAGATCAAAGAAAACAACAAAGACAAAGGATACAAAGACTTACATAGAACAGAACATCCAGATACTTTCACTCCACTCCTGCCCCCGAACTCAGAATTGTACAATTTAATAGCCCGAGGAATGAATGAGTCCCTGAGTCTATTAGTGTTGCACCTGGGTAGGAGCATTCGTGCACTCATTCTGCTTTGCTCACTGATGACAGTGTTCAGAGGATGACTGTCATCATCCATGATGGACAGTAGTTTGTTCAATGATCTCCTCTACGTTACGTATATAGTTACGTATATAGTGTATTCGTAATGTCATTTTAACTTGACCCCAATTTCCTTGGTTAACTTATCAAATCTAAACAGTGTTCCAGACTACAATTAGCTAGCTAGCGTTGTAATTTGGTCAAATACGTACAAAAAGCAAATACAACTGTGACAAATTGTTGAAATGTTTAATGATATCCGACGATGTCTTGACACCAGTCGTAACTGTCCATCTGTTGTAGCGAGTCTTTCGTGGGTCAAGAATACGAGACGGGTCGGGTTTGTGTTACGTAAATAAAAATACTCTCTCTCTTGGGCCAAGATTTAAACCAGATGCTGGATGTGAATTCATATATTTAACTTCTTTTTTTTTTAAACCGATAAATATTGTTTGCTCATATTGAAGGGAACAGTGAGAACTATCGCTCGGCTCGACCGTAAGTGAAAGTCTGTTCCTCTGTCATCACTTCTCTCCACATGAATTAGCAAATGCTTTCCTTTCCTCACCTCTGATCAACATAATCTGAAAAGGCAATGATTCTGAATATGCATGAAGACAAGTGTTCACGGTATAATGGTTCTAATTATACTCCGGGTCTCCTTCTTCACAGAATTAATTCGACCTTGTCTCAGATCCTCAGCTGTACGTTGAAAGAACAGGCCTCGGCTCCAAAAACGCTGCCGGTTAGAAGCATGTTCCCACTCTCGAAATAACTTTTTTAGTGCACTTGAAATTGTGGCGTAGAGCAGCTGTTGCCCAAGTGTGAGCCGAAAAAAGATTTTTTGGTGAGAATGTATATTTTTATCCACGGTAAATGTTTGTGCAAGACTTAGCAATGGTTGATGAGTAGTTTAAGAGAAACAGGAAGAAGCTCTGAATAGTCATTTAACACTCATTTCCTGTCGTATATATCGGTGTTGTTGCCATGTGTTCTTTCTGTGTGTTGTTGTTGCTGCTGTGTCACAGGTCTACCACATTTGTCACAGCTTTACCTCCCTTTTTCTACACAATGATGACCTTTTTTTATGATTCACATCAGTAAAAGTGCTTCTCACTTCTAACCAACCATTTATTACCGATGTTATTATACAGTTAAACTCTAAATACAACTTTTTTTTTGCACTTCTTTAAACTGATCTCTTTTTCCACAAAATATAAAAATAATGAAATAATACAATAATTTTTTTATTTTTATTTTAATAAAACAAATAAAAACATATAATAATAATTAAATGATTTATTTATTTATTTTTCATTAAATAATACAGTGTTTGTTTTCCTTTTCTTCAACCTATATTCCCTTTTGCAAGACAACCCAAGAATACTATATAAGAAATATATACAAATATATTATGATGTTATAATGATATTAGTAATAAAAAAAATTGTAATAGAAGATTAGTAATAAAAAGTTAGTGGTTGTTGACAGAACTTTTTTTTTTTACTATCTCTTTTCCCACAAAATATAAAAATAATTAAATAAAAACATTTAATTTTATGATTTTATTTTAATAAAACAAGTTCAATTAAAACACATAATAAAAATAAAATGATTTATTTATTTATTTTTAATAAAATATTTTTTTTCCTTTTTCATCGACCTATAATACCTTTTGCAAGACAAGAATACTGAAATATATACAAATATATTATGATGTTATAATGATATTAGTAATAAAAAATTGTAATAGAAGATTAGTGATAAAAAGTTGGTGGTTGTTGATGGATAGTTTTAAAAATCACACAAAAATAAATAGCTAATATAAATCTAGTCCTGGACTTTATAAATCATTGAACTTCAAATAATTTGACGCAAGATTGTGTCATCGTGAAAGCACCTCAGATGTATTACCCAACAGACCCTTTCAATTTGGGTTATAAATGTTTGGATAAAGTGACTCTAAGTGGACATAATGACTCACAAGTTTACAGAGTAAACATTTACAAAATGATCCTCCAAAAAACATGTTTTCCCATTAATGAGCACACGTATTAACAATTTATGCGACGCAAATCCTAGGAAAAACTTTTGGGCTTTTTTTGAAGTCGTGCCTTCACCGAAAAAACACTCTGACGGAATATGGTTTTGTGATCAACCCTCACTGTGGGATGAAACTGGCGTAAGATGTAAAGGAGCTTCTTCCCTCTCCGCTCTCCTCCTTCTTCATTTTCTCCTCCACTTGTCACGTTCTCCTGCTTTCCTTGCCTTTCCATCCTCCGCTCTCCTCACTACACATGATCTCCACTCGCTCGCAACTCAATGATCTCATCCCTCCTCAGCCTGACTCCGGTGCCTACGCATCTATCTCCTGCCATATGATTGAGTTTTCGCAGTGGAAGTTACCCGCAGGGTGAGAGTGTGACACTTGTGCTTCTTGCTGGTGTCAACATTCGCAAGCTTGCGTCTTCATGACTGGGATAGTTAGTTCTCCGAGCACGACTGTACTGCAGGCACTGTCTCAGTGAGTATTGATGCTGCTTGGTGGCTGCAAATAACCGATAATTCGCAAGATATTGCCATCGTTTATCGTACATATCACCCATTCATAAGGGCTAGTAGCCCCATCTTTACTTACTAGTTGATACAAAAGGCCTGTGCTGTGTCTCAAATCGTGCACTGCTTAACAGTACACTGTAAGACAGTGCACTTACTTGCGCAATGCGCAAATGGCGAAAGGGTAGTACTGTCTCAAATTAAACACTTTCGCTACACACTTACCGAAAATGACTCGACAGCTTCTTCTTCTACTACTTTTTAACGCTGATCGCAACCAGCCCTATCGCCCAACACTTGACAACGCTTTTTGCCAATCGAAACACATTGTTAAGTTGTGTTTCTTGTTGTTTTTGTGGTAAAATTAGTGTTTTCTCGAGACATTTATGCAGGTACCTGTGATGTATGTTCCGTTTAGCGACGTAGCTCTAGATGTAGCGTCATCTACGCCACTAAGATGGCGGCTGTTAAGGGTGAGAAGTGTCCATCGATCCACACTCAATTTTCTGACTGTTGGAGTGCGCCAATTGAGTGTGCATAGCGGACTACATTTTCACACACTGCTCAGTGTAAATGCACTCGTGTACTCAAAATATTAAGAGTTAGTGCAGAAGTGCGCGCTTTGAGAAGAAGCCTTACAAACAAAAGGACAAGACTAGAGTACAAAAAAAACAAAAGACAATTAAGAGTATGCATTTTTAAACAGGTGGGTTTTGAGGAGTGATTTAAAAGGCTAAAGTGAGTTCCTGACGATCCATCCCATTCTCAAGAGAAAGCCAGCAGTATCAACCAAGTTCCTGTTTCACTGCACACTGATTCCATATCACGATTGCAGTCCTATTTTCGGAGGAAGCAAACCAAAACAAAAGGTATAAGAAACAGATTGTGGCTTCTTACTTACCCTAGCTAGTGGATTTAGCTAGCATTGTTTATTCAATGTCAACATTGGACTCCCAACACGAAAAGTCAAAACAAGACAAATTTTCCACAGGGACATTGTTTACGGTTGCACTGTCTTCCTGTAGGTGTTGCCCGCAACTGTTTAGAATAGGATCCAAAGCTGTGCATTTGTAATGTAAAGATTTCATGCAAAACCAGGCTAAAACCAAGCCATTCGTTTTCCCAAAGTCACATGACCATGAAAACCAAGGAAGGAGGTGTCGCTACACTATTCTAAAAATCTGCTACAATCCTATGTTTTTATGGCAAACCGATTCCGACAAAAAAAAAACTGAGTACTGTATAATAGTGTCAGTGATAAACTATGACCGTTTTGCACCACAAACTTGCATAATTTTTTCCACTCAACTGATACTGACACGCTAACGAACCAAAAACTTGCCCTTGAACGTCCTTTTATTGATGGTAACTACTAGATGGTATGGACAGAATTAATTACTTTCCTTTTTAACTTTCATAAAATAACACTTGAAGAGACGCTATGATATCGGCTTTATCAATAGAGTAGTTTGAATGCAATGCACATGCGCAGATGGATTGTTGATTTCCCAGATCATGTTAAGTAAAAACATGTAGGACCTAAATAGACCATTGTGCTCATGCGTCAAAGTTTTCCCAGATATCGTTCTGACAGAAGGTAAGTCAGAGAACAAAGCTTCATATTAAGAGCTTACCATACTGACAGTGGTGCGTCATATGAATGATCACGGCCCTCTAGTGAAAGGTGTGAAAGGGACCTGCTGGTCCATGTGATTGAGTGATATGTACGATTCAATAGACTGATCGTATGACTGTTTCGATGGCAGCAAATCCATCACTGTCCGATCTTAGACAAAACATCTCCCCAACCTTTCTCCACCATGTAAAAGACACTTTCTCTCGAGGTAGTTAAAACCCTTAAGTCATTCGCAACAGCAGGATCCAACCTTAGATCATCGTCTCCACGGCCACACAAAAAAAAAAAGAAAAAAAAAAAGAGTTGAGTAACGCCGCTTCAGGGATTCACAAATCGCTCCCCCACGTCCTCTTTGACCTCTGCGGTCTGCTCGGACACTTCCTCTTCACAGTCATCCACGCCAGCTGAAAGGCAATGAGATGATGGCCTCGTCCGGAGAGCTGATGGAGCTCCGGATGGATTTTTCTCGAGTGCCGCTTTCCACTCCAAATGACTCACACGGCATATCGGAGAATCAGGGCAAAAAAAAAAAAGAAGGATACTTTGGGGATTAATATTCTGATTCACGCACAGCTGGGGTAAAGGCTTAACAGAAATCTCTATCCCGGGTGCAGATGTAGAAAAAGCACCGAGGGTTGCCAGTGGAAGTAGTCCACGACATTCTTGTGTCACGCCACTGTTTGGCTTTCTCCATGGTGAGACAGGAAGAGTGCTACGGCTTGTGGGTGGCTCTGGAAACTATGGTCTGAATCCCATAAGAACTTGCAGATTCATCTGTTTTTTTATAAAACAAATCTTGCTTTTTAAGGCGTCTAAAATAGTACTGTAATTGGGTGTCTTTGGTTACGAGGCTGGCGTGAGCTCAGTCGTGTACCAGGAATTTAGAGTACAACCAAGTGAAGTAGTTTTGTTTTAGGCACCTGAGATTCTGCATGTCGGACCGAGGGGAGACAAGGTGGGCTGACGAAAGGTTGAAAGGTCAGGATTTAATATCCTGTAGCTCCGTAAAGGGATCATTCAAGTCTCAGTCATTTTCTACTCACCCTCATGGTGTACATGGGTTGGGATTTTTTTTAAATTCATCTTTTTCTTTTTTGGGTTATAGGGGAAAATGGTAGAAAAAAAACAAGACAGGAAGTACTTCCTGTCTGTGTAGCATGTTAGCCTTTTAGCTTCTGCTACAAACGATCTTAAAATGGAGACTTTTTTCAATTGTTTTCCGAACAATTCCTCTAGTCAACGTGTCGCAACAAGATGGACGTTACAGATGAGCAGTGTGGGTGTATTTCGGTGTTGTTAAGTGTCTTTTTGGCCGAAGATGAAGACATTTGAGCTCAAGTCGCTATGTTAAAATGAACGTAAATTTTTTTTCTATAACATTTTCTACTCTGGAAATAATCCCAACCCTTACATGAGGGTGAGTAAAAAAGAGATTAAAATTTGAATTTTGGGTGAACTATCACGTTACCATAAAATCATTTTATCAGAGACGTACTGAACTAATTTGATATAAAATAAATTCTGATGCTACAGAAAATATACTCCAATCTCTTTTTAACTGAACGTGAGAAGGCGCTGAAAAATGTCGAATGTTCCAGTTTTGTCACAGAGAATAAAGTGGGTGTCTCGGGAAATGATATCACGGATCCCAGAAGAAGAGCACGCTCGAAGGATTGGGATTGGAAAGCTTGTGGGTTGCAGCTGCATTCTGCATCTGTGGACCACGATGCTGCGAGAGAGGCCTCTGTGTGAAAAATGCATTTCCATGTTGCGTAGGTTTATTCAGGCATGCGATGAAGAAAACGAGACGCTTCTGAATAATGTTTATTTTTCCTCTGTATGTGCATGTTTGTGTGCGTGCGACAACAGCATGTAGAGAAGAAATCGAAGGGTAAATGAAAGACATTGTTCAGTGTCTTCATCCAGCTGCAAACATTCTTCCAACCGCCCCGGATTCCTGCATGGAATTGCACAATCCCACTGTCACAACCCCCCCTTTAGTAATCTACAAAGAACAATGAATAATGAATCCCTTCCATCCTCCACATTACAATACATTACAGAGGCACGACTCGGACGGAAATGGATGCTTTGTTTTTTTTTTTCTTTTAACAACATTTTCAAGGCATTTGTTTCCTAAATAGACCAGCATTTTTTAAGCTAATGAAGAGCTCATGAATTTTTCACAAAATAAAAGTCATGTGCCGTGTCCGAAATCGCGCACTACTGCACTTACACTTGGTATTTTGAGTACACAAGTGCATCCCAATAAGCAGTGTGCGAAAAATAAAGTGCGCAATGAGCACTCAATTGCAAACTCAAATGGCCAGAATATTGAGTTTGGATCGATGGACACTTTCCACCCTCAACGGCCGCCATTTTAGTGACGTAGACGACGCTAAACGGAAGTAACGTCACTGACGACTCGTGCTCGAAGCAGATACCGACGTATATGTCTCCAGAAAACACTGATTTTACCATAAAACAACAAAACAACAATAAAAACACAACATAATAACTTGTTTCAATTGAAGAAAAATGCTGTCAGGTTTCTGCGATAGTGTTAAAAAGTAGTAGAAGAAGAAGATAAGTCGTTTCCGGTAAGTGTGTAGCGACAGTGTTTGATTTGAGACAGTACTACCCTGTACAAATTTGCGCACTGGCCAAGTACGTGTACTATCTCAATGTGTACTATAAACCAGTGCACTCGGGGGAAGTGTGCAATTTGGGGACACAGCCATGGTATTCTCTTATGAGTCTGCAGAGAGGGAAATTCTATTTCAAGTGGGTGTTTAATAACTCTTGCGGGTGCTTGGAAAAATCCTACGATCAACTATGACTATACAGTCGTTCTAAAGTCATTTCGTGAAAAAGTCATGGAAGCTGAAAGAAAAAAAATGGAGAAGATTTGCTAAATATTTAATCTCAGAATTAATAAAAAATATGAAAGTTGCTGCTATGCTATTCCGGATGACAGAGCGACTTTCTACCGCCTCGCAAGTGGCAGATCCAAAAGTAGGTCAAGATGGGAGCAGAGGGTCTTATATTAGTGGAGAGTCCAAATGGCCGCAGTATACTAGCTTGTTATCTATTGTTTAAATATACAGTATGATGAAAATAATATTGAAGTGACTTTCGGGGTCCATGACATTCTTCTGAGGCACTATCAGTTCCGTGAGTTTTATTTTATTTTTATTTGACGGTTTTCTACTTCCTGTCACCCCGGAATACATCACCTTAAAATCTGGACTCGGATTGGTTAAAAGGGCTGTGACGCAAACACCTGTACCATGACTTTACATGGAAACCAGTCGCTTGTAGTGTTTGGTTAGTGGTTTTCAAACAGTTGTGATGCTAACTCAACTTGTTTTTTTTAATTCAAGTATACACATTTTTGTTTCTTAAGGGACATTTTTGGTGGCAATTTTCCTTTTTTATATTTATATTTTAAATAATTTGTTGCATAATGTAGAGACCATATTATCATTAGCAATTCCGTTTTTTTGTTACACCTATTTTAAATAATAACTAAATTATGAAACCATTTAACCAAATACAAGTCTGTAATAGTCTGAAATATAAACCACAGAACAAAGAATTCTGGAACATTATCCTATTGTGTCCTCCTGAAGGTTCACATCTCTACTTTATGTTGGAAACACGCACCACCCTGAAAAAAAAGAGGTTTCAAACGTCGGCTGCACCAGAAATGACATAACACCAGGGATGTGCAGCCAAACCCAATGCGCTCGCATTTGTGGCAAAGTATTGCAACCATGATGTGGGAAACCACACGTCCCGAGCGAGGCATTTAAGCTCTTCCATCCAGAGACTGGATTTATTTCCTTGCAAAAATAAAACATTTGTGTTACTGGTGTGGACCAGTCTTGCACGGACACACACACACACACACACACATATACATATATATATGGTAGCCATCCTTGAGCACAAAGTCTACTTTTATTAATAACGATAAATGAAAGAATAACAAGAAAACTGTCTCTCTTCAACAAACAGTCAAAAAATCCTTCCAGGAATTTTATTTTTGGCTTTCACGGTTTTTTGGTTTAATATTTATTCCTAAAATATCACCGAAATCCTGTAAGAACCTCCAACCAAACTGCTTGGGTGGTGAGGGTTCTTTGACTTCCTAGCGTAACCCAGAATTACAGTGTTACTCTGGAAGACCAGGGTCACCGTATTACTCTGAAAAACGGGTAAAACTCATTTTAAACACTATTTTACTCTTAGGCTTTTATCCAAACACAGAGCTAATAATAAACTGTTTATACTCACTGTTTTATGTCCTTTATTTTAGAGTATTATTATGTCGTTTTTTTCTGTTCTTAGTTTTTTTGTTTTACTGTCTGTATATTTTATTGTGTTTTTTATACACTTTTGTACAGCACTTGGTGGCCAACATGCTTCATAAATAAATATGGTATGGTTTGGGAAAGATAGAAAATACAATGACCCCAAAATAGGGAACTAAATAACTCACATGGGATGCATTAGTCAGAATATCTTTGACTGACAGCTAGAGATACCTTGCTGCTCTTAATCTAAAACAGACCTGGGCTAAGTGTGGACCGGGGGCCAAATGCTGCCCTTTATCTGTATTTATTCGGCCCCTATGATGTCATAATGAGAAAATCTTTCTGACAGTGACAGCTAACAATTGTATTTGGGGTTTATTATTGTAGTGACCCTGAATATGTCGTCCTTAAAGCGTTAGTTCCCCAAAAAAATTCAAATCTTTTTACTGACCTGCTTTGTTTTTCCGTAGATGAAATCTTGTTTACCATAACCACGCCCACTGTGCTGTGATAGGTCAAGCATGACGGTTGGTCACTAGGCGTCATATATCCGGCAGGTCTCCACCTTTAAGGAGCTTTTTGTATAAAAAAAAAGCGGGTGCGACTAAAGCTGGCTGGAGGAGGATTGAAGCCATTATAACGTCATTATGGACTATACTCTCATAACCTCTCGTTCGCTGAGATTTTAGACGGGGGAGAAGTTTATAAAGTAATGAGTTCAAAACATAATCATGAAGAGAGACTTAATGAATATTGGACGAAGACTTCCACATTTGAAACTTGTGAGTCAGTCAGGGGAGTTTTCACATTAGTTGACTCTTAAAGTGATAGTTCAGCCAAAATGTACTCATTCACTAACCCTTTATTTTCAGAGTGATGCAAAGCAAAGTGAGTCAAAAGCAAAAATGCACATCCAATTTGAATGAATCAATATTTTTACTGACCCGCTTTGTTTTTCTGAGGTGGAAATCTTGTTTACCGTGACCCCGCCCCACCCTGCTGGGATTGGCCAAGCATCACAATTTGTCACCAAGCGTCACCGATCCCGGAAGTCTCCACCTCCGAGGGACTCGTTGTATAAACAAAGCGGGCCGTTGCCTTCTGAACCATTTCCCCCCTATTCTTCTTCGTCCTTTGAGCAATATTTCTCAAAATCATATTTAGAAAATATATATATTTTGCATCATTTTGTTTATTATTGTTACGAAAGATTTATAAATATATGTATTGTATGCGTTCGTTTATTCCATCATATCTTGGCACTGTTGCTCTAAAATAAACAAGAACAAAAAAAAAAAGAAAGTATTGTTGACAATATCTGCCGGCGTCAAGATGGCCACCTTGGATACCAAACCACTGATGGATAAGATGGTCGTCCACTTATGTTAAGACATTAAAAACAAATTAAAAATACATGTTGTACTAAAACACCTGTCGAATCCAGTTGAAGTACATTTCACAGTCTTGTGCACAAACAAAGGAATCCAAAAAAATGGGGTGTATGTGTGTGTGTGGTGGGGGGGGGACCCCTGGAATGACACTTAGTACCTCTGCATGTACAGTAGCTTCTTCCTCGCAGCACGCCATGCATGCAGATTCCTGCAACACTACATGTCTCTCACATGACCGCGCCGCACATTAGAACTCCCCGCGCCGCGCACCAATCACAGCGCGCCCCCGGGGCGTGACGTCAATGGAGGCGGGGCCAACATGAATGTGTGTGTGCAGGGGCAGCGTTTAGTTAGTAGTGTGTGTGCGAGCGTGCGTGCGTGTGTGTGTGTGCAGCTCCTCTCTCTCTCCGCACTGAATGAACTAGATTCCCAGCCACGTAAGGAGCACCGGGAGAGAGGATGTCCTGCTGAATCGAGGGATAGGCCTGGGAAAGTCGGCCGGCCGTCCCTTCTTCCTTCATTCCAGCAGCAAAAAGACACACATCACTGACGACACTTTTTTTTTCTCCTTCCACCGGAGCAAGAGGACGTCGTTCTCCCCCGAACACAAAAGAACCATCTTTTTTTTTTACCTTCTTCTTGTTCCGGTTGAGGAGGCTTCTTTTTTTCTTCTGACAATCGGATATAAATCCCCGGGAACAAGGCCGTGCACAGAACCGGTACTGGGAAAAAAAAGCTAACTAGTTAGCATTATAGCATTATATTTATACATAAGAAAAAGCTTGCAATTACGGCGTCTCTGCGAGCTCAAAAATCAATTGTTTCCGTTTTCGAGAAACGTGTCTTATGCACCGGTGAAATAAGCTAGCCGAGGCTCCTTCATTCATTGTCAATTTTTTTTTGTTTGTTCCTAAGAGTCGGTGCAGCAGGTCTGTGTCAAATATAATTTTTTTTATATATATAAATATATATTTGAAATCGGTGACTGTTTTAATTGTGGCTTTGTCTCTTTGGATGGGAAACAAAGGAGGGAAATCATCGCAAATATATCCGTCGATTTAATCGCCATTTTTCTTTTTTTTTTTAAAGATAGACCACCTGGGATTAAACGGATTTAATTATATATATATTTTTTAAATTCGCACTGATAAGTGGAGTCACCCGGAGGAAGACCCCCCGCCCCCCACCTCCTCGAACCCCCATATTTTTCGTGGAGTCCTGACCACATTCCTCATGAACATACAGAGGTCAAATCCTATTAACATTTCACGTTATGGGAGATCCAGGCACAAATCGCACGACTTTGAGGAGCTGACGTGCTTGAGGACTACAGAGTCGAGCCAGAGCTTCAGCCCCAACCTCGGCTCCCCGAGCCCCCCGGAGACCCCGGACTCCTCGCACTGTATCTCCCGCATCGGGGACTACCTTTTGTTGGAGCCCCTGGAGGGACACCACGTTTTCAGGGCCGCCCACCTGCACAGTGGAGAAGAGCTGGTCTGCAAGGTGAGGATTTTTTTAATGCATTTATATTTATTTATTCTTTTTTATTTGCTGTCATTCCCATAAATAGATTTTAAAAAAAAAACGCTTTAAAGCACTGTATTTTTAAATCCTATGATTGAGTTTTGGCCCCTAATGTCAAACGCAAAGAGTCGCATGTAAAAGAGGTGAGCCAGGAGCCCAATGGAAAATGTGAATGGGGCATTTGGATTGCATGATGTAACGTTGACAAAGGAGTGAGTAACCACGCACGCACACACACACACTCCCTCCTTTTGGTTGCTACTCTAACTTGCCCTGGCGTTCTTCCCACACAGACTCCAGATCTGTTTCACGAGCCTAGCTCACATTTCCACCCCCCCCCCCTCAAAAGTAGGAGTCGTTTGACCGTTTGGATATAATATTTCAAGAGCACGAACCTGCAGGGTCGGAGGTTTTTGCAAAAAGCAGTTGGGGATTCCGACCATTTTTTTTCTTCTCCAGAGCACCTGGAGTGCATGTGAACGCATCACTCGGATAGTTCAATATTGGTCAGGTCGACCATCTTTGTACGTCTAATAAGAGAAATCAATCCTAACTTTTTTTATATTAAGGTGAATATTTGCGATAGGAAAATTTGTTTAGTGATGACTTAAAATGATAAGTACATTTCCTTTAGTGCCACCAAGTAAAAAATGAAGCAAAATCATTTAAAAAAAATCATATAAAGTGTAGCTAAATATGCTTAAAATATAATTATTTAATTGTGTTTTCATAACTTAAAAAAAATCACACATAAAGCACATTAAATACTATTTTATATTCGTTAAATCTTTTTTAGGGGCAATAAATGCAAACAAAAAATGACAAGTGGAGGTTGGGTTTCTACACGTGTAAAGGGCCACATAAATGCAGTCAGAGGGCCCTATGCGGCCCCTGGGCTGCACTTTAGTAGGGTCTGTTCAAGGTTATCGATCTGATTCATGCACAGAGCTTTCCCGTGTCTACATCATGCACTTTTAACCAAAAAGGAGGTTGTTTTTTGCCATAAACATTTCATTTTTCATCTCATCAATCTTGCATCTTTTGGTATTTATTTTGAAAAGTGCATTTGATTCAAAAAATAAATGCATTCTTTAATTTAAAAAGGAACACATTTATCTCTAACACAAGTGGAAATAAACCTCCATTAAAATCAAGGACACACCTCTTAACCTTCCCCCCCACACACACATCGCACGTTGACGTCTGTACATGACTTTTATAAGGTCAGTGGGTCGACCTCTAGTCACACTCCGGCTTGATCAGGTTTTTAGTGGCCCTGATTAATCGTGCACACACACACACACACACACACACACACACACATGCTGGACTCATAAAAAAGAAAAAAGCAGCTACGTGTTCAATAAACCGCACCTGAACGTTAGACTTGAGATAATGCCTCATCACCAGAGTAACCGACCGTGTTTGTGTGTCAATGTTGTGTATGTATAGATACTGTATATGTGTCGCCACAGAGGCGATCAATCCCCCATTGATCTCCCCCCCCCCCGACCGCTGGAAGCCCGGGTCACAATGCTGCTTCTATTTGTATTGAGTGCACACAAGATGACTCCTCACCTGAGCTGCTTGTTCTGAGAGTCAATTTAAGGGAGGTGGGGGGTGGTTGCCATGGAAACAAAAAGGGGAACTGCAACCTGAGGCTGCAGTATTGTACCGACGCTTTCCCTTTTTTTTTTTCCTCCTCTACCCACAGTGTAAACACGTTGACTTGTGGATGAATTATGTTCGATTAAAAGATCATTTAAGCTTTAAAAAAAGATGGCGCTACTGGGAATGTAGTCACGAACCACCTTTTTTTTTTATTCATATTTTCTCCGACAGGAAATGAACGTTCCCTTCTCTTCTGTTGTTGCAGGTGTTCGACGTGAGCCGGTACCAGGAGTCGCTGGCGGCCTACTTCGCTCTGGGCCAGCATCCACACATCAACCAAATCCTGGAAATACTGCTCGGGGAGACGAGGGCCTACGTGTTCTTCGAGAGGAGCTATGGCGACATGCACTCTTTTGTCCGCACGTGCAAGAAGCTGCGGGAGGACGAGGCCGCCAAGCTCTTCTACCAGATAGCCTCGGCCGTGGCGCACTGCCACGACAACGGACTGGTCCTCCGCGACCTAAAACTGAGGAAGTTCGTCTTCAAGAACGACGAGAGGTGAGTCCAGAGTGATCCGTTGTAGGGACTTTTTTTTTTCTTCGTCTTCCACTCCTTTGAGACAATGGTTCCTGTGTTTGGGCGACTTTCACTGAACCTGTCGTGGCACATCAGATGACGGACCCTGAACCAATTTAAGGTGGCATAGATTCATTTCTGTGGACATTTCATCTTGAGCTTAAACGCCTCAAGAATGATGCATTCCAGCAGAAAAAGCGATAACAATAACATCTATCTGGTAGTTTTCGCTGAGCTGTGCACGTTTAACATGCATTTATGTGCGTATCCAGCGACTGCTTCAGATCTATTAAGTGGAAAACTCTCTAAAAAAAAAGGCAAAGAGAGAATCAAAGAAGACAGACAATCGATTAATTCCGGCTTTTGTTCTCCTATTCCGTTGAGATCAATGAGAAGACTATTGTGCTGTATACAGTAGAAGGTGCTGACCCCGCGTGGTCACTTTGAGAACTACATCATTTATTTTCGGAGCACTTTTTCAAAGACTTTATTGCTGATTAAGATTAAACGCTTCTGGTGTTTATAAAATCGGATCTTGGGACCACAAATGCATGCTGGGTATTTATTTAACAGTGTCATACACTGCATCTTTTTTTAAGCATTCTGTTTTTAGTCGCACTCAAACTGATTAAAAGGGACTAAATCTATCCAGACAGCTAATCAATTCAGTCCCAGCCAAAAAAAAAATCCAGAGGTGGTCGATGAAAAGAACACACACGTGCTGCAGGAAATACTAAGTGCTCGTGGTGATGCACTGCCAACAGTTTGAGAATAGCAAATACAGTCCACTTAATTCATCTCTATTATTATTCCAGAACTACTGATTGGTTTATATAAGGTTTTTTTCTTCTTTTTTTTATAGCTGGTTGTAATTGGAATAACCGTTTATTTCACTGAAAATATTTTTTATTCAGGCTCATATACCAGTGACGAGTAGGGTGGCAACAAAACCATGTATTTAGCTATATATTTTGACATCTGTATGCATTGACTGCTGCCATCTAGCGGTTGGAAGTTTAATTGCAACACAATGATGAACTAACGCCGTGAATATTTGCATGTTAATTGTAAGTTAAGAAAAAATAACAATGTATTTTGTATAAAATGTAAACTAAAAAAGTACTTGAGACCCCCTCCAAAAAAATATTTTCTATATGTCAACACAGTGCTGTTAAATATTGATACAGTATTTTGTGATATTTTCTTGCACCCCTAAAGATAATTGTTATACTTGTCGCTGTTTTTTTTTCTGTATTTTTGGCTAGTTTGAAACTCGACTAATGTGGTCCCTGTTGGTCAAACTTTTTCTTGTTGTTGAGTGAAAGTGTTGAATAATGCATGCCTTGGGTGTTTTTTTCTACTTCTTTTCTCCACTTTACTCCACATTTCAACCGCTTTAATTTGGAAGTCTAATTCCTATCCTTGAGATTCAGTCCTAGCACACACACACACACACACACGGGGACATCTTATCTTGCACTTGACTGACGGCTAGAGAGACCTCGCCGCTCTTAATCTAAAAGCCTGATGTCACTATTTTGGCAGCGACTGTGGAAAAGGGGAAGTTGAGCTGCTTCACATATTCAGCACCGGTTCTGTGACCTTCACTGTCACACCGGGTCCTTTCATGCGACACAGCACAGGGGTCCCTTTCATGTCCCGACGGGCCACAATGGCGGCGAGGATAAAGCCGTCGTAAAGATGCGAGGAGAGGGGGTGATGGGGGGACGCACTGGCGGGATCCCAGGTCCGACATGCCCGCCAACAAAAGGCGTGGATCTATCGGGGGGTGATACCGGAGTCTGTCGGGATTCCAGAGTTGATTTTTTTTTTTTTCGTCATCTTGCTGTTTAGCCTTTTGACCGAAGAGTGGCAGCTTTAAAGAGCGCGGGGTCAAAGGTCAGCCTCGAGGGGGCATTTTAAAACAACAGAGTCTGTTAACGGGTCCCTATTGATCTCTTCGCTCCTTCATGTTTGACATTTTTCAAATTTTGCACACCCCTCTTATCCGAAAAACACATGTGCGGCTAAATTTAGGGTTTTTTCAGCCGCTGCTCTTTTGGTGCACAGATGGCAGCGACGCATCACACTTGAGCAACAGTAAACAAGCGAACACACTATCTGACCCAGAGTCTGCACTCGTTAGAACGATACGTATATTTTCTGTTTATTTTTACTTCTAAAGGTGCAAGTTTGGTATCCATGGTGAATTATTTGTTGCGATACAAGGAGGATTTTGATGATTTAAATGATAATAATCTTCCTTTTTAAAATGGAATGAAAACTAAATTAATTTAAAAACGAATAAATAGATTTTTAAGCCTTTTTATTATCATTAAATGTACCAGTGTTTCAAATATGATACAAAAATGTGTTCTTATCTAAATTTTATTTAAAACTTCCCCTTTTAATATCTTGTTTTTTTCTCATGACCTTAATTTTAGGTGCTATAGGAGCTTCAAATGTTGCAGTGCATTATGGGGATTGACAAAGTCGTAGTAGAAATTGTGTTATAATACGAAATGTGTTCAGACTGAAGCTTAAAAAAAATGAAAATTCTTCATCAAAAGAGGAAAAAGGAAGTGAAATATTTCGCCTGCGAACTAAAGACGTCGTGTAACTTTGATTCAATGGAACAGTCGCGCTGGAAGAATCCTGTATCTGACGCTCTGGGCTCTCGCTCTTTATCCGAGTGTAGGAGAAAATGTTGGAGTGAAGCCCGCAGCCTTATCTGCTCTACTTCCTCTGATGGCCCAGGACCGTGGATCGTAAACTTCCCAGCAAATTAACCACACTCTTGAGAACTTCGTTTCACACATTCCCGCAGCCAGAGTGTTGTCTCTGAGCTTTGTCAACGAGCCACTGTTCTTCTTATTAGTTATTCTTTTATTTAAGCCTCAGACGGTGCTGAGTCAGCAACCATGCTATTCAAGCTTAAAAGTATCAACATGTTTTAATATATATATTTAAAAAAGCACAGTCCTGCAAATCCTGTATTCTATACAATTCTTAAAGAATTACATCTATATATTTATTTTACACCCACATTTTAATACAACAACCTTGTCAGCGTGTGTTTGTACACAACTATAAAAGTTCTGTAATAAAAGTAATTTTCAGAAAGCCGACTTAAGCTCCACACAGTTGCACGATATAAGATTGAACATATTTACATTGGCTCCCTGGTGGCGGAACACTGTAATTACAATCTTGTTGGAAAAAAGACTCTATTTGGTTCTGTTTCCGGTTTTATCATCTTGGAAACTTCAAAATAAGATCCTTATCAAGACATTAAAGTCATGAAAATAAGGCCATCGTTGGAATTTTAATATCTTAAATCAAATCATCTAAAGTCATAAAATGTGAACACATGAAAAGTGACATGTTGGCAAATCTCTGAATATTTAGTAGCTTTTATTTATTTCAATTAATTTACAGATTTCGACGCACAAACATGAGTCATCTTTATTTTATGTTAAACTAGACATTTAAAATGTTCTTAACGCCCTTTAGTTAATGTATTTATTACTATTTTCAATGTAGTTTAATTGTTGAGTGGGTCTTAAATTGAATTTTAAATGGTGGTAAAAAGTCTCCAGTTCAACTTTTCCTTAAGCATGAACCATATAAAAGGCCTCCGTACTTGAGCTTTTATGGCAATGAAGGCAAACGCCATCAGGACACTGTTGAAACAATAGCTATATAGTTGTACTTTGGGTCGTGATGGTTCAAATTTTGCGTTAATTGGAAGATATTTGTAACAGACTGTCTTTGTTCCAAGCCTCTACTCACCGTTGACTCGTGTGTCCGCAGGAGTCTTGTGAAGCTGGAGAGCCTGGAGGACACGTACATCCTGGACGGCCACGACGACTCGCTGTCAGACAAGCACGGCTGCCCGGCCTACGTCAGCCCCGAGATCCTCAACGCCAACGGCAGCTACTCGGGAAAGGCGGCCGACGTCTGGAGCCTGGGCGTCATGCTGTACACCATCCTGGTGGGCCGCTACCCGTTCCACGACGTGGAGCCGGGCTCCCTGTTCAGCAAAATCCGCCGGGGCCACTTCAACGTCCCGGAGACTCTCACGCCGAAGGCCAAGTGCCTGATCCGCTCCATCCTCCGGCGAGAACCCGCCGAGCGCCTCACGTCCCGGGAGATCCTGCAGCACCCGTGGTTCGTCTCCTCCGGCGCTCTAGGGGGCGCCGCGCCCCACAGCAGAGCGGAGCGCGAGCAGGAGCAGTTGGTGCCTGAGGTGAACATGGAGGAGGAGCTGGAGCAGTTCTTCAGCTGAGCCCCCCCCCCCGCACCCCGCCCGCTCGTCATCAAGCACAACACCCCGGGGTGACGCCCGGGTCGGCCCCCACCAGCCGGGGAACAACCAGTAGTTTAGAGATTACTAGATGATCGTTTGTCACTCATAATAAAAAGGTGTTTCCATCCTTTTATTTTCCTTTATTCTCCAAAACGTTTCATGGAAAACCTCAGCATGACAGATGACATCGACACCACCGCTGCACCCCCCGACCCCTGCCCCCCCCCCGACCTCCCGCCTCTGCGGTCGCCAGACATGCAAAGACGCAAACAATGTAGCAAATTTTTTTCATCCTTTTTTTTGTTTTGAACGTTGTGCTCATGATGGTCGTTCTTTTTTTTTGTTTTATTTGACACTATGGGAAGCATGAAGGGACTCGAACTCATCATGAACGCACAAAGTTTGTCACTATAGCTTTAGGTGGCCCCCCTTTAAAAGAAAAGAAAGAAAAAAAAAAAAAAAGGGGGGGTCACAGCGTCCAGTGGTCAGAAGATGGTTGTTCTCGTCCGTGTACCATTGACGGTTCATTTTTAATTTTTCTTCCTCCATGTAAATGTTGACGAGCCTTATCTGCATCTACTTCCTGCTTTTCACGCTTCAATCATTGTTTTTCTCTACCATTCTTTCGTTGTTTCTTTTTCTTCCAAAAACCAACACGGTGTTTAAAATTAGCGTCCCCCTTATTTAAAATTCTTTAGTGAGAGTGCAACATTTATTTAAATCGTAACAGCTATATATATATATAAAACAAATATATATATAAATAAATATAAATATATTTAAAAAAAAAAAAAGAAATCATTGCAGGGTTTTTCTTTATGCAGAGATTCCTCTTCATGTACGATGTAGGCAATATTTTGACACGGGACGGGCTCGACGATGGGGGGGAAAACGTCCGTCTTACGTTTTTTTTTTTAGAATTAAACACTTCTGTGCCAGTATTCCTGCCGCCCCCCGGTCCGCCCTCTGTTTTTTTTTTTTGTTAAAAGATTTTTGAGATATTCTGTGATAGTATTGCGATGACATGATCACTCCAGGACCTCATGTTAGTTTTCTACTGCCTGCGTAGGTTCTGTGAAAACGGTCGTGCGCTGTGGGGGGGGGTGGGGTTTGGGGGTACGGATGGGGTGGGGTGGGAGAAGAAAAAAAAATGGCCACGAGTTACCGTCGTATCTCAATGTTACTTGAATTTGTGTTTTTAATCTAGACATCGGCATGTGCCCCATGAATGCTATAGCCTGCCTAGTGGGGGAGGGGAAGGGGTGCTTGTTTTCTATGAACAGTTAAAAACATGAACCGCTCCTTTTTTCTTTTCTTTTTTTTCTTTTCAAAATTTGCTACTTTTCTGAGTTGCTTTTTCAAATCTGTCGGCTTTTCTTTTTTTTTTCTATATATTTTGTAGACTAAGCTACCTTTTATTTAAGTTGTTGCTGATTTGGTGCTAATGTCTATTAGTCCTTTTTTTTGTTTCATGGAGGGGGTGGTGCATGGTGGGATATCTGCCTCAGATGTTCTGATTGTATCGTAACAGATTCTGATGTTTTTTGTCCAAATTTATTCAGTAAATAAATTGTGAACTGCTATTTAAACTTGTATTTCTTTCTTACCTCGTGTTCTCTGCATGGTACTGTTCAAAGTTTAGTGTATTAGCTACAGAATAGTGAAGTATTTCGAGTCAGACACTCGAAAAAACTTAAATCTATTGCTTTAAACTAGCGATGGTCTGATGTAGCTTCACGAAGCAGTGTCATTATTTTCAGAGTCCACCAGATGGCGGTCTCTGCACTACTTTACTTTTGTTTTGAGCAACAGTTCTAATGAAAAATCACTTTTTTAAACAAATGGCGCCCCCTACTGGCCTCTAAACACAGTGACACTGTTTCATGAAACTTCACTACTCTACTGCTATCAATACTTTAAACTGCTATTCCAAACTAGAGGCCCGTGGGCCCGAATCTGACCCGACAATTAATTTATGTGGCCCGCCAGGTTGTTTGATTAAAGTAGATTGATGTCAATTTCATGACCTATAAAGATGTTAAAGATAAGGAACAGAAATTATTGATATCTACAATTATACAGATAATTTAGTTATTTTAATTATAGAGTTTTTCAAAAACGTTTAAAATCGATAACTAACACGAAGCTAAATAAGATAATTGAGTCGTACTTCTTGTTACAGAAAGTTTGGTGATAAAATAAAAATAATACAAACTATATGAATAAAGTACAGTTTGTTCAGCCTGTAACTCGAATTGATAAAATATTTTGGCGATAAGTTTAATACCCCTTGATCTAGTACTGAGCAAAAGAAAATTTTCGTTTCATCGATACTAAAGTCGTATTTGAAGTTTAGGGAAAATCTTGGTTCATATGCACACATTTCATCCAGCGATACTGCCTGATATTTAAAAATAAACACAATTATTAAGTTCTAATTTCTTTAACACCTTGAAATACGTAATTAGCTTAACTGGTCAGCAGTTAGCATTAGCATTGTGCATAGAATTAGTGAGGAACAAAGTGATTTTGTTTATATGCTCAACTAGACAGAATAAACAAAAATATTTTGGTCCATTTACAGTGATATCTAGTGTCCGACTCTTCTTTATGAGTAAATAAAAGTTCTATTATATTATATTATGTTTTAAATTCTGGATAACTATCTGTGTTAGCTCCATGCTAGCACGCTGCCTTCTATCAACATCAACCTGCATTTTCATCAAATTACCTTCTTAAAGTTTTTTTTTTTAAGTTTCTTTATGATATCTGCCATTAAAAATATATTTTTCTTAGCTTATCGTCAACACTTTCATCTTCAATGAGAACATTAATCTTAATTGACGAAAATTTGAACTAGAGTTTGACGCAAAAAAAAATCAATCGTATCGCATGAATATATTCTCTAGTTATTTTGATTATTACAAAATGATTAATATATGTATTATATGAACACTGCCATTAAGCTTCTCCACCTATTCCATCCTGCCTTCACTCTCTTCTTCGCCTCTAAACTAGGGGAAATCATGTGCTGTGTCTTAAATCGCATACTTCTCTTAGTATACTAGAAGTTAGTATGCATCAGGATAGTGTACATACTAACTAGTACGCAAATTCTCCACAGATAGTATGTCTCAAATCAAACACTGCCGTGTTAGTACGCCAATTTAGTGTGTATAGCGCCATAATTTCGCATACTAAGAATTGAGACGCACTTACGCACTAAAAATACTAACTTTGAGTACGCAAGTATGCGATTTGAGACAGCAATGATGTGCAGCTGACTTCCTTGAAACATTTGTGTCACAGCAGTTGCTGGTTCAAATCCCCGTCAGATGATGGATGACATCTTCGTGTCGACAGTTTGTGTTAAAGAAAAATGATTAAATAGATATTTTCATTCCTTACTCTTCATCACAAGATTGCAATCACGATGATGTGAATAGAATGTTAATGGGATTTGAATTTTTTTTCATTTTTTTTCTTCTTCTCCTCACTGCCTCATCAGCAGTCTTCATCGAAAACGATGGTGCACACGAGGGCGGCGCTTCAATCAAATCATATTTCTGGCAGCAATCTCACATGAGAGGCTCCGAACAACGGGCTTTTGTGCCCACATCGTAGCTGACCCACTCCGTCTCGTCTGACCTCACGCCGCCTCCCAGGAAGAAAAAAAAAATGGCTTCCATTTATGTGGACAAAGCTGGAAGACCAGTGTGTGTGTGTGTGTCCACCTGTTCATGCCTGGTAATCACATTTTCAAAGCCTTGTCAATCAAACTAGGCCGTTGTAATCACTTCAATTTTGCCCTTTAAATAAGAAATAAACAGACTTGAGGAGGGAGGAGGGGCAGATTACTGCCAAAGCATAGCCATTTTTCATGAGAATAGTTTCCTCCAGACGATATACAGTATATGGGTCACTGAAAAATGGTGTTTTCCACTGCTGGACTGACCCCAATAGTTAATGCTTCTGGAAAATTGGCCCAAATTATTTGCGCCCCATGTCTGTCGAGACAAACACCAAGGCGGCTTCTTTGTGAAACCCTGATGGGCTCCGCAGATGCTCTCGGGGAAGTTCTGTTTTGACTGCAGGGACGCTCCTCTGGGACTCGGAGCCCTTTGGAGGACCTCGGTACGTTTCCACCACAGGCACCGAATAAACCGCACAGCCCTGTTTTTGAAGTGCAGTCGTTTCTAAACACTGGATTCTGGGTTGTGGTCCAGCTACATGGAGCAGTTACGGTCTGGAAAGAACCTTTTTTTTTTTTTTTTTAGTTGAGTTGCGCTTGTTTTAATTTTGGCACGAGAACATGGACTTAGAGAAGTCACATGAATTAAAAACAAGCCCAGGCTTTTAGCGGCTTTGCTCTGAGGCTTTTTTTGGATAAAAAATAAATAAATAAATCAGTAAGAAAACAAGTTAAAGCGTTAACAACCATTCATGTTATTTCAATAATCCCATTTAAATTTCCCAAAAATAAACGTTTATTAACATCTACTTTGTATCAAATATACTTATTAGAATGTAAATATTAATAGTTGAAAATTTAATATTTATTTCTTCATTATAATAAATGTCATTAAAATACGTTTTAAAAAAAAAATTAAACATACAATTGGTCTTTTTTCTTTCTTTCTTATTATTATTTTCCTTCTTAATACGGTATGATAGGTCATAAAAGAGCGGCGTTCGGTAGTTGTATCGAACGTATACAATCCTGACATCTAGTGGCGATGTTTAGAAGTTGAATTTCTTAACTATAAAAAAAAATGCAAAAGAAACTACACACAATTAAGTATTTATAGTATATATATAATTTTAATTATGTTAAAAAAATAAATCGATAGATGTGATTTGGGGGATTCAGAAGTCGTATTATTTATCGATCGAGGGACACATTTATCACTTTTTCAGCTATATTATTATTATTTTTTAAAAAAGGAGCCAATCTCGTTTTCCCTCCATCAATGTGTGTTGATGTTTTATCCTGGAATTCACAGCAAGGAGATCATCTTATTGTCAGCATTTGTCTGTCTGTCTGTCGAGTATTTTGCAATTAAATTAAAAAAAAAAAAAAGAAGGTTGAAAACAAGATAAACAACATATAATTTCTATTTCCTGTGTTCTTGAATACCATCTGAACTTTTTGTCATAGAATTTTCAACATTTTAATGTCATAGGGATGATTAACCGAGGTGCAAACCAGGGTTAAGTATTAAAAAATAAAAACCAGATTTGGCCCGAAAATTCCAGTAAAATGCTAAGTGAAATCCCCCCACCAAAAAAAAACATTTCCAAAACTTGCATGGTATACCCCCTCCCGCCCCCAACAGAGTTGGTATCACCCACTGACCCCACTGATGATGTCACCCAGGTGTTAAAAGCAGGAAATAATCAATGAATAACCTTTTGCCACCTGGAACACATGGTGAGTAAATGTTCGCTCCTTCAATTAAAACTGCAAATAACATTTACATTTAAGTGATGTGTGTTGTGGACTCGACAAGTTTGTCAAAATAAAATTAAATGATCACATAAAATTACAATTTAATGTGTTACCAGTTGTCAGAATATGTATAGAAATGAGCACCTTGGTGGAGGTCTGCTCTCTCAAAGTGCTTTTCTATTTTAATCCCCCCCCACAATAACAAGTCTTTAAGTGCATTTTCTATATTTCACTGAGCTAATCCGTAACCTCCGGATGTAATCCTTGGGTTCACAAATCCTTTGTAAGAAACTCCTACATACAACTAGGAAGACATTTCTAATGCGAAAGTAGAAAACCTGAGCCCATGGAGAACCTCAGCAATGCAACATCTTATATTGGAATATATTGAATTTTAGAAGCAACAAACTATTTCCACCACATTTCCTCTCCTGCCTGATTGATCTCATGTTTGCACATGTTGTGCATCTTCGCCATCCATCTGGTGAAAGCTGCTGACATTCATGAACATTCATTTTCTAAGCTGGGAAACTACGGAAACGACGTCCAAGAATTCTTGTTTGACTCAAATTGATGGTTTGCTCGCGGCACGCTGGAACGCCACTAGACGGAATGTGATATTTATTTAGAGCGATATGTTTGGTTAGTTTTAATCTAAACGGGCATTTGTTTTGGGTAACAAGTGCCATCTGCGTCTTGTTAGAGTAACTTCCAGTTATGTCTAGATTTACCCAAACAAATGATGCGGAGTGACATGTTTACTCACAATCCTGCCATCGCAGTGATATCTTTCTGAGTCTTGAATATTAAAAAAGGGGATATAGTGGGTGAAGCAACATTTGTTGTAAAGAATAAGTAATGAAAATGGTGAGCTTTTTAAAGTAGAGTATGTGTTTTTCTCTTCTGACTTCTGGAGCTAACGGTTGTTTTATTCCTGGTCTTCTCTCTGGCTGTAGGACCTAGCAAACACATTTGCGATCTCATAATGGTACCCGTAGATGTACTGCGAAAACCAACTTCAGTGTAAAATAATTCAAATATTTTCTTAGCTTGCTGTGTTTCTAAGACATTCAGCAATATTTTCCCAACTTTTAATTTGTTGATTAAGTGTTTTATGTCTTATTTTCATCGTGTTTCCTAATACTTTGACACAATAAATAGCTGACTTATTTCCCGCTAAAAATACCTTTTGAGGAAAATATTATTTCATTTTGGGTGTAAAATCGAGAAACGTCCATGCTGCATTCAAAGACTCTTCACAAATAGGGGATAAAGTTAATAATGCTTCCTTTACATGTCAAATATCAGGACATTATGACATACATTTGCCATGTTTAGCTAGCTGTGCTAATTTAGCTAATAGCTAATTAGCTAGTTTTCCTTCTTACTTACCCTAAATCCTGTCCTTCCTTACTTTTCATTATGGACCCCAGGAAACACTTTTATAAAGGAACAACAAATTCAACTCACAGTCGTAGACCTTCCTTTTTAAACTCATGGTCCTAGGGCCAATTCCAATTATTTAAGTCATTTTATGTGGCCCACCTAGATAGTTGTCAAAATCCAAGTAGATTTATGTACATGTTGATTTTGGCGATCAATACAGATGGAGATACGAAACGTTTTTTTTCTGCCCCAAAACCTCAACTGATAAAAGACTTTGGTGTAATGTAGTTTGACCATTTTGTTCCTTTGAAACCCCTTTTGAATTAAGTGGTGTTCGGATGTTTTGGATCACAATCTTTGTAAGAAAGTTATGGGGCACCATTTGTTGTAGTGAAACACTGCCATGCTTTTTGTACCTACAATAAACAACTCTTCATATAGGTACCTTCCTTTTTATACCCCTAACTATCAAAGGTATAAAAAGTAGTGACAGGCTAATGAGGCTTCATGAGGCAGTGTTTTTAGAGCCCAGTAGGTGGTGCCCTCGGTTTAAAACTTATCCCTAATAAAAAAGTAGTTATTTAAATTGTATTTCTCTTAACAAAGCATCATGAACGCACCACAGGTTTTTTAGGCACTTCATTAATCAACCAGGTTAAAGTGAGCTCAGGCATTGGCTATAGACTCAGAGTAGAGCCACTACTGACTAAAATATGACGGTGGGAACTTCTGTCCGAGACATGAAGTCATCCGAGCTCAGATCTGAGTTCATTAAACAGTTATTTTGAGACTCATTCTCCTCTCTAACCTCCTTCCTCTCCCGAGATTACACGTATCATGCAACTCAATTAACTTCAGCCCCGGATCGGTTTCGATTTTATGCACCTCAGGGGAGCCACACTTCTGTCGTACACCAGTGAAAGTTTTTTGTGTTCCACCAGGCTTTTCCAATTAACACTAATAGCCTGGCTGTGTAACAATCCCGCCTCTTAAACACAACTGTTGGTGTGTATGAAGAGCACACACTCGGAGGGAGTGGGGACTTGATTTCTTTGGCCGCTTACCAAACACATACACAGATGTTGTTTTGATTCTGCCATGAGACTTGTATTGTTGCCTAACAGATGTGTGCCACTTTTCTCCGCCTTCTGTGACACTTCGCTACCAAATAAAGGCTCATTTCGGGGAAATAAATCTGTCGTAAAGAAAAGACGCTTCATGAAAAGGTGTCCTTTTTTCGGAGGCCACTAGATGGCGCTCTCTGCTCTGGATTTCAAAATCTATTTCATTAAAACCACAATTTTAAAATCGATAGTTCCACATACAGAGCTCAGTAAATGAGTCAGTATTATATAAATTGCAGAAACAAATCCAAAATAAAGTTCTTAAACGCAATTATTTTAAATTTTTACCATTTTGTGACTAAGTATCCAGCCAGTAGATGGCGGTATTGCTCGAACGGATTAACGCGTCACGCCACACATGCGCAGTAGAGTTGATCGTTGTTTCCTTTGAAACCAACACGTTTTCTCCCTCAGTTTAGTTTTTTAATTTAATCCAATGAGATTAAAATGCTCACATATAATCTTGGTGTTAAATCTAAGTGAGTCTTATTTTAAAGTAGTCAACGGTTCAGTTATTAAAGTTATCGCCACATAGAAAGTGTGTAAGTGAATCATGTGGTGTTGTCAATATGACTAATTTTGTAACTTTGTATGTTTGTGATTAAAAGGCAATTTTTAAACTATATTTTGTTTGGGATAAATTTTATTGTATTATGTCATGGAAAATGTGGACATTTTATTTTTACCTGCTCATAAATATTATATTTTGTATACATTTTTGAGTATAGTCGATCCTCCTTTTTCTAAACTCCACAGATGATCACGTTACACATTTAAACCCATATTAAAGATTTAAAAACATTTCAAGACATCACAAAAAAACGATAGAAAATGGTTTGATATTGTTTTTGATCATTTTGAAAAAGATTTTAGTCAATTTAATTTCACCATTTTGACCTTTTTACTTTTATGTAACGCTGATTATGATTTATTTTGTTAGTTTGCTTATATTTACAGTTAAAAGTTTACATTGTTTTATAATTAAAATATAATAATTAAAATCAAAAGCTTGGTTTTGTATCGTTATCGATAAATCTATGAACGTTAAGGTAAAAGTACAACCGAGCATATTTGTCTGATACAATCTCTGAACACTAGATGGCGCCAGTATCTTTAAACCGAACTCTCTCCTCGGGCAATTATTATTCATATGGTTTGATCAAACTTGGAATCAAAGTCAACTATTTAGTTAAAAAAAAAAAGAAGGCACTCATCAATCGTGTCAAATTCAACGATTACTATCCTGGGTGTTCATTTATGTTGGATGTGTGTTTATTTAATGTCTTCAATCCAAGGTTTTATTGTTGTTTGGAGTTTTTAGATTTTTTTTTTATACATTAAAAACAAGATTTGTTGTTATTTCTGTTTATTTACTCCACTAGCACTGTTGTTTTCATCTACATTTTTTCAGATAATTTGTATTTACTTTTAGTAGTTTGTTTTTTTTAAATAGAAAACATCATTGTGCAAATGTTTTATTATCAATAAACATATTTGTTAAAAAAGATCAAATACTGTAAAAAAAAAAAAAAGAATAGAAAATGAGTATCCTAAAAATAAAATGGCTGTGAGTGACCCCTTTAATCACCAGCGACCTCTAAAAGCAGAACGTGACCGACCGCCGCAGCACAATGAAGGCATCACCGTCCACTGTCTTCCCTCGCATTCCTTTATATTCCACGACTAAACTGCTGCGAACGTTCGCCTTTATCAAGCATTGGCCAATTATCTGGTCAGTAAACAGTCTAATCAGAGCCTCAAGATGACGGCGTAAATTGGAAAGTGGTCTTGTGCGCTTGTCTCTGCGATTCACCCTCTTTTGTCAATACCCAATTATCTTCTCCGTAGCATTTCCCACTGATAGCGCACGACTTGAAACGGCATCTGCGCCGCATTGTTTTTTAATTGCAGCCATTCACACTAACCTGACGCATTGATCGCGCATTAACGGCTTCAACCCCCGACGCCAAAAAAAAAGTTGGCTCCTCGGTATCTCTCGCACGTTGCACGAAACCGCCGTGGCCTCCACCATTTGTCAACTGTCAGTAAATGGCTTAACATGGCAATAAAGCGACAGTAGAAGCGCGTTCATCGGGCCTGACATCAGTATTGTGTTGGTAAAAAGCTGCTCGTAAAAAAACAGCTGTATTGACTCCGGGCTCTGGATGATGCATCGACTTTCTGATGTGCCTGAACACTAAAACTCAAACAGTAATTGGAAATGCAGTCGTCCGAGGGGCCAGAGGCGTTGTTTGCCGTGATGTTTGCGATCATTACATCTGCTATATGTCTGACCTGGAAATTATATTTACACAACTGCTTCACTCCAGATAAATGGTTTTGGGTGTGTGTGTGTTCTCTTTAAAAACTCATAAACTACAATGTCTGTAGACTTATTTTGGACTTTTAACTTTTGCTTAACCATGCTTCCCCCCTGATTTTTATTTTGTTTTCCTATTATGCTACACTTTTCAGTGACTAGAAAAAGTTGCCAGGTTTAATTAAATCAGTAGATCGGCCGAACGTTATAGAGCAGAATGCCATCTAATGGACTTTCACAATACAGACACTGTATCATGATACAGTGTCTTAGTTTTTAGATGTCTCTCCAAGTTAAATAATGAGGCCAGGTTTCATTGAATTATAAGATTGGAGCCAAAGATTATAAAGCAGAGAGTGCCATCTACTGGTCTTTGAAAATTTAGTGTCTTAATTATGATAGTTTCTTCACTAAACTGCAAAATCACTAGTGTTCAAACCTGTCCATCACTTTTCCTACTGTTAGTTGCTCAAATATAGTTGATATTCTCAAGAGTTATTCTTTTTTTTATTTTACCCCCCAAGCTTATATTTAATGTTACAATTGAATACATTAGTTTCATACTTTCATATTTTACAGCATTATTCCATAACAGATAAAAGCCAATAGACCATGTATTTTCCATATTTTGACAACCAGTATGACATGAAATATTTTTTCAACCCAATATATTTTTATTTGACAAAAAAATTGCTTTTTTACCATTTGAAATAATATTGCTAGCAATAAACCGAATGTAACGGCAAGGGGCGGTAGAAATCATGTCATGATACAGTGTCTTTACTTTAAAAGGCCACTAGATGTAGCCTGTCTCCACCTTGAGGTCCTTCTTTAACATTGTGACTCTGGCTGATATATCAGCACTGGTGAGCAAGATGAAACCGTCTTGCTCATCCGACATCCTTCCTTGTATGCTTTTTATTAAAGTTAAAAATGTTTTCCTTAGTTTAGAGATTTTTCTCTGTTGAAGGAAACCGTTTCTGGTCAGTTTTCTGCAGTTTTGTACTACAGACATGTCTTTTTCAAATGTAACACCCAGGTTTCTCAGGCTCAGTTTAACAGTCACTCAAGTTCTTGCTCCTGGAACCTTATAAAATGAATTTTCTTTGTTTTGAACAACTGTTCTAATGAAACGTTACGTAATTTTCTAAGTGATGGCGCCACCTACTGACCTCTAAACACCATGACACTGCTTCATCAGCCCATCACTCGCTTATGGCAACACTTTAAAAAATACAAGAAATAATGTGGATATAATGTAGAATTGTTTTATCTACTATATTTGCAAAACGATATTGAATAAAAAAAAACCCTCTGGGTTACGGCTGTCGGATAATAAAGAGTAAGCAGACCTGTTATGTTAGTATCTTATCATTTATCATAGTTGGTGCAAGGGTTTAGGGTATTGTATGTTTAACTTTTTCCAGATAAAAAAAAAATGGTCAAAAGTGCCACATGGGTTTTTAAAACGGTAAACACAAATAATTGATGCTTTATGGATTTTACAAACTTAATCTTCTATAAATGTGCAGTTCATTAGCTTAATGTTAGATTAATCCTTCTCCCAAACAAATAAATAAATCTGCCATTAAGACCAGATGATAAAAGCACCTCTGAAGAGAGAGAGGGTAAGATTTCCTTCGTCCCGTTATTCTCCTCATAACACCATTTACTTGCGGGTCAGCGAGGGAGTCTCTCTTTCTTGCTTCTTGGAAACATGTTTCCCCACAAAGGAGTCGACGATTGCGGCTTCACGCATTTGTTTTTATTACTTTTCCCGGATCATCTTCATCTCGTAAACATCGACCGAGAATTAATTTTCAATCATGATGTTCGCCCTGTGAAAAGCTTTAAGTCATCCGCAACAATGAATCACTCCAGCCTGAGCTAAATTGCCTGAATGAAGTCGTGTGGGAGAGGTAATTAGGTGGAATGGGCTTCACAGAAGGAGAGGATACAAGCTAAAGGAAGAGGGATCAAAACACAGACTCACTTTGGATAAAACCACTCAAGTGTTTGAGTGTTTACTTCAGCTAAAAGCTGAGCACAGGTGAATATTCACCGTTGCTATTATCAGAGAGAAAAAAAAAACTAGTCAGACATTTTAATCTTCTACTTATTGGGATTTATTAAAGTAGTTTTCAATTGATTTTTATACATGCTTTATGAGTTTCACTCTTATCTGTTATGAATGGTTGTTAGTCTTAAGGGTGAAGACGGAGTGAATCGGGCTATAAAACAAGTTTCTTGCATTTGTCTTGTTCGCAAAGTTTTCAAAAACTGTTTTATTTGTAAAAACCCCAATAGAAATGAATCCTTTAACTTTTTGGTGTTAATTCGCTCAGCGACAAAAACGTCGGTGTATTTTTAACAAAATCCTCGTCTAATCAACACCTTTGACTTGCCTCGTAGAAACACTTTTGACGACTAACATTCAAGTGTAAGTGCAGCGTTGAAAAAGGGGATGGGACCAGCGATGTCCCGATCCAGATTTCATAGTTCTCAAGTTCCATCTGGATCCAAGTTTTGAAGAATTATTCACTGACTTCATTCTCATAACTGCAACAGCAAACTACATATCCTTACTTACAGTGTCACAATTTGTGGTGGACATTTTGAGCTCTGTAGGACCCCTAGACCAGGAGTCCCTATACTTGTTTACAATATGGACTGGTTTAATGTCTCCATTATTTTTCACGGACCGGCCTACAGATAAAACCGTAAAAAGGCACAACCTGCAAAAACCTTATTACATAAATGCAACTTTTACCATAACGCTTAGTCAGCAAGAGCCTTAGGCTAATTCCTCTGAAAATCGAACTCCACATGGGATCTTCTTGTTTCACTCTTTTTCAATGCGTATTTTGAGTATACTTGACTAAAATAGTATCTTGACATGTCGGGAGTATATGCCTTTTTATATAAAGAAAACATGTCATAATGATAGAATTCTTGAAATATTATATGCTGTTTTTGAAGTGAAATGGATCTCAAGTATCTCTGCCAAACAGCTTAAGTGCTTTTTCTAGTTGAATGTTACTGGCTTTTAGCAACTGACACAAGAATTTTGAAAAATACAAAAGCTAATAGTTGGTGACTCCCCAAACCACCTTATAAATTTCCCGAAGGAGACCTCCTGAGGGATCAATAAAGTTTAACCTTACCTTACCTTGAAAAGGGGGCCACAAAGATTTCAATGCTATCTAGATGGCTACTTGGACAAAGATTTATTGAATTAATGAATATGTATTTTTGGCAAATTTCAATCACTTATTCTTTTATCTGGAATTTTTGGCATTGTAGCATATCCCAGCTACTTGGGGCAAGGAGTGGGGGACACCCTGGACATGCTTCCAGACAAACGCCCAAAGACGAACAACCACTCAAACACTTGGACTGATACTTAAGAGTCCTCAATCGAATTTGGAGGAAAACCAGAGTGCTCAGAGTAAACCAACATAATCTGGAGGTTTTCAGTCAATAAAAGCCGAAATAGTATTTCATGAGTGCTGAACACGAGAGATTGTTTCTTAAAAATTATATCATAGCTCTCAGAGTTCATACACATCGAAAGTTTTAAAACTGGGCTGAAAGGTTCATTTTATTTGAAAGAAGAACGGCAATAAAAAACGGCACCTTGGCGGAGGTAAAATTGTTAAATGCGACAAGTTTTTCGCGGAACTGCTGAGCCTGACCTTTTCCTTTTTCAAATATCAAGCTGAGTCAGAAATAATGTTTCCGTCCCCGTTCGTCATTCCTAGGCGATTTTTACACTGGCACAAACAAACGTTATACTTTTGCAGTAACTGGGAATATAACAAGTGTTGCTGACACTCGCCCACAAAGGCAGCGCTCAGACAATGGCAGACACAATGGGCGCGAGTGAACTCTGCGAAGCTGTGATGTGATTAGACTTGTTAATTGGAATGGAAGCTCAGTGCCACCTGCGGCAGGAAAGAGTGTCAGTTTGTGGTCAACTCTGCAGAAAGAGACTGTTTAATTGTTTTCGGTTTCCAGGCACGGATGACGAAAGGAAGAAAGTTTCAAAACTGCAATCCCTCCTGGCTTTTAAAAGACATTCTGATCCGTTTGTTGGCTTTATCGACTTTCGAGCGCCGATTCAATTTACATTCCGTTTGTATAAAGACGAACATTATTGGAGTAATGGCCGCCATTTAAAGCACGATTTGACTTCATTTGAAGACATAAGAATGCAAATGGTGAGACGAGAGATATTGGGGAAAATATTTCACTTGTCAGACGAAAGGTGTTTCGAGAAGTGTCCGTGTCACTGTGAATTAAAACTGACCAGGTACTGTCACCCCAGAGCTTTCTTTTCCACCGCATTAGCATATCTGAAAGCTTAGCATCGGAGCTTCATCCCTTCATACTCACAAGTCACCCTGAATATTAATGCTCTGGCGCTTTATATGAAGATGCCCTTGTTGAGGATCTTTCCCGTCAGCCTGCACCGTAGAGAGAACTTTAGAAGAAACCACAGGAAGAAAGAAGCTGATCGTACGAAGGCTTGTGGACAGTTGAGCAAAGATCTAAATGTGTTTGATTAGGAAACTGTAGGAAATTATTGTATTAATCCTGACACGAGCTTATTCCCATATCCCTTTAAGCAAAAATCAACCTTATAGATTTACCAAAATCCTGCTCTGGAATCATAAATTCCGTCCATGCGATTGGGATGAGGCGCTCCAGGCAAAGAACCTTGAGCATTATGCTAAAACTCTGCTTTGACTCAGCATCTTTTTTTTCACCCTCCTGTGAGGCGCTTAAGTTAAGATGTAACTACACAAGTGACTTCTTACAAACGTCTTACTTGGAGCAGAGATAGTGGGACTGACCGCCTCAGCCAAGGCAAAAGAACACACACACACATGTACAAATGAACACATAATGCAATACACACAGAAAACCCAAAACGCACACAGCACACACACAGAAAACGCACACAGCACACGCACAGATAACAGGCGCACAAAATATTGTTTTTCGAAGCCTGATTTATTTATTAGTCCAGTATTTGCCTTTTTGTATTTAGAAAAATAAGAAAAAAAAATCCTAAGAGTTTACTTGTCTCCGTTATTGAACGCCCCAAATTTTTACACAATTGTATACTGTCAAAGATTTGTCATGTGGAGTTTTATTGGCATTCCAATAACGATACACTTGTATACGGTGTTTGTAAACCACTTTTGGTGGGATTTTTTTTATCAGCAATCAATGTCAATTATAATTAACACTTTTTATTGGCAACACTTTATTTAGATTGAGTCTAGTCCTATTTATGTTACACAACATGGTATTTCTCCACTTGTACTATATCATTGGGCCACAATTGCAGTCCAAAAAACGGACCGAGATAACGGGATACGACGATAAGTCCAAGGCCAATAGTCTTGATGGTCTTGTTCTTAAAGGTCTAAGTCCATAAGGAAGTTGTATAGTTAGAAGGTGCCGTTAAGTCAACGGCACAAACGCGAAGAAAAAGCTACCTGTCTAAGAAGAAGAGACTGTGTTTGATACGTTTTTCTGTTAAGGTGAACACCACACTTCTAATATCCTGTGCACCGATCGTAGAGATACACCAAGCTGCCAGAAGTTCACCACAAACTGATGAGTCTTTGCAGCATTAAATTGTACTTCCTTATCCTCACAGCAGATTATGGATCTCTCCTCTGTACTCATCCATGTCTCATATTCTCCCGGGAGCTTCTGAAGGTGCTTTCCAGTTAGTCCACCCGGCCTGACCTGCACTACAAAAACCATATTCTCTTTAGATTCATTGTCAATCACTCGTTGCTTGCAGCCCAGCGGCAAGGACGGAACATGCTCATGAAGTTAACCATTGTCCATTTAATTTGGGTTTCGTTCTTCATGTCATAAAGTGAGCTACAGCAGAGGTCCCCAACTTTTTTTGTTCTGCGGATTGGTTCAATTTCAGAATTCTATTCATGGACTGACTATTGGATAGGAAAAAAAATACAACCAAATGACCTGCAAAAAAATACAATTAATTAAAAAAAAACTATCTCACCATAACGCTGAATCAGCAAGTGCTCTGGACTGGTAACCACAAGACGTTTATGTATTTGCATTTATGTATATTTAATTGTACATTAAATATACATGGATGTACGATGGTGTTTTGCATGCGTGTCCCTAGAGACTTTGTCCCAATGTGTTTAAGCATTATTTCGATGAAACCGAAGTTTTGTTTCTAAAAGTTTGTTTTAGTCAAGAGTTACTAGTGACAAGAAGATTAAGATCTAGGGGTTGTGGACGTCTGAGCTATAGCACCATTCCTTAAAAAAATGGAACAAACCCTCGGATCCCATCCTGGTCCCATCGCTGTTTTCAACGCTGCACTTACACTTGAACATGTGACTTTTTCTGAACTGAATGTTTAACATGTATTTTTAATTTGTTAATTCAGAACCTGTACTACCTTTATAATCCATTTGACCCCTTTTCCCGGCAACTTTTCCCAAGAGTAAGAAGCATAACAAAAACTTGATCCAACTCCTACTTCTGAAAAGCAAACTGATTTTATAGCTCTAAAAAAAGGGCATGAAAAAGCAGTCTTGCATCCCTCGTGCCACAGTACACAGTAAATCTTACGCTGTGAGTGTTGGGAAAACAAACGCCCTCCCTTTTTTTTTATTTATTTTTTTAAATGTGTTCTGTAGTCGTCTCTGCCCTCACCACACTTCCTTACTGTTCTCAGAGTTCATTCTTGGAAAACCTTGACGTTCAGTGGTGAGCCGTGACAGCGAGGTGGGGGGGGGCTCCCATACCGCCGTTTCATTTCCAGACAGATATAGATTTCATAATGGATAAACATTGGCTGCCTGTCTGCTTCATTTCCTTCTAATAGGATAAATCTGTTGACTCTTCTCTTTTCTGTGATGCAGCTTAAAACAATAGTGCCGACATCAGTCTCCCACAGCATGTTGACTTCTCTTCGTCGAGAGCTGCAATATATCTCGAGTTTATTACAAGTTTTAAAACCCTTTCTTACTCTTGCTTGTCGGTTGTTTTATTTTTAACACCCAGTCTCGTCCACCTGCCTGGAGGAGAATCTGGATTTTTTATTGTTAGCTGAGGTGTATGATCTGTTTTTTTTTATGCTGGGTAGTTTGTCAGTTCTTTCCCTGATAAACTCATATTTGGTTAGGAATTGGTGGAATTCTAGCGAGGTTAAATAGTGATGTTCTGATCAGATGTTTTTCTTATTTAGAATGGTAGGCCACTGGGCCATTTGTGGCCGTGGAGCGGGTAACATCCGGTCCACATCCTCTTTTATAAACTGTATGTGTTAACTCGTCAATACAAAATACACTTAAAAAAATGTTTTAGTTTCTAGAATGTTGTACCCATCTGTTCCTGAAACAATCCTCAAAATGTTGAAGTCTTCCACTCCAAGATGCAGTAAGTCTCATCATGACCATGTTTTGAACTTATTACTTTATAAAGTTCTCATCCGTCTGATATCCTGGCGAATGAGGGGTTACGAGAGCAGAGTCCATTATTACGTAATAATGGTCTTCACTCCACTTTGTTTATACAACGAGTCCTGCTGTGATTGGTCAAGCATCAAGGAGACCTCTCCTTGATGCTTGACCAATCACAGCAGAGTGGGTGTGGTTATGGTAAAGGTTTTCAGTGGGCGGGGCTTAAGCATTTTTTCATTCCCCACAGTAACGTCACTGGCCTTGCTCTTGCGACAATGGCTACATTAACTTTTACCAAGAATACGATTAATTAAGAATTTACGGACTTCCAGGTGAGAATACCTTCACCATTAAATCTATTTGGATCAACTAGTTCCACTGCTCACTGTCTACATAAGCACATAGAAATTCATATTTTCAACCTAAGATGCTACAAAAGTCTCTTGTTGGGGCCCAAATCCAGAGTTGCCAAAAGTTGGTTTTGAACCCATAACCTTGCTTCCTACGAGGTTTGAACTTTTCCGCTATATCCAAACGGCCGACTCTGATTCCAGCAATCTTGCTTTGCTGATTGGCTTTATTAATAGAATATTACATTCACTCAATGGGTGATTGACTGTTTGTAATTAATGAAAACTCTCTCCTTGGACGTCTCCAATCTAGTCGGTGTGAAAGGAAATTGGCTCCAACCGGGAGTTGATGCCCGCAATTGAACCCAGAGTTTATAAATTCTAGCAAATTATTGACCATTTCCCAGCAACCCCCCACCTACTCCACAATCCCCCACCTGCCATTCACGCTTTTTCCCATCATTTCCACGGATTTAGAATCTTCCACCCCGACTGGGGAATCTTCTGCCTGCCAACCATTTTCCCAGCAGTCTTTGCAGAGGGTATTTGGCACACAGCAGTTAGCTTGCCTTCTCCCTTCTTCCCCATATAGACATCTGGATGGTCCGAATAGACTGCGGGGTATATTAAATGTCTTTGTGATGAAAGGTTCATTGATTTCCCACAATGCATCATTTGGGGTTTTGTTATTTGGAAACAAAAGTTAGAAAGAAATGCAAAATAAACGTCCATTTTTCAACATCTTTAGATGTTTATTCTGTAGTCAAATGTGGTTAAAAAAAGGCATTTAAGCCAATAAACCCATACCTTCACTTGGCCGTCCCTTTCAGATCCATATTATTCTTTGTTTGTTTTTTTTACTCTATATTTTTGTTTTACATGGACCTGATCTATTTTAAATAACAAATTATAGATATGCGATCATTGGTATGGCAGGTGACAGAACTCCTGCAAAACAAACACAGTAGCCTAATACAATAATGGGAGCATTACTGTGGTCTCCTTCTCCAGCACAGAGTGACTTCAAATTCAAACTTCAAATGATTCGCAGATCCAGATGGTAATACAGAGAACATCCAAAATGTAATTAACACTTTGGTGTACCATTAAAAACCTTTCCTTAAATTGTATTTATATGCGGTCCTCTTAGCCTTAATCTGTGAAGAGATGATTCATTGGATTAATAGGAATGAAGATGATACTCATATCTCAATATTCCTCTAATACCAATAAATGATAAACAATAATAATATTTAAATAAGACATTTCCATTTGACAAACAAAACCAAAAAACGTAAAACTTGATAAATGCTTCACAAAGCAGTAGTTGCCCCCATTTTACATTGTGTTCTCCTCAGTAGCTCCAAAAGATGTGACAAGTCTTTCTTTCTGAGATATTCCAAAAAAGGTCCCATATATTTTAAAAACCTTTTCCTGTAATGTACAAGTGATCTTTTCATATGGAAACATGACAGTCCTGTCTTACAATTTTAACCAACAACACACCATACTCAATAAGCATCAACTGCTTCTGTAAAAAGCTTCAGGTATCCATTATTGTCTTGGTCGCTGGTTCTGCCCCGAAGATAATTTGGAGAAGTTCAAATCGGTCCAGGTGTTGCTTGAGAGTAAGGAGACGTCCAACCTTCCTCAAGATAAACAGGGGAATCAATACAGCCTGGTATAATGGAAAGCTAGACAAGGTTGGCTCTCAGGAGGGTCGTCTCGCCCACCTTCTAAAAGTTGCAAGAGATTGGGGCCATCGGGCGAAAGGCAAGGTCATACTGGACAGGTCACAATATCGACATGCAACACTGTGAACAATGGGGAGTTACACTCTTCCAGAATTGAGTGAACAACTTTTATTGCCTCCACTGTGATGCATTGTTTTGTTTTTAAGTAGTGAGTCGTAAGTTAACTTGGACTCGTATTGACAATTCTGACGGTTTATATTCACGGCTTGTTTGGTTCCTTTTGTGTTCTTGAGTATACCGTCATACATTTTGGGTTTGTTGATACAAATGTATGGACAATATTAAATATTTTCTGAATATATGTAGTATTATAGGGTTTGTTTTCATCCAAAATTCAAACTGAACTCTTTCTACTCGCCTTCATCGCAGACATTTTTCAGAATAATCCTTTCTTTAAGAGTTGTTGGCAAAAGTCCATTTTTACGTAGTGACTGGAGCCAAGGTTCATCTTTGTCCAAAATTGAACACTTAAAAACATCCAAATACCTCCAAACTCTTGGTCTGTAACATCCATCTTGTATTGAAGCCTCAACATGAGAAATTGTTCCGAAAAAACTTAAACAAGTCTATATTTTAAGCTTGTTTTGAGTAGATGTTTCCAGGCCAGTTTTCACCCCCCCCCCAAAAAAAATGAAGGACTCAAAAGCATCCAAATACCTCCATACTCTTCGTCTGTAACGTCCTTCTTGTATTGAATCCTCAACATGAGAAAAACTTCCGAAACAATAAGAAACAACTCTATATTTTGAACCTTGTTTTAGCGGATGCTGCTAGTCTAGCAGCCTAAATCTTGACCCAATGTGTTTCATTGAGGGAAGACGTCAGACAGGACCTGAGAGACTGAAAACTTCTGCTACAAATGATCTTAAAATATTGACTTGATTAAGTTTTTTCAGTACTATTCCTCATGTCGAGGCTTCAATACAAGATGGACACTACAGACGAGCAGCATGGAGGTATTTGGATGTCTTTATGTGTGTAATTTGGACGAGGACAAAGACCAGTGAGTTTTAGTCACTACATTAAAATGGAAATACAATTTTTGCCCATAAAGAACAACTTACTCTGAAAATAATCCCAAAACTTGATCGACATGAGTAAAAAATGAGTGTTTGAATTTTGGGGTGAACTATCACTTTAATTCAAAAAGTTCACTGGATAATGTTGAGAATAAATCAAATTAAAAGATATCAGTTTTTGCCTCCATTTTCTTTTTTAAAAACCCCTCAATGTGAATTGACTAATTTAAAGCGTTCTTATCTACCCAAGATAGACGCACATCTGCTGACTCTGAAGTGTTCATATATCGAAGAAAACGCTATTAGGTTTTTACTTGTTGTGGCTGTCATCCACAGCTTGAGCATTTTTTAATTTCACACTCTATCAAACATTTGTTTAGAACTTGCTGTGGTAAGAAGTGCAACGTATGCTGTAAAAGCACTTTTGGGTGCGCGCACAAAAGGAATGGCAGCTGCACGATTGGGAACCGATACAGTAGACCGAGCGCAGACTACAAAGTATGACAGAGTGCAGTGGTGGCACAAACGGGTCGCTGGTCCCGAAGAAAAGCTTCATGCGAGCATTGGCATGAGAATGTTGTAAATAAAGGATTTCGGAAGAGGCCGAGAAAACGACCAGCAAAGTCCGTCCACCTTCCGCGTTGCTATTTTAAAGACTAATGGACACAAATCCTCTGCATGGAGGTCTCAGTGCTCCTTGTTATGCTTTACTCCAATTGAAGAGTAAAATGACAGTTAAAACAAATAATGCCCCATGAGCCCAATTACTGTTGTTTACAGGCGCAAGATTTGGTAGATATAGGGTGAGTCATTCAGGGGTGTGAGAGACGCAATGGATGCAAGTGACCTTAAAAAATAATTCCGGTTTCAAGCCACCCACACAGTTGGTACTGTAAAAACAAAAGGCATATTAAAAAATCCCACACAAATATTAAATCCATGCCTCGATACAGTATAAGGTCTTAAAAAGCCATGTTTTTGTCCAACCCTCTGGTTCAGTGCGAGATATTCAAGGACTAGATACATTACCAAGCATTAAAATAAATGGTTTATAGTAACCTAGTTGAAAGTAGCGACAATAGTAAAGAAGAATTACTTTATTTAAAAAATAAATAAATTGTAAAGCACATCGGTTAAATGTCAGGATACTGTTCATGGGCCGGCGTTCAAAAAAAGTAAAGATACAATGGCATGATCTGCAAAAAACTACAATTAAATCATCTCGCAATAACGCTGAATCCACAAGAGCTCTGCATTGGTTACAACAAGGTGTTTGTGTATTTGTGTCCTTATATATTTTATTGTATGCTGACGATGGTGTTCTGTATGTGTGAGTCTTCTAGCCTTTAGAGACTTTGTGCTAATGTTTGTGTTTAAGCATTATTTATATGGAATGAGGCTCTGAAACAAAAGTCTTGTTTCTAAAACGAGTTCATTTCAAGGGTCATAATTCAAAATTTTCCAAAGTTCACAGCTCCAAGAATGAACTAGTTCATAGTTGTTTTTTTTTATTTGTTGATATAGGCTCGCTTTTTTTTCTTAAATCTTCCACAGGCCATATATAACCCAAGTCAACAATATTATCAATTTTAACATAAAAAAATATATACTCAGATTCCATTTTCATCAAACTATTTAAAACAACACAGGGATTTAAATTTCAATTTGAATCAAATTTTGAACGCTAAAGTACGAGGTACTATCTATTCAGTCCAGCAGTGATGCGTTCATGGTCCTGACTTTGTCAAGTCTGTCGACTTCATGCTGCTGACCACTCACCTGCTGACCTTTTGTTTTGAAAATAATCAGTAAAGCAGTTTTTCTGTGCAGCCCATTAACAAATGTCTCACGGACCACTATAAACACCAGTATATTTTAAATATTACTTTGATTATTGGTAGAAGATTCTTTTAAATTAGAAGTCATCCATACATCAAAACTACTTAGAATTAAAAGTACCATGATCATTTGTACAAGTTAACATTGATATTCAACATTGTTTAAAGCCACATTCTAAATTGAAAACTATAAAAAAGTTGCTATTGAATTCACAAGTTTATGACCAAATTATGGGATGAGTTTGTTTTCAACCGACGCAGTGAAATGGGTTCTAAACACTAATAATTAATGACTTGATTGAACGCTGGAGATTTTTTAATGTTTAACCCTCTTCACAGCTCTCCACCAATCACTGCACTGCTGCTCCTGATAATTCCTGAAAGTACTTCATACAATATTTAACAGTGTAGTTTGTATAATAAAGCGTTGTTGCCCTCGCGCACATAAAATAAACATGACTCAAACAAAGTTCTTTGTCTATTAACCACAGCTTCTGCCACCAGACAAGGCCGTTGGTTTTAAATGACGACGCCAATAAAAGGGAGAAATATTAAAATATAAATTTTCATGCGGGGCTGCTGCCGTCGCTTCTTGCTTTAGAATAGAGAATGAGATGGACCGTCCATGAACGTTTGAGGAATTGTGACGGAAAAAGGCGAGTTTAGCTTATTAAATCGGAGGAAATTTTTGTGTAAACATTTCTTACCCATTACACAAGCTCCTACTTTTTAATGTGGTTTAAGTTCATGTTTTTTATAATCAGTGCCTCAGTCATCCTCCTCCACCGCGACATCTTCATCATCCTCCCTTTGGTTTAGGATGGGGACCATCTGCTTTAAGTTTGAGAAAAGTTGGGAAATTTTGTCTGGCAGTGGAAGATTATCTTGGTGTTCTGTTCTCGAATGTGGATATGAATGAGATTGACAGATTTGTGAAACTGCATTTATGACTGGAGTTCATGGTCGACGCTGTCAATAGACGTTCAGAAACCGAGGCTCCTTTTTTCAGTGGCAGACGCCAGAACGTATTGCTTCAAGACCTTGTTACAGCTTCTACCGAGCTGGGTCTTGAATCGTATACTTGCCAACACTAAGTATGGATCGAAGGACACTTTCTACCCTAAACGTCCGCCATCTTAGTGACGTAGACGTTGTAAACGGAAGTTGCGTCACTACCACTCAAATGGAGGCAACAAGACAAAACGTTGACAGCGACACCCCCCTTATTACCTCTTATTTATAATGATGTAAGTTTTTCATGTGATATTTCTTGATCCAAACTTGAAAAACGTTCTGCCAGCAGGTGGTGTTGGGGATAGTAATAACTGGTTAAATAGTAGTAGAAGAAGCTGTCGCGTCATTTTCGGTTAGTGCGTAGCGGCAGCGATTGAGTTGAGACATACTATCTTTTTTTCTGTCTACCAGTTCCTAAGAGTGTACATTTGACTTCTCTTTTCAGTTTTATTCGGCTTTTAATGGTAACTGAAAACGGTAGATGGTTAACCCAAAATTCACCCATTTTCTACTCTCCCTCATGTCGACCCAGGGTTGGCATTATTTTCAGAGTAATCCGTCCCTTTTAAGAGTTGTAGACAAAAATGTATGTCCATTCTAATGACTTTATCTTTGTCGAAAATGACACACTTATAACATCTGTGTAGGTACAGCGCATGCAGTCTACAGTCTACACTGGAAGCACTCACAATATTTAACCCAAGTACTACCACTTTATATCGCTTATTATTTAAACTTCTGCAACAAACGAGCTTAAATTATAGACTTCTTTTTTTTTTTTACGAAACAATTCTTGTTGAGGTTTCAATACAAGATGGAAGTTATTTAACATTTTGAAATGTCTTTTTGAACAAAAAATAAAGATGAAGACAACTGACCTTCAGTCGCTTCATTAAAATGAACGTACATTTTTAAATTTAACTCGTGAATAGAAAATGATTGAATAACCTTCAGACTTGTCTCTGCTTCTCCGGACTGGTTATGGTTATTTTGCCGGTTTGAGTTCAGGTCAGTCAATCACACAATCCTCACTAAAACTATTGTAACTCGGGTTAAACCGACATCAGTCGCCGCTTGTCTGAGCCGTCGATCTCTTAGTTCCCTGCGTTATACAAGCTTCACCACCTCCACGTAGAAGAAAATTGCTAAAAATATTTCAACAAAACAAGAAGGTCGGAGTGACCAACTCTCTTTCGTTCCAAAAAAATTCAAGGGAAGCCAATTGGTTCAGGGGATGAACTAGAACAGATGGTTAGTCTGTGGTATTCTCATATATATTACTCTGGGTGTCTGTCATGTACAGTATTAAATAATTATTCGAAAGGATTTATCAAAAAAAATAGTTTTGAAAAAAAAACATGGCAGGGTTTCTTGAGTGATGGAAGTCTGGATGTCTTGTTACCCTAACCTAGGAAAAAACTGTAAATATCAAATGGTAGATAATTTAATTTCATAATAAACTGTATTGATCAGTCTTAGTTTATGACTTAAAACACAAAATTAAAGGCAATTTGAGATCACAATGATTAACAAGATTTTTTATTTTAATTGATCATACAAAATCCATTAAAGAATACATAGATTGATCATACAGAGTAACAACACTTAAACTTTAAGTGGGAGCATCTAATTTACACAGTAATCCAACTAACTTTAAACCACTGATAATCCAGATTGTAGCGTCCAGATTATATTAAGTACTTTATGTTCTACAACAACGAGAAACCAACAAGCAACTGTAGTTTTTCTTTAATTAAGTAGTAGTAGCCGCTCATTTATCTTGTATTAGTTCTCAGTACATACCATTGATTTAACGTCCACATCAAAGCTCCATCACTGAACATGATACTTATCTTTTCAGTCCAGCTTTCACTCAGGCGTTCACCTCCTGGATCAGATTTGGCTCGATGGACTGAAATTAGCACACTCTGTTGCACATCCTCCCCATAGCTGTCAGGGAGATAATAAAAAAAAAGAAAAAAGAAGAGGGGAAACGCCACGAAAATAACTGTTAAAAGAAAAGGACCGTGGCTAAGTCTCGCTATCTGCCACATCTGACGACTCCCTGCAATGCAGCTTAAGCATATACTTATAAAAGTTATACACTCCTCTCTTGGCTCGGGAACATCTTGCTGTGCTAGTTAAACTCAAGTTTTTTTTATAGACGCGCTTCTCTTTGCTGGAGTGCACTACAGCAGTAGAGGACAAAAAAAAAACCCTCCAGTGACTTTAATTACTCCAACTGTCGTCGAAATCTTGAATTTTTCCCAAGTGTTGGAAATGGTGTTGGTGGAATATATTCGGACAAAAAGTTTTAATGCGAGTGGAAGTGGATTATTAATAGTTTGACGAGTAGTTTGGGAAAATGATATTTCTTTCACTGGAAGTTCGTTGAAACACTTGAATTCGTTATTTTATGTAACAAGGCCAGATTATTATTTATTTAAAGATCAAAGAAAAGCCTTTTTTTTTTTAATTGACGATTCCATTAATTATAATGTTGAACAAATGTTTTTAAGATATAAATCCTAATTATTTTATTAATATTCTGAACCAGATTACATTTTTTTTAATTGAACAAACAAATGTACTAGTTGAAAAATAATGCAGAAATATTTGAAAATAAAAGTTTTCTCTGAGCTACATTTTCTCAATTTGACATTAGAAATTATAGGTTTATTATTAATTGGAGATTCAAAAGATAAGAAGAAAAAACCGAGTAAGTATACTATTCCAAAAAATACTAAATCATTTTTAAACTAAATAAAAACCACCAATAAAATACATTGCATTAAATGTAATTTATTTTATTTTAACTACTTATTATTTATTTACACGTCATTTTATGGTAATGTCTCTTGTGTAATTGTAATTTATTGTATTAATCTCTAATTTCATTCATATTTTATTTAATTATTTCTGATTAGATTCAGAATTCCTTTATTTTAAACTTAAATACAGTTGAAAAAAAGTAATATTTATATGTATCTAATATGTGAACAATCATTTTTTTCCATATACTTTGTGGATAACCTTGCAGTATAAAACTTAGTCATCAACTCTCCTGGACTCTTCAAGGAACTTCACGGACTTCGCGTCCATCTTGGCATTAATTTTAAAAGCATACTTTCAAAGCACCTCCGTAACCTTTCTCCCTCATATTTTACTGCACTTCTTAAAAACCTCAAAACACATCCTTCTATGCTTCACTCCTCTTGGATCTTTCACCCGCCAGACTTCTCACTCCGGAATTCACGGGTCAGAACATTAACATAACCTTCAACTCGGATCTGAAATTTCACCTCAAACTGTGGTTCTACTCCTTCCACATCCAACATTTGTATGGATATTCTGTTTTTACTTGTTTTTTATTTTGGTAAACGGCAGACTCCATAACCCTTGTCTTATCTCAGGGCCAAGGTGACCTGAATGCCCGAAAACAAATGTTTGTTGTATCCCTTGTCGCTCTGGGTTCCCGGCTTCCAGAAATATATATCCAGTGCTGGAGGTCATTCACTGTGACCCAGAGACAACACAAGGGATACCACAAACGCATTTGTTTTCAGGCCTTTTGGTAACCTTGACCCAGAGGCAACACAAGGGATATCACAAACACTTTTTTTTTTTAGGCTGTTCAGGTTGGCTTGACCCTGAGATAACACAAGGAATACTACAAACGCATTTGTTTTCAGGCCTTTTGGTCACCTTGACCCTGAGATAACACAAGGGATACCACAAACACTTATTTTCAGGCTGTTCGGGTTGGCTTGACCCCGAGACAACACAAGAGATACCACAAACACTTATTTTCAGGCTGTTCGGGTTGGCTTGACCCAGAGACAACACAAGAGATACCACAAACACATTTGTTTTCAGGCATTTCGGGTCACCTTGACCCAGAGACAACACAAGGGATACCACAAACACTTATTTTCAGGCTGTTCGGGTTGGCTTGACCCAGAGACAACACAAGAGATACCACAAACACATTTGTTTTCAGGCATTTCGGGTCACCTTGGCCCAGGGACAACACAAGAGAAACCACAAACACATTTGTTTTCATGCCTTTTCAGGTCACCTTGACCCAGAGACAACACAAGAGAAACCACAAACACATTTGTTTTCATGCCTTTTCAGGTCACCTTGACCCAGAGACAACACAAGGGATACCATAAACACATTTGTTTTCAGGCCTTCGGGTCACCTTGACCCTGAGATAACACTAGGGTTAGAAAAAAACCTTCCAATGGATGCGTTGATTAACGGTTGTTATGTAAATGAATGTGACATCACAAAACCATATATATAACATATATATATATATATATATATATATATATATTATATTTACATTGTACATGTTGCTTAAAGGAGACAAAAAAAGCTTAAATAGTTGAATCTGATGACGAGTAAGCTATTATAGCATAAATATTTTTCATTTATTTTTTTGCATTCTGTTAAATCCCATTTTCGCCAATCGATTTTTTTTTTCCAGATCATTTTTAGTTATCATTCTTACTGTAGATGCTCAAACAAAGACACACAATCAATACACTTTTAAAAAAAATGAAATAAATTGTACTTATCCCTTCAATTATTGAAAAAATAAAAGTCTACAAGTGCAGGGAGTTGTTTTAAAACCTAAAAAGACGGGAAAATCATCCGACTAAAGCTTCCACTTACGGTGACAAGTTTCTAAACGGTGAAAAAGCTCTTTCCACGTTGATTTCCACTCCTGTCGCCTCATCAGGGCCGATCGCTAATTAAATGTAATTATGTGCATCTAAGTAGCAGCTAGGTCTAAAAAAGCAGCGTCTGTGATGGCGGCGCTCGTTCAGCCGCACTAACACCAGACATTAGCAGCAGAGACACAGACGTCTCAGAACCGAAGGCCACATTTGAAGGCTTATGGAAATGTTTCACCTCCTCGTCACCGTCGTCGACACATGCGAAGGACTTTTCCGCTCTGACCGTCTTAAAATCGAGGCGTATAATTGTTTGAAAAATAAACACAATTACCTTAAATAAAAGACTAAGTGCTTAAAGTAAAAACTACAAAATGTAAGGACTAAACTGCGTCTTTAATGTGCTCGTCAGGCTCGATAAACAGCTTTTTAATTAAGCGTTAAACGTTTAAGTGCCGTTTATTTCTTTTTAAATGGGGTTTTTAAGACGTTTTTCTTTTTTCTTTTATTTCATAATTCTGAAGTTTTCAAGTTTACTTTTGAATCTGAAGGTTGATGTTGGGTAACGTCGGAGAGCCCGCCGGGGTTATTTTTCTTTTTAGAGTTTATTTTTTCTCATTTCAGGCCCTGGACTCTGGAAGCTTCAAACACTTCGCTCTTTTCTTTATTTTTTTTAAAGGACCAAGAAACTAGTGGCACCACTAAAGTTCAACAAACATGGATTAAACGGTGGATCTCCTAGTTGTTAAACTGAGACGAGATCCCTGTTAAAATATCGACACATAAGGAGGCTGCACTTAATGAAGTGTAAAATAAGCCAAAGGCCATTTTTGACAAGTGACAACACAATCTTATCTCTCAGTATTATCTTGACCTTTAAAGTATATATTTTAGTGAGTATTGTTTTGATTGTTTAAGCGCTTTGTGACCCTGGTCTGGAAAAGCGCTATATAAATACAAATTACTTACTTACTTACTCATTCTGAGGTGTAAAAAAAGAAGTATTGATACAGGAATATATTGTTATATTATGTTAATATTTCTATCCTTTTCTTTGAATTATTTCCTTTGATCCTTGTTCTTTATAATTGCACTTTGTCATCCTTTGCACTTTGTTCTTTCGTTTGCCCTTTTTTCTTGTTTTTATGAATTTTCCGAATCTCCAGGGGGATCAAAAAAGTCAATCCATCTATATTGCAATACTTTGACCTCCGATATGGCATCAATATTTCTGCTCCTAATGTCACGTACATGTTGGATATCGACAATTTCATCACCCATACTACTCAAAAGAAGGTTTTTGGACACATTTTTTGCTTTCAATTTAAAACCTGAATCACTTCAAGAAAGGAAATACTTTTGCAAGGTCAGCTGCCAGTAAATATAGCAGGAACGACAAAATAGTCACTCTCAAACCAACACGTTGCTGAGTAAAGTGTTCTGTAGTAGAATCATGATATGGGGATAAACCATATATTGTGGTAATATCATACGGTGACCCAAGAATTTTGATGGGTATCCTGAGGTTCTTGCAAATACTTGCCCTTAGCATTAGCATCGTTAGCATGTTTTCATTGTATAAACAGCAAGGGATGGAATATCAATGCTTCAGGTTTAAAAACAATTGTGGAATAATTGTAAAAACATTCTGTGATGTTACTTAGAGAAACTGTGTCTTTGAAATGGACAAAACTAGCAAGTGTTGCATCATGATATGAATTTTACTTTTACTTTTTTACTTTACATATAAACATTTTAATAATACAATTAATAGAATTTAGTTCAACAATATTTCATTTTAATGATATTTTTTAGATATTTTTTTAGTAATTCATCTATCGGAAATTGGTTGAAAAATGATCTTTAAAATTAGATATCTTCTTGGTCTTATTAAGAATGACACTGAAACATGACGTAATTCACCCAACATATATATTTCAATAAACTTATACATTTTTGAGAGTTCAGCTGAATTGGAGTACACACGTGTTTTTCGTATCACAATTATAATTATAGTTTGATTTTAGTGCTACATTTTCTCATTTCAGTGTTCAATTTAATGAAAATGAGCGGAAAAATATAAATATTCTACGTCCTTATTAAGAATTAAACTAAAATGTAAATTATGTAATTCACAGCTTTAAAATATATGTATATTTCAATACATCTTTACATTTTTAAGTTCAGCGGGAACATGTCGAACACAAAAGGGTTTATACCTTAATTATAGTTTAATTTTAATACTATATAAAATATAATTTTAGAAATAAATTTCATGAAAAGTGGTTGAAAGATATGATAGAAAAAAATGAATATTCTACTTCCTTATTAAGAATTAAAATGAACGTTGATTATGTAATTGACAGCTTTAAAATGTATATATATTTCAATACATCTTTACATTTTTAAGTTCAGCAGGAACATGCCGAACACAAAGGGTTTATACCTCAAATATAATTATAGTTTAATTTTTAATACTAAATAAAATACAATTTTAGTAAAGAATTTCATGAAAAGTGGTTGAAAAATATGATAGAAAAAAAATCTATATTCTTATTAAGAATTAAACTGAAACGTGGATTATGTAATCGACAGCTTTAATATATATATTTAAATACATCTTTACATTCAAATAAAACATGGCAAACACAAAAGGTTTCATTCCTCAATAATAATTATAGTTAAATTTTAATGCTATATAAAATAAAAATGTTGTAATGAATTTTATAAAAAGTGGTACCAAAATATGATAAAAAAAAAAAAGAAATATTCCATGTCCTCATCTAGAATTAAATTGAAACATTATTAATTGAATCGTAATTAATATATTTAAAATAAATACACGATACATGTATACATTTTTGAAAGTCCAGATCAATAGTTGAATCATAGTGTATTACAATAATTATAATAATGCACTAGAACTCGACACAAAATCCAAACATACATTTATACTGTATCTAATGTATCTCCTCCGTCGGCTGCAGTTCCAGACAGTGTCCTGAGGGCGGCGCTGTAAGAGCGGGGAGGGCGGAGGCCGGTGCAAAGGGGGAGGAGCCTCGGCATCATCGGGAGTAAAGTGACCAGCTCTCGGTGTTTGGGAGAGACCGAGCAGGCGCTCACATCTCGGATCCTCCGCCGCCGCGCACGCACGCACACGCGCTTGTCAAGTCCACTGTACTCGCCTGACACACGTGCACACGCGCTATTGTCGCCTCGTACCATGCACGAGCAGTCACTGCGGGATAAAGACGTTCACGCGTGAAGGAGCGTCGACAGGACTTGGACGCCGGGGCTGGAAAAAAAAGAAGGGGGGACGGAACCAGCAACCGTCGCCGAGGTGAGTGTGACAACAGCCGTCGGACGTGCATGTGGAGGGAGGGGGGATCTGGAGAGTAGACCTCGGGCCGAACCTTGACCTCGGAGCATGAATGGATGGATGGATGGATGAGGAGCTGTGTTGTGCGCAAGCGCTCCTGAAGCAAGAGACGCAACAAAAGTTCAAGTGGACCCTCGTGTGACCAAGAACCAAGAACCAGCTGCAGGACCGACCCGGGTCAGCAGGTCTGATGAGAGAGCGGGTTATTTCCCATCAGAAAATACGTCAAATCCGAAATTTGAACCTGCGTCAACCATCACTAAATAGCCTAAAAACACTCGTTTTTATGTCCAAAAACTTCATTTTTTTTAACTTACATTTGTGTTTTTAAACGTGGTTTAGTTCTTACGCATTATTATTGACGTTGTCATTTAAAAACTGTAGGCAGAAACTGAAAACTTGAACAAAAAACATTATTTATTTAAACAAACGATCAAAAAACTAATATGAAAGATTAAGTCTGTCTGATAATCAAGTTCTTACAGCTAAAAAAGTGTAAAACCTACATTTATTTGGTTTTATTCTTGGAGGAAAAAAACCTTCAATTCACTCTTGTTGTATTAAAGCAGTGCCGGTGTTGCCACCATGCTGCTCCAACTCTTCAAGTGTTGAGAACCTGAAAGTCTATTTTACAGTATGTCTACTTCTGCTGCACTAAAGATGTTGTACTACATGCTTTTAGTTAAAAAACTACATCTTCTACGTAATTTTTGAAAACCTGTAACTGTACACTAACGCTTGTTTATCGCTATTGAGATAATTCTGTTGTTACTATTATTATTTTACATTAGTTGCTATAGTCGAAGCTCATCTAAAGGCTATTCGTGCGTCTTTAAATTGAGTAACCAGTGACTTATTTGACCCTTTTATGACATGCAAGTATTTTTTTGGCTCATCGATCCGTCAGAAATTTACGAGTCGCCTTCAACCCGCGCTATATTTAAAGCGTCGTAAATGTGTGGCCGTCATTGACTGCTTTGTTCTTCATAATAACGTGGGAGAAACAACTTAAGAATGACGCACTGTTGAGAGCGAGGATTCTCAACACTGTTTTTAAAAAGATTATATAAAAAAAGTGGATAATTCTAACTGTAACTCCTTACTATGAATCCAACTGTTTTATGAATGAATAAGATATAAATGGAAAGCTAGTATTGCGACGTCCTTACGACCAATACCACAAGATTTCAAAGGGAAAAAATGACAATGAAACATGGATTAAACAATATTTCTTAAATTATATTTATTTACGAACACATACTTTTTTTTTGATGACAATACTATATAATACTATATATTATAATTCTGCTCCATAAATCTAACTCGCCTGTCTCAAAATCGCTATCTGGGTTTCGGAAAAATCATGACAAAAAAAAGTAGGATTTTCAATGTTAAATGTACTCGGATGACAAGTTTTTTTTAAAAATTGAATTAAAAACGACAATAAACCAAACTTTAATTCTGCACCGAGAATACGACTGATTTCACGATGTCCTCGGAAATATGTGTATTGTCGTCGCCACGAACCTAGCTAGCGTTTTTTAATCGTATTTATTCACCCAACACAGGTCAGTTTGATTCATGGTGCAGAATTTTTTTTCGGATTATCGTATATTTTTTTTTTACGGAAAAATGTAATGCACTGTGTTTCAATGTTGTAACGGTGAAAATCGTAAAAAAAAAACAAACGCAGATTTTATGTCTTATGTTTTGGTCGCGAGAACATCACAGATATTACTACACATATTTAGCTTATTTATTCACTGACAAAGTTTTTGATTTATTGTGCAGAATTACAGTTAAGACTATGGTATGTTTTTTTGTATGATCGTAAAAAATGAATTTCATTTTTTTAAACTTGGATTATCTCAAAAAAATCACTTTTTTATCGTATATTTTAAACGTCATAAGGGCGCAACACGCTCTAGCTAGCGATTTCTATCTTATTTATTCTATTATTTATTCACACGTCTCATCGTCGTGACGTGTTGTTGTGACTTGGCTGTGAAGGATATTTTCGCGAGCTGCCACTGATCCACCTATGACAAGCCAGGGTTTACTTCGGCTGCCAGGCGAGAAGCTTCCGATGATGCCATGATGTCATAATCGGGAGATCCACATTTAGCTTTTTTATCCGATATCTGTCTCGTGGTGCGTGGAAATAGACGAGCGGCCCACTTCCTTAATGAGAGCTATTATTTTAACCTGGCGCGTATCTGGGCCAGTTCCTTCAATGGCGACATTTGAAAACCTCGGTAGTAGCCCCCCCCTCGTCAATCAAGGGTTGGGGATTAAGGGCTTCTGGTCCTGGTCCTCCCTGAACAGACAGGGAGATTTGCACCCGATGAGGTAAAACAATGCGTTTGCCTCTGAGCGGGGGGACATTTAGCAGAGGGCTTCTCGCCTCATCTGCTGCGTATGACAGAATTGTCTCTGCATATCTAAAAGAGCCAGACAGTGCCGGTGGATGAGTCCGCTTGCAGGGAAAAATAGAAAGTGTTTTTTTTTCAGCTGACATCTCTGTGATACAGAGACGTAAAAGCACCAGAGACTGACGTAGAAACCGGAAATGGTGGACGGTCCCTGGGGAGGATTTTATTGGTGTGGTCAAATTTTTAGTAGAGTGGGTTTAATACTTTGCTCTCCGATTATTTCGATGCTAAACTTATCCTGTAAATACAACGTTTCTCTGGTACTTAAGCGTCACCACTTGTAGAAAATGTGTAGAGAATTGAGATTATGGGATTAAGATTCAATTTTATAGACTAATATCAAAACATATAAAGACAAAAACAACGGCTATAAACTGTATATATAACTGCTAAAACCATGTTTTTTTTTTTATAAAAAATTGTATTTGAGGCCCAACAATGTTGTCGGTATTGATGTATTAAAAGTATCAGCAAAATTTGCATGAAAATATTTATTTTAACCCTTACATAAAATTAAATAAATAAAATTGCAACCTTTGCGATATGAGTTTTCAATTGGGATTTTTTTGCTAATGCAATTAATCAAAAGTCCGCAAATTTGCAGGTTGTTTCTTTTATTTTTTTGCAGACTGCAGAAGGGTATTTTGAATACTTTAAAATAGTTTTGGACAATTCCATTTCTTAGATTATTTTTATTTTTTTATTTTCGCTTTTTTCAGTTTTATTTTTGACATTTGTATCTAAGTAATACTTTTTAATAACTCCAAATCCACCACACTGAGAATAAAACAAGTATACAAAAACAATATATGACTGACCATAAATGGTTGACAAGCAAATATTCAAAGTGACCCAAAGATTCTTAAAAACAAATGTGTCTTAGGTATCCCTTGTTGTCTCTGGATCAAGATGAACGACCTCCATGGCTTCAATAAATACATGTGCAGTGATGGAGATCGTTCACTTTGACCCAGAGATGACACAAGAGATGCCACAAACACATTTGTTTACGGGTCATCTTGACCCGGAGGGTGGGTTAAAATGGTTAATCAAATATGCAGTTATATATTGTTTTTGTATAATTGTTTTTATTCTCAGTGTGTTGAATTTGGAGTTATTAAAAAGTATAACTTGGATAAAAATAGCATAAATATAACTGGAAAACTGTAAAGAAAATACAAAAGAATCCCCAAAATGGAATTTGCTAAAACTCTATAGTATTAGTATTGGAAATACCCGTCTGCAATTTGATAGCAGTCTTTCAACAACATAAACAACATGTAGTATCAGCGTAACAACCAAACTCGGAATGAGCGAGTCACACAAGGGAGAGGGGGATGATAACTTCTGTTGGCATCTGTGAACACTGATTAGGTTGAAAAGATTGTCGTATGGATGTTTGTGTATTTGCAGAAATCATTTTTAAATTGCAGAACACTGTAGTATTCTACCACTTTATACAAGTCAGGATACACTGGAATATATAGAGTCCAGTTTTTCTAGTTGCTAACGGGGCAGTGAGGCACCTTTACAAACCATACAAACGAATAACAAATCCTTCAAGTGCTGCCTGAATCCTGATGGAACTGATAACAATTCATCACTTCTTTGTTTGACTATCACGGAAATGGCATGAAAATACTTTCCTAGACTTTTGTATTAAAAGATGTTGTGCGACGATCGCACATAAGAGCAGGTGATGTCATAAAGAACGTGTTATTGTAGATGGATGGCGCTAGATAGATGGATAGATGGATGGCGATAGATGGATGGCTGGAGCTAGATAGAGAGATAGCTAGATAGATGACGCTAGGTAGATGGGTAGATGGAGCTAGATAGATAAGTAGATGGAGCTAGATAGATGGCGCTAGATAGATGGATAGATGTAGCTAGATAGATGGCACTGGATGGATAGATAGATGGATAGATGGCGCTAGATAGATGGAGCTAGCTAGATCGATAGATGGATAAATAGATAGATGGCTGGAGCTAGATAGAGGGATGGATAGATGGAGCTAGATAGATGGGTAGATGGAGCTAGATAGATGGCACTGGTTGGATGGATAGATGGATAGATAGATGGCGCTAGATAGATGGTTCTAGATAGATAGATAGATGGAGCTAGTTAGATGGCGCTAGATAGATAGATGGTGCTAGATAGATAGATAGCGCTAGATAGATAGATAGATGGTGCTAGATAGATAGATAGATAGATAGATAGATAGATAGATAGATGGAGCTAGATGGATGGCGCTAGATGGATAGATAAATGGAGCTAGATAAATGGCGCAAGATAGATAAAGCTGGATAGATTTTTATTTGAAGTCTCCTCAACCCTGGATAAACAACATAAAAACGGCGATTATTTGTCGGTACAGGAATCGAAAAAAACTTGAATCATTCGAAAACCAAACGTGTAACAAACTACACATTTTTTCAACATTCTTCCTATTTATTGTATCTTTTCAGAAGCAGCGAGCACAGAAAATCAAGTTGTAGTCGAGCACAGCAGGATTCCACTGTCAACACTCCCGGCATCTTTTCATCTGCTTGACATCATAGTAGCTGATAGAATAACCTTTTTTTTTTTTTTTTTTTTTTGTGGTTAATACGAGGATTCCTGCCCTTATTCCAGCAGCTGGAGCGCGGATAACATCCCTGTCAGGATTTATCAACGCGAAAATGATGTCACGTTCTGCAAGCCTAGCTCGAAACACAGCCCCTCGTTTACGGAGAAGCCTCTCCTCCTCCTCCTCCTCCGCGGATTTGCGATTCCTCTTGTCTGTCACAAGCTTCTCTGCAATAAACTTGATCGGGGGGATAATCCGTCTATATCAAACATGATTTACCTTGGCCCACTGACCCGGCTTTGGCCGCTGGAATTCATTTAGAAAATTACCCGGAGACGTTTATCCTATTAACAAAGGCCAAGCGTAAAACGACTCCTGTTGTCATGGTCGACAAATTACAATACCGCTCCTCGAGGCCGTTATTATTTTTGAGCATGTTTTTTTTTTTTTCCTTCCTTCTCCGAGCTTTCCTCCTGGAAGGATGAGGGACTTAGAGAGTGCACAGAGGGTTGGGCAGATGAAAAGCTGTACGTTGTTGTTCTTGGATGAAGTTGTGATCCTCTGGTTTTCGCCTCGGGCGATGCACCGCGGTTGAAAGGAGTCCTGAGAACAAAAAAAAAAAAAAGGAGTCGAGGTTCCCCTCCTCTTGCAAATATAACTGCAAAAAAAAAGAGAGACCTGCGGTTTTCGCATAAGCGTCGCACGTCTCGGGGTGCAAGGAAGCGGCTCGGATGTCGCCGACTGTTCCCAGAGATTGTGTTTGCACTCGCGCACGACTTTCAAAATAGAAGTGTCTGTGTGTTAAGTTGGCTGTAATGCAGATTCAGTTCTGAGCCGGGGAGAGAGGTGTCACGAGGCCGACGGGGATGATCACACCCCCCCCACCCCAGGCTCAAAATCTGTTCGATTTATCTTACCAGTGAAGGAGTACACTGTGCCCCCGAGTACACTGATCCTAGTTTGTGTATTGTGTTATATATCTTATGTAGTGTATTGCTAATTTTAAAAGATTGGACCAATAAAACTAAAAAAAAATATATAGAATTGATCTTAAAGATCTTTAAACTTCAATTGTAATTATTCATTTTGTATTTATTAATATAACCCCTAATCTTATGAATATTTTCACTCAAGTGAAGTCCCAAAATGCACTGCAGCAATCCGTGCATTTAAAGCCAATCAAGCATTTATTGATTTATTTATTTTTCTTTTGTAAGTGCATATGGATCTATATCACGATATAAAACAATCACTTGAATAGGTCTCAATTTTAAAAGGTATATTTTCCCCCCAAGTAAATTCCCAAAATGCACTGCAACAATACAAGCATTAAAAGCTAAATATCGAAGTCTATGAGGATATTTTACCATGTGGACATTTTTCAATTATAAATGTTATTATTTTGTACTAAATAATATAACCTGTGATTTCATGAATATTTTCACCCAAGTGAAGTCCCAAAAAGCACTGCAGCAATCTATGCATTTAAAGCCAAATATGTAAGCATTTTTGTCAGTGTTTCAAGTGTTTTATTGTGATGTACTGTATATCAATATCCACTAACACAGAAAAAAACAACATAAAATGCTCTAATATTTGGCATTTATAAAAAATGTTATGCTTGTATTGTTGCAGTGCATTTTTGATGGGGGCGGGGAATATTCCTTTTAAAATTGAGACCTATTCAAGTGATTGAATATTGATATATATCACAATATAAAACAATCACTTGAATATGTCCATTTTGAAAATAAATATTCCCCGCCCCCACGTGAAGTCCCAAAATGCACTGCAGAAATCTATACATTTAAAGCCAAATTCAAGTATTTAATGATTTCTTTTTTTCGGTGTAAGTTGATATTGATATATATCACAATATAAAACAATCACTTGTATAGGTCCCAATTTTATAAGAAATATGTTCCCCCTAGTTAAGTCCATAAATGCACTGCAACAATACAAGCATTAAAACGGTTATACAATTGTAATATGCTTGATGTTTGGCCTTTATTTTCTCTATATAAATCGATATTGATACATATACAAGTGATTGTAATAAGTCCTAATTTTAGAAGACATATTTCTCCACCCAATTGAAGTCCCAAAATGCAGTGCAACAATCTAAGCATTTAAACGGTTTTAAAAGCCAAATACTGAATTCTATGAGGATATTTTTCCACGTGGAATTTAATGTTTATCAGGATATAAAAGGAATTTTTCTTTTTCTGTAATGCTGGTAGTCCCTTTCTCCGTTATTAATAATTTATCTGAACCATCTGTTTAATTTCTATTAAAGCAATTATAAAGACCAAAAATCCAAGCGTATTACAATTGTTGAACTGAAGATGCTTCTGGGATGAACCTTAAACTAAAATGAAAGTATATGAAGTGATTTGAAGTGAATTTTCAGTTTTGTATTTGTAATTTCTATCTAAAGATATTTGCATGCAGATGAATTGCTTACATTCAAGTATCTACTATTCATCACTTTGAAATCTAATCTATTATCTCTATCTTTTAATAGTGTGAATAAATCTGTGCGGGTGTTTGCCCAAACATAATGACCATTTAGCGAATGAATTTAATAGCATCAATTTTGTGTAGCAACAGTGGGTTTGGATTTCACCGGCGCTACCAACTGTCTAATCTGTGAACTTGGCATTCACTCTTGATGGAACTGAAGTCGTGTTGAGAAAATAAAATGGTTCTCTCGGTCAAGAATGTTATTCTCGACTCGAGATCAAAGAGAAAAACAAGATATTCGCCATAGATAACATCTCTACAGTCAGACCCTTAACTAGTTTCATTGATTGTAAAGTGGAAAAATCGTGAACTAAAAATCCACTCGCGACATCTGCGGTCCATTGTGGACAATCACTCGTTTAACATATAGAATAATGAGAATCAGGTACAAGTATAAGAAGCTCATGTTTCGACTGTAATTGAAGACTTTCTTGTAGAAGGACCATTAGCATCTTTCTGTCGATGATTTCCATACAGTGCTTGAGTGCAAGTACCTCTTGATGCTGAAGTGCATGTTCGAGCGACATGGCACTTTGCATATAAAGTCGGTGTAAAACGCATTAAAGTCAAAGGAGAGTCGAAGGCGATTCATTAAGGTTTTGCCTCGGGAGCTAAGATGGAGATAAAAAAAATCCCACATTGTAAACAAAAACTGGGACGATAATGCTGATTTCTTATTTTTTTTAACGATCCGCTGTCCTGTAGAAAAAAGTTTTCTAACTTAGTGTCCATTTTCAAAATGATGATGATTCCTTGCTCATTTTTTATCCCTGCTTTTATATGTGAAATTACAGTATATTAGTTTTTTATCCCTGCTTTTATATGTGAAATTATATTTGTTTTTTATTCCTGCTTTTATATATGAAATTATATTTGATTAGAGTATTATATTACAGTATGAATTGAAGTAGGTTATTAAATCTAAGGTAAAACAAGGCAGTTTATTGAGGATTTAAACCCCAATTTTTCAGACTTTCTCAAACAAATTTGAATAATCTACTCATTTTCGGCCGCTTGGTCCCTTATGCGAGACGGGGGCGGGGCTGGAGCCTATCCTTGCTTCTTTGGGCGAGAGGCCAGGGACACCCTGGACAGGACCTCGGTCTCTTATAGGACACAAAAAGACATACAACACACACACACACTCATACCTATGGACAATTTCCAGATATCCTGAATGAACCCCTGTCGTTTTTTTGGATCCAGATAAACGTACAAAGGTAGTAGGTGGCTCCCCTGGAAGCGAACCTGCAACCTTCCAACGTGTGCTGTCAATACAATACAAAAAAAAATGAATGAATGAATAAATAAATTTGAAGTTTGAAAAAATGACAGTTATTTCGATAAACTCGAAAAATAACTTCAATAAACTCGGAAAAATGTTCTTTATAGCAAGCAGAAACCTCAAGCAGAACCAGACTCATTATGGACGACTTTTACTGTAGAGAAAAAAGTTTTGATTCTTTTTAAAGTTTGAATTAGTTCTTGGACGGATTCCATTTCAGTGTCGAAATCCAACCATGTTCCCCTTCCTCAAAGTTTCTTGTCTTGTCCGGAAATACCTTAATATTCCCAAAAATACATGTATCTGGCATAAGTCTCTTTGTTTTTGACATCGTATAAGAGGTCCAATGAGATCGATGTCCTAGATTAGAAATAAACTTCACTAATAAAAAAAAAAGATGGATTGTTCTTGCTAACTTGGCTTATACTGATTTTTCCTCTGACACGGACAACAAAGCTATCATGTTCCCATTAGCCAGTTGCGCTACTTATTTCACCACATGAGTCCAGGAACGCCACGTCCCACCAGCCTGCATGTACAGTACTCGCTTGTTATGGCACACTCGCTAGAGGAAAAAAAAGCTTTTTTTATCTCCCGCATTCACGCCGAGGAGTCGCTACAATCTTTGCATCACATCATCTAAACTGCACACACTTCATCTGTGACCTGCACTTGAGATTCGACTCAGGAAATGCATTGATCGCGCTGGATTTTTAAGGATGTTTTTGGCCGTGTTGATCATTAAAAGGTAACGCACTCTGTCGGGAGTCGGTTGTCTGCGAGCCGCTTTGATACCCGCATGATGAAAGCGCTTTTTTTTTTTTCCTTTTTTTTCCCAAAAGAGGCGGGGATGTGGACAAGGCGCTCTTAGTTTTGTGGTAATCTCTTCAAATGAAAGCTTGGAAAACGTTTTGATTCAATATCTTTTTTTTTTGGACATGCTCGAGTTTTTTAAGCTACTATTTTTAGTTTGTAATTATAATTGCTGAAATTGCTTTTTCTTTTTAAATTCAACTAAGAAATATGTTCCATGTTTCACTTTCAGATGGTGTTGAACTGGGGATTGAATAAACAATTCACGCCAACCAGCCATAACATTATGACCACCAGGTTTACCCAATTTATCCATCTATTTTGGCGTTGAGACCAAATTTTTCAATTGATTTAGAAAAAAAAATGATGTCTTTGTGTGGTAGAACAATTTCATTATTCAGGAAATCATACTGACTTAATTTTGGCCTTTTTAAAATAAATAAATTAATGTATTACCTCCCCCAAGGACTACCTTGATGGTCTACATTTGTTCCGTGCAAAATAACTCATTTAAACACATTTCACTTTAATTTGTAATTTCATCTTGGTTTAGAAATGCATTGAAGAAATCATACATGTTTTTAATCGTTTAATTGTTTAAAGTTTCTAGTACAACACTGCAAAAAACGACAGAAAAATCTGTGAACTTTGGAAAATGTTTTCACAACACAATCTGGAGCTTGCAATCCATGCATTTCTGTCTTCTCTTTTAGACTATTGTAACAGTTTATTTCCGTGTCTAAACAAGAATGAGCTGTCTCGCCTGCAGCTAATACAAAACTCAGCCAGAACTGCAGCCAGAATTCTAACCGGCTCTAGTAGGAGAACTCGCATTTCCCCGATCCTTAAAACCCTGTATTAAAACCTTTTTTATTTGTGCAGGCTTTTTACTAATTTTTTGGGACTTCTGCGTTTGTCTCTGTTGTCTTGGTCTTGGAGTTTTTAAAAATTATTTTTGTTTTTTTAACCGTGTATTACCTTTGATTGTTTAAGCGCTTTGTGACCCTGGTCTAGAAAGGTTCTTTACAAATAAGTATTACTTACTTGCATTGAAACTGTCTGAAATACTGCTGAGTTGACGAATCACAATTCCTGAATAATTTAATTATTTTTTGTTTGTGTCATTAGAAAATAATGTGAAACGACTCAGAGGTACTTGCTATCCCTGATCTTTTATTCTGCTTTTTTTTTATTACCTTTGCAAAGCAGTGAAATATTAAACATCATAAAACAAAAAAGGAGGTTGCAGTGTTGAGGTTTAACTCTAGCTGCTATGCTAAGGACGAAAATGCAAACGCAATTTTAAAGAATGATGGTGTTTCTAGTTGTAAGATCGGACTACAAAAAAAAGCACTTTTACAAAGCTACCGTCTGTAGCACCAAGAATGGAAAATATCCCTATAATTCCTGCTTCAATTATTCCCGGTTCATCTGAAGGGCCCAAGAGCTTGTTGGTATCTGCCAAGTTAGCTTCAAAAAAGTACATGTTTCAGTTATTATCCACATCTTGTTACCTTCTCCTTCTGTGCTTTGGGTGCTTTGGATCCTTTCGAGACTCATTGTCATCTTTTCAAAACAGTTTTTGGGAATCGCACCAGCTCTCTGCGAGCCAGGCGCCACTGCTCAAAAATCGCAGGGACCCATTAGGCCTGGCCGGACGAGCTGACACCAGACGAGAGCCAGAGCCGAGGGCCAATGTTTTTCAAACAACTACCTTATGTGTGATTGTTGTGCCGACACATACGGAACCCATAATTCCAGGGGAATTCGGGGACGCGTAGTGAGAAGTATTCGGACCCCCTGGAGTCGTCGAGGCTGTGGTGGGGTTGTCTCTCGATGGGGGGGTTTCAGAGTAACCCTGTTAAGCCCTTATGACGACACTGCACTTTTGCATCGCTGGAAAGAAAGAGGACATGGAAAGTCTTTCATTCGTTCGCTGCTCCTCAAGTGGCTGCCATGTTTTCTGCTGGCTCCCATTACGCCCGGCTGCAAGTGTATTTCTGCTCCGAGGGTATTTTGACAGCCACGGCTCCCACGGGGTGGCTTTTATGAACCTTAGTCATTTTAATAAGGTGTACTTTACTATCTCATTCCTGCTTCGGAATAAACATCATCTATAAAATCTGGATGTGCTTTTTTTTTTTGGCTCTGGCAGAAGGAAAGAGGCAGAGATTCCAGCTCTGACTTTACCGTACCCTTAAATGGGAGGTCGCGATGTGTAATAAATCATGAAGTAATTGAATCATTGTCGGAGATGTCGAGGTTCGGTTTCTTCTACGCGTGGAAAGTGATCAACTCTCAAGTCAACGCGCATTGAATTGTTCTCTACAAACATTCCTACATATTTTCCCTGTCTTTTATTAATAGGAATTTGTGAAACATCTTGGAGTATTATACGGGTGTTAATTGGCAAAGAATCTGGTGAAACGATATATTTTGCGATATTGCAATACTGTAGGAACGAGGATATATTTGTTGTATTGTCAAGTACTTGACTCTGGTCTTCCAGAATTTATAGACCTTGTGACTCATTACAAATCCGTAACTGCTTTAATTTGTTTTGAAACTAAAGTTTTTCCAAAGCTCGGCTTTAAAAACTGCTTGGGTCGACTGTATCCTCTCGTCCTTAGTCATTGCCCGGGAACTTGGCGAATTCTTGACCTTTAGGACGTAGTGGCTTCCAACTAGTGGCCATAAGTGTAATTGCAACTAAAAAATGAACAAACACAGCAAATATTTTCATGTTTATATTAAATAAAAAGTCACGTTATTTTATTTTACACACACTTTGGCGCAATAAGAAGCATACAATGAATATTTTATCAAATAAAAAGCATTGAACAAAGAAAAAACAAGTACAGTATAGTGAAACAAACATTGCAATGTTTAAAGTAAGTGTATCTATTTTTCCCTCAAATCCCTAGAAGGTTTTTTTTTACCGTCACATCTCACCAAAACTCTAGAGAGAAATCGTCTTGCGCTGCTAATTATCCACGTCTTTCGTCTGACTGCGCAATTAGATCTTCATAATGTTGCTCGAAAATTTGGCTTCCGAAGACTTTCATTTACAACTGGGTGTTGGTTTGGATTTTTCATCCATGTAGCAGTTTTTTTTTTTTAAAACCCCCTATTTTCCTTCGTCTGTTTCTTGGCCCTTGTGTTCAGCTTTTATTCCGAGAAGTCAAGTTGTAAAACTGCCAATATGCGTTTTGATTTCACCAAAGTAAAAAACAAACACTAATTAGTATTTTGTTCACATGGAAGAAAAACCCATAAGTGAAGGATTATCACAGTGAGACCCACTTAGGAGTTTGATTAAAAACAAAAAAGGTTCAACAAGTTTCTCTGTTCATTATATTGATGGTAAAGTCGATAAAAGACAACCTTCGTAACATGAATATGTATCAACCCATGGTTGCTTGTTGCATCCTCGCCGACTAATCACTTTGATCATGAAAAAATAAAACATTTCTCTACATGAAAAAAAGAAAAGTGGGAAATAGTCAATGAAACACACTCATTTAGGCATTAAAAAAGTGCTGACTCGGGATTATTGAAAGTAAATAAACAGACCTTGCATAAAAGTAATTCAAAATAAGAGGTAGGGTGAGAAAAGTAACACAAATCTAATCCACATTTAATCCACAAATATTAATGGCGTGAATAGAAAGGCGTGAAAAAACTTGTCTTTGAAGTAATCATTTTATATTTACAGAAAGGATTATAGATGGAATTCACCAGTATGGGCAACATTAAGTTATGGGCATCTAAGTAGTATATATGTATATAAATATCATCATAGATATCGCATAATTCTTAAAATATCATGAATGTGATAAGAAAAAAGTGTATTATCATTTTATAATAATTTCTTTAAGATATTTAGCCCCAAAATAAAGCTGACAGAACGTTACATAAAGTCAGTCCTAAAAGAAAAAGATGTGATAACTACCAAGTCAGTTTAAGTTGCCTTTATTTTGGAATATTAAAAAAAATATTTTGTCTTTAAATTTAGAGAAAAAATGTTTTTTGCAAGAGGTTTTGGCTACTTTATATTTATGATCTGTTTTGGTTTATTAAGATTCAAATACCTATGTGTAAAACTAGTGATGGTCCGATAAAGCTTCAAGAAGCAGTGTCATTATTTTCACTAGATGGCCGTCTCTGCACTATTGTCCTTTGTTTTAATGTTCTAATGAAACATTTTTAAACACATAGCGCCACCTACTGACCTCTAAACAACATGACACTGTTTCATGAAGCTTCATCAGCCCATCACAATGTAAAACAAAACAGGGTTTTTTAAATAATAAAAAATGAACATGAAAATATTTACGGGGTTTGTTCATTTTTGTGTTGCAATTGCACATCTGGCCACTAAATGGAAGTCACTAGGTCATAAAGGTCAAGAATTCTGCGGGTTCCTGACTGAGGATGAGAGGACACAGTCAACTTGAGCAGTTTTTAAATCTAATTCTGGGAGGAAATTTTACTTAAAATTGAAATTAAAGATGGCAGCAGTCATTACGTGCTCCAAAGCTAAAGGAACAATCAAATTCTGCTAGATCCTGCTGATGACTGAGGACAAGAGGATAGTATTTAGCTGTCTACAGCTGCTTTTCAAGATGACATTTGGACATGCCTGTAGTTTGTTTTTCAGATTATTTAATTAAACATTTAAGTACCAGCACCAAGTAGAAAATGACATGTTATAAATCACATTTTTTTTTTGTTGAAAAATAAATATCACACTGAAGACATAATTAACGGCTTAATTAATTTAGATAATCAAGAATAAAAGTCACATAAACTTTTGAAAGTTACTTCAGAAAAAAAATTATCTTAGTTCCTACTTCTAGTCCCGAGACAGAGTGACTCTTTTTTTTTTTCCCTTCCTTTCTGCTGTAAAAGTGAAAACCCATCTCCTCCTTTATAGCTAAAACCATTTATATTTGCTCACAGGAAATGGAAGCTGCTCACAGCTACCACCACTTTGCATATAGTGAACCGACATATGAACATTTTCTTTCTTTTCCCTCCCATGTTTTTTTTAAAAGACACGATCACACATCAGAAGGAACAGTGTGTGTGCGTTTCTATGGAACACGGTCGTGTTTACCATATATTTATCTCATCACAGCTTCTTGATCGTGGCCCGTCTCCCAACCTTTCTCTCGCTGTAAAGCAGCTTTTTGTAGATGGGATTAATTAATTTTGGCAGCTGCCTCTCCCAGATCTCAATACCTGCGGCACAATGACCGAGGTCATTAATTGTATACCTTAATTACTGCACAGCATCTGGCAGACCATGAATCAGAAAAGAGGTTGTTTTAATTTTTTCTCTCTCATGCTATTTGTCAATCAGCCAGCTGCTTCTGCCAGCAACGATAATGTAAATTGGATGTCAAACCTGAGTCCCACGTTTCAACGCTGGATTGCGAAACCTTTGAGTCACGGCAAGATAAAGACACGTTACTGTAGAAATGTATAGGTCAAGAAATAAAGAAAATCAAACGAGGCAGAAAGGACTTTTATTATTATTTGAGACATCTAAAGTATCACTTTTACTGTTTTTGATTTTCGGAGTCAACGGATCCAACAGAATTTGATGTTTTGTCAGAGAAAACTTTGGATTCACGTGTATTCAAGAGTTATAATTGCTACATCAATGGTGTTTTACATGTTTGACTGTTTCCCGACTTAACTTTTTACATCTATGTTTGACCAATCATGATGAAAGGGGGCGTGGTCAAGGCTAGGAGAGCATAAAAAGGATTCCAAACTATCTCATAGCAAAGATTGACAGATGAAAGTACTTGAGCGGTAAAAATCCCTGCAGCAAGGTTGAATGCTTGCTTGGTCAGAATAGTAAACGTTTTTGCAACTTTCTCTCTTTAAAAACTCTTATTTGGGTTTTACTTTGTGGCATTGCAAACGTGTTCACACACCTTTGGATTGGTCTTTGATAAAAAAAAATATATATATATAATTATTTTATGTATAGGAAATACTAACCATTATAGGGCAATTAACATTTTCAGAATCTTACTTGCCAATAACCCGTATGTACCACCATGTTAGGATTGGATTTCGTGAGATAAAATCCATAGACCGATATATATATATTTTCCATCAATATTCAACAGTATTGTATTACTTCTTTTTTTTTTTTTTTATTCTTTGGAATTTTATTTTATTTATAATTTATTTAGGGACTTTCAAATCATACTTTGTTTCGTTTTCCAATAACTTTTTGAATTAAATATTAAAGTAAAAAAAAATATATATATATATTTTACAATTAAAATGCATTTCTTCAGTATTTATTCATTTTGGTGTCGCAATTACACTTCTGCAGTCACTACGTGCTCCGCAGCTGAAGGAACAATCAAATACTGCTAGATATCACTGATGACTGAAGACGAGAGGATAGTATTTAGCGGCTAAAGCTGCGTTAAAAGCTTGTGTTTGGGCATATTTTGTTTATTTTTTGTTTCATTAATTCAACCGAAAGAGAAACAATCACAAGATTTCACTGAAATTCAATGTCGTTATGGATATTGCGCAAGTGTATGGAAATATATTGTATCTAATCTTACCGATAGATTAGTGTATCAGTACAGCACTAGTTGACTCGATGTTTAACTCGCTGGGTTGAATGAACATAAACATACAAACGGAAAGATGTCGGCGAACACAGAAAAAACTCCAAAATCTTCAAATGGTTTTAAAACTTGATATGGAGTTGCTGTGATTTTGTAATTGGCAATTCTGAATCGTAAAGCAGCCTTATGTTCTGACAGCTGTGTGGTTTCACTTTAATAAATGCAGCTCTTCTGATGAAAATGTTGTGCTCTGACTTCTCCTCCATCTCACAATAATAGAAATACAATGACAGTAAACGAATGGTAAATCACCAGTAACTCTCCGCTGTATACGTTTAAACAAGTTTATTTTATTGTTGACAAATTTAAATAGTGTCAAGAGTCTTTATTGTCACCTTTCTTAACTTGCATTCCCCTGAGATGACCTTTGACCTGGAATTCAATGAGAAATATAGCAGGTTTAGCTTTATGTTCTGAACTGTTTTGCTAATGTTGTAGGCTAATAAATGTGTTCACGATCAGATATTAAATCAATTTTTCATTAAGAAGAACTGCTGCTCTCAACAGTTCACTTATAGGGTTGAGATTTTGTCCACTGATATCCTGGTTTAGCTTCCCTAACTACGATCCCTTCCTTCCCTTAGACAACTTTTACTGTTACCATTTTGACAGTTGATAAAACTTTAAAGGTATTTCCTGGTCCAGCCTATTATTACAGTTTTTAATGACGCGGCAATAATTGACCATTTCAAACAAAGTTGTTCAGGGTTTTTTCAGTATTTTGCGCTTTCTTTACACGACGAGTACCCCAAAGATGGCGACTTCCCAATTGATAACGCAGCGTAAAAATAAATCTTTTAGAAGCACATGAGTTGTCACTCTACTGTTTGGTTTAAACTCTTTGATCAAAGGAATACAATTCCTTGTGAAATCTTTGGGTAAAAGTGACCCGAAAGGCAGGAAATAAATGTGTTTGTTGTATCCCTTGTGTTGCCTTTTGTTTAAGACGAATGACCTCCAACACTGCATACTTGTATCTGGAAGCCAGGGAGGTCGTTCACCTTGACCCAGAGACGACACAAAGGGTTACCACAAACACATTTGTTTTCAGGCCTTTCGGGTCACCTTGACCATGAGATAACACAAGGGAAACCACAAACACATTTGTTTTCAGTCTTTCGGCTCACCTTGACCGTGAGATAACTCAAGGGCTGTTTAAAATGTCACTGTCTTGTTAGTTTCCAGTTGACAATATTGAATTGAATCTGATTTTGAAAATCTCTTGCAAGGTTTGCATCTCGATAAACAAGTAAAGCTGATTTTTCTAAGAACATTATTTCATTTTTGGTTGAACGAGCTAAATGATTGTCTAGACAGATCTGAGCAGCGTCATCACAGTTGTGACATAAAGACTCCCATGTTTGTGTAACTGGGCCAGAAATGAACGGGGGGGGTTAGTAAGAAGGCCGCGTTACTTAACCTCTTAACATCTTCACGGTTCATTGAAGTGGTCAGGCCATTGATTTTCACTGTTTATTTCCTTGGCTCCAGTTATTAAGTAGCAGCGAGAGCAAGACTCCTGTAGGAACAGACATGGAAGGTCGGAATTATCGCGCCGCTGAAATCGTTCTGTGTCCATTTTTAGCTTTTTCTTGATTTTCTTGAAAGGTTAGTTCACCCAAAATGCATTCATTTTCTACTCACCCTATTGTTGGCTGTGTTAAGATTGTTATCTTAGAGTATTGCGTTACTTAGTTATAGGCACAAATGTGTGTTCATTTTAATATAGCAACTTGAGCTCAGTTGTCTTCATCTTTGTCCAAAAAGACACTTAAAAACATCCAACTACCTCCATGATGCTCGTCTGTAACGTCCATCTTGTATTGAAGCCTCAACATGAGGAATTGTTGCCAAAAAAAGTAACATGTCTATATATTTAGCTTGTTTTGGCCGACATTGCTAGGCTAGCTGCTACACCAGCGTTATTTTTGTCCATAAATGACGCGGTTAAAATCCAAAAATACATCCGTGACGATCGTCCATAACATCCATCTTATATCATTGAATCATTGACATGAGGACTTGTTCCTGAATTTATTTAGTTTTAAGTCTATATTTTAAGCTTTTAGCGGGTTATAAGCCAAAATCTTGCTCACTGTTACTTGCAATGTGTTTAAAAATAACTTTGAATATGTGGTTATTTTAGTTTTTGTCAGAACAATTCCCAGTGTCGACGCTTTAATCCAAAATGGATGTTACAGACGTCACCATGGAGGTATTTGGATGTTTTTAAGTGTCTTTTTGGACGAAGATGAAGCCGAAGAAAACTGAGCTCCAATCGCTACATTAAAATGAACAAACATTTTTGTCTATAACTCTAAAAAGGAACAGATTACTCCTCAAATAATCCTAAACCTTAGTCGACATGAGGGTGAGTAGAAATTGAGTTTGAATTTGGGGTCAACTAACACTTCAGGCGTCACTTACTCATACTTTTAGCGTTAATTGATTCTTCATTTATTTCTCCAGTTCAATTCATTCTCGTACAACAATGAGTTTCAACCTTCACCCAAAAAAACGAAATGTCCTACTTGACGAGAGCTCCAGTGGCCGTTTTGACAATGGATCCAATGAGAATGGCAGCCAAGTTTGATTATTAATTGCGAGGCTGTATCTCCGGGGACGTAATTGGTGTCTGCTGATTGCGAAGCATTCTGATTAAGAAAATGCCATTAGAATTGATGTATTACGCTTCAGCTTTTTTTCTCTCCCTGCCCACAGTTACAGAGACGCTTCAATCAATCGCTAATTACACAAATGATTTATGAGCAGGCGGTATTTGGCAAGTTTGACGTAAAGAAGCGAGGACATGCATTTTCAAGAGACGTCATGAGTGACATTGGTGAAGACATGAAAAAAGGTTTTTATTAGCTTGATCCATTTTTATGTTTGCACTGACCTCCAGTAGCTGCTAGTAATTAATCACAAAAATATATAATATAAATTCACAATTTAGTGACTATGCACCAGCTTAGAAGTTTCCTCAGATGTCTGGCGAGGTCAAAGACAAATGAAACAATCATGTTAAAGAAATGTATGTAATCAATTATTTTTTTTATTTAAAAGCATTTAATAATTTAGATTTTAAAAGTGTAAAAAAAAAAAAAGAAAAGAAAATACAGCTGAAATAATTTGATGCATCTTAGAATATTGGACATTTAGAGAAAGTTTATTTGAAAATATATAATTAACCTTAAATTGATTTTTGTATTTGGATTAATAATCTTTAAGTAATAGTTGGTTCACGTTGCTGTCTCTCCTGGTTTCTTTTGCTACAAATCATGTTTTTATATACTTTTAAAATGAATTTTGAGAACATCATTTGCAGATTAAATACATAAAAACACCCCGTTATATGGAATATTCATTGAAAAAACATGAAACAACAACAACTGTTGTAGTTTATCATATAATACTATAATATTCAGCTGGTTTAGTAACAATATTTAATATTTACTTTTTTTGAATGTAGTGACAGAGCATCCACATTTTTTTATTTACATTTTTATCAATTTATAATTTGTTTAGAATTAATTGCTACGAAATTTAAAATAAATACAAATTAATGAAATTAATAAATCTTTGCTTTTAGGAATAAAGATGCTGATTAATGTGTGTTAAAATTCTCCAATACTCAAATGATACATTTGCAACATGAATAAACGAGCTACAATTTTCATTGGAAATTTTTTAGATGTAAAAATGTATGTCTAAAGAAGTATTTTAAGTATGATTTGCTCTTACTATTTAGTCACTACGATAATGATATATATTTTAGATGCAAAGTAGAAAAAAAAGCAATAGAATCCAAATTGTATCTTTTCTTCCAGGTTTTTAAAAACAACATTACATAAGTTGGATGGAACTTGCAAAGTAATAATGTAAAATAAATATATAGATTAAAATAGTTGTGGAAATTGAGTTATTTTATCCTCATTTTCAAGCAGTGGTGTTCTGTGTTTCTGCCCAGACACATACTGGCAACCGAGCCGCTAGTTTTCTGCCCAAAGTGGGTTAGATTTGGCTCCTGCATCCCCATGAATAAATGTATGGTCCTTTACGATGCCAGTTCTCCCACTATTTATTGGACTTGGACACCTTTATTCCTTCAGATTTAATAATGCACGAAACCTTTTTGGCAGTGTTGCATCATCAAACATATGTTTTGGTGAGACCCGCCGCTGAACCTCCTTCCGGCTCCAGACTTCTGCAGATGGCAGGAAGAATTGGTTTTTGTGTCAGCCAGCTACTGTATTCCATCATCTGGTTGAAAGAGATTTGGCAAAAGTGGCGATTTCCGGTTTTATTTTTGCAAAATCAGCGCGATTGCGAATGCACTCTTTAGAGATGGAAAGGCAGCTCCGTCAACAACTTCTCAGGCTCGCAGCGGCGGATATTCTTTCTAATAGCGACTGTTTAGTCTGGTGCGATGTGGGTTTTTTCAAGAAGGTCTGAGCAAAACATGCTGAATGAGCTTCCAGTTCACTTTTAACACCTTTTGAAAAAGATTCTTCATCTGCTTTGGCTGGCAGACAGATGGTTCGGCTTTGCAGCTCAATACTGGAAAGAAAAAAGAAAAAAAAAAACGTGTGTAAACGTGTTTTATTTCAAAGCGAAGAAATATTTTCCACCTGTTTTTGCGATGATTGTTTGAACATATGGACCAGGTCTGTCTATAGGCTGGGATAGGAGGCGTGACTTCTGGAGTTATTTGGCCTGTTAGGTTACTTATGTCGGACTTTACTTTTCCACTCAGACTCCACGGGGTCGGGAGGAGATCGATGTTGAACAACATTGCAGAGTATTATATCTTCCTTGAATAATGTATGATTTATTGCAGTTACCTTTGACAGGTTCTTAAAGAAAAGTGCAGATGGAAAATATTTTATCATTGTTTCATTTGAAGATTAGACTCTTTACTAAAATAATGATTTTTAGAAAGAAAAAAAAACGTAATAAACTAAGTGGTCGTACGCACAAAAAAACGTGCGGACTTACTTTTCCACGTTCATATGTATCAATAATGAAAAGGTTGTTAAAAAGGTCGGACTTCTCGACACGTTTAAAGGTTGCATACGTACTTATTTACTTGGGTGCATGTCAGCCTCACTAGTCATGTTGAGATGTTCAAAGAGTTACATTAACGATCAATATTATTTAAAGATTAACACACACAAGTGTTTGCAGTTACACCAGTGGATATTAAATCATTCACAAACTTATAAATATGTTTGCATTCATCAAACTGATCTGTATTGACTAAGAAAACATCGATCGTTTTATACTGAATATTTGAATCCGCTATTTCACGCTATTCAGAAAAAAATGTAAAGAAATGATGAGCTTTTTTTATAATATAACGAAGAAAATGATCAGCGTCTGATCCTTCAAGTCTTTCTCTACAAGAGTCACAGACGTTCTTTTGGAACAACATCACGTCCGTTTAATTAAACTGAAGCTGCAGAATGAAAGCAGTTAAAGCGTTAATTCTCCTTTTTCATTAAAATACAAACATTTACACCGGAGCTCATCTGCACCGATTCTAATTTTATTATGTGATCCAAGTCGGAAATATTTAAATGAACAAATATAAACTATAAATCCAGTTAAAATTCATGTTTTCGTCCTTTTATTTTGATCACGGAGAGAAAAATGACGGACTCTGGTTCATTCAAATATGATTTAAAATATGTAAATTAGGGCGTGGAAAGGGACGAACAAGTCAGTGATTAATTCCACGTTGATTTAATATATTTCTTGGAATAAAAAAGTTACTTTTTTTTAAATTGTTGAATAATTTAATTTCAAAAATCGAATATTTTAATTATTAATTATATATGTATTATATATATTTTTTAAACATAATCTGATTTTCTAATTCCAATGATTTTTAAATATTTTTTTCGACGTTTTGTATTTTAAAATCCCCGGGCGGCACGTGTGTGACCATCTGTATATATGTACCATTTTTACTTTTTAAAATGTATTTTGTTGGATTTAACTAAGTTAGATGAACATTAAATGATGGTAGTACATTCTAGCATAAAACATGTGTGTAATATAAATATTAACACGCTTGTAAAACGTAATCTTGGTATCAATAGAGAAAATTGAGTGATTTATATATATTCCAAAATACAGTATATAATTTAAATACATCAATTGAATCATTAATTTGTATCATATTTATTATTGGTATAGGTAGAAATATAATAAAATAAGAAAAGTTAAAGAGTTAATCAAGTCATGTTTAAAACTTGTCAAATAAATGTATTATTAATAACAATAATTTAAAAAAAATCATAGTAAGGGTAGGAAAAACATAATTTTAAGCTGTTAAATTATGAAAAATAAACCGTGAAATAAAACAATTAAAATGATAAAAGATTAATAATGCAAGTCGCCCTCGCTCCATATTTTCTGGACCAGGTCGGGTGGTGATGTCACCAACATTTCTCCTCCACTTCCTGTTGACACCAGTCTACACACTTTCAAACTTGATTCATCAGCACAAACATCCGACATCACTCTGATCTCATCGCCTGCGTACCTTTCAAGAAGCCTTTAATCTCCTGAAATGTCATCAGTTATGTGTGCGTAATCTTCAAATCTGTTCTCATCCTGACCTTTCAAACGGACTTGACCACTGTTGACTCTCCGGTCTCCGAGGACACTCTCCTAGTTATTGATGCACTTGGTAAACAACCACGTGCCGCTCTCGGGACATTATTTCCCCATTAGACGAGAAATTACACCCGTTATTTCACCCATGAAAGCCTTGTTGTTCTTCATTCTCCCAGGGAGCCCCTGTTTGTTTTTAATTCGGGGAAAACAATGTATTAGGATTTCAGGGTAATTTGGTCGGACTGCTCCGGTTTCCTCTAAACCCGTTTTTTTTTTTTTTATCGGCTTTGTTTCTGCAGGTGAAGACGACAATACTCCAAAGATCTAATTTGTCTGTGATGAGCATCCCCATCCACCAGAGACCAAAGGTACGGTAAGATATGAAAAGCTCATTATCACATGTCCCAACGATCCTCTTTAGTATGCTGATGTGGAGCCAATGCCGCCAGAACAAAAGCACCGAAGAGGTCGGTCAGAAATGGACCTGCTGATAACTATTATTTTCCCTGAAGTGGGTTTTTCTTTTGGTGGTTGTTTCCACTGAAGAGTTGGTCTGTAATTTTCACGTGTTGCTAAGTTGGCAGGAAAGTGGTTAAATATTAAATGAAATCAGATGAAGTGGGCCAAGAAAGAAGCAAACCTGGCCTAGTTTTGGTTAATATTAAAATGAATATTAGGAAAATTGAATGATTTTGTTATCCCTGGCTGGGAAGATGGAGCTTCATCTCTGCTTACGACGTTCAGAAAAACAGGCTTGAATAAATAAAGGCTAGTCCTCTTGGAGTAAAGCTGAGGTCAAGGGTCAAATAGAAAATAATAGTTCCCGTTTAGACGTTGTTTGAGTTTCTTGAATCCCGTCTATAGAGGAACTAAAAGTTGTATCTGTTTTATGACATTTTTACTATCATTGAGAGCCGAGGTCCCCAACCCCTAGGACCAGGGACCAGGACCGGTCCATGAGGAGTTTGTAAACAGGCGGCACAGAAAGAAAATGATTTATATTATTTTTGGTCTATCAATTATTACTGTCTTGAAGGTGTTTTGTTTTGAATTCTTTTTTTTAATTTTCTCTGAAGTAGCATGAGCCCTTGACTCTTGAGACTCGTTTCAGTCAAGTTTACTTGAAAATAAACCTTTAAACTCGTTGAAAAATGTGTTTATCAGTAATTATAATTCCCATGGTGCAAAAAGGGTTGAGGACCTGATCTGGAAAAGCACAAAGTGTAGACCAGGGGTCTCAAATTGGCTGATGGGCAACCCAGAGTTCAATCCTTGTCGAGGCTGGGCTGCCGGTTGGGGGGTCTTTCAGTGTTTTGTTTTTTTCTGCCGTCTTGGCTAATAATTGGATTTTTAATATGTTCTGGATTTTTTTGGTTGATTATCTTGCGATTTAACTGTGAATTTTGGCTCCTGTCTAACTGTTTTATTGTGTCTGATCCATCAACGATCTTTGATGTTTATTACTTTACCATCTGACATTGTATGAAAATGGAATCACTTTACTTGGCCAACATTCATAAAATGTAGATATAAAATGGAAGGATGAAAAATCCCTTTGCAATTAATCCTTCATTTCCTGGATCCACAACTTTCTGAAAAATTCTTTCACATCTTTTCACAGAAATCTTCTAGAAAACAGATAAATCTCGGATTGAAATGCATAAAAGGTTGATGTTTTATTCTGTAACTATTGCTTTATCTAGCCAAGAAGCTAAATAATAAATGCAATATAAGATAATCATCTTGCTTCATGAATAATTTTTGTTTATGTTGCCATTGAAAAGTGTTACATTGGATCCAATATCTAAACCTAGTGTCCAAAAATGTTTCTAGTAGAGCCACATTTCACATCAGTTACCTCATTCAAAAGATATATTTCTTCAACTATAAATTCTTAATGGGGAGAGACAGTAAAACAAAAAAAACATTCCAGTATTTAGCTTGAACATTTATTAGCTTAACTGTGTGTCATTAAAGGCTTTTATGACATTATAAAGTTAGCTTTTCTTCCGGTTAAAACAGTATTTTACATTTTCTGGTTGAATTGTATTGTTTTAAAAGGATGCTCTGGGCGTGTAAAATCTGTTGGACTTAAGACTAAAGCCTGTATCGAAGTGGAATGATGTATATTAACTATAGCATTTTTGTCTTCTGATGATATTTATGAAGTATTTTCATATAAGTTGACAGGGATTTGAACTGCATCGATAAAGTTGTAGGTCATCGCTCCAAAGTGTTCTGAAGGGCTGGTTCCTGTTCGCGTCAATGCTATCAATTTGACCTCCCTAACCTCCTGGACATTAGCTACGTCCATCTTTGTTTCTTCTCCCGCTACCATCTTGGTACCAGGTTGGTCTCCAAGCAATTACAGGGTTACAGTTTGATCGCTGGTCATTAAAAGATAGGATTACTCCTGGACCCCAGGACCCCGGGAATGTACAAGGCCCTCTGGTGGTCTGCTCACGGCTGATGAAATGGAATTGAATTAATGGGGTTGCCCACTGCGAGGACTGATTAGGACGGCATTCCGCCGCTGATCCCTGAGCGGGGTGGCCAGGCGTGGGCGCCACAGTCGCATAGGAAGCAATGGGGGTTGGTGAGGGGGGGTCTGCATTTTCATGTGTGCAAGAGCAGTGCTACCCGCCTTGGGTCAGTGAATCAGTGATGAAAAGGAACTCATTATGTCTGCGCTTGGCTGAGGGTCAACCCTCACTGGGGGGGCTTCAGGTAGAATCACTGTTGTTTGGCTTTCGCTCAGGAGTGGACTTCTTATACCGTTGGCCTGTTTGAACCGACGCCGTGGTCGTCCGAGCCGTTCTCACCGAGAGCCAAATTAACCGCGGCGCCGCATTTATCTAACACCTTCCAAAGCCTCACCTGAAGGCTGCTATTAGAGGGACCAGCAAGGCGTAGTCGGTAAACATGAGAAGGCAACATCGTCCATCGAGAATCCCCCGGACAAAAAGTGTAGCCCCTCAAGGTGATCCTGCTCCGACGCTCCTCTGTACTTTACCGAAAAGAGCTCGTAAACACCAACTAAAAGTTGTTGTTTCTTTTGGAATTGTGGCGAGAAAATTAATCCCTATTTCACCTTTTATCTCAAACCTATAATTTGACGCTTTAAAATAAAAGTGCCTGGAGTCGAGGAGCGGTGACGCTTCTCTCTCTGCAGATCAACGTTTATTATTTTATAGGAAAATGTCTTTGTGATGACAACCCTAGAACATGATTGGCACTAACAAAAGATGCTTTGAAGCCAACGCCGTCCATCACATTTTTCTCGTTTTTTTTTTAAAAGCTCGCAACCTCGTCTGAAAATGCCAAATATTCACTGCAGAGGCAAATATAAATGAGTTCAAATGACAGTTTTGTGATAAAGAACGTGAGAAATATTAAAACCCTTATAGAAATATACGTGCAGTGTGTGAGTTGGGAAAAAAAAAGAAGAAAATCAGTGCAGTCTGCAGCCCTGACCCCACCACTAAACTGAGCTACAAAAACGAGATAGCCCGATAACTTCAAACACACATTGGAATATAAAAAACGATTTCTTTGACTAAATAAATTATAATAGAAAGATAAAATCTGTGGAACTGCAAAACTATTCTCCAATCATTTGTAAGATATTATCAAGATTTATTGTAGTCGTGATTTTCAGGGTACGTTGTTAACAGGGAAATAGGACTCTTGAATTTTTTGAAGACCTACCCTACCTTTAATTATTATTATTATTTTTTTATCTTCAACATCTTTTGATTTGAAATTTCAACCCTATGTTATTACGCTATTTAATTACTTCAAATCTCAATTGACTTCATGTTCATCAGAGGAACATTATTGTTTTTTAATGGATCATAAAGTTAATGATTTGACTCGGCCGTCATGCTCTTAAACATTTCAATTATTGAATGGAATTCACACAATATTCAACTACCGATTCTGACTTTATTAAACCCATAATTCAATTATAATCGTCCACAGAAACCTGTGATATTAAACTCTCAGATTGAGGGATCCTTCGGCAGCTATAAAATCTAAACCAGATTCATATATGGGACAAATATCCATATTTCCATACCCTCGGTTATAAACCCCCACATTCCCAAGTGGCTGTCTAAATAATGGACTTTTCTGTGAGACGTCCATGTCCGTAAACTCAAGTACTACTATTTTTAAGCCCGTCTTTAACTTTTTAACAACTGTGGAAAGTGCCAATGAGCAAGTTGTTAACCACGGGGCATAAACTGTCGCGGCTCCGTCGCTTTAAAGCTTGCGGGATTTTCCACCTCTTTGGTCCTGAGAACGAGGGAGATTTTAAGTCGATTTGTTTGAATCAGCATATTAGGGGGGGAAAAATGAATGTTGCTTTCGGAGCATAAATCTCGGGAGATGAAGAAAACGCCCGCCAAAAATCCCGCCTTCTGAATTAAACGTATAAAAGCAAATTTCCCTCGTTTTGGATTTTTTTTTTTTTTTTTTTTACGACACACTTTGGGAGGTAATGGCCGTCATCATCAACCTTGTTTGCCCAGCGGTGGGTTGTTTACGTTGGACCCCCAGACGTGAAGCCGGAGCTGTCTGCCCGAATCACTCTCAAGGCTACTTCAGGTAATGATGGATGACAGGCTTCTGCAGGGGAAGGAAAAAAAAAAAGTCTCCAGGTAGCTCGCACAGATAAAGGTGTCATCCAGGAGAGGACTTCCTGCTGTAGCAGAGGTGAAGCGGCGGGAGAGAAGGTCGAGGTGACGGACACACTGGAGGGGACTTGGTTAACTAATTACACTTGCATTAGTGGTTCATCAGCAGGGGATCCTGTCGTTGACTCATGGATGTTGAAATATTCACGCTGGTTTCTGACTTTTTAATGGATTTTTAAAACATGTCCCGCTAGTTCGTGCTGTTGGGATTGGAAACAAATTTGACACGGTCACATTTTTGGGGGTTCAAGGAGCTTCAACTGGAAGCTAGAACTTGTAATTAATGCACAGTATATACTGAGAGTTAAGTCAATTAAGGTGAATTTGTGAAAAACTCATTTCTGCATCTATATGATTTTTTTTGCCGAGTGATGTTTATGACTGTATAGGTGAGTCACATGCTAACCAACGCTCAAAGCTTACATTGTTAATAACCACAGTCTTCTTTTAATCCACATTATACTTTCAGAATACATTTGCTTCACATGAGCATTAGAGTTTCTTAAACTATTCTCCATAAAAAAATGCTTTTTGATTTCATGAAATCAAGTTGCAACACCTCCAGAAACTGGCATTAAAAATGGAGCTTTCTTCGGTGGTGTCCACAAACCATGGATTGAGACATTTATGAGTTCAGTTTCATTGTTGCATCAGGGAGTTTGACGCCTTCCAAATGTTTTATTTATAAAAGAAAAAGCTACACTTAAGGGGCAACTAATGTGAAAGCCAAACTTTCCTGACATACGAGCATGTTTCAAATGTTGAAGTCTTCCTCTCCAAGATGCAGTAAGTTCCTCATCATAACCATGTTTTTAAGTTACTACTTTAGAAATCTGAGCAAACGAGAGGTTACGAGAGCAGAGCCCGTTATGATGTAATAATGGTCAGCTGTAATCACGCCCCGCTTTGTTTATACAAGTATCCCTTGGAGGTGGAGATTACTGGGGTTTGATGGTGCACGGTGACAAACTTTGACCAATCACAATAAACGAGATTAAATCTCCAGAAAGTGTTTTCAGCAGGCAGGGCTTAAGCGCATTTTCTAATGTAAATATTTGAATTAAAAGAGTTTTGTACAGACAGACCCATACTGATGATACAATAGAGTCCAACATCTATTTAAGACGCACTTAAATCAACACATTAGTTGCCCTTTAATGATTGTACTTTAAACTCTAAATTTAGCGTTAAGCTGAGTTCACTGAGAGGAAGTAAGATGACCAGAGGGATGTGTTTATAATGTTGGGATTAAAAAAAAAAGTCATAAAATCTACTTCTTGTTAGAGACTTGTTTTCAGCTCCTTAACTTTTGCCTACAGACGACTCACGGCGAAGGTTTAAGATCCAGAATTCTACATCTCGACAAAGGATCCTGTGTCGATGTTTTAAAAAAAACCTTCGTCTCATCCCGACTTCTCAAAGTCAAGCAAGCCTCCACGAAAGGCGTAAGTCGATTTTCATAATGAGACCAGACATAAAGGTTTAACAGCCGTGCTCTGACCTCTGAAACCACGTCGTTGGTCCAGCAGGAGATTCCTTATGAAATCCTAAATGCCTTGAAAAAAAAAGAAAAAAGAAGGGATTTAAATCAGCTCCTGGGCAAGATTCCTCCGCCCCCATTATCGAGACAAAAAGGGAGTCTTCACCTGCTGACAAAGATAGAAAAAAACAACCTTAAAGGGCATTTTTACCACATTCAGCACAGTCTGTAGTGGCAAAAAAAAAAAGATCTTTGGCTAAAAGTCGTTTCTAAGCAGAAAAATAATGCCACTAATGACTTGACCTCTGACCCGGCCACCCCTAGCTCTGGGTGCTATACTGTCTTGAGGGCGATCAGGTGTGCAGGCAAGAGGGAAAAAAAAAAAATGGTGAACAAGGTCAGAGATTTCCCCGCGATTCCTCCGAACACGCCGCCACTCACGAGACGACCCGGTGCCCTCTCTGCTCGCCGCCGCCTGCCATCTACATGGCGTCTCTCTCTCTCTTCACGGAACATTTATGAAATAAAAACCTCTGTTCTGACAGCGTCGTAATAAACAATGACACATTTTTCTCCAGCGCACACCCTACGCGTGATTAAGACCCGCGGCCCAGAGGGGGGTCCACCCATAGTTAAGAGGGCTCAGAATACTAAGAGGCTGATTCCGCCGCACACACACCGCAGGGGTCCTTGAGATTGCATCTTATCCCGGCCGTTGAGGCTAATAAGTGAATTGACATGTTGACATTCGCGATCGTGATTATTTTGCCGGTTTCCCCTAAAATGTCCTCGAGCTTAGCGGAGCGAAAATACAGTTTTTTGTTTTACAATTTGATTTTTAAGTTTAATTTGGAGGTGTCGAGTTGCATCGGAAATACACCGTTGAAGTACTTCAGGAGGAACTAATACGCCATTTAGGAAACCTGTATTTGTATCTTGATAAAACCTGAACATTTTTGCCCGTATACAGGAAAAGGATATTGAACGGCTACAGGATTTTTTTCTGTTTCCAATAAGACCTGATGTGAGAACTGAAGCGTTCCCCGCGGACATTTTCATAACTGACTCTCTCCGGAACACTACGTCCTGCAATTTCTACTGTACTTTGGGGGAATAAAGCCAAGTTTTTACAGTTAATCAACTCTTTTCTCCTCTATGGGTGTCATTATAGTGACATCATACCAATATTTAACTGGTTTAGAAGTTACAAATTAATTCAAACTCGGACATCAACACAAAATTAAGAACTTTTTCAGGGAAAAAAAAAAGAGTATTTAGGAATAAGCCTCAATACTTTGCGGTGTTTTAATTATTAGGTCTTTTAGGTCTTTGTGTTATTTCCTTTGTTCTCTTTTTATTTGCACTTTGTTCTGGTTCTTGCCTTTATGAAACTTCTGTACCTACTATCGTCTGCTGTGAACTGGAAATATAATTTCCTGACGTATATCTCCAGAGGGATTAATAAATTCAATCTAATCTAAAGTAAATCTAATTTAAGATAAATTAGTCCTTTATTCGTCCCACATTGGGATAAACTGCCTAATGGGATCTAGATCAAGCCACATGAAATCTGCCGAAGGGCTCACTTTGGAAATGCCTTAAACACACCCTCGGATTGTGATTTTTCAGAAAAATCAGTTGATACATGATTCTACCCCGAACTCTTCACAGTCCGGTTGACTCGCTTTCGAACCACTTGGATAACCTTGACCTGGATGAATGAGAACCTTCACATACACGATTCTTCTCCTGAAAGACACAATGTTCTTGTTATTCTTTTTTTTTTTCTTAACCAATTTGAAGAAAAAAACCTTTGAAAAATCCTCTCTATATATAGCTTTTGTATCGTAAAAGACAATCATCGACTGCAATAGCCCATTAGGGGAAATAAGCACACTTTTCTCCAAACCACAATCCATTACTTGACATTTTAAAAGTATAGGGTTCATATGTTAGCAATGATAAACATTTGTACCTATTTTTTTGCCATTTTCTTCTGATTTTTCAGTATGCAAACTGTCTGTTTGTCTGTGTGAAATTGCTGTCGTCCTATTTTGCCTGGTTCACCGTCATGAGCGCCACCAAAGATGCCAAAAACTCAAAGAGAATATTTGAAAACATATTTTGATTCACAATACGGTATCGATATTCAACTCTATCTACAGTATACGTTTTATTGAAATTAACATTAAAAAAAATTATTGTGGAATTGGTCAAGAACTATTTCATTTGTTAGTTTATCTTCATTATGTCATGATTATGCCAATTGTTCTTCAATTACATTCTTCAAAATAAAATCAATATATTGATACCTAAAGTCATATTGATACTTGTAAGATCCCAATATATTGTACGTTCTCCCATGTATCGTGTATCATATCGACAGATTCTTACCAATATATTCCCCTACTTATCATCCTTTCTGTTTCAAGATCAGTTGCTTTCTTGTGCTTGTAAAACACAGTTATCTCTGAATATTCCTGACAAAAGAACCTCTACACACCTGAACCTTCAGGATCGTCCCAATTGTGCGGCCACTGAATGCAACACTCGGTATTCACAGTTCTTTAAAAATTTCACATTTCAGTTTTTCAAGTGTACTTACCAACTAGTATTTTTTTTTAATCTTCATAACTCTCATTTATGCACTTCTTGCTGATTATTTTTTCACCACAGAATGTTTTTATTGGAGACAATATGATATAAAAGAACTCTCGCCCGATCTGTCATCATCTCATTTCTTGAGTTAAAATGAATCTTGAAGCAATAACTGAGCGCAAATATTTGGTTGTTAAATTATCTTTCCAATATTTTAGTTGCTCTTTGTCAGGTTTAAGTTGAGTCTGAACATTTGTTGAAGGTGGAAATCCAAACTCACTGACGTCTCTTTAACCTTTTTTTGTGGGAAGAAAGCACCAGACGTTCCACAAAATAACTATCAAATGCGATATTTGAGAAAACCATGACAGGGTGGAAGACTTGGTGGTCAAAATTTTGATCCAATCAGCTACTCTACCGTGAGAGGGGAATAATAAGGCATTTTTGGGGCGTTCAGGCTTGAGGTAGGACGTGAAGATGCTCTGCTAGCATGAAGCTAGATGGCGGATTCTTAACTCAAATTGCCAGGAAACTTTTGTCCACTTTGATTGATAAATTGGGAAAGAAATTCGAAAATTCTTCGTTGCAAAATGGAGTCTCGATATTCTGTTGAACTCGGTGATGCATCCCTGTAAAGTAAGTGCTAATATGAGAAAGAACAGGTGTGTATTTTCTTTATAAATGTACACAAACACAGAGGAATAAACAGGAATTGTCGCAGTTCACTTCCACCTCCTGCCTCACACGAGATTCTTCATAAATATTGTAATGATTGTTTTGGTGTTATTTGCTGTAGGAGTGACGGAGGGATTCGAGGTGCGAAGAGGATTACTTGAGGGATCATCTCTGAGCCCCTTCTTGTTTGCTGTGGTGATGGACAGAGTGACAGATGAGGTTAGGGAGGAGTCTCCGTGGAAGATGATGTTTGCTGATGAAATTTGGAGCGAGAGTGAGGAGGAGGTCGAGGAGAGATGGAGATCTGGGATGAAGGTAAAAAAAACCCCAAAGGAATCCAAGGAAGTCTTGTGAGATCAAGGGCGATGACGAAGAGAGTGAAGGCAGGGTGGACGGGTGATGACGACTCTGAGATTCATGATGGATCACTTGTTTTATAAAAGGCGACAAGTAAAAATCTTATATTGTGTTGATTGAAAATGATTAAATTTGATGTTAAGGAAGATCTCGTTGAAGTTTCTCATCTCGTGAACTGAAACTATTTCCTTACAGGTGCGTGAAATCGTCACCTTTTGTTCCGTGTCCACCATGTCTACTGTTGTATCTAAGGATGTGTAGATCTCGGCTGCTCAGTCCTTCCATGTTGACGGCATGTTGATGTTGTTTTTTTTTAAAGCGTAATGTCATCTTCAACAGTTAATGCATCACTTAAAATGTCATAAAACACAAATCTGGTTATATTTAATACCAACGTCCAGCTTCTACTGCCTTTCTTCCCTCCTTTTTACAGTATTAAAAGTCGTATAAAACACAGTTATCTCTTAATAACCCTGAGAAAAAAACTTCCAAACAATCGCCCGAACCATCTATTATCCCAACAACTGTGCAGTCAGTGAATGCAACACTCGGTATCAATTACTCTTTATAAAAATCACATTTTAGTTTTTTTTTTTGCACTTCCTAAGTCGTATTTTTCATCTTCAGAACTCTCATTTATGCACTTCTTATTTTTCTCCACAAAATATTTTTATTTGAAGACAATATGATGTAAAATATCTTGCCTGGTCTATCATCATCTCTTTTTTTTTTAGTTAAGATGACGCTTCTTTTGATTCTTAAAGCAATGGCTGAGTGCAAATGTTCGGATGTTAAATTCTCTTTTTATTTGGTTCGCTCTTCATCAAGTCTGAGAATTTGTTGAATCATATCTCGGCTCGATACATAATTCCTTGGACTCTTTTGTGACCCTGTGATGTTATTTTTCATTCTTTTTAGTATCAGGGAAACTGATTTTTTTTGACGAAGCTGTAACTTTTTGAGTCATAGTTTTCATCTTGTAGATGATTCATGCGCAAATCCTTGAAAAAATATTCAAGAAAATGGAGAAAAAAGCCAAATCAATTCATTTAAAAATATATTTATATAACCCGTTTGTCTTCATAAGACTAACCTTGACACTGTGCAGCTGCAGCTGACCAAACAATTGAAACTTTCATAAACATTTTTTATTTTTCATTATTACTTTACTTTGCCACTGTACGATGTTGACCATCTGAAATGTTTCTTCCTCCTCTTGCTCTGTCAAGTCACGCCACAGATGTGACCTTCGGCGAGGCGAAAACATCACGTCCAGCTCATTTCTCATTTGCATGGATTGGTGTGAAATAAATTTTGAGCGCGGTCATAAAAAAAAAATACTCCTTTAACAAGAGAGAAAGACAGAAAAAAAACATTAATTACATTTCAGCTCAGGACACTCGGAATGTTCTCCAAAATTAATTTCCCAAATGGGCTTCTTATCCAGGAACTTACCTTCTTATCATCTGTGGTCAAAAGGTTTGAGATTTTACTCAATCAAGTGCAGGAACAGCTGTTACTCGAGCTTCCTTCGTCTCTATAAGGTTTAAAAAAAAAACACGGCAACATATTTTATTCTTCGCAATAAAAAGACGTCGCATCGTAAAACATGTTTGCAGTGAATAAAAAAAAAAGGAAATTTATGAAGCAAGAGAAGTCAAAGAATGGAGATAAAGTGAGAAGGGATTTAAGAAACGGGTGAAAATAAATGCGACACTGAGTTTTTTTTTTCAGCTTGTGAAAACGACCGGAGAGGAGAAACACCTGGCGCCACAAAGGGGAAGTTATCGAGAGCGTTTGCAAAAGTCATTTGAAGTTGTCCGTGGAGCCGTTTCTTGAAAAGCGATTATTATCCCGGCGTACTAGAGGTCACGCCGTTGGTTGTGGAAGTTCCACTTTGTGATCCATTGCAGCTCGAAACTGACCTGAAACTTCTGTGCTGGTGTTTCATCAACAGTTTATAAATGTCAGACCTGGCAATTGAATATTTGAATCCGATGAATCAAATATTTGCTTAGGATTCATCTTGATTAATTGCTATTAAGTATAGATTAAATCTACTGTAATTACTTTTCAATGTGTATGAAAAGAAATTGAGTCTGAGGAAAAATAATTTGAGTATAAAGATTGGACTTTTTTCTTTCTCTTCAATTTTCATTCAGTTTATTTTGAAATTTTGACGATTATAAATACTCACAAAAAGGACTAAAATAAATTATAGGAAAAGAAACATTCACAAGGACTCAAAAATATATTTTTGTTCGGGTTTGTTATAAACCTTTACATGTGACAAAGAAAGCACTCGATTTAAGTTTTCAATATGATTAATGTGAAGAAATAACTAAGGTTAAAACCTTTTATATGTGACAAAAAAGCACTTGTTTTAAGTTTTTAATATGATTAATGTGAAGAAATAACTAAGGTTAAAACCTTTTATATGTGACAAAAAAGCACTTTATTGGAGTTTTTAATGTGAAGAAATAACTAAGGTTAAAACCTTTTATATGTGACAAAAAAGCACTTGATTTAAGTTTTTAATATGATTAATGTGAAGAAATAACTGTGGTTAAAACCTTTATGTAAGTAAGTAATTCTTATTTGTATAGCGCTTTTCTAGACCAGGGTCACAAAGTGCTTAAAAAATCAAAACAATATTCAATAAAGTATATATTTTAAAGATCAAGATAAAACTGATAACACAACAGGAGTTCCAGAAAATCAAGGAAAAGTCTGAACAAATAGAACAAAAAAGCACTATTTTATTTTTTAAAGTGAGTAATATTTATATTATAATCACATTGAAAACTATAATAAAGTCCTTTTTTTGTCACATATAAAGGTTTAAACCATAGTTATTTATTTAATCATTTTTATCACATTTAATAAGAGTAATAAAAGTACTTGTAAAAATATTTGTAAAAAGAAGACTACAGAAATGAACAGACTGATAATGTTGAAAAGAACAAATAGTTTAAGGTTCAATGCCAAAAAAAGGGCAAAAACCCCAACATAATTTTTTTTTTTTTTACAAATAAAGCTATTTAATCTCTATTAATCGAAATAATATTCAGTAACCTCTGATTAATAAGGTCACATTATCCTTTGACACAAAAATGTCAGACTTAAAATAATGTAAAAATATTTCCTCTTTATAAGAAATTAATTTTAATGGCATCTTCTGTGGTCGCCTGTTGTTCATGTATAAATCATGAAGATGAATAAATCGTCGTCGACGTAGTGATCATGATGAATTCCGTTTAAACAAAGACTAACGGAATGAACAAAACATTTTTTTTTTTGGTCTCTCGCTGATTCATACATGAGTCCGCTGCCATTCGCACTGACAAGTAAAGCCAATGGTTTATGTTCTTTCAGCTGAGAAGAAAGCCCTGGGCTGGCAACGTCTTCCTGCCAAAAAATCCAGCACTTCCTGCTTCCAGGTGTCCGGTTTTTCCTGCAGCGAGGCGACGCAGCATTAATCTGTTGTGTAACCAAAGCTTAGGTTGGCTGGACACCCGGCTGTCGGAGCAGATGTTGCCTTGATTTTAGGTCATCCCGATTTAAATTCCATATTCTCCTTACAACACGATGATCACTTGTTCGTCGCGCAACTTGGCTGGAGTTCAATGTTTCCCCGGCGTTCGCTCGATAAGCTGAGCCAGGACGGACGCAACGGATCAAATCCTTAAAAAACATTTGGATGATTGAAGAAATACTACAAACTAGTTTACAAATTGAATAAATGTTTTTAGGATTATAGTTAGTTAAACACATTTTGTAGCAGGAATAAGTAGGTGTGTGTATTGTTAAGTATCTGGTGATGCGATACGTATCCCGATACGATATATTGTGATACTCTAGGACATATTTGTAGTATTGTCTAGTACTTGACTCTGGTGTTGCAGAATTTACAGACCACATGACTCTTGCTAAGTCGTAACTTGCTTTACCAAAACAAATTCAAAACATCAACTTTAAAAGCTTCTGGGGTTGACTGTATCCTCTCGTCCTCAGTCATCACTGTAGGAACAAGGATATATTTGTAGTATCAGTAGTCGTAACTGCTTTCATGTGTTTTGAAACCAAAATATGTCCAAACATCAGCTTTAAAAGCTTCTGGGGTCTACTGTATCCTCTCGTCCTCAGTCATCACTATAGGAACAAGGGTATATTTGTAGTATCAGTAGTTGCAACTGCTTTCATTTGTTTTGAAACCAAAATATGTCCAAACATCAGCTTTAAAAGCTGCTGGAGTCGACTGTATCCTCTCGTCCTCAGTCATCACCGTAGGAACAAGGATATATTTGTAGTATCAGTAGTTGCAACTGCTTTCATTTGTTTTGAAACCAAAATATGTCCAAACATCAGCTTTAAAAGCTGCTGGAGTCGACTGTATCCTCTCGTCCTCAGTCATCACCGTAGGAACAAGGGTATATTTGTAGTATCAGTAGTTATAACTGCTTTCATTTGTTTTGAAACCATTATATGTCCAAACATCAGCTTTAAAAGCTGCTGGAGTCGACTGTATCCTCTCGTCCTCAGTCATCACTATAGGAACAAGGGTATATTTGTAGTATCAGTAGTTGCAACTGCTTTCATTTATTTTGAAACCAAAATATGTCCAAACATCAGCTTTAAAAGCTGCTGGAGTCGACTGTATCCTCTCGTCCTCAGTCATTGGCGTCATTGTATTTGAATTATCTTATTTTACTCACACTTTATTGACATGTTAACTATGTTGAAAAATAAAACATGATTTGAAATGTACAATTTAAGAAATGCCACAATGCATCCGTGTATCTTTCTTACACCCGATTTATAAATAAATATCACATTTATGTTTATTTATTTCTTGAGAAGTGTCAGATTGAATACACTGACGATTAATAAATAAATGAAAAGGGTAAAGAAAAGACGACAGACGCAAGAAAAGCAGTGAAAAGGGTTGACATGTGTAGCGCAGGTGTCAAAACAATCCCCGGCAGCTCCATAGGGGAAAACACGTGCTCGTAAAAAAAAAAAGAAAAAAAGTGCATTCCTGCTCCCCGATGTGTTTTCTCTCAACTCTTGCCCTTAAATCTTCTTCCTCGACTCGTCCCAGTCGCGCACAGGCAGCGAAAAATAAATCATCTTCCAATTTGAGCTCCTGCTGCGCTCTTCAATAACCAAAAATCTACCAGAGTGGCTTGACTTCGTCCTCCAACTCAAACCCATCCCACGAAAAAAAAAAGAAGCTTGTAAAATTGATTCTGGGATTGAAAGTTAAGCAGCTGTTGATATTAAAGAAAAAAAAAAAGGTGCGACGTGGAGAAGAAACGAGGTTCTCCAGTGAGATTTTTTTTTTTTTTTTCCTGAAGTGCACTTGACGGATGAGATGAGCAGGTGTTCTTGGTTTTAGAAGAAAAGTCCCCGTCGTCCCCTCGTCTGTGATGATGCACAAACCAAGAATAATTGCTTCTCGGCGTTGCCTCGCCGACTCAAAGCCACACAAGGTTTAGTCGAGCGTTGCGAGGAATATTGCCCGATTCTGAGCCGCTGTACAGTCGGGTGTCGTGATGACGCACACACTCTTCACCTGTTTCAATTGTTGTGTATTAACTTCAGCGTGAAGGCAGTCTCTGCTCAAATAAGTGTGTGTCGAAGCCGAGAAGAAAACTTTTAAATGACTTTCAAGTATTGTTAGAAGGATTTTCAAGTTCGCTGTGTTCGGTGGATTTTCTCCTGATTGAAGAAATTTCTTATTATTGTAGCAACATTTATAAATTATATTCTTGTTTATTTAATAATCTTTGTATCATTCTACACATTTTCTTGTTTTATTTTAAATAGATTTTCTTCTAATAAAATAAAATGAATAAAATACAATAAACATTTGTGTTCCTTTTTTCTATAATACTTCAGTAGTGACTATTTTTTTTGTATAAAGTTAATATATTAATATATACATATATATTACATTTATGTATGATAACTTCAGTCAACGTTTTTATATTTTGGTCTCAAAATTGTAACAAACTTAAGTTTTAAAACTCAACTGAATAATGTTTTGTTCTTCTTTTATAAGACATCCTCCCCATTATATGAATTATTTACTAACTTCAGCTTCTCTTTTAAGCTCAGACAAATTAAAACAATGGAATACAGTCATTCAAATCATGATAAACTTTTTTTAAACATATGTTTTAGTCCTTGTTGTGAATACTTTTTGTTCCCCCCAAAAAATAAATCACATTAAAACCTAAAATAAAGTCACATGTAAAGAAATAACTATGGTTTAAACCCTTATATGTGACAAAAAAAGGACTTTATAATCACATTGAAAACTATAATAATGTAAATATTACTCACTTAAAAAAATAAAAATAATTAATCACATTAAAAACTTCTTTTAAGTGCTTTTTTTGGTCAACTATAAAGGTTTAAACCATAGTTATTTATTTACATTAATCACATTACAAACAAAAAAGTCATTTTTTGCCACATATAAAGGTTGAACCATAGTCATTGTTTACATTAATCACATTTAAAACTTAAAATAAAGTTCTTTTTGTCACATACAAAGGTTAAACCATTGTTATTGTTTACATTAACCACATTAAAAACTAAAAATAAAGTCATTTTTGTCACATAAAAAGGTTTAACCATAGTTATTTCTTCACATTAATCACATTAAAAACGTAGTGTTTTTTTTGTCACATATAAAGGTTTTAACCATAGTTATTTATTTACATTATAATCGCATTAAAAACTAAAATAGTGCTTTTTTTGTCACATATAAAGGTTTATACCATAATTATTTATTTACATTATAATCACATTAAAAACTTAAATAAAGTACTTTTTTTTCCGCATATAAAGGTTTTAACCAAAGTAATTGTTTATATTTCAATAAAATCAAAGTAAAATAAAAACTATTTAATTATATATTTTTGGTTTTAGCTTCTTCCCTCCTTCCGTTTTGCTTGACAGCCCATGACAAGTGTCATAATGTGGCCACCCAGGGGATGTTATTGTTATCTCTAATAAAATTATACATTCAAAAAGTAAAGAAAAACAAAAACTCTGTATTTATTTTATTTGAGCTCAGCATCACTTGAACACTTTCCTCTGTCTGACGCTTCACTGATCCGTCTTCATTTCCACGCTCCCGGTGTTTGTCAGGCGTCGAACCACCCGCCGAGCTCAGTTTAGAGTTGACGTGTTCAACATGACGCCTGAGTGGAGCAAAGCATGCTGGGACAGGAGATACGAGCGCGCTCGCATTGTGACAGCTGAATTGGCCGTTGATTTAAGTGCCCTTGTAATTGATCTAAATCCGATTTGGATTCTCGCTCGCGGACACTCCACGGTGTTCTTCTGGAGATTTATCATCGCGATGATTCTTCTGGATAATAGTGCTTATTTTTAAACCAATAGAATGTACAAGGAGATGAAACAATACTCTGTAATATCCATTTTCTGCTCTGTGACAAGGCGCCGAAAATTGATGGATAAACGTTTTTATTGAAGTATATCAGGGCCATCAGAATATTGAATGATTGAATTGTATGTTTAAAAAATGTAATCAATTCTTTTTTTTTTTTTTTAAAGCATTGCACTATTTTTGGGGAATAATTGGATTTAATAATTTTCATATGGAATGGTTGAATTAATTTTCTTTTTTTTTAAATTAATTGAATTCATTCATTTGTATATTGAAAGGTTGAATTAGTTCGTTTTTTAATTTTAAAAGTTGAACTATGATTATTTTTTAATTTAAAAGTTGAACTATGATTATTTTTTTAATTTAAAAGTTGAACTATGATTATTTTTTAATTTAAAAGTTGAACTATGATTTTTTTTTTTTAAATAATTGAATCCAATACTTTTGTATTGACTGGTTGAAGCCATTTAAAAAAGAGATGGAATTCAATATTCTTTCTATTGAAATGTTGAATTATTTAATTTTTTATATGATTAAATTCAATATTTTATACATTGAGAAGTTGAACTATGATTATTTTTTTAAATAATGTAATTCAATATTTGTATATTGAATGGTTGGATTTTTTCTTTTAATAATTACATTTATTAATTTGTATATTGAAAGGTGGAATACATTTGTTTTTTATTCATTAAATTCAATATTTTATCTATTGAAAATTTTTATAATTTATTTAAATAGAAATAGATAAATATTATATTGAATGATTGAATATAATTGAAAAAGAAAAAAGGATTTTTTGTACCCAGAGTTTGATATTATAATTGATTATTATAACTAACTTTTCTTAATATTATTTATTTTCAAAATGCATAGCTTTTTGAATTCAATAATAAAACATTGGTATAATGGATCAAGTTCTGTGCACTTCTGAGTTTTTTCTCACGACACCTTTATAACATTTGAAAGGCTAAGAATTAAAAAAAATAAATCGAATTAGGAATCTTTTGTAAATTCAATTATTTAAAAAAACAAACGCAAACCTTATATAAACACTGCTGAATTTAATTATTCACCTAAAACATATTTAAAGCTTAAAGAAACAACAACATTTTGATAAAAAAGTTTTGATATATACCTCTAAAGATTTTCACCCAAATATATTCTTTTTACATAATTTAGTTTGTTCAAAACTACTCGATGTTACATGTGTGGTAATATAATAAAAAAATGTAATAACGATCCTGAGAATTTTTAAAGCGAAAAACTCTTTAGTAATTCATATTTGCAATTGTTCTAATAAAAATAACGACATTTTAAGATAGAAAAGGAGGAATTCAGTTAGTTTCTGCCCGCGCTGTAGAGGAATGTAATTTAGAGGACGTACATAACGTGTTTCTTCGAGCCGAGGTATTATTTATGGCACTTTGATGAAGAACAGTGGAGTAAGAAGTCTAATTCTTTGTTTATGAATGTGACCCATTTCTCGGCTCAGATCTATTTAGAGGACGAACTCACTTTAATGACCACCTTAGCGCCGTCACAGCTGGAGGAAACTTTTCCTCGCAGATAACTTTCTGCCTATACTACACGCTGGAGCGACTTCTCCAGCTTTTCTGTCGCGTCTGGGCGAAAAAAAAAGAAAAAAGTTTTTGACATGCCTGGAGAGATTTCGCGGCAGATCTGAGACGCGAGCTGACAAGGTCATGCGACTTCTAAACTTCTTTCCTCCACCACTCTCCGGTGCCACCGTTCCTTTCTTTCATCCCTCCACACGCCTTTCAAAACTTTTTATTCCCCGTGTCTCGTCCGTGTCTCCGAACCTGCGACTTTGGGGCCTTTTTTTTTTTTGTTTTCTGCTTGTGCAAAATCAATATCCATTACAGCAGCGATGGAGAAAGTGGAGGAAATACACTGAGGGAGCGAGACGTTCTGCCATCGCCTGTCAGTCTGACCCTGCCTGACGGCTGTCATCTCCCTTAATTGCTTTGCTAATATCGGCCCACTCAGCCCTGGATCTGGGTCATCAGGGCCCCTCTGTTGGAGCTGACTGGAGGCTGTCCTCCTTCGTAATCGCTCCTTCAAACCCTCGCTGGCTTCTTTAACCTCCTTGTTTCAAACTGCACTGTGGAAACCACTTTGTTCCAGAGTTCGACTCGGTTTCTCTGAGGGGCAACAAAGTTGTTTAAACTACTTTGTGGTGAAGGTTGAAGAACATATTCGAGGTCAGGACGAACTTTGTATCTTCTAATAATCATAATTTTCATAAATAAACACAGTGTTGAGGAATAAAACCTTTTTTTCTTCTAATAAATCATTAATATAATATACTTATCTTTAAAAAAAAAAAACTGGATGTAACACCCAATTCCATCAGCCCCTTTTAAATTCAAGACCATTGTTGTGACTTTAGTCATTGTGAAGAAAGAGCTGAGCCAAAAGACCATATTGAATGGCTTTTCTTTAACCTCAATGTGTTTGTGGTATCCCTTGTGTTGTCGCTGGGTCAAGATGAACGACCTCCCTGCCCTTATAAATACATATAAGGTGGTGGAGGTCATTCATCTTGACCCAACGACAACACAAGGGATACCACAAACATATTTTTTGTGGCCCTTGACCCTGAGAATAAAACAAAGGTTAAAGAAAAACCATTCAATGTGGTCTTTTGGCTCAGCTCTTTCTTCACGATGACTCAAGACACAATCAAGGTGACCCGGGCCACCGTCTCTCGAGAGACGCATATCTCAAGAAATAAAAGTAATTTTACAAAAGCATTTTTTTCTGCTCTTTATTTTCAAAATAATTGTGACAAAAAACATTAGTACAACCTTGTTAGTGCTAAGCTACTGATATACCTCCAAACAGATTTTTTTTTATTTTTTATATACTTTTTTAGCATTACAAAAATTGTAATTAGCTGCAGACAAGGAAGAGGTAGCCTTCCAGTAGATACAATCAACCCCGTTTTTTTTAATTCACGGATCAGGTGATAGTTTAGCTCACCACAACATTCTTGACAGAGCTAACAATAGTAATGTATTAGCATGTGTGTTGATGGAAGAGTTTGCCTATTTCGGTTTCATTTTAATTTTTCTGTTCGTACAAACTTAAAGTGTGTGTTAAAATATTTTCCTGACCTACTATTTGGATAATACTTTGGTTTCAAAAGGTAGTTATTGTAGTTTTGGGTGTTTTTTACGTGACATTTTAGTTTTCAAGTGGGCTGGGTTTACTGTAAAGCCATAGGGGAATGTAAATGTAAATGTGAATGTAAATACAGGTGGAAATACTATGAAAAATAAGCCTGGATCTGAGATACTTTAAAATCATAAACATACATTAAGGTTCAGTAAAGTATGATGAAACAAAACACAATATTTATTGGAGGGATTTGATGAAAAATCGTGTCGAGAAAATCTCCTACTTTTTCAAAACTATTTCTGTAGTCGTCACTGTTGTTGAGTGTGTGTCGATTATTCAGAGTTGCGTTCACTGTTGTTCTAAGTGTGATCCAAGAGCAAGATTAGCCTTACTGAGAAAACATTGACATGATTTACACATAAATGATTGACATTAGACCTCAAAGAGTAAGTTATACATCTCATTACTTAATTAGCATACATGTGTCATCTATCCCATCATTAGGAAACAGAATATATCAGCAAATAGACAGAGTAAACATCTCCACCACTTAAATAACGGAGGAGTTTGTGATGATTATTAAAGCAGAGATTATAGCGGAGGTCACAGCTCTACATGAAACGATGCTCCATATGTTACAGAAGGAAACGTAGGACTTACAAATAAGATCTTTCCAACACATTTTTGCCGAGTCATCAACTGCATTACAGGCAATGAAGTCCCCAACTCATTATCTGTCCTTATTTATCAGCTAACAATTGTGTTTGCGGGGTTAATGGCGCCATTTAACGCGTTGAATGCATGACCAATTATTTATAAGCAATAAAAAATAAATGATACGCCCGGCTGCTGGAGACGCTGACTCAGAAATAAAGTGCCTGCAATAGTTCTCACAGCGAGGCCAAGACCCAGTACTTGTTAGTCAGACTGTTCTTTGAGAATCGAACGACTTGTTCATCTGAGACGATTCCGAAGCTTTAATGCCTCAAGGTCATGAAATGTTTGCGCTTAATTGTTGTTCAGGAGAAGATGTACACTCGAGAACACTTGTGGTTTTTTGTATTTCAAATCAGACATTTAGAAGTTCTTGTATCACAGAATGAAAAGAGATAAACATGATCATTTGTTTTTAAAATGCCTCATTTTGGAGCCAACACCGCAGTTCTTGTGGTGCGTCAGCTTGTTAGCCGTCTTCCTGCACTGGTCAGTAAATCGCTCTAAAGCTGGACGAGTGACATTCCTTAAAGGGCACCTGATGTGAAAACCCAACTCTCCTGACTTATTCACATATTGTAAATGTTGAAGTCGTCCTCTTTAACATGCAGTAGGTCATTCATCGTGACGATGCTCCGTTTTGAAGTTATTACTCATCTGAAATCTAACGGTTTAAATGATATATTCTGTCGTCACACTGGTGAAAATGTCTTCCCCTAGAAGCCCTAAATCGGTTAAGTTAATCGTGAAACAAAATAAATATTTATGTAAACATAGTGAGTTACTTTTGCCTTTAGGTGTTTTTGTAATGTGTACACTAAGCAGCAAACTTTATTTTTATGATTTGTTTTTAATTTGCAAAATGGGAGTTTTAGGGGTGAGTTTGAAATTTACGAGAATCCTTGAATGCAACTTGTTTTTTTGTGACCAATCAGAGCAGAGTGGGCGTGTTTGCCTGACTTCTTCTCCGGCAAAACGGCGCATTTTAAGTGGGCGGGGCTTAAGCGTATTTTGTAATGTAAATATTTTTATTAAATGAGAGTTTTGTGCAAAAAGAAACATGCTGATGAGTATAATAGAGGTCCTAAAACAATTTAAGAGACACTTAAATGGGCACATTTAAAAAAAACATTAGATAAAATCTAACATGGGTCACACCTCGAGGATTTAAATATATGGCAGTAACAGCAGAGTACTGTTGCGTCTCTGTTGCTAACACCGTAGCTTCAGGCGACCATTTTACACAAGGCGGTGAAGCTGGAACAAGGGGCCGGTAATTGTGTCGGTGGCAAGGCTCTGAGCCAGGAACTGTCAAGACCTCATACTTTCCTTCGGCTCCCAGGTTTAATGGAGCATGCGAAGACCAAGGTGTGCTGCCCCTCTCCCAGTTCAAATGGCCTCCCGTCCTTTTCTGATGGCCACGGCGGAGCAATAAGCCGAAGGTAGAGCAGCTGCAGAAGGCATTAGTTGTAAGACCCTTTCCTGCGGGCTGCTGTTTCACCCTCACTGCCCTCCGTTTATTTCTGCAGTTTGATATCTCTTTTTCTTGCTCTCCAGTAATGGGAATGACCCAAATGCTGCAACTAGTCGTGTGTCAATGCTGTCCGGCTGTCTTTTGTTCAGTTTTAGGCAGCGTGATATTGTTCAAATTTACTAGTGGAAAAAAAATAATTGGCCTAATAATTTGGATTTTCTTCATCATCCAATTAAGAAAGGGTTGATCAATGAATCGCACCTGTTAGTAAGTTACCAAAAGTGGTGCTGCGACACCACACACTGGTCTTGATAACTGTCTTTCGTTCTCTCTTTTAGTTCAGGGTGTCATGAATCAGTTTTCATCTACGTTTTTGTGTCACCTGTGATGACGACATTATTTTTATTAGCGTCGCAAAAACTTTTCCATTTGCTGGCCCCAATTTTTCTGTATGTATTCCTAGTATAGCGCCGCGTCACTTCTGGCGGAAAGACTTTGGTGGAAACAAGGGGTTAGTTAAGAAGCAATTATTTTACTTGTCTCGCCTGCAGTTGATTCAGAACTCTGCAGCGAGAATTCTAACCCGCTCTAGTAGAAGAACTCACATTTCTCCGATCCTTAAAACTCTTCACTGGCTTCCAGTTTCTTTCAGGATCAACTTTAAAATTCTGGTTCTTACTTTCAGATCTATTCATGGTCAGGCTCCTCCTTACATCACTGATCTGATCCAGCCTTACACCCCAGCTCGGGCTCTGAGGTCTGTGGATCAGAAGCTACTTATGGTTCCACACACACGACTCAGGACCAGAGGAGAGAAATCTTTTCAGGCTGTTGCTCCTAAGCTTTGGAACGATCTTCCTCTTTCTTTGCGCTTGATGGATCTACTGACTCCTTTAAGAAACATCTTAAGACATTTCTATTTGTTCAGGCTTTACTTGATTTTCTGGAACTCCTGTTGTGTTATCAGTTTTATCTTGATCTTTTAAGTATATACTTTATTGAATATTGTTTTGATTGTTTAAGCGCTTTGTGACCCTGGTCTGGAAAAGCGCTATATAAATAAATATTACTTACTTACTTACTTTTTTACATTTTTGTTTAATATTTCCTGAAACAAATACTATTATACCGTTTAACATGTTGTTGTTTTTTAATGAACTACATACTACTAATAATGTAAACAAATGAATGCATATGATTTCATGCTGATAAGGTTTCTATATATTTTATTATATTTCATGTTAATTGTATAATATCCTTTTTAATTTCGCATCATCTAAACCATTTAGTTATTTCAGTTTTTTTTTCCAGTCTCCCCGCGACCCCGACCTCGGGATAAAGCAGTAGACAGTGACATGACAATGAATAACTATTAATTATATTATTATTATTAATATATATATATATATATATATATATATATATATATATATTTATGATTCTACTATTAATAAGGAAATTTTGTTCATTCATTACAATTGGGGTCACTTTGGTGTATCGGTATTTCATGTAACATAATCTAACTCAAAGTGCAGTTTAAATCCATTCCCACTCATTTCAAATGTCAAATTTAAAACTCATCCCTCTGTTCCAAGCTTCTTTTTTTTTTATATAAAGTCTGAGAAAAGTTCCATTTCACTTACATCCACACAGTTAGAGATCCCATCTTCGTTTCCAAGTGATGCTTCCTTTTATGTTAAGAGTGAAAGTCCAGCTGTCACCCGAACTGTTTGCTTTGGAGGAGCTTGTGAACTGAATCAGAACCTCTGAGAAGCACAAGGCCTGTTGTTTTGAGCAGACTTTGGAACAATGCCTGGATCTCCCAGAACTGCGCTCGCTCTTCATTGTGACTCGGTACTAATGAGCTGTAGACTCTCTATATATTTTCTCTTTTCAATGCTCGGATAACCTTCAGTCAAAGTTTAACTTCAAATAAAAACAAATAAACATAAAGCGTTTATTTTGGGTTAGAGGGACCAGGAGCTCTTAAAGCACAACTAATGTCTGCGGAAAACAAGACATGAGTCTATTAAATCTGGCTTTATTAGCGAATAAAATTTTATCTCATCTGAAGTTTTGATTTAGAAAAGTGTCCGTTTTGTTCTTTGTTTGAGTTTTGTGTCTGCTTCTCTGTTGGCAGGGCCTGTTTGAGCTCTCTTTTTATAGCACAATTCGGGGTATAAAATAAAAAAAAAATGTCAACGCGACCGTGTGGCCGATAGTGTTCAATCCCTTTGACTTCTTCAGTCATTTTTGGCAAATTTTCACGTGGATGCGCCGCCGTGTTTCTGCTAGCATCGTTATATTTTTTCCACTGAAACACCATCTGCTGCCTCAGTGTTTTGCCTCCAATACTATTCAGATATAAACGCCAAAACAATTGAATTGGAACACATTGAAATGAATACCATTGACATTGGTTGAATTTGTGAGTCAGATTTTCCCCTTTGATACGCTGCTTCCTGGTAAACAGATTGTGAAGATGAGCCTGTTGAGTGGCGTCTTCCTGACTACGCGAAGCCTCGCGGTGGAAAGCAAATCCAGGAGCAGAAATGATGACAGGGCCTTGTTTGGATCATCTTTTGCGCTCACATTTAAATGGCTGTTTATATTGCTTTAGCTCGGATCAGTCTGTATATATATGTGTATTTGTGCGTCTGCACGAGGTTGCCAGATATCGCTCGTGACGACTACAATTGACTGCCATCAGGCTAAGGATAGAAATCACATTATCTCTATAGATAACCGTGAATTGATCTGCTTAAATTTCTGTGTGTTCAAACTGAATATATAAGTGGTGACATGAAGTAGATTTCTCATATGGTCCCACTTAATTCAATCTCTACCACAACAAATCCTCCTAAAATAAACCCCTTTGCTTTTACTTTACTATTTTCTAACCCAGAAGCGTCTTTGTTACTTACAAATGGATTCTCTTTTTTTAAGTCATGTGTAAAAGATGCAGGAAGCTTCCAGCATTTCTTCCTCCATTACTAACTTCAGCTCTTACTGCTGTGTCAAACTGCATAGAACAATTTGTAATTTCTTTGTCTTGCCTTAAGATTAACAACGCTTGGAAATGTGTTTTTTTTTTTCAGAAGAGAAACTACTTTCCATACAAAGAGAAAGTTAAGTCTCAGAGGTCCATCTTTTCCCAAGACCCAAAGAGAGAAATAGAAAAAAATGTTAAACAAAAAAAGTTGCATTCTCATGAGTTTAATTGTGTCTTTGATTTTGTTGTGATATTGCGCGATATGTACAATACCCTCGATGGCTTGGATTTCGAAGCCACGTTGTCTGTAGAGACTCAAAGCAGAGCAAGTACTTGAGGTTTGATGTTGGGGAATAAGACCCAAGCCTAGTAAAGAGAAACCTTTTTTGATGTAAAAACATCATAATAGCTGAATTTCCTTCATGCTTGAAATTGTGCAAAAACTAAATGGCCAATAAAAACTTCTAATGGAAACGTTTAAATAACATTACAGCGATGAATGATGTCTTTTCATACTTTTTAATATTAAAATATTTATCGCAAAAGCACAGTTGATATGCTTTTTTCACCCAAACACTGGTCAAGATTTCAAGGGTTTGATTCAATCTGTTTTTTTTAAAGCACTTTAGCTTCACAGTTAAAACTGGTAGCACAAGCAGTGGGTAACAGAAAGGAAATTCTTGTCCGTGAAATATATTGGGAATACCACCGACCTAGCATCTGACTTTAAAAGACATCACACGTATATATAAACACAGCGTTTACTGTTGAATATGTCATGATATTGTGATGAAATCATACTGTGACCCAAGTATTGTGATATGTACCGTATAGTTCTTGCCAATATTTACCCCTAGAAGATAGGAAGTCATATTATCTACGGGGTAGGCACTGATTTAACAAAGTCATTTAGATAAAGAAAACAGTTTTTTATTCTGAAAACAACATTAGCGTGCAACTCATGACTATTAATAATGAGTAAAACACAAACTCTAGGAACAAAACTTGTTTTACAAGGTCATCATTCCATATAAATATCAACACAAAACAGAAACACTTACACACATTAGCAACGTCTCTAAAAGCTAGGAGACGTACGCATAGAGAACACTATCGTCAGCATACAGTCAAATATACATCGATTCACATGAACAAACATCTGTATCGATGTCTATCAAATCGTGCTTTTGTCATTTTTACTTTTTTTCTATCTGAATGTTGGGCCGAGAATATGATCCTGACATTTAACTGGTCCGCGGTACAAGCAAGGTTGTGGACCCCTACTTTAAAGTACATGTTGAAAATGAAGACGTACCCTTTTTTATCTTGAAGCACTGTAATTGAAACCAGGCTATTAAATCTCCCAAATGGGGAAAAGTGTTTGCTGTTGAATATGGTTTTCGGCGTGATCGTAAAGATTGAACTAAAACTGTCGATATAGTCGTGTCAAGAAGATCCCATTTCATAATTTTCCTTGACGCTCCTCTACTTAAGATGAAACCGGATAGCGATCCACGGTTTAGCCTGAACAGGCGGCTTCCTTCATTACTCAAGTCCCCGGCTGTAATCTCATTTTCTCCCCGCCGCTGGTTAAACAAACTTTTTGATTCGGTTAGGACTCAAATCTGATCAGCAGTTTTTAACGAGGCGGCGGCGGATAATAAAGCGACCACAATTTTTAGGGGATCGCCCTCGAGCTGTTTGAAGTTTTTATAATCAATTAATACCCGACGTAACGAGGGGCGGCAAACGGAAGGTCATTCCAGCCCTTTCGGTTTATGACTTCTGAGTGATTCTCCTAAAACATGTTTGTTTATCACGTACTTAATTACCACCATCGTATTACAGCCCCGACAACAACGGACAAGGCTGAGCTCACGCTTTGGGTTTGCTTTAGTTCCCTCCTGGTGGTGATTCGATATGAGATTCACTAGACAATATTCAGTTTATTACTACTGTGTCCAGGCAGTCCCTGATAAGATTAAGCAACGTCGATGAATCATTGCTGGAGAGGATTTCCAAGACTCTGGTCAGTGGCTGAACGTCCAGGTTTCGTCCACTAGAGCAGGACGCCCTCGATGGGGAGGCATCGCTTTACAGAAGCCGGCGCAGACCAGTGATCCAGCGCCGGTTCGCGATGTTTTCGGCTTTCTCTCTTCTGCTTCTAGAGGAGATTTAAATTGAGTGCCTGGCTGTGATGATCCTTGATCTGTGGCAGGGGGGCATAGATGTGCCTGTGCTGGGAACACTCGGCGGCCCCCGAAAAAACCTAATCTCCGCTGAAAGATGGAGGAGGCTAACGTGCTTTGGGTGAGACCCCAAACGCACTCCTTTTCTCTCCTCTTGTCTTTTAATCGCATCAGGCTTTTAATTCTTTCATGAACTAGTCTCCGGCCCAGGGTTTTTAACCTTTCATGAGGATTCGTCGGATAAAAGAGCGGAGCGGATTCCAGCCGAATTCTGGCTGCTCTCGGTGGAGACTTCTGTTTTTATCATCACTCAGGTCCGTAATTGTGTTAAGGGAGCTGTTGACTTTGACTGATTGTTTACCCTTCCAATTCTTGCGCACCCATACATATACATCTATACGCTACAAAAGTTGATGAATTATGTATTGGTGCAGTGGAAGCAAGCCAATCAATAAGAATGTCTAGCTCCACTATTGATCAGGAAAGTGAGGTGTGTGTGTGTGTTAGCCCGGGTGAAGGGAATCTATTGTTGTGTGTTGTAATTAGCTAAGAGGGTTGCATTTACAACGTGTTTGCACACATTATCACACGTCCGCCTCTCGGATTATCCCGGGGTCATGACCGGTTGTTGCCTCGCCATAAAAAGAGCAGCTTTAGCGCCACATTATTGTTTTTTGGATCGCAAGATTTGAGCTCCATCCAGACCGGACGCCGATATGTCCTTCAATTTTATTTATGTTTACACTGCAAAAGAAGAAGTTTTGACTCCAATTTATTCCTTTAGATTTTGCACTTCGCCCCTTGAAAAAGTGGCCCTAATGAAGACCATCGTTAAATCCTCGTCTTCTTCCGCGTATTGGGGGTCGGGGCCCGCAGAGGCAGCATCTTCAGAAGGGAGGCTGGTACTTTCATGTTCTCGGCTTCATCATCTTGCTTTTTCCCGGGGGGACCCTAAGGCGTTCCCAGGCCAGCTTTTCTGGAACTACCCACCACTCGTGACCATAGGTATTGGACGTAGATTGGATTGATGGTTCACTCAAAATTCACTCATTTTCTACTTGGTAGTCAGGAAGACTAAGGGGTGGGAGTGTTTTCGGAGTTATAGGCAAACGTGTACAATTGACAGTCGTGAACAGCGCTCATTTTCTTTGTCCAAAAAATACATACTTAAAACATGCAACTAGTATAGAAAGTAGACGATGTGTTTCCTCTCTGTGCAGCATTTTAGCCTTTTAGTTTACACTACAAATAATCATAAAATATAGCTTTGTTTTGAGGGTTCTTTCGGAACAACGCTTTATTACAAGGGGGGCATTAAAGACAAGCAGCATGGACGAAGATATTTGAGCGCTGTTTGTGACAGTAATATGTCTGTATATTTCTGCCAAAACTGAAAATATTCCCAACTCTTAGTCGTGTTAAGTAGAAAATGAATGAATTTTTGGTAAATGATCACTTCGAGTCGTTAGGGAACATATGAAAATGTAACAATATTACTAAACCAGCATTTAAAAAAAAAGGGTTAGTCTAATAGGTTAGGCTAATCTAATTTCGGCACCACAGTCATACTTCTTTATGTGTTTGTAAGAAATTCTTCAAAACCTCCCTGGGTCCAGATGGTAATCTGTAAACCTAACAAATGTAAGTTCCTTATGCCGATATTAAGTTTATTTTTTAGTATATTTATAAATGCTTGAGGTATTTCATTAAAAAACATATTTGTGAAATTATTGTTTTCAAGGAATTAAACCAGTTGGTTCTTGCCTTTCATGTCACCACTTATATAAAAAGCAATTAATGGTTTGATCTATAATGGTCTTTTCCAGGTTAAAATTAAAAAGTTTTCTTTATAAATTCAGCAAAATATCTTAAAACCTTGAAAGGCCACTTCTCTCCTGAGTGGATCAAGTAGTTATCAATTGATTGTGTACCACTTGTGCGACCTTATTCTAATATACTACCTTATTTATTCAACATTTGTTGTTGTTGTTGTTCACGCTGCTTTCAAGAACACCTTTTAAGTTAATTTTGAATTAACAGAGATCAATCTGAAGTGAAGTGCATGGTACTTTGATTTTAAAAAGGGATGAATTTGAAATAAAGAAGCCGCCTACGATGGTTTGATTCAACCAGAGAAATCTATTGAAGCTTTCTGGACTAAAGATGGAAAAAGACATCACGGTATTGATTGTTATTTGCTTGTTGTTGACCACAGAGGTCGATATATCCTATATCTGTTGGCTTTCTTCATGAAAGTGTTTTATACATGCCGTGATTCTCCTTCTCGACATGTGCTCTTTGCTGTCCTGGGCTTAATCCCGACATGTGAACGCCGTGTTCTTGAAGTGTGTGGGATGTTGCCTGTGATTCGCATAAACTGCACCGTGATCAATAAGCTTCCCTTTTCTTTCCTCCACGTGTGCGGCTTCTCACCGGTTTCCAGCGCCAAAGGTCAGAGCGGCCGAGGCTTTTAAGTCGTCATCGCTAAGTATGTTCTCCTCTAATGAACCACGGAGAGATGAGAACACCTCGACACCCTCGGCGGCCATGCTCTCTTCTTCTTTTTTTTTTTTTTCTTTTTATTAGCAGAGATTTTCCGGAAGATGGATGGTTCTAATGTCCTTGACTGGTTTGCTCGATGAGCTATCACAGCTCCAGCCCCAGATTTGGAATTACTGCTCTGTGTTTGAGGGCAGACAATTACTGGAGCTCACCTGCCGGACAGATAAACTACTGTACCATCGTCCTCATGCTTTATTTGGTGGCGTTAATGGACAGGTGAGTCAATAAACGCTTCAAGCTACGACAAATGACTTATTTTGTTATTTGTTGGAACTGAAAGACTGCATACTTTTTTTCTGTTTCCCATACTCCTGACCTGCCATTTGTGCCCCACGATGGTGCTTTACTTAAATATTTACAGCAATTTTAAACAATATTTCAACAACGAACCACAGATAAATAGGGTTTTTATTGTTGCATATATTACTGTTGTTTTTGTAATTGATTAGATTATTTAAAGTAGAACTAATGTTTTGATTTAAGTGTCTCTTAAGTTGCTCATGCTCCTCTATTGTATCATCAGTATTTGTCTGTTTGTACAAAACTGTCTTACAATTGAAATATTTACATATGATCTTAAGCCCCGCCCACAAAAAACACTCAATTTTTCTTGGACATGAAATCTTGTTTACCAAAACCACACCCACTCTGCTACAATTTGTCAAACATCAAGCTTTGTCAACCCTGCATCATTCATTCTGGAAGTCTCCACCTCCAAGGGCCTCCTTGTATGAACAAAGCGGGGCGTGATTACAGCTGGCTGGAGGAGGAGTGAAGCCATTATTACGCTCTTGTAACCTCTCGTTCGCTGAGATTTCTGACGGGGGAGAGCTTTATTAAGTAATAACTTCAAAACATGGAGTTATAATCAGGAGAGTTGAAGTTTCACATCAGTTGACCTTTAACCTACACCAGGAGGTTACGTGGTTGTCCGTGTGTCTGACTGTGATAAAATAAAAAAGATAATTATTTTAGTCAAACTTTGAGGAATTGTTGATTTCAATGTTGGCTTTCATGAGTGCCATCTGGATTAAGAAAGATATTTTCACTCTCTGTAAATAGAATGCTGCTGGCAAGTCTGAAAAATTCTTTTTTGCCTATTAGTTTAGTGCGAGGGAGTTTCTTGTAATGCTACTGCATATTAAATCTACCAAAAAATGTAGTGAAATATCAAATGGAGGATGAAATATGGGTGGAAAAAATGGTTTTGCGTAGGTTTGTGCTTCTCTAGTCAAAGCCAGGATTCTTTTTATCACTCGGAATCAAATTTTTTCGAGTACAAAATGAAAAATTCAACGTCTTTTGTCAGATAGTATTTGGCAATAACATAAACTTTTTTTTTCACAGTTTTGTCCGCAGTCACGGCCTTGGCAATACCGCCCTCCAGTTTAGTCACACTAGTTAAGGTGCAGAGTTTGGGTCGGTTCGTTTTGATAAAAAAATTCTCCCATAACCTGTGTGCAAATAAGACCAAAACCAGTTTTTTAAATGGGTTAACATTTCTAATGTAGTAAAAAGTTCTATTTTTGACTGGGGGTGAACTGTATGTAAATTATTAAGTATACATTCGAAAAAGTTTGTCTTTTTGCACATAAGCTTCACTTTTTAAAACCTGATCTTTCTAAGTGGACAGTTAGCATTTTTAAATTGAATTTTTTTGTTGTTCATTGAAGGAGTCAGTAGATCATCAAACACAGAAGGAGAGGAAGATCGTTCCAAAGCTTAGGAGCAAAAGTCTGGAAGGATTTCTCTCCTCTGGTCTTGAACCATGTTCAGGAACCATCAGTAGATTCTGATCCACAGACCTCAGAGCCCGAGCTGGCATGTAAGGCTGGATCAGATCACTGATGTAAGGAGGAGCCTGACCATGAATAGAATTTTAAAATTGATCCTGAAAGAAACTGGCATCCAATGAAGAGTTTTAAGGATTGGGGAAATGTGAGTTCTTCTACTAGAGCAGGGCAGAATTCTCGCTGCAGAGTTTTGTATTAACTACAATTTACACGTAGTATAAACAAGAAGATACATGGATTATGAGCTCCAGGTTGTGTTGTGACATCATTTCCCCAAGTTTAGAGATAAAAAAAAAGGTGTATTGACATCGAAAATAAAAAGATCACTCTCTGTTTTGCTAATGGTTTATTATATTGCACTGAAATGGTTATAATTGATTCATTGTTAGATTAAATTATAAATGCATTAATTTCCTATCAGTTTTGTTCACAAGATGAGACGTTGATTCTTCACCTCATATTAGTTGAATTAATGTCTGACGCACACGACACACTCTGAATTGTGTTGAGAGACACAAAGCAACACTCGTCATTAAATATGACTCAAAAAATGCAACAAAAAGAACTTCAAAAGTTGGAGGCTCCAATTTAGACTTTCATAAACTTTCTAAGATAACTTCTGGGTCAATCACCTTAAAGTTCGTTTTTAATTTCCTTAATAATCTTTTTAGCTTTTCTGGGTCAGACAGAGACGAACCCCGTGTGGGGTCGAGTTATAATCCCTTGTCCCTGATTGGTGCTTTGAATTTAAGACAGCCAAGGTGACCAGTTGACATTTACTTTTGAGAAAATTAAAAATACTTTTTTTTTAACTGTCTGTGAAATAAGTGGACAAAGGAAGAGACCATAGATATTTTTCAGAATGGGAGTGAAAATCAGAAATCGTTCATTGTAAGTATAGTTAAAGCAACACAGGAATATATGTATTAAATTAAATAGGTGACTCAAATATATATATAAAAAATGACTTGTTAAATTAAATTAAAATGAATAACAAAATATTTTTTTAATAAGAACCACAAAATAGTTTTCAAATAATCCATACGATTGATCATTTAAAGTTCACAAATACTATTAATAGCGTAAGCAAATTTAAATAAAGATTATTTAATTTATTTATTTGACATTAAATCACATTTAATATCCAGTTTTAACTTAATAGCTCAACAAGTAGGATTACGATTTCATAAATGTATTTATTTATGCTGTATGCTGTTCCAATTTACATTTTTAAACTAACCTGCAACCCTGAAAGATAAAAAAAACAACGTTTGTATTGATATTTTTTAGTGATCAAAAGCATATGAGCAAGCTTCTCCAAGTTTTAACTTTCTAAATATTTCCCTAAATTAACACGAAGGTTCTTTTTTTTCCAAGTGTTTTTCTTTTAAAAAATTAAGGAAACAAACAGAACCGGGAGCGTCCTCAGGTGGCGATGTCTCATCGTTTTAATTACTTGCTAAATATTTTATCAAAGCAGGATTCTCACTCTCCACCGGGCTGTAATGCATGTTGAGAGGACAGAGAAGTGAGTGGAATAAGAAGAGGAGAAGAAGAAGAAGGTCTGTGGAGTCAAACTCTCATATCTGAGCATGTGTGGAAATCATCACAGTGGACTCGCTGCACTCGGCAGCCGCGGCGCCGTGACCCTGATGACTGCGCTGCAAACAATGAGCTCCGTGAGTGTGATAGAAAAACTCCAGTTTCTTCTTCTTTTTTTTCCTTTTTTTTTTTTTTGGTTCTGCCCTTTATCCCCCGTCTGTGAGTACATTCCGGTGCACGCTTGGGTTTGCCAGCTTGAAGACTTTGCTCATTAAAATGACTTCCTCTTCTCCGCCAAATGACACCCCCGACTAAATCTGCCGCGGACATGCTAGTTTTTTTCAGTGAACACACTTTTAAATCGGCATTCTTTACTCTTCACTGTACAAGATTATTTTTTGTTAAGTTTCCAGCCCAAAAAAATCTCATTTTACAGACACTCTGTGGTCCGAACAGAATGCTGGTGACAATAGCGATTTTGTTCAGCAAAAATAATTGTTCTTAAAAACACTTGTAAGAGCAGCTACACAACAGCACAACTTCTGCACTGACAAAAGAGATTGTGTAGATGTAGCTACAATTCTACAATCGATGGATGAACTTGAAATATTTCCATGCGCCGCTTCTAAAATGAATGTTTTATAGCAATGCTAATTCCTATGCTTTAACTTTAAAATTGTCACATAGAGATGATGATCCAGGTTTTTGGGGTCCGCGACATAAAACTCTCTCTCTGCTCCGAGGACCCTCGAACCAAGACGCACATCGCAAAGCTTTTTTGAATCAGATTAAGACTATTTTTTGGGGATTTAATCTGTGTTGTTCTAATACATAATAACATTAAGTGTAGCTTTAATTTACAATTATTCGTAAAACATAATTAATTATGGAGCAGGGAAGATAAGTCTGCTTTTATTTTGAGTTCTTTATCTACAAAATTTAGTTCTGGGGATTGTGTTTTGATTTGAATGAGCCTCAGAATTGCAGGGTTTTTTGCACTTTCCAAATTGTCACTTTGATAAAGTATGTTGTAACACCAACCTGTCTTTTAACCATTTAAACACTTTATTTGATCAAATATAAATTATGTAATCCGACATGGAGTTTTTTAATTTTTTTTAAAAGCATAAGCAGTGTTATTTCACAGTAAGGTAAGAAAATAATGATAATGATAAAAAATATATTGTATATTATATATTATATATTTAACACTGGTATCGAATCGGTATCGGCCGATACTTAGAACCCAGGTTTAGTATCAGTGTTGGATCGGTGCATCTCTAATGCAAAGATGTATTTATTTTTTTGTTAGTGTTTTCATGGTTATTGATACTAATGGCATCAAATAAAAATAAATGAAGAAAACAAATAGAATAGCATCAACTTCCTGAGAGCAACAAAGACCTTTTATGATCATCTTATTTCTAGCAATATTTCATTAAAATAAACTAGAAAAAAAGTTTTTGTATGAAATAAACCCCATCTGAAATGTATTAACCCTTTATAAAAACATGAATCGTGACAATATGTCTCTTATATTACTAAATTTCATGGATTTCACCAAACAACGACTAAAGCTAGCATTTAATTGACCAACAAGCTAGCCAGTTTTGCTTAAAACTGTCATGTGTTTAAGGTGGTATGATAAAGCGAAACAGACAATATCCACCTGCAAAAAAGTTGATGCTCACCTGCTTGAGACCTCGGCTCCTGCAAGAGTTTCAAGTGATCTGATGTCTCTTTGGTGTCTTAAAGAAATGAAGGCTTTTTCATGGCATAAACACATAAATATACCTTAATAAAAATGAATAAATCAATGAATAAAAAAGTATGACATTATTTATTATATTCAAAAGTATTTATATATATTTACAGTGGCATAAGAAGTTGAATTTTTTATCCAGTTTTGACTCTTTTTTTGTGAGTTTGTGAAGCGAGTGCTTTAATAGAATGATCAGCGACGACAATAAATGAGCGAGCATCCACATGCACAGAACCCCGACCATGCAGAATCCCTGGCGTCTGACATTCAAAAATGACATACACTGGGTGTTAACAGCCGGCGTATAGACTTCAGAGCATTACACTGCGTAAGCTTTCACCCCGACTGTCTGCGTGACATTCAGCAGTCGCAAATGGCGTTTGTGACATTCACAGGGGGAGAGTAATATATTCACCTCGCGGTCCCCGACGCTCCGCGCACCCAAATCCTCACGCTGTCAACAAACTTCCTGTTGTCGGGCGGCGTGATTCCAATCAGTCCCGCAATCTGCGGCTCCATGCTTTATTTAGATTTATTGCCATCTCGGAGATTCTTTTGCGCCGCGGGTGTGAGGGAAGGAACGGAGTAGTTCCGCTCTATTTTATAGCACTCGGCCACGCTTGACCCGGTTTGACCGTGGCAGAATGTGCCGCAGATGTGGCAGGAGACCGTTTCCCTGTGACATATTGCAATGCATATGCCGTTTAGCACTTGTGTGAAATGATGTACGCTGCGATATCGCCGCTTCCTGCTTCTAGTCGTAAACACTTTTTCCCTTGTACCACAAAAGCTGCCCCTTTTCCTTTAGGTTTTATATGCAACATGTGTTTATTTTATTTACTTTAATACATGGAATCTTTTATTTAAATCTAATGCACTAACACAGCGTTAAAATGGCAATATAAAAAAAAAACAAGCATACCTTTCATAGTCGTTTTGCATTCAGTTAGCATTTTACGCTGCCGTCTCCAATGTCTCGCGATAGATTTATACATGTCTTTTTCAATTATTTAAAAAAAGTGCATCACATGCATTCGCATCATAGGGTTGTTAGCATGATGCGCTAATTGACTATAGTCTCACTTTACTGCTAGAGCGCCCCCTGGAGGCCGTTAATCCAAGTAACTGACAGAAGAATAGAGATTGTGTAGATGTAGCTACAATTCTGTAATCGATGGATGAACTATTTCCATGTGTCGCTGCTGAAATGAATGTTTTAATGCGATGCTAATTGCTATGCTAGGTGCTGACAAATGTGCTAATCGAAATGAAAAGTGCTTGCTAACTGCTATGGTAATGTGGCCACCAAACTATCCGTTGATTTCGAAGTAGGATCTGATACTGATAATAATCCAAGTAAATTTTACAGCTAAAACTTATTAAGACTTTAAAATACTCAAATATTTAGGGCTTTTATTAATATTAATTATATTAATGCATTTATTTTTCCCCTCTATCATCGCGTCACAAATAAAAGGCGGGCTTCCCCTTTAAGATTTTTATTAATGACATGTTTGTTTTTATTTCTATTAGCAGCAAATTTAAAACCTAGTGTTTTTTTTGGGTCATTTTAAACATAAAATGAATTAATCAATCTGTTATAAAAGCTTTCTTTGAGTACAGTTTGCAATTTTTACTATATAACGTTGTCCCTGTGATTTAAGTATTTGATTTATATTTTTTTGCATTAATATTTTACTTTTTAAAAATTGTCAAAAGCAAAATAACTAAATTATTCGACTAAACTAAAAATAATTTAAAAAGTGATTGCATATCATCCGCTTTTATCAAATATAAATACAATTAAATCCTAAAATGAGCTTTAAAAATGAAGGTTTGAATTTCGTTACAGACATTTTCGTACTTCTGTTAAAAAAACAAAAAATAAACTCTGGCAGAGACTCAAACTCGCCTTGAAATAACCGATCCATCACAGCAAACATTTCATCTGGTTTCATCCAACTTTGCTCACTCTGCTCCACTCCATCATTTATTACACCTTCAGCGTCGCCTCAAGATCCATTCATCGATTTTTCTGTCTGGAATCTCCAGTCCAATTTTTATTTATTTCTTTTTATGTGTTCGGTAACCATTCAAGTATCGCCCTGGAAAGAATCTTTATGTGCTTACCTATGTGGAAGCTGGATAATCTGAGCGGCTTCATGCGGTGAAACAATGAGGTTGACGTCCCAGAGTCCACGGCAGGGAAGTCGGAAATGTTACCTTTTTTTCACTCCAGGCGTTTATTTTGAAGTTATTTTACTGTTTCTTCTCTTCGGATTTATTTCCTTTAGACTTTGTAGGATTATAACTGAACACATTTTGCTTTTATGAAAAATCAATTATTGTCAGGGAGAGTCAAATTTTGACCCTACATTGAATAAAAGTGTAAAGTGTTGTTTGAGGGACAAATGGGTCCTTTAGGCCTTATTCTGGCGGCCATTTCACTCTTTCCTTTATTTTCAAAATATTGTCTAAAATTACTTAATTCCACAGTTGACTTCTAGCAGGACATTTCCTCTTTCTGGGCAATTCACGGAACAACTTTGTGTTTGTAGTTTCCAGCTTTAATAAAAACCCGGAAGTGTCTTTATTTGTGAATTCAGAATATAATTTGAAGTAAGTTAGAAGTGCTTGTTACAGTAGACTCTCCCAGGCTTCCATTAATACATATGCAGTAGTGAAGGTCCTTTTGACCCAGCAGGAACACAAGGGATACCAGGAACACATTTGTTTTAGGGTCTTCGGGTCACCTTGACCCAGAGACAACACAAGGGATACCAAAAACCCATTTGTTTTATCTCACATTGACCCTGAGATGACCAAATATTTAAAAAAAAACTTTGTCTCACCACAAAAAAACCTTATAATTTTTCAACAACTCCACTTTGAAAATTAGTGTCCTCTTTTTGTGGCAATCATAATAAGGTCACCCTAGCTTATTGACTTCTAAGTCAAGATCAAACTTGAGGCCCTGGGGGCCAAACTTGGCCTGCCATGGCATTCTGTGCGGCCCGTCAGATGGTTGGCTCAAAATCAAAGGTAATGAAGGTTCCTGTTTATACCGTGGTGGATAAAGTTTTAAAGATAATAATAATAAATCACTCTATGTATACAGCGACTTGTAAATGAACAAACTTTATCTTTTATCAGTTGAAAACAGAAAACAGTTAGTTCCAAAAGCTAAAAAAAGCTACAAAAGTTTAGTTATTTTTCTTTTTTTAAATGGAAAAACTACAAAGTAATATAACATAAGGAACAAGAGTAAATGGATGTCAAAACATATAAGGAGACTTAAAAAAAAAAATATGTCACCCTAGTTCTAGGCTTGGTAACCTTGCTCAGAGGCAATGGTTGAAGTTGAATTGACTAGTGTCCCATACAAGGAAGCATTTCTTGTTTTTTTGCTGAAAAATATTAATTAAAATTACACTTTTTCTCATTTAATTGAATATAATCTGACCTAGAACCAAGTGATGCAGGTGGAGAAGAACTTCGAGACCAACCTTCGGCTCTTCAGGTGGTTGCCGAGCAGACGCCGCTGCACTCGGTCATCCATTATGAAGCGGCCTAGTGATGTAAAGACATGTTTATCTGGGGCAACCCGGCTCCAGTTGTTGGCTGTCCGTCAATCACTGTCGGAAGGCTTTTCCTGACGGGTTCATAAAACTTTTACAGTTTGAACTTCCTTATATATAAACAACATTTCCTCATAGTATCAGGATCATTTCCTGCACGTAAAAAATCTGTGTTTAAATGGAGACTTGGTGTTTTTTTATTTTCTGCTCAGTCCTGTCAAGATTTGTGGCTGAAAGGTGAAAATGAAGTGAAAAGATATCTATAGGAAAAGATCCAGATGGCCCAGCTCTTGATGAGAAATCACAAGACTGCTGTTGCAGAAAAACCCTGCCGAGCCGCCGGGACTTTTCGCACCCAACCATGCCCACATCTTTCCTCCCATCCCTCCATCTCCTCGCCCTTTAATTAGCGCACATCCAGATTTAATCAGTCACAGACACCGAGAACCTGAGGATTTACACTTGCGACGAGAACGCGACGAGAGAAGGTCCGTGGCTGCAGCTTCCGAAAAGGCTGTGAAATTGTGATCAGTGTGATCCGCGATTGGAGGTTCGTCTGGACGGCACGGGAGCGAGAGAAGTAATCAGTCGCCACGATGGGGGGAAAACCAACAGGCTGCTAATGAGAAAACTGATGTTATTTAAAGACTGTCAAAATCGAATATGCAAGTACAACCGTGTACAACACATGCATGTTCAGTAATAATGTAGTTTGATTAAACCTTGTTACATCGGGGTCAAGGTTCTCACTGCAGATGAGGAGACGGCTCCTAAACCAAAGATGAGAGCTCCCGCACTGCACTTCCTCTCACCATGTTCCCTCCTGTGGTGCCACAATGATCGGTTCGCTTACATAACAAAATGAGTGTCCACAGGTGGTTTCCAGCCAATTGGCTCTTTACTGGGCATTCTAGGGCGACCAGCAAAATCCTGGGATTGTGTTATTTGTACAACTTAAATATTATACATTTAAAATGTGATCTTCTGGGGATTTATAAAAAATGTATTTACACATAATTAAAGTGTAGTACTAACTCACAGGATTTATTTAAACATTTCAATAGGGAATACAAACACAATTGAAAATAATAGAAATGTGATCACACTAAAGTACAACATTATACTTTTGCTTCATTATGTCCACCGTTTTTTTCTTTTTTTAAGTTAAATGGCCGTGTGGGGTCCCCAGGTCGGTACTTTGACCAGGTCTGATTGAGGAAAAGGTAGAAAATATAAAGCATTATTTAATTATAAAATGAATCTTAAAGTTTAACTAATGTGTTGATTTAAATGTGTCTTAAATAAATCCTGGCCCTCTATTACTACAAAACTATCTTTTCATTGAAATATTTACATAAAATGCAAAATGTGCTTAAGCCCTGCCCACTGAAAACACGTTTTTCTGGAGATTAAATCTTGTTTACCATAACCGCACCCACTGCTGTGATTGATTAAACACAGACTCGTTGTATAAACAAAGTGGGGCATGATTACAGCTGGCTAAAGGAGGAGCGAAGCCATTATTGCATCATGATGCGATTTGCTCTCGTAACCTCTCTTTTGCCGAGATTCCATCATGATGAGGAACTTACTGCTTCTTAAAATGAGTTGCCCTTTAATAAACGTTTTGGGATTTTAAGGGATATTTTCTATGAGTAATATGTTAAATATACATAACATATTTTAAAATCAGTACTAACCATGTAATATTTTCAATTTCCTAAAGTTTATATTGTTATTTAAATGTATGACGTATAAAACTTACTTTTCAAATGCTGGCATGAAGCGCCGAACGCAGAAGAGGTTGCCGGTTCTCTTCTTCCTGTCCTGCTCCGCTGCCGAAGATTTGTACCACATTGTCCTGGGAGAGTTCCGAACACAGTCATGCATCTCGTCGCTTGTAAAGCAATCATTTTCATCCTCACTTCCCTTTTTCCCTCCCCCTCACCCCCCTGCCTCCCCCCGCCTCCATCGGCCACTGGGACTGCTGAGTCAGCTCACCTTCATATGGAGAGTGGCTCCCTCAACCGAGACGTTATTGATTTGCCCCCAGTTGTAAGGGGGAAATGTTCCCAAACCTCTCAGACCTATTTTGCTGCACTGCAAAGGAACACCTTGAGGCAGGAGCTGGAGAGAGGAAATAACCATAAACGCAACCCTCATGCACACACACACACGCACACACACACAGCGACAACAACACACCTCCACAAACATTACAGAATTGGAATACATAAAGAGGAATGCATAAACAGCAATAAAGCCTGTTATTGTGCTCATATACAGATATCAAAGCGCATGTTATGGCTGGTAAATGGCCTGCTGTGTGCCTTTGCATAAAATGATGTGACAACAATCATAAAAATACGCACACAACTGTTCATTGAGGAACACAATTTCAACACTCCATTTGTGGCCGAGGTCCGTTTATGTGCATTTCAAGACTCTTTGAAGTAAATATCAGATCATTAAAACAGCAGCTCCGGAAACAAACTCGGTTTATTCTCAGTCACCCTCCCTTTTTTTTTTTTCCCCCTGCACAAACATACGAGCGTGCGCACAATAACTCACTTTTTCTTTTTTTTCTTTTTCTTTTTACGAGCGTTCTCTACACTTCGGTGCGGGTCCAGGCCAGTGAGCTAAATCATTGCTTCGTTTGGATCAAACTCCGGAGCTCGGGAGTCGTTCGTATACATCTGGTGTGAGTCTCTAACCTTCAGCGCGGTGCTGTACGCCACCGGGAGGAATCAATGCCACGCTGTAGAACAAACACACCCCCCCCACACACACACACACACACATATTTCTGACTTTTCCAAGGTAGAGATTTGAATAATTTATTTGTTATTCTTCTTGTGTAGACAATTTGTCAATGTGCAGCCGTTATTGGGTTACTGTTTTTTTGTTGTCGAGGAAATTTGATCGAATTCTTGCTTTGCTTTTGTGTAGCTCCGATGTTATTGATGCTTTTTCGCCTCAGAGGAGCAACCTTACTTTAAAAATGGACATCGTTATACTCTGTGACGGAGACAAAACAAAGCATGTCATAATATATGAATAATATATGAATGTCTTAACACTAGTCAATCACTCAGAGAAGGTTTGCATTAAAAAAAAAAGTATTCCAAACAAAAACAACTAATCAATTGAGATCCAAATCAACCAACAATTACAACAAACATCTCTTTTGTGACACATTTATGCGTTTTAATGTGTAAAATATGTTGACGTAAGTGATGCGCCGATCCGACGTATGGTACCGATACTGTGGCGTCGAGTATCGACCGATACCGATCCGATACCAGTGTTATAGTATTTACTTTATCGCCCCACTGTGAATAAACAGTGGCTATGCTTTGAATAAATAGCAGGCGCTAGCATGTGATGTCAACGCTAACATAGACCTAAATTTCCTGTATCAGCTCCCGGGATCGGATCTTTTTCATCGATACCCGATTCCAATTTGAGAGGCTGGATCGGTCCGATACCAGGATCGGATCGGTGGATCCTTAGTTGACATATGTATTAAGAGACTTAATTAATTATTACACTTGTTCCCTATTTCGGTTGCCAGCTATGAGCCATCATTAAGCTATTTGTCATGGTGGTTTAGTGGGGGTATTGGTAAGAACCTGATGTATTCATATACATCACGATACTAAGGTAATGATATGTCTGATAAGTTTTTGATTGGAAAACCCCCTCAAAAAACGTCTATGCGCCATCTACTACGGTTGTTAAGGTAATAAAATGTTTGACTTGTTGACACTAAGGAATAAAAATATAGATGGATAGAACGATAGACTTTATTAATCCCTCTGGAGATCATCTTCGGGAAATTAGGTTTCCAGTTCAGTATAACAAGTTTCATAAGAAACAAGAACAAAGTCAAAACAAGAACAAAGTCAAAACAAAAGAACAAAGGTCAAGGGATGACAAAGTGCAAGTATAAAGAAGGATCATAGGAAACAACGCAAAGAAAAGTATATTAAAATATCAGATAACTTTTTTGTAATTAACTTGGTAAAAAAACAAATGCATATTTTTTATTGACAATAAAAACAATATGTAAGTATGAACAGTAATAAACGTTGGTGACCATTCAGTCAGTACTTTTTTGAGTTCCGATTCTTTTGACAACCTAAGCATCTACTTGAGTTGTGCTGCGGAGGTTACACTTCGTCTTTCACTTAAATGTTAAGTTTTGTCTTTTTTCAAAGATTCATTCATATTAGGAGATCAAATACTTTTATTATATATGAGGTCAAAGTATTACTGTTTACATTTTTTCACACCTCTAGGGGTTACTGCTGTACCCTTGAATCTAGTTCCTCCCAGTTTTCCCAGTGCTTGATGGGTGTCTTTGGCTTTAGTTTCCATATCAGTGTGGTATAGAACTGAGCATTGAACTGATGCTGACTTTTAAAACCAATGTTGGTTAAATTATATATTTTTAGCCACTTCAACTTTGATAGTGAATTTAAAAATGCTTTTTCAATATTGATTTACTTGGGTAGTTTAATTAATGGCACAAATCTTCTGCCAGTCTCAAATAAAACCCCATCTAATACATAAGCCTTGTGAAAATTCCACTCGTAACATAATGTACTTTGCGCATATTTTTATTTAAAAAACCTTCTTCAAATTTTTTATCTTGATTATGTTGCAGTCAAACCAGTTGGTTCACTTTAATGCACTTTTGTGTCAAAAAGCCTTTGAGTTTCTTCTTTTGTGTCGAGGTCATCTGGGCAGTTTCAGTGTTTTGTGTCCTCTAATTAATTCCGATAGAATTTGATGTTTATTCCGAATAAAAGTCCGAATTAAAGCGAAACGAAGATATTTGAAAACCCATTTAATTTCCATTGACGGTGCTTTCTATTCAGAGCCACCCGACGGGGACCGCGTTATTCATTTGAAAATAGTTGCCAATCCTGAATGTGACTTTTAAAAAGTGACTTTTAATCAATTTGCCACTTTCTACCTGTTTGTGTCACTCTGCCCTCTCCACTTTTCTTTATCTCCCTTCCAAGGAGCTCAGTGGTGTTTGCCAAATGACGAACACTCATAAAAATGTCAAGGATATTCAGTCTGCTGCAAAATTCATGAGGTTGCAGGTTGCAGTTATCAGCATATCTTTTTGGTGTGTGTGTGTGTAGGTGTGTGTGTAGGCCTGGAGCGTAAAGAATTTGGTTTTCATGTGTGTTCCCCAAAAGTGACTGATGATATCTCACTGGACCCCGCGACTGTCTTGTGCTTTACAGTCCCGTGTTGTGTAACAGACATGGAAGCGGCGGCACGAACACACTCGCCCCGGTGTCTCACTATCCTGTTCGCCCATCTCCTATGACTCTGTCTCGCTGGTAGCGCTTGAGTGACAGCTCTTAGTTTGTCTGGGTATCCGTGGTTACAGCCCAGGGGCCCGCGCCGGGGGACCTGGACCTGTCAGCACACTCTGAATCCCCGAAACCGGAGATGGATGGCCGGGAGCCACCTCTGCCCTCGTCTCCGAGCTCGGCTCCTCGTCCCTGCTGCTCCTTCGCTCTCTATTCCAGCAGCTTTTTCTTAAACTCAGCTGGAATAAGAAAAAAAAACACCACCATCGATGACTTGATCGCTATTTTTCTATTGTTTGAATTATTTATCAGGTTGAGAGTTGGGTTCGTTTCTGCCATAGGGGGTTTGATTCACACACCCCTTTCCTGGAAAATATCATTAACAATACAAACGTGTGGTTATCGACACATTTTCTTTTACGAAAATATGTATTTCTTTAAAGTTATTTTAATACAGTATTGTGTGTTGTTTTTTAACATGTAGTAGCTATCGTTTGGTTTTATTGCACACTACTTTCTAAACAACATACATCAAACTAAAGGCCCAAGGGCCAAATTCTTCCCTCCAAGAAATATAAAAGGCGTAAAATTGAAATTAATGAGAATTTTTTCTGTTCGATGTTTTAATAATTGATAGTCCTATCATCTGCTAGTCTCAGATCAAACCCTATGTATTGTATAAAACTCCTGAAAATCCCTTGTATCATATTGTTTTCCCCATTGCACCTAAATTGCATTAATATTTGAGGCTAAAAAAGTAATTGAAAACTGCGCTCTTAGCTACATTCGCATATGTACACACCCTCAAAAACAAGGCGCTATCAGAGACATTAGAAAAATATAGATCAGTTGTAAATTTGCACTTTAGAATCGTACCGATGTGTTTGTGAAAATGTTGCCGTTCTTTGTTCGTCCCCAGAATATGATAAGTAAATTGTGTTTAAGTTTTGTGTTATCTTTGGGTCAAGGTGACCCAGAAGGCATTGAAAACAAATGTTGTCCCCTTAACCTAAAGGCAAGGCAAGGGATACCACAAACACATTTGTTTTTGGGTCTCCTTGACCCAGACATAACACGAGGGTTAACGGCATAACTGTCGTACAGCACAACAAATTGATAGCAAAACCTTTTGCGATTTTTCTCCCATTTTACTCATACTATTTTTACCTCAATATATTCACACTATCTACATCTATAAAGGGCACTTGGCTCAGCTTGGTTCACGGGTGCAACAGAGGTCCTGCAGAGCTCTATTTTGGGCCCAAAATGGCTGCCGTGAACTACTCTATGTTTAGTAGTGACAGTCTGATGAAGCTTCATGAAGCAGTGTCATTATTTTCAGAGTCCACTAGATGGCGGTCTTTGGACTATTTTCCTTTGTTTTAAACAACTGATTTAATGAACCGTCGCATACTTTTTAAAGTGATGGCGCCACCTACTGACAACACAACACTGTTTCATGAAGCTTCATCAGCCCATTACTAGTTTTTAGAATAAGCCTGATTTTTTAGTTTTTGGTCTTATTTGTCCGCAAATGCCAAAAATGTGCTTATTATTGTCCCTTATTATTAGTGCTACAATTGCATGAATAGGTTCTTCCTAAAGAAGGTTTTAAATTAAAGTAGAGCTGTGTAGCTTGTCCCTTATCGAAATCTGTCGGACGCAAAATGATGCTAGCACCCTTATCTATTTCATGGTTTTGTAACTTATAAAAATCCCCAGGCAACGGCGGCTACTTTAGATAGTAGTATCTGAAGTTGTGTATCTTATTTCCATCTGCGTTTATTCAAACTTTCCCCATAAGAATAAAACTTGTAAAGTAGAATCTTGCGGGATCAAAGGTCTGCCCAACGAAAACAGATCTAGTGAATTTACTGGCGACTTGTATGACAACATTTTGAGTGCAGTAAAAGTCAGCTAACTCAGGAAAGGATTTGCGAAGATTAACACCTTCTAGTGGACGTTAATGGAGCGTAGGTCATGTCAAAACATCTTGTCGAGGCAGCTGCTTCACCAGATATTTATCCTTGTTAACATCCAGATTGGTCGGCCCAAAGGGGAGCCGCCGCCCCGCGGTATCAAGTGTCGGTTCATCTCCAGTACCCTGCTGCTTTTCGCTGTGACCCCAGACTGCTCTGACTGTAATGTGGGCTGTCGGATCGCCGCCCCCCCGCTACATGCCCAATTCAGGAAAGTAAAAAAAAAAAAAAAAAGGTGTTGAAGTCCGTGAGAGAAGAAAGCGCAAGTGTTGCTGTGGGTCAGCCGGGGAGTCGGGGGTTGTTTGTCGACCGCCTCGGGCTGCCGACGCCGCGGAGTTTCAGCCGAGTGCGTGTGATCTCTCAACCAGCTAATGAGAATATTAAACATTTGCTGAGTCCACAGTGCGTCGGAAGGCGTTCATCACTCCACCGGCTTCACTTCAGTTGGAAGGCGAACGTGTGCGATCTCGTCGCCAGGTTTGGGAAAAAAAAACGGGACACATTTCCATATCTGTGAAACATTTACGGCCCTCGACCCCCGTTTGATGAATCATTTGTTTCACTCTTTAATAAAAAAAAGTTTATTCCACATCCCCACACATGTACTTAAACCATTGTTCAAGTGATTAAAAAAGCATTGAATGAAGTAATTGAGCGGTTCTCGAGGAAGGGGGCAGTTCCTCCCTTGTGGGGGTCATTAAATTCATCTGGAAGTATGAAATGGAAAATGCTTTCCCTGTCACTGACAGAGGCTATCGATTAGAAGTGTGAATTGGTTTTCAGTTCTGGTAGAGACTCTCAAGTGTTTTGTCACAAGATGGATCATTCGTGGGAGAAGGGAGGACAATGGCTTCCATTCAAGTACATTAATAGTAATAAATACATTGTGTTTTCCAGTACGGAACAGTAGAGAATAAATGCATAAAAAAAAAGGGAGACACATGGGGAGGGCTTGGAATCGATCGAATTTTAAAAAAACTTTATTTTAAAAAATAAATAAAAACGGCAAAATGGATGTTTGGGATTCATTTTTTTTTTTCAACTTCTCATCTATCTTTTTAAGACTTGACCTCATTTCACACAACTTCTTTTTCGTGTTTTTTTAATTGGTTGTCCATGACCGGCCGTTTTCTTAAATTACCTCTTAGCATCTATGACGTGTATTAATTGAAAGTGTTTTCTTTCTGCTTTTCGCCAACATTTTTAGCTGTTTTTTGGCGTTATTTTTGGGAGTTTTCTTTTTCCTTGTAAAATAACTTTGACAACCAATTAGCTAAAAAAGGTCTTTAGATTTTCAACAAAAAAATCAACATTATCAAAGTTAATTTTGATGCAGATCCATTTTTTGAATCTTTTTGAATCAAAAAGAAAAAAATCTACACAAACAAACCTGATTTTGTTTTGTTTTTACCATTTGTTTTTCGCCGTGACTTTTTATAAGGCCTGGTCGATATTAACATACAAAAAAATGAAGTCCTTATTGAAACTGTTTAAAAAACTATATTGCGTATTAATATTTTGGCATTTTTAAAAAAAATCAAAAACGTATTTACCCGCCCCTTTTTTTTCTTAATTTTGGTGTTTTCTTGCAGATATCCTCGTCACTAATTATGGACCAAGGAATATTGTATGGAAAACAAAGTCATAAAAACAGTATATTTACGACTATGATCTCAATAAAATCTCTTCACGAAGTCTCGTGAGATTTCGTCAAAATCTCGGCGCTTAAAAAAAAACTTTAACAAAAGAGTCCTGTGCTGTGTCTCAAATCGCATACTAATCTTAGTATGCTAGAAATTAGTATGCATCAGTTTAGTATGCATACTAACTAGTACGCAAATTCTCCGCAGATAGTATGTCTCAAATCAAACCCTGAAGCTACACACTAACCGGAAATCACATGACAGCTTCTTCTTCTACTTCTATTTAACGATGTTTCAAGCAGCTGTTTGAACGCTATCGCCGACACCTGCTGGCAGCACGTATTGCAACTTTGGAAAAAGAAATAAAGAAAAAATATGAGAATCTAAATAATCGTGAGATATTTAAGCTGGTATCAGCAGCGAAGACGTGTTTATCCTCCTACTGCTGCTGAAAATACACATTTAAGTATATGCATATATATGCATTTATATATGACGTAACTTCCGTTTAAAACGTCACTAAAATGGCAGCTGTATAGTGTGGTTAGTGTCCATCGAACCATGCTAGTTTTGTGGGCGTGTTAGTACGCCAATTTAGTATGCATGGCGCACTAAATTTCGCATACTAAGAATTGAGACACACTAACGTACTAAAAATACTAACTTTTAGTACGCTAGTATGCGATTTGAGACACAGCACTGGACTTTGTCTTCCTTTTGTTCCCTCCACCCGTCCTGACCTTCACATGACCACCTGACGCACACTCAAGCCGACAGCCAAAAAAAAAAAAAAAACGAATCTGGAATCGAATGGATGACGATGGAAAAGATGGGAATAACCCATCGTGTTTTCGGATGTAACTGCTCGCTGACCGTGACGCGACCTCGCCACATGCAGACACAGGCGAGGGGTTAACGTGAGGTGAGTGTGTTGCCGGTCCTTTGGTTCCAGTGAGTCTTGAGTGAGGACGATGGTTCAGCCCTGCACTCCAGCTGACCTCTGCAGCGATGAGCATAACATGAGCCCCAGCACCGCTTAGCACGGGGACCTATAACTATTTAATGACCGGAGGCCTGCAGGCACATCAGGGAGGTTTTCTCCAGCATTAAAAAAGAAAAACAGATTTCGTAGGAATACGCCCGGCATCGAGGCAACGTTAGCCGAGTCAGCACTTTAAAGCGCCCGCGAATGATACTCGACGCAGCGTCTTCTGAAAGGAAAGCTGGAGGTCACAACACTCGTGTTTCTCACGGCGCTCTGTAGCGTTTCACCTCGATTTTTGAAGCCGGGGTTGAATGGTGCTTCGGAGACAACTCTCCGTGACCCGCCGTTCTCCTTCATTTTTAATGCCACGTAACCGCTATAGATTCATTTTTAAAGAGAGCTGCTGACGGAGAAGCTGGTTTTCTGTTGTTTTCCTGCAGCGCAAGAACATTACAACACAATTATCGCTTTTTACAAGGACAATTATGTCAAAAGGTTTTTCAGTTATATCTATTTGTCTTCAAAATTAGATTTTTGTACATATAAGGTTATAATTGTTTGATTGTATTTGAAATTGTTGAATTAGAGTTAAATATTGTTTAATTACAATTATGAATTTGTTAGATTACAGTTAAAAAATGTTGGATTAAAGTTGAAAGTTGTTGGGTTACAGTGGAAAATGGTTGAATTACAGTTAAACATTGTTCGATTACAGTTGAAAATTGTCTGATTACGTTTAAAAATTGTTTGATAAAAATTAAAAATTGTTGGATTACAGATGATAATTGGTGGATTACAGTTTAAAATTGTTTGATTTCAGTTGGAAATGGTTTTATAACTGTTAAAAAATGGTTGGATTACAGTTGAAAATAGTTGGATTACAGTTGAAAATAGTTAGATTACAGTTTAAATCTGTTTGATTTTGGGATCTGTTTGATTTCAGTTGGAAATGGCCTTATAACTGTTAAAAAATGGTTGGATTACAGTTGAAAATAGTTGGATTACAATTGAAAATAGTTGGATTACAGTTGAAAATAGTTGAATTACAATTGAAAATTGTTTGATTACAGTTAAAATGGACAGATTACTGTTTGAAATAGTTTGATTTCAGTTAAAAAGTTGTTCGATTGCCGTTAAAAGAGGTTGGATTACAGTCAAAAAACAGTTGAAAATTTTCCGATTACTTGAATGGTTAATGGTTAAAAATGGTTAGATTACAGTTGTTAATTGGTGGATTACAGTTTAAAATTGTTTGATTTAATTTGAAAATTGTTAGATTTCAGTTTTGGATTATATTAAAAAATTGCTAGTTTACATTTAAAAATGGCTAGACAAATATACTGTACAATAATATAGTACATTCAAAAAAATAGTAAGTCTCATCCAGGATTCATTTGTGGTCTTTGCGGAAAGGAAAAACTGCTTTAATGGAAACAAAACTTTTTGAATTCTTGTCTCCAATAACTAATAGTACATCATCTTTTTTCGACCACTTAGAATAGAATCCAATGGAGCTCTGTCTCATTGGACCTTTGATACCTTTGATACTTTGAAGTAAATATTTAATGGAGACTTGACCTGCAAACACTTGACCTTTTTTCGAGGTGGTTCTGATCTTTTCCGGGGGCCTGTCCAGTGGCTAAAAACATTAGAAGACGCTGCACTTCTGTAAGAACCAAGAGATGTGTTCACCCTCTCAAACAGTAAGTCGATTTTCACGTGATGAAAGTGAATTTCTGCAGGATTACGCCACAAATCCAGAGGCAAAAGCGCCGTCAGGAGTTTAACTCGCGTCACCATGTTTGTACGCGTTACTAACAATGTTAAATATGGGAATAAACCGGCATGAGCTGCTGTAGAAAAAGGAGGGAAAATAACAATAAAAAAAAGGATGAAATAAAGAAACGTGTCCAGAGTTTATTTAACATTTGAACCAATTCATCTCCTCGCGGTCAGATGGCATAGCTGTGGCGTGACTCGTCTATACGTGAGCATTTCTCCAATCTGTGCAAAACTGACAAGTCATTGTCTTTGCCAAAGCCACAGTAATTCATCAGCACTTGAGGCGGCTTTGGCTGATTGCATTTTCGACAGAGCAATCTCCACTATGTCATAGTGAATTTGGCTTTCATGGAAAGGCGGAGCTCTGATGCCAAATGCAAGAGACGTTGGAAGAGAGTCCAACCAGGCTGGCTCTTATTGGAAATTGAAAATTCCGTGCATCTGTGTTTGACTTCAGCTGTGTGTGTTTCTGTGTGTGTGTGTGTGTGTGTGTTGGATCCCTCTTGCCTTCTCCCCTCGAGATATGATGGAAATGTTCCACACTCCTTCTTTTCTTTTATTGTCGTCGTTCTCCTGAGACATTTAAACAATTGTCATAAAAATAAAAGACATTTTTCTTCCAGGACATGGACCCATTTTTTTTTCTGGTGGGCTCCAATGAAATGAATAATTAAATCTCATAAGCTGTAAGTAGCACGAGTTAGAAAATGATGTCTTAACGGTTAATTTGAAATATAAATCTTGAAAATTTTATATGGGTTTATCGATAAAATTATTGAATGAAGAGAGAAAAAAAATTGAACGACTTTTTTGAAAGGAATCTTTCAGTTGGTACGTATAATAATAATTACTATCATGCTCTTACTTTTATAAGCATTCAAGCACTTTCTTTCTCACATATTATTTGGGTGATTTGTGTTTTTTTCTCTTTAGATTATTTTCTTTTGAAACACAAACAAAACTATGAAACCCGGGTTGCCTAACGTAACCATGGTTCTACAAATGAATGCGAGGCCCCTCCAGCCGGGCTTCGCTTGTGGTTTATGTGGTGGGGCGGAGCCCAGTTGATATGATGGGAAAGGCCAACAACAAGAAGAGAAATTGGTGTTTCAAAATGTGCTATCCATTTTTCTGAAAACAAAAAAATCTTTTTTGTTACCGTAAATGTGATGATGATGATGATGGTACTTTTACCTTTTGTAATTGCATGGGATTTGCCTTTAATCGTGGTTTCTCAGGACTGTTAAGGTTTCGCACCCGTGATACTAGAATTACGATAAAAAAAAAAAAGTCCTTCGAAGTCCACCTTTCATGTTCCTGATGTATTGGATGAATCCTTCCGTCTAAAAACCTTGTACAATACTGCATTTACAACTTACTTTTTAAATGCTTTCTGTGACTATTGGTTTCAGTCATAGGTGGACGTCCTCCGGACTGCTTAACAACAATAGGCAGGAGATGGCATTTGCATTTGGTTAAATTCTGTTCGATCATGGCAAGTCCTCAGGAGACTTTTTTTTTTGAAGCTTCCAGGAAAAAGATCAGTGACACCACAAGAGCTCACGTTCAGTGATTAGATTATATTAAATTAGATTAGATAGAGTTGATCAATCCCTCTGGAGACGAAGAGAACTAAAAAGGTCTTAAGATGTTTCTTGAAGGACTCAGTAGACTCCATGAAACACAGAATAGCAATAAACAATTTCAATCAATAAAGTTTTACCTTACCTTACCTTACGTTAAGATCGTTCCAAAGCTTAGGAGCAGCAGCCTGGAATCTCTCTCCTCTGGTCCGGAAGCATGTTCAGGAACCATCAGTAGATTCTGATCCACAGACCTCAGAGCCCGAGCTGGGGTGTAAGGCTGGATCAGATCACTGATGTAAGGAGGAGTCTGACCATGAATAGTTCTGAAAGTAAGAACCAGAATTTTTAAAAATCCTGAAAGAAACTGGCAGCCAGTGAAGAGTTTTAAGGATCGGAGAAATGTGAGTTCTTCTACTAGAGCAGGTCAGAATTCTCGCTGCAGTGTTTAAATGAAATGAAACGCTATCTTGGCTTTTCACTACACAAAGTGCTTTACACCAAGTCATCCATTCACCCACTTACACAAACAATCACTCAATGATGGAAGTAGGCCGTAACGCAGCTTTGCAGCCCACAAAAGTGCCTTGCTCGTGGACACAACGGCACAATCTTATGCGGAGCTAGCCACCACTGTGGGATTTTCATTAATTCCAACCTGAATTCAGTTTCGTTCCCGGTTCGTCCGGTTCCCTTAAACCCTTCTTCTTCTCCCGGTTTGGCATTTCCCGTGTCCGACAATAACAATCCGTGTGGTCCAGCTCCGGAGCAGCCACTGTAACACTTTTAATTAACACACCAATCCCCTCGAGCCTCCACAGACACGGAAGAATAATTGCAGCATTTTGCAATATTTAACATTTTTTTTGCTTATGTATGTAAATCATAAAGGGAAAATAATGACTTTGCAGAGCTCAGATGTGCAGCTTTTAAATGTCAGTGTGTTGCCAGAGCCGCTCTGCGGTGGTGGAAAAAAAAAAAGGAAAAGAAAAATCCTCTTTCTTGGGAATATATCGGAGCTGCATAAAACTGATATGATTTACTATTCAGAGGTGTTGTCACTCGTGCGACGTCTGATTTAATTTCTCTGTCATTTGCGGAGAATTTTGGGAAAATATCTGGGGTGGTTTCTCTTTCTCTTCGGGCCCTTCAGATTCCTGTTTCTTTTTTTTTTCTTTCAGGTCAGACAATCTGAGCGCTAGAATAAAGGGATGTCGTTTAATCAAAGCTGACGATTGCCGGCTCTCAGACGTCTTTCTCAGTTACATTCAAAACCTGGAATCGTCGGAATTTCAGCCACTATTTCTGCTCCATGCTTGATTAAATCCAATATGCTCCATTTACTGCTCATCCCGCAGCTGTTTGTAGATGCAGCGGCTCTTTCGCAGCCACATCTTCTAGACTTGAAGCACCATAGAAGTATATGATCAGGTGTTTCTCTGGCGATTGTAAATCTCCCACTTATGTCCTGTTGTAGAACAGCGTGCATTGAATGGAAGCTTCTTATTTCCTCTCGGATGGTTCCGAGCCTCAGCGCTGGGCGATTAATCGTATTATTATATTGATTTTATTTGACTTATTTCGTTCTTAGAGTCGACTGTGATGTGTTTCTTCCCTTTTAAGTGTAGTTTTCTTATATTATTATTATTATATTTAACTTTTTTTGTTGTTGGAGTGGACTTTTAAAATGTTTTGAACTTATTCTTATATTTATTTAATTTAACTTGTTTTGTTTTGAGAGTGGGCTAAAATATGTTTCTTAACTTGTTAAGCAGTTATAATTGTATTTATTTTATTGAACTCGTTTTTAGTTGTTTTTTTTTTTTCACTTGATGAATGTAGTTTTCCTCAATTATTGTTATTATTTAACTTGTTTTGTTGTAAGAGTAGACTGTTATATTTTTCTACACTTGAATGCAGTTTTTTTATATTGTTATTTTTACATTTATTTTATCTAACTTGTCGGGTTTTTTTTTAAAGTAGTGTAATATATTTTTTATAAACTTTTTGAGCACAATTTTATATATTATTATATTATTATAGAATTTCCTTTATTTAACTTGTTCTAACTGTTCTAATCGTGGACTGTTTTTCTACACTTCTTCAGTGCAGTTTTCTAATATTATTATATGACATATTTTATTGTAACAGTCGACTGTTATGTTTTTCTATACTTGTCAGTACATCTTTCTAATATAATTATTATTTTATTTATATAATTTAACTGGACTTTTATGTTGTTCCACACTTGTTGAGTGTAGTTTTTTTTAAACTTTTTTTTTTTCATTATTATTATTATATTTCTTTATTATTCTTTATTTATTATATTTGCTTCCTTTTTAAAGTGGACCTTAGAATGTTCCTCACTTGTTGAGCACAGTTTTTCCTACGATATTATTATTATATTTAACTTATGTTGTTGTTGGATTGGACTCTTTTATTTTTCTACACTTGCCTCTGTTTACATTATTATTATCATTATTACTATATTCATTTTATTTAACTTGTTTTGTTGTACACATGGACTAATACTTTTTTAGCAGAGCTTCAATATATTATTATTTTTATTATTATAAGACTTTAATTGAACTTATTTTTTGATAAGATTGTTCTTATGTTCTTGCTTTGTCGTTTGTTTTATGTCAATAAAGTGTTAATATAATTCTATATCCTATAGTTTCAGTTCTAAAACTGGCTCTTTAAAACAATTTAAAAAAAGTATAGAGACTATAAAAAAGATATACAATACATTTTTCTGCAGCAGCTCCAGCAGCCTCTGAGCTGCACTCACTGAAAGCCCAGATTCATGGGGCAGAACAATAAGAACAATAAGAGACGAGTCACCACACGGCTCGAGTGTCCCCGACACAGCGTTTGCATTATGCAGTCGACTAATCAATACTTTTGAATTGATATTTGCTGCGGTTTTACTCTCCGGGCCGCACGAGCCAGACTTAATTCTCGCCTCTTATTTACAGTCATGACTGGCGTCTGTGCTGCAGGTGACGCTGCCGTCATGTCGTCCGGGCTCTGCTGATTCAATTTCTTCATTATTGCATCATTACGCAGCAGATGGCTGTGCAGTGTGTTTGTGTTAATGTGCACTTTATTAGCACATCTGACCTCCACTACCCAGTGGCTCCATCCCTCATGTGGGCTTTTGCTGGGTTAGCAAGTTTCCATAGATTATGTTGCACCGTCATTAGTGGCAGTTGTGGTGCTGATGTAGTTTATGAAGGTGGTTTATCTTCCGCTGTTGTTGCCGCCAACATTTCTACTTCTTTATCTGAGGGGATTCATTTATAATCTGTGTTTCTGTAAAGATGTCACTGGGGCCATTAGTGTGCGATATTTAAAAAAACCTTGTCATGTTATTTCAAGAGAATTTAAGCGTTTTTCTAGTGTTTTTTTTGCTTATAAGGCATAAATATTTAAAATGGTAGTTTTATATTTTTTAAGCATTCCTATTGTCAATAGTATAACCATTTTCCCCCTTCCATTAGCATTTGAGTTTATTTTATTTTTAATTGTATATAAAAAGAATATACACTTGAAGTAGCTTTTTGTATTTTCTTGGTTATTATGTTGTTTCTCCCATTTATTCAGTGTTTTTTTTTTATTTAGTTTTTCTAATTTGGAGCTTGTAATCCATGTGTCTTCTCGTTTAGAATATTGTAACGGTTTATTTTGGTGTCTAAACAAGAAGGATCTGTCTCGCCTGCAGTTAATACAAAACTCTGCAGACAGAATTCTGAGCTGCTCTAGTAGAAGAACTCACATTTCCCCGATCCTTAAAACTCTTCACTGGCTGCCAGTTTCTTTGAGGAATCAATTTTAAAATTCTGGTTCTTACTTTCAGAACTATTCATGGTCAGAATCCTCTTTTTACCATTGCTTACACCCCAGCTCGGGCTCTGAGGTCTGTAGATCAGAATCTTAAACATATATATTTTTAGTATTTTAAACTTTTTTATCTTCTAAAACTTTATTTTTTTCCATTTATTCTCAACTTCAAGTGCTAATAAATAATGGTATTTAATGTTTTTGTTTTTCTAATATGTCCCCCTAAATATTATGATGATTTGTACCTTACTGTTTGTATCACTACATCAAATAATACTTTTATTATTATTAGGATGCCATGCCATTCATAAATAGTACAACAATTTATTCAACCTTCTTAACATTCAGCCTCTTTATTTTATAATTTGAGTTAATAATATTTTGAATAAAGTAAATAATCACAAAAGCTTAAATACATAGACCATATAGTTTTAGTATTTTAGCTTTTTTATTTTCCATTTTTCTCAACTTTTGAAAAATATTAGTGTTGGTGACTAATTATTACAATTTGCTTTTTGTTGTTAATGTACCGTTTGCTTCACCATGTAAAATTTCCATCATTTGAATATTACTTATTTAGTTTTTGTTCCTAAAGGTATGAATTTATGATTTAATAAAAATAAAATAATGGTGTGAAGATGGAGAACATGGATAACTGAGTAAAAGCATACATTTTTATGTACATACAAGTACATTGTATGTGTATACTAAAATATTTATTATAATAAATGTTGGTAAAATAACGTTAAAAGGAGTTTTATTGTTGTAGGCTAGGCTCTCCCTAGTGTCGGAACCGTGTATCTGCAATGTCTCGCCTCCTCTGTGGCGCCGTTGTCACATAAGTGCTTGTTCGTTGTGGAAGAACAAACACGATAAAAGCTGCGAGTTAAAAGTTAAAAGCAATATACTGTAAATGATTGATCACCAGAGTATGATCTGCTTAAAGGCAAAACTCTTATCGCATTGTTGTTGATGCTTGTGTGGCCGTGTAGCGGTTTGTTAAGAACGGAACTACTCATCAGATTCTCACATTTATCCATCATTTACGGCGACATGAGCAGCTTTTTCCATGCAAGTTTAATGAGCGTCTGCACGAGACGACGTTTTTGACACGACAGACAACCGAGTTAAAAGAAACTGCTCCCCTGCCTATGAAACATGCATTTATCATAAACCACCGCGTCAGAATTAATCGACGGAAACCGAACGAAGCGCGGACGTCGTTGTGATCTTGAAAGAGCGACTCGTGAGTGTGTACGACACGTTGTTGTTGTTGTTGTGTGTGTGTGTGTGTGTGTGTGTGTTGACGTAAACGGCTGAGGCAGCAGTTATTCAAATAAGCCTGGTTCGATGAACTCCGAGGTGCAAATGAAGAATCTCTTCTCATTTATCACGGTTTAATAGGACGAGCCTCGGTGTCGTCTGTCGTCTATCGAACCGATCGCAGACTCACGCGAGACGTATCGGCGTCGAAAATAAATAAAACCTGGTTTATTATTATTCTGGATCTGGACTGGTATAAACCTGAGTCGTCAATATGGCTATGATTTTTGCTGGGAAAAATCAGTCTGTATTTTGATATTTCTGACATTAGTTGACGTCTGATAATTGCAATAAAACATGACTACTGGATTAATTGTGGGTGACTGTTTATAAGGGGGGGATTTGGGTTTACTCTGGGCACTTTGGTTTCCTCCCAGAGTCCAGAAACATACAGAATTTGATTGAGTTGAGTCTGAAAACGGTTGAGTAAATCAGAGCTCTGTGGCTTAAATATTAGGCAAGTCACAGACTTTTAAAAGAAGCAAGATCTCCAGCGTCTTTTTTTCTTCTGCTTCATCTTGCAGGTTTATTTTTGCGATTTTTGTATCTTATAAAAATCCACAGGCAATTCCTGGTACTTCAGCTAATACTATAAAGGTGTAAGTGTGTACATGATTATCTGTGTGTCATACGCAACTTTTTTTTAGGTTGTCCACTACCTCTCCCCCTTGGGAGCTGGGATCTAAGGTGTTGTAAAAGATGACTTAATTAAATTGTTTTCTTGCTTAATAAATAAACAAAGTGGAGAAGTTAGTGGGCCGAAGTTTTGCGGAACTTTGTGGAACAGAAGGGGGTCGGACTATGTTTAACATTATGAAGATCACCTACCCCACCTTCAATGGAGGGACTTCCCGTTTACATCTATTTTACGTTTTCGTATTAAATTTCATATTCTTTCCCGAAATACATTCGTATTGTTCGTAATGTTAACTTTAACGAAAGTTGAACGTGACTCATGACAGGAAATGATGTCATAAGTCGACATGGCAACAAAACATTCCAAGCCAAAGATAAATGTTGCCAAAGTTACTCAAAATAATTGGTTGTTTTTGTAACTTTTTAGAATCACAGTCGTAAACGCAACACAGGAGTTTGTTGTGGTTACATTACAGAATATAAATAGTGAAGTAATAGGAATAAAATGAAACAAGATGAATAAAATAAAATACATGAAAACGAAAATAATAAGAGACATTACATTAAAATGTTATTTAAATAATTAATAATAATAAAATAAAACACATTAAATAATATTCGTGAATTAAATATGTAAAATGTGTATATACTACTGGTGTGTAGTGTAGTTTAGTCAGTATCTTCTTAAATCACTGTTAAATAAATGGTAAAAGGTCCTTAATAATCCTTAAATAACATTATTATCCGTTAAGTTTTTGGATTGTAACGTCAAACGTGATTGGTTCATCCATGTTCATCTACAAACGCAGGATCCACTATAATATACACCAGGTGGTCATAATTGTGTAACTATATTCTCGCTCCACAGAAACTGGCAAACTCGTTTAAAAAAAAACAAAAAAACTCTTTGCATTTACAAATAGAATCCAGAAAGGTGGAATTGTATTCAAGCACAACGCCTCCACCGATCCCTGATAACATACGAAAAAAGCCCCGAAACTGCGCATTAAATCAAATCACAGCCATCACCCAATTTTAAATAAGATGAATTGGGTTGAAAAAGAGGACATCCGTCCCTAAACAAAAGGAGCTCATCCTTTCAAGCACAGTCGTTTTATTTCCTTATTTATTTGTCTCCTGCACGGCTCAGTAATTGCCTTCTGCTCTTAGGGAATACTCTGCAATTTAATCTTTTTTTTTTCTTTTTTTTTCTTCCTCAAGACTTTGTTTGGTTCACATATTAATAAATTCATCACATTTTCCTGATTGTTCCAACCAAGTCATTTTAAAGATGAAGCCAATTTCCAGGCTGCTGACGCATTCTCCTGTTTGTGTTCTTTCTCTGAGCCGGAATATATTATTAATGGTGCTATTATTCGTGTAGTTCGCCGCCAGCATGGGTTCGCATCCCTGCGTCAGGTTTGACCTCTGGCAAAGCCACTTTTCGGCTCCGGTATTTTACGCTCAGGATATAAATGACACATCACAAAATTTAGTGTAACGTGTTTTAGTTTGAATACAAAAGTCACAAAATAATGGTCTGAATAGGATAATTTGAAGCATATATATATTTTTTTTTTACAAATTTGCACGAAATAAGGCGTTTGTTTGAAAACACTGTTGCGCATTAAATAATTAAAAAGTTTGAACCTAAATTTTTGTCACATGTACAACATTTTTTTTTAAATTCCACAATAGCTATTTATATGCAAACATGGCTGAACATGTTTTTCTATTGCAATAAGTACTAGATATTTTTAAATGACAAGGTTACTGTTAAAAATATTTCCTATGATTCATTTTGAACATAAAAGGTTTAATAATAGAAATAAAAAAAAAAGATGACATTCCACTATACTGAAGTTATCAGATATATTTATTTAAAATGTCATGGTTGGTTATTATTTTCCACAAATGTTTTGGTTAAAATCACAATATTATTTGTTATTTTGTTGATGAAGCTTCATGAAGCAGTGTCATGTTGTTTAGAGGTCAGTAGGTGGCGCCATCAGTTGATAAATGATGTAATGTGTCATTAGAACAGTTGTTCTAAACAAAGGAAAATAGTGCAGAGACCGCCATCTAGTGGACTCTGAAAATAATGACACTGTTTCATGAAGCTTCATCAGCACATAACTAGATGTCCTGCAGTTAATGGAACAATGGACAAGAGGATACAGTTGACTCCACACATTAATATTTACAGTTTGTTCATTTTTGTGTTGTGATTAAACCACCGGCCACAAGATATCAGAAGTTAAAAGTGCTCTACAGCTAAAAGAACAATGTATGCTCGCTAGACTCCAAAGATGACTGAGGACAAGGGGATACAGTTCACTCCACACATTAATATTTACAGTTTGTTCCTTTTTGTGTTGTTATTAAACCACCGGCCACAAGATATCAGAAGTCAAAAAGTGCTCTCCACTTAAAGGAACAATGCATGCTTGTGATATTCCAAAGTGACTGAGGACAAGAGGATACAGTTGAAACCACACATTAATAGATTAATTTAATTGTGCAGCATAGTTGTGCAAACAGTAGTTCTGAACTTGTATACGGGACTCTTTAAATAGCTGTTTTAATACTGGGTGGTGATAAAATACAAAAGCCTACATCATCTGATAGTAATGCCCCCCCCCCACACACACACACACACACACACACCCATAAGTTCACTTTAAATATGGCCCACAGCTGTGGTCATTTATTACAGTTTGCTGAACATCAATGTCGCTTCAGTCGCTTAGATACATCGGATAAAGACGCTTTCTGCACGGCAAACATGGCTGTGTGTTCTTCACACACCAGTTCTTTACCGTTTTAACATATGTCTCAGGGTTCCACATGTCCTGTGTTAAGGGTATCCACACAATGTCCTTGTCGGTGTGCGGACTCCTCAGCTCCCATCCGAGTGTGTGTGTGTGTGTGTGTGTGTGTGTGTGTGTCCTTGTGTGTTTTAAGGTCAGTGAAAGTGCAGCGAGAAAAGTGTGTCATCTGGGAAGAGGTGCTCTGGTCCCTCCTGACTGGTCTTTTCAGCCAAGTGAAACAGCAGCACTGCAAAACACGCACTCCCTTACACACACACACACACTTGCACACACACACTTGCACACACACACCTGCACACACACACACACAATCTCACCTTTCTAGCTGCCTCATTGACAAACGACTTCCTGCACTCACACCTTTCTATTTTGTCACAAGCAGTCACACAGTTTGGCTCGACTTTATCACACACACACACACACACACTATTTATGTGTGTGTATATATAAATAAACAATGACACGCACACACAACTCAAACATATTGATCTACACACTCCCACTCAAACAACTACACTTTTTCATTTCATAGACATTCACTATATATATATATATATATATTTATATATATATATGTATATATATTTATATATATATATTTATTTTCCGAAAGATTTTCTAATTCATTTCATGAATCCTTTAATAAAAATGTAATAAAACATTTAATTCAAAAATAAATGTAGCCATTAGCGCTCACGTTAACCAGGTTGTCCTCAGGCCTGTTAATGCACAATTGTATATAAATAAAATGTTAATTTCCCAAACGGTTCAATTACATGCAAGACTAGAAATGTGTGAGAAAATATAGGTAAACATAAATAGTTAAAAAGAACAATTGTATGCTTGCGATATTCCAAAGATGACTGAGGACAAGAGGATACAGTTGACTCCACACATTTATATTCACAGTTTGTTCATTTTTTGTTGTAATTAAACCTCCGGGCACTAGATTTCAGGAGTTAAAAAGTGCTCTGCAGCTAAAGGAACAATGTATGCTTGTGATATTCCAAAGATGACTGAGGACAAGAGGATACTGTTGACTCCACACGTTGATATTCACAGTTTGTTCATTTTTGTGTTCTAATTAAACCTCTGGGCACTAGATGTCAGAAGTTAAAAAGTGCTCTGCAGCTAAAGGAACGATGTATGCTTGTGATATTCCAAAGATGACTGAGGACAAGAGGATACTGTTGACTCCACACATTGATATTCACAGTTTGTTCATTTTTGTGTTGTAATTAAACCTCCGGGCACTGGATGTCAGGAGTTAAAAAGTGCTCTGCAGCTAAAGGAACGATGTATGCTTGTGATATTCCAAAGATGACTGAGGACAAGAGGATACTGTTGACTCCACACGTTGATATTTACAGTTTGTTCATTTTTGTGTTGTAATTAAACCCCCGGCCACTAGATGCCAGAAGTTAAAAAGTGCTCCACAGCTAAAGGAACAATGTATGCTCGCTAGATTCCAAAGATGACTGAGGACAAGAGGATACAATTGGCTCCACACATTAATAGATTATGTTTATTGTGCAGCAATACCTATAAACAATAATTTATGACTTATTATATACAATATTTTCTGTTTGCATTTCAAAAAACATGTTTTCCTCTGCTTGTAAATGCTCAACGGAATAAGAAAAATCGAATTCAACATCTAAGAAAGTTACAGGCGTACAAGTTTGTGTGTGTTTTAGTGTTTGTGTGTTTTTGTCCTCAAACTCCACAGCAACGGTGGCGTCTGAAGCGTCCACTGTTTACTTCCATGAAATCACTTGTTAATGGCGCCACAACGTAACCAGCCATCTATGCACACATTTGGAAGATCACTTATTAATCATATTCCGCGTGTTTGTTCAGGAGATGTCAGATTACTGAGGCTCATTAATCCTGTGTCTCAACTTCTTCCTCCCCGCGGTTTGTTCTGGTGTCTCCACGCAACTTTATTAACGACTTCCCCCAAAACACTTTGAGACGATTCGCTTCAGCCAAAAAAGTGATTTGGATAAACTTACCGTGACACAAATGAACATACAATTATTTTACAAATATGTATTTTCGTGAGATTTTTGTTGTACTTTACATGAAAAAAACAACAATATTTTCGTGTATTTTTATATCACAATAAATAATGAAAAATAATAATAATACAATAGACTAACAAAACTATTATTAAAATAAAAATCTGTATTTAATTTAATTTATAAGATTCCTTTTTCTTTTTTAGGTGTCTACTTTAATGTATGTGCCTTGTAAATTAAATTAAATTAATTTAGTTTTTATTTATCTCTTTATGTTTACATCATGTTTTTTTTTAAATTCTAAACTCACATTACCACAAAAAGCTTTGTGTTAACAACACTGGCAATAAACATGTTCTGATTCAGTTGATATTACTAAATAATAATAATAGTAACAATACATAGGTTGTGTTGTTTATTTATTATATTTTATTCGAATTTTTTTTTAATGAATTTCCTTTTTTCATAGGTTTGTGTCCCTTTTAATTTAATGCTGCTTATTGTATTTTATTTATCTCAATTATATACTTTTTTCATTATTTATATAATTCTAAACTCTCAAAACCACAAAAAAGTCCTGTATGTGTTAACAACACTGGCAATAAATATGTTCTGATAAATAATGATAATATTAAAAATTTTAAAAAAAAGTAAAGGTAAAAAAATGAAATAAAATCAATGAATCTTCCACTGTAGCCATTAGCACTACCAGTAACGATCCAGGTTATCCTCTGATAGGGCACAATTCTATTTAAATAAATAAATAAAATTAAAAAGTGTTAAATAATTCAAAAATAATGTTTAGTGGTTCATGTGTTGCATTCACAGTAAATGGTTTTTGGTTCAATTCCCTCTATCGTCACTAAGTTTCTCCTCAAATCTGCCACTCCTGAGAATTTAATTGATAATTTTACAGATTTTTGTTCTTCCATATGTTACAATAAGATAAAGGTGTAAAGTTTGTTCATCTGATCAATACATGAGTTTTTTTTAGTGTGAGCAATAACTCAACAAATGGTGGGAAGAAGAAAAAAAACAGTTTCATGTTCTTCCTGCGCTCGCATCAGATGAAAAGGAAGAAATAAACCAACAGGGATTTAACAAATATACTCCGGAGCCGACTGCTTGACTGCTGTCTGGTCCTGAACCTCACTTCTCCGCTGTTTGTTTTCTGCCTCCACCCGAGCAGGGATGGTGGCGTCAGACGCCTCAAACACACTGGGCGCACCTGCTGGAGCCTCGAGTTCTGCCGCCGCTTTCATTCGGTTCTGCCGAACACAGCCGGCAGTGCCGGCAGTACGATGGTGGTAAACACATTTCCAGCCAGGCAGAGACTCAGTTCCAGTCCCAAGATGAGCCTGACTGAGAGTTTTGGGCCACGACTCTGACAGGAACGGACCCCAGAGAAGGCAACGTGTTGAAGAAGGGTTTTTTAGAAGAGGAACTTGCAATATTCATTTGGACCTGTTTACAAGTGACAGATGCCGAATTCTCACTTCCCTTTTTTGTGGCAAACCAATTTTTGTCTGTTTTTATTTTTAAATCATAAATATGTAATCTTGGAAATAGGGAATTAATTAATTAAACAAATGCTACTTTTCTGTCAGCATTATTGTTAGTTAATATTATTAATATTACGTTTTAAAGTTTATTTTACGTGTAAAATATGGATTGAATAAAAAAAAAAAGTCATAATAGTTTGAAAGTTAATTTGTGGATTAATCTTACTTAATTTACATTAAACATATATTATTAAACACAATTTCCATGGCACTAAACATCTTTTTTCTATATACCTAATAATGTATTTTTCTGAAAATATTTGATTCAGTTTTTTTTAATTCCCACCATAGTGAACAGTTTAATTGATACATTTATTGTATTTGTTGTCACTTTTTTCTTAAATTTAGAAGAATATAGTTTTCTTGTAGATACTTTTCTTACTTCTTTACTCTCTCTGAAATTTCTTGCTTATTATCCCGTTTTTATTTCCCACCTTCGACTGTGTAATAATTAATTTGTAGTATGCTTGTGTGGGTTTCCTCTGGACACTCTTGATTTCCTCCCACAGTGGTTGAAAGGCTAATTGGTAATTAAATATAACTTTTTTTAAACTCTTAGCTTTTGCTTGAAAAGGAAGAATTGATTTCCTGCTATTATTCCTCACTTCATTTTACAAGAATGTCTTTTCTTTCTTTAATCTTAAATTGATTTATTTATACTTTTTCTTTGTGGTGTTTTCATTTATTAGAGCCGACTTTGTTATATCCACTACCACATATATTATAAAACACAATATATATTGCACTTAACATCTATATTGCTGTATATACAGTATTTCTAATAATGTATATTTCTAAAAATATTTATTTTGCCTTTTTATTTTTATTTACCAGGTGCCTAACAGTGTAATTTCTACATTTGTAGTATTTATTGTCCCCTTAGTTGTGCGGGAGTCCTCTGGACACTCTGGTTTCCTCCCACTGAGGTCAAATAGCTAATTGAAAATTAAAAAGGGATAGTTATTGTTTTTAAAAATATGTTACAAATATTCACCATTTTTCTCAATTTTTAATTATTTTCTTCTAAAAAGATTTTCCTCAAAGAATGCATTTTCTTTCATCATTTTGAAGGAATTAATTATTTTTTTGAAATGACTGATATTTCCTGTGTGGTGTTTAATTTTTTAGAGCTGACTTAATACCCAGTTATACACATATTATTAAGAACATTTTTTTTCAAGTATATTTCTGATACTATGTATTTGCCTTTTTTTCTCCCAGTTAATTGATAATTAGTATTTTTTAAGCAAATACTCACAATTAAATTCTTTTTTTTGGTCTTTTTCTTTCTTTTTTTTTGTTGCAGAAATGCGTTTGCTTTCCTAAATTTTAAATGTATTTATTTATATTTTTCACATGATGTTTGCTGTGTGGTGTGTATTTAATATTCCAGAAATGCATACATTAATTTCCCTTAAAATCTATAGACTTTTAATCTGGTATATTTCTGAAACAATCTCTTTGATTTCTTTTGCGTTTCCCGTGGACACTCTGATTTCCTCCCACAGAGGTCAAAGGCTTATTGATAATCAGATCATCCATTTTTAAACGCATACTAATAATTGAATTCTCAATTTTAGATGATTTTCTGTAATAGTTTATAGAGTTTTTCCCAGACATCCTCGGATGTTTGTCTCAATGTATTTATTTTGTACATGATCTGTGCTGTGTTTATTCATTAGAGCCGGCTTGACTTTCGCCATATCCAGTAATGGTTTGTCTTGAGCAAGTGCTTTAACTCTCCTTGGCGCCTTTTAATGGGTTGCTTAAAAAGGAAGAATTGATTTCCTGGTTTCTGCCTCAGAGACGCATCAGTGGACGACCAAGAGCAACAGTAGCATTACGTTTTGTTTTTTTCTCTCTCTCTCTTTGCTTGTGGATGGAGGGAGTCAGTCGAGAGAGTTTAGTTTCTCCCGGCTCTTAAGAGTTTCCCTGGTGAGCGTATGCTTGGCAGCTCGTCGGCAAAAAAAAAAGGAGAGAGAGAGAGAGAGAGAGGGATGACGATAAGCCGCCTCGGAAGCAGACAATGGACGCCATAGTTCGCTTGAAATGAACGACATTCCATCGTCTCTCATCTGATTAAGAGCGGGTGACAATCTTCTTGCTACAGTCTCTGCTTGTCACCGGCTATGAGTAATGAACTGTGATATCCTCCTCCCCGTTGCCCCTGCTCTCCGTCTCACTCTTTCCTCATGTCACGCTCTATCGATTATTGAAACAGCCTCCCATCTCTCCCCCAAACCCCTTGTATTCATTTGACCGTCTGTCATCCGCTGCTCCTTTTTTTATCTTGTTGCATTCATTTGGCTAATTTGATGTTTGGTGTTGATACGGCTCTGAAAAGAGGCCCATGTTTCCACGTACATCTGCTCCATCTCTTCATCACGACTCTCGTTTTGCTCCCTTTTTTCCCTCACCCTTCTTTTTTTTTTCGAGCGATAATGAAATCAAGCTCCAGTCCTTCATCTGTATTAGCGCCTAACAGGATTCTAATTCTCTTCTTCTGATTTGCTAAACTGACAGACATTTGCATAATTTAGGCGCCTGCTTTCTCCTCCTCCAAGGTTGACACCGGCGCCGTCTATCTTTGGGAAATGAACGACAGAAAGCTGTCACCGTAATTGGCCCGTTTGATCAAATCGGAATATTTGTGCCAAGATCAGGGCGAGCTTTGAATGAAGCGGCTGATTTTTAAAAAAGCAAGTCTTTAGAGGGAGTTTTGCGGTTTGCTATCATCCGGCGGGTCAGGCTGAATCTAATCATTATTTTTTTGCTAAAACCGTTTAAAAAAAGGAAGGATTTTCTTTTGAGAGTTGAAGTCTATGTCAGTCTGCTTCGCTATGTGACATCCTCCAGTATTTACACCCATCTTATCACTTTTATTGACACAATCGCTGTCCATTTTACTCTATTTTCGTAACTCAATACTGTTTTTAGCATTGCAAAATAAGTACTAAAGTCGAATAATTTGTTAAAAAACTTTAATCTTTTAGTGTAACAGTTGTTTTTTACAGTTATTATGTCATTTAAGGAAATTGTTTTCAAGTTCTGCGACTGTAGAAAGCTTTAGATGGCGAAAAATGATTGACAAAAAAATGTTTAACTTGGTACCGAAACACTTTCCTTATATATGCTATCTATTTTTAATATACCGGGGTATACAGAATACAACTAGAGGGACATGCAATGGTTTCTGGTTCTGGTTTACACACGTTCATGCTGTTTAGTGTCATAAACTAAACATTATTATTATAATTATTGCTTATTTACACCTCCATGTTGCAAAACAACTGCAATAATTATGTTCTTATAAATCAAACTGAGTGTGAAAGAACACATTTTCATTAAAAAAAAAGGTCAAATACAAAAAAAGGATAATAACTTATTTAAATAACTAATAAAGGCCCAACCCCATGTTCAACATGTATATTTATTTTGCCATTTGTGGTTACCTAGATGTAACCCTTGTCTAAGAATATTTTTGCCCTATATATGGTTTTTAGGGAAGAGCTCATAAGATACTGAAGTCAAATAAAACTGTGCCCATATTTAAAATATTGTTGGTAACAATGAGTGCCCACAGCAGAAGCAAAGGTTACAAATTCTACAAAGGATTTGTGGATCCAGATGGTATTCCAGACTACCACTAATATGATTTTCTCCTTGTCCCGTTTCGTACAATATCTGAAAGATCTGTTTATTGTACGTTTTTGAGATAAAAAGCAAATTAAACCCGCAGCAAAGGGTTATTACAAAGCTTTGTTTTATGTGAGTAAGTAAGTAATAGTTATGCCACCACATTAGATCCACCCATGGACAGTGATAAACCTTTTTGGTGAACTAAAGTTTTTATCACTCTGAAATTACTTTTTTGTAAGTAGGGGGAAATAATTGCTTTGTCAATTTATCTGGTCAAGTAGTCTAGTATTACTCTGTAAGACGCCGTAATCTAAGTAGGCAAGCGCTGTTGTATCACTCTGCTAGGCGCCACAGTATTACTCTGAAACGTGCCGGTGTCAAACTAGGCAAGTGCCATAGTCTAACAAAGGCATCGTGGTTGTATTACTCAGCTATGTTGCCGCAGTATTACTCTGTGTCGCGCTGTTGTTGAACTATGCAAGCACTGTTGCTTTACTCCGCTAGGTGCCGCAGTATTGCTCTGTGCTGCGCAGTTGTTGAACTAGGCAAACGCTGTTGTTTTACTCAGCTAGCTGCCGCAGTATTACTCTGTCGCGCAGTTTTTGAACTAGGCAAACGCTGTTGTTTTACTCAGCTAGCTGCCGCAGTATTACTCTGTCGCGCAGTTTTTGAACTAGGCAAACGCTGTTGTTTTACTCAGCTAGCTGCCGCAGTATTACTCTGTCGCGCAGTTTTTGAACTAGGCAAACGCTGTTGTTTTAGTCAGCTAGCTGCCGCAGTATTACTCTGTCGCGCAGTTTTTGAACTAGGCAAACGCTGTTGTTTTACTCAGCTAGCTGCCGCAGTATTACTCTGTCGCGCAGTTTTTGAACTAGGCAAACGCTGTTGTTTTACTCAGCTAGCTGCCGCAGTATTACTCTGTCGCGCAGTTTTTGAACTAGGCAAACGCTGTTGTTTTAGTCAGCTAGCTGCCGCAGTATTACTCTGTCGCGCAGTTTTTGAACTAGGCAAACGCTGTGTATTACTCAGCTAGGCGCCGCAGATGCAGTAACTCGTCAAGTGTTGTTGTGTAACTCGGCAAGCGCTGTTTTATTACTCTGCAAGTGCTGTTGTATTAGTAACGAGGCACTGCAGTATTTCTCGGTGAGGCACCGCAATATTACTCTGTGTGGCGCCAAAGTATAGCATGGATGTATTACTGTGCGAGGCTCCGCAGTATTACTTTAATCAAAATATACCTATTCATGGATAATGCGCCTCATAATCCGATTAGCATTTTAGTCCGAAAAATACAGTAATAGAGGTTATTTCTTTCAGTTTCCTCTGGAAACAAAGCGTAAAAACTGTCCTGATCATAAATACCTAACTGATAGAATTCAACAACAAGCCAGATATTGTATTCTGAGGTTGTGCAAGATCGTATCTTCTCACACTTGTATCTACGCTGTTGTCCTGAGCAGATGTACAGGTGTTGTATTAACCTTGGTGCTGATGTGTGCCGGCGTCATTACATTGAGCACGATTAGCTTCAAACTCCACACACGCACACACACTCCGGTGACATTGTCAGAGGGCACCGGCAATGAAGTTGTCCTTTTCAAAACCAATGAGTGTTCCGGGGAAGGAAAGAGAAGTTGTGCATGACCCTCCCCCAACCTCCATGCATTAATGAAGAGATGGTGCCTTCCTCCGAGAGCGGCAGCATGGGGGGAAAGAGGTAGTTAGGTTCTACGGTGTTGCTTTTTATCAGCCTCTTCCCTCTAATGGCAGTTTGGTCGTGCTAGGATTATCAGGCGACACGCTGTTTCACGGTCGGTAGATCGCGGCGTGCCAGAAGGAAAAAGGCCGTGCTGAGCGGGGACAGGGGTTTTGCAAGGTTGAAGTATCAGGAAAGTGCAGGAAATGTTCTCAAAATGCCCTGAGGTATGCAACCTTTACCAATGTGTCAGGACTCCAGGGAGGTCGTGAAATGTTAGCTCCCAAATATCACTCTCTGTGCTCCATTGTAAACAAACTGAAAATAGCTTTGAAAATTATGGATACAAGAAAAGTGTGGAGAAGTTCTGAAAATGCCAAACCGTCCGACTATAAGTTGCTATTGACGTAACTAATATATAATCTATTTTTTAAAATGACCTCCAGGAGGCGCTTTAGCAGGAAGAGCAAGAAAGACAGGTGGATTCTAACCAGAAAAAGAAGAAGAAATGTATATTTTGATGAAGCTTTCAACTTAAAGTTGGTTAAGTTTGCTGTCTACGGAGAATAAAAGGACTGACGAAAAGTTGGAGACGTCAGCGTAAAAAACTGATTCAATACAAAAATTTGACAAAAGCTGAATATTTCAATTACTTTTCTTCGTAAATGATCTACTTATAATGTGGACACATGGGACTTGTTCAAAAATAAATGAATAAAAAAAAAGAAAAAGTTGATGCTTCCTATATTAAGGTGCGCTCTCTAGTCAGTTAATTGTAAGAAATTGTAAACATAAAAATAAATCTGTACAGATGTTAGCTTATACAATTTTGTCAGATAAAACTTAAAGAAACTTGAGTGTATAATAAACAAATAATGGATAAACACAATGGAGGTCTGCAGTCCTGATCACACCGCCTTGGATGGTAAAAGTCAGATGCAAAAGACGAGGCCAAAAATAAGTTTCATCTTGGTAGACAATAACAATCTAAACATTATCATTTATGTGTGATTTACAACTATTTCAAGACCTCACCCCCCGGACTCAGGCCAAATTAAAAAATGATGGGATGTTTAGTTAGAATAATTGTTTAAAACAAAGGAAAATAGTGCAGAGACTGCCATCTAGTGGCCTCTGATAATAATGACACTGCTTCACGAAGCTTCATCAGACCATCACTAACATGTAGTTTCAATAAAGTGGCAAATGTACGTACATGAACGCAATAAAACAACAAAAGCTTTTTGGGTCTAAGTGGGAAGATATCATTATGGCCCAATTATTATCTTAAATTGTGAAACACCATTGAAGACATGAACACAAACAAAAAACAAATCTGCAGGAACCTCATTATTTTAAATTATCACAAGACAATCTGTCATCTTTTTTTTGTGCTTTTAGACGCTGCTAACTGTTGGTAGCTGCTGATATCTCTTATTCGACATGATTTAATTACTTTCACTGAGCTTTATTCTTTTCAAAAGCTTAATTAATGGAACTTGATGCGAGAGTTGATATGCCGCCAACATGTCCTGCTTCAGAAAAAATACTTTTTCTTCTGAATTAAGTTGATAAACTGAGTCACCGGCAACTCATAAATACCCGATAATATCCATTTTAATTGTCAGCTCGACTTGTACTGTACGTCTGAAAGTTCTTTTTATTCGTCAAACTTTAATTCACACCTCTTAACCTGTTTAATATTCCACTCACAGTGTCGCTAAGAACCTCCTTAATCATAGATTTCTCCTCCTCGCTCTTGCAAATTAATCTTCCTCAAAGCAACATTGAGTTTTAGGTCTGCAACCTGCAGGTGCTTTTTTTTTTTCTTTCTCTGCTTTAATCTTTAATAGTCCGTCCACACACTTTTTAACGAATGCACAACCTTGTTTTTTTGTTTTTGTTTTTTTTATGTTTGCAAACTATTTCTACGTCTGCGCTGAGAACCTGCAGCTGACCCTTGCAGGATATCGGTTTCCACATTACACTGCTTTTCTTTTTTTAACCGATAGTGCTGAGTGCTGGGAATATTATCCAGACATTTTCACCTCGGGAAAAGGATGGTGGGTTTTTCCTCTGAATTATTCCCTCCGCATGCACGGCCATGTTTGCTCCCGCTAGAGGTCAAAACACCGCGAGGATTGTTCCTATTTGCGTTGCGTGTTTTTTTTATATCATTTATTCCGCAATAAATGTGAAAGGCTGCCCTGCTTTATGAGCTTGTGTCTGGCTGTCCACTGTGGTTACACATCCCCAGAGTAGCACCAAATACCCTCCACCGCTTGTATCGCTAGCAAGATGTATTGCATGTTACACTCGGGGGTGTTTATCAATGCAGCGTACGCTGGTTCAAACTGGTCATATCTCACCGTGAACATGAGGTTTCGAGGCAGACATTAAAAAACAGATCCAATGACTTTTCCTTGTTGCTTTGATACCGGTCAGAATATCTGAAACGTTGATGCAGCCCAGTCGTTTTTTGTTTTTTTTGTCTTTAGATTCGTCACAGTAGGCGACTTGACACATGTCATTAGATCCACGTGTCATTTAAAAAAAAAGTATGAAAGTTGTCTGAGCGGAGACGCAGACGATCCCTCGTCAGTCATTTGCAGCTCTTTGTGGCTGATAGTGATTAAATTAAATGGCTCGTAGTGCAAGTCGTGTGTCATTTTTGAGCCCATTAGCTCGATGATTCTGGGAAAAAAAATGGAGTTGATCTCCAGTTTTTACCATTTCGGTCATCGCAGACAGCAGTCTGGAGCTGGCGCGGGGGCGACCAGAGGTCAGTACTTGTCAAGGCTGGGTAACAAGTTTGCGGAAATGTAACTCGCATAGTGATAAGAAGCCGCTTTAAATAGTCTTTTTCTGTATTTAATTGAAATCTGAAGTATATTTTGATATTCAATGTTTTGTTGATTGGTCTGTTGGGTCGCTGGGAATTCTGAAAATGATTTATTAACATTGAAATCTGTTCAAAAATAATAAATATATATATATATAGTAATAATAATAGTAAAAATAAGAACTTTCCTATCCCAAAAAATTAAAAACTAAATAAAAAAAATATTGATTTTAATCTTTAAAACTTTTAAAAAATGTTATCTGGTGGTACATTTTATGTAATTGGCTCGCTATGCTAGTGAGTACACTATACACTTAAAATAAAAAAACAATTAAAAAAACAACAGTAAACCTATTAATACCAATGTGTGTGGTTACTTGCCTGCTTGAGACCCTGGCTCCTTCCAAGATTCATCAAGAGTTGAATTATAAATGAATTGTCAATGGTGAATCTCACTTTTTTTTTAAAATATTTGAATAACTTCTTGTCTTCGCATTTTTAAAAAAGCGTATTTCTTTATATATTCAATTTTATTTTTTTAACATTGATTTGCACATTAAAAAATATATCTGTGGTATTAATAAGTAACAAAATGTAACTTCTCTTATTAGGATTGATTTATTATTATACCGTTATAAAAAGACAAACAAAGGCTACACTAGCATTAGCATAGCTGTTGCTAACTGTAGCATTTTAGCATCCCCTGCGCTCAATTGTATATATATATATATATAAAGATAGATAGATAGATAACACAGCAGACGATAGTCTTCCGAAATGCAACCTCTTATGTGTTACTCAGTTAAAAGTGGATTAAAAAGTAATATTTCATCATAAAATAAAGAATATTAAATGCTAAAAGAACCAATTTAAAAGATGCTAATGTTGAAGTATTTGTATTCTCTTTCTTACGCTTGTAATAACCATAAACGCATTATTTTGAATAATGTTCCTACAGAGTTTTTCATGTTTTCTTCATTGCGTATTAAAGGTTGCAGATCAAATCGCTAAATCATTATTATCATTGACGTCGCCCTGAATTTTTTCTTCGCTGCTCCCAGATTATTATTTTATTGGCCATCACCGACTGAGACTTGTCACCGGTCTCCTGGGCAGTTCCAGTTAGTTCACACATTTATCTCTATTTGCTCATCCATTAATCTTCCTTTACTGTACCTCGTCCGGCTATACGGGCCAGCCAAGGCTTATAAGACGCCCCATTACTTATTTAGCACCACTTTAAAGGCGACCCGAGTCAATTGAGAAGCTGCTCCGTTTACGGTAACAAAGTTTGCTGAGCGGTCCGAAACGGTGGACGGAGATGAGATCGGGACGAGATACGAGATCGAGTCAATAAAAGACATGGTGAATGAGATGACCTTTGGTCAGATTGTTTAGTGGAGAGGGGTCAACATGCGAGGGCGGCATGTACTCCCGGGTCTCCGTGGACAATGTTGCGAGAGATTCGTTTTTTTCGTGGATGGAGAAAATACTGCTCGCAGATGATCAGATTTAATTATATTTCCAACAAATAATGGATCACAACTTGTTAATAAATGATGACCCGATCCTTGCATGTTTTTCCCGCGGTGCTTTAGAAGTCAAATAGATGTTTATTTGTTATCTTCCTCTTCGAATCTGGCTCCATAATAACACCTTGCCGGGAAAGGAATTGCTGAATAGTTGACCGCATGTGGTGTTTGTGTTCTATTCCCACCTAGTAGGTGGTAGTCTTTGTTCTAAGAGGTTTAACTTTGAAGCAACTTTTCGAGTGTCTAATATAAACTTGTTTTTTATCATTTTGCTGATGGCAGTTTTTCAATTGTAGTTTTCTATGCCATCCAATGTACTAATATTACTCTGAACTAGCTTCATACAAATAAACATTTCAAAAAGAGAAACCTGCTTATTAAATATCTTTTGCTGTACTATTTATATTATTTGATAATAATTATTTGTTATGCGTTAATAACACATTAAAGAGCAACTAATATGTAAATAATTGTGTCTTAAATATATTTCGGACTCTCACTCATCAGTATGTCTGTGTTTGTACAAAACTCTCTTTTCATTTAAATATTTACATTAGAAAATGATCTTAAAGCCCGGCCCACTTAATACACTAATTAATTAATTAATACAATACAAAACTACGTTTTTCTGGAGATTAAATCTTAACCACACCCACTCTGCTGTGATTGGTCAAACAGAGGTTTGTCATTGCGCGTCACCAATCCCGGAAGTCTCCACCATGAAGGGACTCGTTGTAAAAACGAAGCAGGCGTGATTACAGCTGGCTGGAGGAGGAGTGAAGACCATTATTACGTCATAATGGTTATGACTAATAACTTTGTAAATTTGGATCAATAAAGCTACCTACTTTGCTTTTGTAACCTCTCGTTTGTCGAGATTTCAGATATGGGAAAACTTTATAAAGGAATATGTTCAAAACATGGTCATGATGAGGGACTTACTGCATCTTGGAGAGGAAGTTTAACATTTGAAACATGTGATACAGGATAGTTTGGTTTTCAAATGAGCTGCCCTTTAAATATTGTTGCCCCCATCATTTCTCTAAGGTCAAACTTGAACGTTTTTAAACCTGTGTTGCCTATTCTGGTCTTCATATTAGCTGCATCCGGGACAACATTAGTGGTTCTTCTCGTCTCATGTCTTCCTCTCATTTGCTCCATTAATGTTGATTTCAATTCCCGCATTTCTCCGGACACATCACCCGTGACTTTTCGTCCGAAAAAATGCTCAGACTGCAAAAACAATCTGCCAACTTGTCATCCATCAACGTCTATGATGTCCAACTATTATTGATATGAAGCTGCTTTTATAACTTTAAATATCGTCCAACAGATTCTCTTAATGTATTGGTATTGTACTGCGATATTCTTGACTGAAGGAAGAAATAAATGTCATCTTTCGCCACGTCAATACTGCCACTAGATCGTATCTGGTTCACACTAATACTACCTTTTTTTTAACTGTAGGTGCTCCATAGAGATCATATATGGCAAAATCCTAACAACCAAGACTGATCGATTTTGTTTTGGATGATCTTCGATACATTTCTTGTCATTATTATTATTATTATCTATGCTACGTGTCCAGTTGTCCAGGGCACTACCCCCCCCATCCTCCCTCGTTCCTCCTCCAATTCCCATCCGTTCTCCCCAAGTTAGAAACTGCAACGTATCAAGCACCGACACTCTGGCAACATATTAAAAAGAGGGATAGTCGGCCCTCTGTTATTGCTGGGAAAGTGATTTACCATAGAGCCGCGTTGATTAAAGAACATGTGTGAGTGTGTGTGTGTGTGTGTGTGTTTCAGCCATTCTCCATCACACTTTCTCATTTTCTTTCTATGCCATTGCTTCTCCCACTCCACCGCTTCTTCATCCCTTTTTCTCGCCCTCCCCCCCCCACCTCCCTCCCTCTCTCTTCTATTATCTCCCTTCACTTCCGCCCTCTTATGTTGCCCGACAACCTCCCTCGGTGCTTCTCCTTCTCGCGGCTACGTTGGCCCGGACTTGTGTTTCTGATTGACTGTGAGAGTACAGCTGAGGCGGCGGCGAGAGGGCGGGAGAGGACAGGACTGTGAAAATAAGTACGGAAGAAGGAATATCGAGGGAGAATACAACATCCTACGCTTTGCCTCGAAACATTTCCGCCGATAATTTGTACTTCTTTTTTGACCTTTAGTGAAAAAAAAAAAAATGGGTTTATCTTTGTGGAGTATATTATAAGTATTTTAAAGTGTCACTCATTTTTCTACTCACCCTTATGTCGAATTTAGAGTTTAGTTTTTAGAGTTCCTTTTTTTAGAGTTAAAGGCAAATTTGTATGTTCATTTTAATGTAGTTTAACTGTCTTTGTCTTCAGCTACACACTTAAAAACATCCAAATACCTCCGCGGTGCTCGTTTGTAACGTCCATCGTGTTTTGAAGCCTTGACAAGAGGAATTTTTGCGTTAAAGAATGAAAAACAAGTCTGTAATTGAAGCTGCGAGGCTAGCTGCTGGGCCATAGGCAGGAAGTACTTCCTGTCAGCGTAGGCCGCCAAAAAACGATCTTAAAATACAGACTTTTTCAAGTTTTTCCAAAAACAACAGACGAGCAGTTTGGAGGTATTTGGATGTTTTTAAGTGTATTTTTGGATGAAGATGAAGAGGAATAAAACTGAGCTCCAGTCGCTAAATTAGCATGGATTTCAATTTTTAGCTATAACTCCAAAAAGAACAGATAACTTTGCACTTGCGTCCTATTAAAACTTTTGTGTGAAAATATATGTCAATTAATTATTCTCAACACACACTATTCAAGGTTAGAACTCCAAAATATAAAGCCAAAATGATTAAAAACAAATACTTTTTTACCAAAACTCGATTTTATTTGTGAGATTCTATGATACCTGAACTAGTATTTTTTAAATATATCTAAAACTTATTTTTAACTCTCGTTTGAGCTCAAGCTGTGAAGCAGTTTCTGTGGACTTTTTAGTATTTATGAGTCAGCAGAGAATCCCAAGAGAAATGTGCTCAAATCCATACTTTTCATGTCTAATCTTTCTTTAACAGTCACTTTCATGCTCACTTTGGAACGAGGAAATGTTCTTTGTGCAGCGTAGAGCAGATTGTGGGTACGTTGATGTGTCATAATAGTGGATTTGAGTCGTGAACTTGGAATTAGCGCAACCTTGTCTTCCACACTTTTAATTACTAATATCTCCTTGTCCTATAATTAACAGGCAAGTGATTGTCAAAGCCAGATGGCATGTGTTCATGCGCCAGCACTTTGCACCTCCAGAAATATCATTTCCACAAGAGGTGTCTTTTCCATTTGTTGGGCTAATGTCGTCACGCTCGAGTCTGATTAGCACCGCTGTTTTGGAGCCATGAACCCAATTATGGGGCCGACTGAGTCTCATTTTGTCATTTATTGCCACAAACTCAATCTGTTTATTTTCGGTATTTCTTTTTGGTTGGTGATGTAAGCGACACGTCTTGTCCATATAACCGTTTATAGCGTCTTTTAACGTTTACATACTTAATTAAAGCAACTGTGAGATTAAATATTAATTCATTTGAATTAACCATATCAATATATTTCTAATTAGTCTCAACATAATCCTCGTAAAAACATGTGCGATAACTTTATAGTAATTATGATGATGGGTATACATTTATATATTTAATGTAGGTGTAAACATTAGAACAACCATAAAACCTTACCACATTTCTTAATGATTATTTACACACTGCTATGTGATCTATATTCATTGTTAGCAATTTGAGGTAATGGGCTGATATAGCTTCATGAAGCAGTGTCCCATTTTTGTTAGACCTCAGTAGGTGGCGCCCTAAGGTTAAAAATGACGTGAGGTTTAAATTTAATAGCTGATAGATTAAACAGTAGAACGTACCATCTAAACATTAGAGTACTGCTTCATGAAGCTTCATCAACCCATCACTAGCATTTGGGGAATTTTTCGGTTTTGTAGGATACTTTTCTATCCTTAAAATTTTAAACTTACATGACAACGGACTTAAGAAAAGTGCAGTATTTTGTCGTAAGATATTATCGGATGTGTTGGTAAGGCAGCCCTGCTAACTGCTAGCAAACTCAAATTATAGTGTGTTACAACCGTGGATGTTATGACTTCAGTACTTCTTGCCTAAACAAGTGCATCATTGAGCTCAAAACTTTCTTTACTTTACATTGAGAACGCAACTGTTTCACTTCCTGCACAAATGATCTACTCTTCTCTGGATAAAAGTATGGCCGGTGTAGTGGTCCGTTTGGGTCCAACGCTCTGAATACATTGCCTCTGAATTATACGCTGGATGGGTATTTGTTACGTCAGGATGTGACAATATTTAGTTTCAACCACAAAGAACATTTTGTCGTGTAATCTGGAGAAATTGATTTGGATTGATCGGACCATAAGCGGGAGCCCCCTTTTTTTTAAGAAGGAAGCAAAGAGAGGAGGGTCTCGAACATCTTAGAAAATCTATCGGATAACTGAACCCTTGATATTAGACTTGATATCGCGATTATATTTTCTGAACTAATCGAGTCCTCGGAGAGATATATCGCGCAAGTACTCTTACTATCAACAACGACGTCTCGCCAGATTTGATCAACGATTGGACCTTACAAATACAAATTAAGTGTAAGTCAGGGGTTAAGTTAGTAAGAAAGTAATGGTTATTTCTAGACACCTTTCTTGACCAGGGTCCGAAGCGCTTTAAAAATCACAAACAATACACAGTTGAAATATATCTCTAAAAGATCAAGACAGATAAGACAAACACAGGAGTCCCGGAAAGTCAGGGAAAAGCCTGCACAAATAAGTGTTCACCTTGTTTATAGTGAGATGTTAAATTATCAGTTTTGCTTTGATAGATACATTGTGAACCATACATTTCTTCTCCACCTTTAAGGTAAAAGTGTGAAAATTGCCTGCTTCAGGCCCTGGCCCTTGCAATGGTTTGATTGATCTGCTCTCTGTGATTTAAAACCAATTAGTAATAGTGTTTAGTAATAGGCTGTGTTTTCAACTGACTCACCGACTAGAAACAAAACCATCCTTACCTCATTTTTGTTCCAAATTCACACGGTGCATTGTGCCGAACAATGCACCATGGGATTGCATGACATTCAGTTGAGTCACCATCTGAGCACTGAAAGGAACTGAACTTTTATCATTTTTTTTGGTCAAATGCGAACAGGAAGTTGTGTCATCATATGGAGTTTGTCATAACATTTACAAGCAGAGGTTTCGTAACAGTGCCGCGGCTCCTCCTGGTACCACATCAAATGCCTTATTCTTCCGTATCTTCTTTTTTTTTTCCGTCGTTTTTACCGGATCCTTTTATTGGTTCTATTCCACTTGCCTCAGCTGTCTGCGGGGCCATTAATCCACACCGCTCCCACCACTACTCCGACACAGAGCGGGCCGTGGCGCCACTCTCTGAAAGGCCAAATGTGTTCGTACAGATATAAAATGACAGACAGACGCATCTTTGAGAGGAAGCATCACGAGATGCGCGGTAAGTGGTGGGGAAACGAGAAGAAAGACCGTCATGTAAAGTGACACAAGTGTGTATTTGAGAGTGAGATGCGGGATCTTTCGGCAAATGCCGAGGTGACAGCGGTGTCTGCCCTTCGTACCGAACATATACAGTTTTGATTTTAGGGGGGAATGATACGACACTTTTTGGGAAAGCTGGTTTGAATCACAGGTGAACTGTGTGTGCCGCTGCCGTCACTGGCGTTGACAATCCAAACAGATGGTCCTATTTAATTCGGAGTAAGAGCGATGACCCGGGTGTTGATCTTTAGGGTCTCCTGGGTAAGTGTTTGTCTTTGACAACTTTTTAAAGTCCTTGATTGCCTTTCGTAGAAGTTTGACTTGTTTTGATTTCCCTTCCTTAATGCTTCATGTGAAAGCGATAAAAAAAGTGAATGATTGCATTAGTCAGGCCAAGATGAAATGAGGCTACTGGCGCCTTCTTCAGCTTCTGTGGGGGTTCCTAAACCTGTGGAAGCGAACAAATGAACCAAAGACAGTCCACATTAAAACACTTTAGAGGCGCCTCATTGGTCTCTCTGTTGACCAGTTTCAAAGTAATGATGCTCTAGATATGTGTAGATGTGTGCTCTCACCAACTTCACTTAGTTTTAGTTGAACCAAGAGGATTATATTAGTTATTTATTTGATTAAGGGCAACTAATGTGTTGAGTTGAGTGTCTCTTAAACAGATGTTGGACTTCTATTGTACTCAGTATGTGTCTGTTTGTACAAAAGTCTTTTTTAAAAATGAGTTTAAGCTAAGATATAGTCTACCATAACCATTCCCACTCTGCTGTGATTGGTCAAGCATCAAGGTTGGTCACTGCGCCTCATTAATCCCAGAAGTCAAACATCGAGGTTTGTCGTGCCTCGTCATCAATCCTGGAAGTCTCCACCTTCAAGGGAATCGTTGTTTAAACAAAGCGGGGCGTGATTACAGAGAAGTGAATCCATTTAGTCATAATGGAATCCGCTCTCGTAACCTCTTGTTCGCCCTGATTTCATTAGAAACATTGGAGTGAGGTGTTAACCCCAAATTTTCACAGCTTCATCTCAGTTTTCAAAATAACATTTTCTGTTTGTTCTTTAATTTTCATGACATCAGTCTGACGATTGAAGGATGTGAAAACCCAACTTCACTCAGGGGACCAACATAATAACTCATAAAAAATCAATAACTTTTAATTGTAATGATTTTTCCACGATTATGTGCATGATAAATCCACAATACTACCCTCCACAAGTGTTATTCTGTCCATCTGTCGCTGACTATTAATTTTATCTTGTGTTTTACGGCTCAGTGTTTGCTCTGCCTTCATCTCCGCCATCTTTCCGCAGTTCAACAATTTCCCCACTAGGGAACCGCATTATTGACGTCTCTTCTGTCACTCGGGGAAATCAAGGTAGTGTTTGGGAACATCATACTCCAACTAAGAAGGGTTTCGACATCCAATTTTCATGTTTGTTTCCATCCGCAAAAAAAGTAATTGTCCTTGAGCAAATTAGTCATTCTCCGAGCATCCTTCGGCTCCGGCGGAAAACAATGAAAGGCTGTGGGAAGTTGTAGTTCAGTGTATCCTGCTCACTGGTGCATTGACTGTAGTTGCTGAAGGCAGAGTTGTTATTTGCTCATTCTGTCTTTTTCTGCAGACAGTCAAGGTTTCGAGCCAGTGAGTTTTTCCACTCATAAACGTGTCAAAGTTGCTTCGGTACAGAAAATCGTGCTTAAAATTTAAACTTGGTTACTATATAGGCCTCGATTCACCTTTTTTTTATGCATTCAACTCAGATGTTGGTGCATCATTTTTTACATTTTTGGTTTGAATAATGTTGTTAAGAGCCATCTCTGGTTGTTAAATGATGTCAAATCTAGAGGAAAGTCAGCTTTTTATTGAATGTTAAATAATCACAATTTAAATTTAAAGTTCAACAACTGCTTTTTTACCAGATTTATTTTCATTTACTTTTCTAAAACTGGGGAATGTACTTTTGTATTGAATGTTTTGAGTAGTTTATACAAGATCAGTCAAGTTTTTTCATTTCTTAGGCACATATTCTATTCTATTTGTCTTTATATTCTTTTTTACTTTACGTTATCTTTTACAATTCTAATCTAATAAGACTTTTAAATCTTTAATACTGTGCAAAATGTTAAGTTTCCAACATACATAATAGAATTAATTAATAATTAGAATGAAATCATACATAAATGGATAAAATGTAATTTTTTTTCTTATTCTCATTCTTATTATTGGTGTAAAATGTATTAACAATAATATAATACACAGTCATATTTTGAATCAGATACATAAGCTAATGTTTGCGCCAAAAACATTTAAAAAATAACGTAGAAAACTCCAACGGTGAAAACCTGACAATAAGGCTTGTTTATAAAAATATTTGTAAAACAAAGAAAACAATATAATAAAGGCGACTTTGTAGATTCATGAATGACTCATGACAGAATTAAACAAATAGACACATTCACTTACAACCAGGGGGTCTTGTGTGTTTTTTCTTGACCACTCTGCGCTTTAATTCCATTAATAAACACATTTAACTTCTCATTTGAGCGAGAGTGTCCTTCATATCAGCTTCCATCACTATAATGTCATTCCTATCTTGTTTTCCCATCAGAGTCCACTAGCTTGCCGAGATAAGCTGTCAATCAACCCCCATGGTAAACAAAAGGGCAATTTGTTTACATGGCTTTTATCCGTTCATGATTCCAATCAACATTAATGGAAACGACACTTAATTGAGTCGAAATAAGACTTTCGATGGTGCTATCACCTGCGAGTCGGAAGCACATTTTATTTTATTTTCATCGACCTCATTTGAAAATAATAGCTCCTGTGGAGAAGATTAGAAACAACGTTATTGCCTTCGTTTGTAAGAACAGTGGGGATCTTAGGTGTTGAAAAAAAAAATCAATTTATATAATGACGGGGATCTACTTTATATGTCTGTTAGAAAATAAGGGTACATGGATATACATTTTTTCACGATACTGTATCGATATTTACTGGCTTTCAAATCATATTTTATTGCTGTCATAATAATTTATTGGTTTATTATTCAATAAAGTATGCCAAATAAAATAATTCGATTTGTTTTATTTAATTTAAAAATAACAAGAAAATATTCATTTTTGTTTCGCAATTTAATTTCTGGTTGTTAGGTTGTTTCTACATCCTTCACAGCAAAGGAACAACGAAATCCCGAGAAATCTCGGTGATGACTGAGGACGAGAGGATACAGTCGACATGATATGACTGATTGATTTGGACATCATTTGTTTTCTTAACATGACAATAGTTACAACTTTTTCAAGAGTCATGAATCCCACAACTCCAGAGTTAAGTACTTGGATAATAGTACAAATATATTGTTGTCCCTATAAACATATTTATTTAAATACATTTATTGCACCCTGATCACTGTGTATTAATTCTGTTTTTATGTGTCTTAATGTTTCAATCCTGTTTGTATCCTTTGGCTGTTTGAATTTCATGCGAGGCGACCTTGAGTGCAGAGAAAAAGGCGCCTCTAAATAAAATGAATTATCATTATAATACAATGTTTATCTTTTCTATCTTTTCAATGGGCAAAACTTCAGCTCTGAAAACAGTGCAAATTGAGGTTGTCAAAAAAGTCTGTATTCATTTCTGGTTTGACCTCCACAACCCCTTTTTTTTTTCCGCGACAGTCTCACGTCTCCAAAAAGGAGCAAAAGGCGCCTTATCATTTTTTGGCAGGAGGTCAAAGTACACGGACCCCCCGCTGAGAGCATCCTTATGGTAATGATGCCGAAATACAGAAGGATAAAGCTAATGGTGCATCTCCATAGCAACAATTGAACGGGGCTGTTTTTACCGAGACGTTTCCGGCTTCATACTCGTGCTATTAAATCGTAAACGACCGCCATCAACTCCTTGTTCTTGTTAAAATCTCCCCGTCGCTCATTGATGTTTGCATTTCGCATAGCTGTGCACTCTCTGCTCCCGTTGAAAGAGATGGACGACCGCTGCCCTCGGTAATCTCCGCGCCGGCCATTTAGATAATTAGGCCACTAGTCTTGTGCCGCTAACAGAGGCCAACCGCAAACATATGCCGAGACACGCCCACGTGTTTGTTGATGTACGAGCGCCGCACAAGTGAGTCCGCACATATATTATGTCAGCGGTGTTTGCTGCTAGCTCAGGGGCTGTGTGTTCATGATGCAGGCGGCATGTGTGTTTGCCCGTTTGTGGGTGTTTACAAGTAGAATAACATAAGCATGAGTGGAGTCCTTTTACAAAGCCGAGGGTGTGCTGTTCACAGGAGGGGGAGAAAGTAAACAAATCAAGAGTTTTCCACAACGTTGATGCCTACTAGTTTGTTATTTTTACTACTCCCAATAAAATAAAAAATCTTTTATTTATTTCTGAAGTTAGAATAACAACTTATTTTAAATGTACATGCTAGCAAAGAACGCCCATACTTGCTGTGGCAGATTTGGAATTTATTTGGTTAAATTTGGGGCATCTGTTTTTATCCAGTATAACTACAATTAGACTGCAATTGCATTGCTGTTATTTTTACACATTTAATGTAATACAGTTCCATATTTTCCCTGATTTAAGATAGCCTAGTTATCATTATCATTTTTTAACATTTCTAATCAAATAACATTTGTATTGTTGAACAAACTAAAGTAAAATACTGTAAGATGTGTTGTGCGTGTTACTGTTCCTTTAAGACGAAGTCAGGTGAGGGAGGTTACGTCTTACAGTTACACTTTTGTTGTGAAATATAAGGTAGAGTGAATGAGCGGGCTGCCCGTTATTCATGCATCACTGGAAAAAACTCTTCAAAATATTTATATTAGATATCCACATATACTTAATACGAATACTTATTTAAAAAAAACTCAGTGAGCCGCATCAGAGGCCTAAAAGAGCAGCTCAGGGTTTCTGACCACTGCACTAGACAATTCCCCGCCAGGAAATCGCAAGAGTTCGCTGTGCTTTTTGCCCCGTGACAAAAAAAAGAACGCTACAATAAAGTAAAATCCCACGTTGATAATTTGGACTTCTGTCTACATTTCAACGTTTGCGGGAGCAGGAGATGTTTGAAAAAAACGTCAGAGATTTTCTACTTTTTTGACCACGGCCCATTGCTTGTATTACAAAAGGCAAAACATATATTTTCATATTCAATTCCTGTAGCTGGTTGAATTATCTACATGTTGGCAGTCTTTTCTGTTGTTTTAAAACTATTAGTTATATTACATTGCGCATTCCAGGTTTGTTGTGTGGTGCTGTTATACATTTTTCTTAATTTTTACTGTTACATTTTTTAAATAAGAAGTTAATTAATGTATGTATCAATCAATTCATTTAATTTCATTATTTTATGCAGTCTTTGCCCCCAGGAAATTATTGATATATGTTGATCTATAAAATGTTGTGAGGGTCATAATGACTTGTTTAGTATTACCATCCAATTACAATTTTGGTATATATATATGGACATTTTTTGGCAAAGCAAGTTACGACTTCGTCAAGAGTCTTGTGGTCTGTAAATTCAGCAACACCAGAGTCAAGTACTCGACAATACTACAAATATATCCTTGTTACTACAGTGAGGACTGAGGACGAGAGGATACAGTTAACTCCATAAGCTATAAAAGCTGATCTTTGGACATTTTTTGGCAAAGCAAGTTACGACTTCGTCAAGAGTCCTGTGGTCTGTAAATTCAGCAACACCAGAGTCAAGTACTAAACAATACTACAAATATATCCTTGTTCCTATAGTGAGGACTAAGGACAAGAGGATACAGTCGGATACAGTCGACCTCAGAAGCTTTTAAAGCTGATGTTTGGACATTTTTTTGCGTTAAGCTAGTTACGACTTTGTCAAGAGTCGTGTGGTCTGTACATTCTGCAACACCAGAGTCAAGTACTAAACAATACTACAAATGTATCCTTGATACTACAGTATCGCAATATGATACGTATTGCCAGATCCTCGACAACACTCGCTCATGCTGGCGACCTGTCAACTTTTTTCCCCCGGTTTACTTGAGTCTTTCTAATCCCATAATACTTCGAACACAGAGCAACACGTGTAAGTCCGCGAGGAGGAGGACGGCGTCAACGTCAACATGTAACCTTTTGTTCGCGTGGAAGCCCCGCACAGCTGGAGCTGATCATGCACTGGCTGTTTGTTTGATGCTGTTGTTGTTTGGAGGACATAATGATGCCGCAAAAGTCTGCAGCGGGAGAACAAAAAAAAAAAAGACGACAGCTGCCATGTGCGGGGAGCGAACACACACACACACACACAGGTGCACACACTCACTGATTTGTTGAAACACACAGGGTGATTGGCGTCTGCTGTTCCCTCTCCACCCGGCGCGAGAACGCAGGGAAAGTGTAGGAAGTGTGTTCACAAGCCCTCAGGTTTCTCTCCCACTCTGTGTCATAACGTTGGGATTTTTTTTTTTTTTTTTGGTGTGTTGTTGAAAGTTGGTGTTTTAATTAACTCGGCGGCGTGTTGAGTGTGAAGATTGGGTTCCCCTGGCTCACTATGAAGCGTTTCTGACTCGCAGTCTCGGCACTGCGCTGCAGACTCACAACATCACTTGTTGTCCCAGTCTTCATGGATGACTACTCGCTATATTTGGAGGATTTAAAGTATAATCCTGATTGTTTTGGCTTTTGTGACGGTTTCTTCCCCGACCACGCAAATCCCTTCATCGTAAAACAATATTTATAAACGCCGCACTGGAGTTGTGACTTCATAATATAGACTTTGTGTCAACCACAAACTTGTATAATATTAATATTAAAAACTGTAAAGATGAAGTATATCTTACAAATAAAGGCACATCCTACCTGTCACGCTATGCGGTCGGCCTATTTCTTTTTAAAAATGTGAATAAATAAATGATTTATCTGCGGTCCCTGCTTATTCCCTGCAAGAGCGAAAGGTAAATACATTTAATAATAATGATTATTAAAGTGACAATCCCAAAGAGTTTGTCAAGTTTTAGAAAAAGAGAAAAGTGACAAAGTACAAGCCGACTTGTGACCCTTCTGTGTGGAGTTTGTATGTTCTCCCCGTGTTGTGTGGGTTTACTCCGGGCACTCCGGTTTCCTCCCACAGTCCAAAAACATACAGAGGTGGATAGGAACTTGGAGGTATTGACCATAGGTATGAGTGAATGGTTGAGTGTCTTTGTGTGTCCTGCGACAGACCGGCTTCCTGTCCAGAGTGTCCTCCGCCTCTCGCCCGTAGAATCTGGGATAGAATCGAGCCCCCCCTCTAGACCCCCATTAGGGATTAAGGGGTAAAGAAAATGAACAAATGCATGATTTATGTTTGTTCACCATTCAAACTTGTCTAAAAACATTACATAATACAAAAGTCTATCCTCCAACTTTATATTAATTGTAAATATATTTTATTTTATTAATGCATTAACTTAAGTAAATAATAATAAATAAATAATCCATTTTATCATTATTTGACATATGCTTGAGATAATAATAAAGAAAATCATGGTTCAGATACATTTTTTATTTTTTGTAGCGGACGAAGACATTTTTTTTCTTTCTAATAAACTTAATACTAAACTCTAAAGATGTGATACTTTTATACATTATTGCTTATTTAATTTAAATAAACCCTTTTTTTCTCAGGCCACATCAGTGTCTGGAAAATGTAACGCTTTATCAAGCGTTTGTGATTCGTTTTTCAAATCTATTATAGACAAACAAATCCACACTGCCAGCACAGCAAAGAGGAACAAGCTGGTTCTAGAAACCAATAGTTTTTTTGTGTTTTTAATGTTTGTTTGTTGGTATAAACATCTATTTTCTCACTGCACTAAAGGTCAGTTTCCAGAGGTAAACACTGCCTTTATACGAAGCCTGTCTTTTACCTTTTCTTCCTCTTGAATCGGAAAGAGCACAGACCAGTTTTACTTATTAATGGTTTCTCTGAGAGAAGAATTGTTGAAAGTGTTTATTTTTCCGTGCCGAGGGAAAAACATCAGGTCTGCATAATGAATAATTGGTTAATTCTTGCAACATCAATAACAGAGAGAAAATAGACAAAAACTGCCATTGATATGTGTTACAGGAGTTTGGAAAGATGGATATGAATTCATCTTTTTTTTTCAAAGGAGACAGATGTCTTCGATGTTCTTCCTGGTTCAGTTCTGAAGATGATCAGTTGTGGCATTTCCCCTTTTCTTCCAGCTCCCAAATCCTGCTGTAACTTGGTCAAAAACTCAAGAAACTTCTTTGTGTCCCCTGGTAGACCTACTGAGGCTTTTCTTGTTAATTTAATACTCAAGCTTTTAACTTTAGCTTTAACTTTTTAAGTTTAGTTGTCTGAGGTATTGTATGCTACATACTCTCCTTCATTTCACCAATACAAAACATGGCACACTCGACAAGACTTCGAAAAAAGACACAAAAATTAGTAAATATTTAGGTTTTAAGTTTGCATTACTGAGAAAAATCCGCAAAAATTCTAATGTGGTGTTCAATGGTTTAAGTTGTAGAGCAAAAACATGCTAGTAGCTACCTAGTTGTTGTTACTCTGCCAGGGAAGTTGAATCAAATGAAGTTCAAATCGTTCCCTTGCTATATCCATATATTGTGCAGCTTCACAATTTGCAGATTTTTTAACGCTGTTTGTTTTTAAAATAATTAATATTTTCTGCCATAATGCTGGTCACACTATGTATTTGTAACATGGCATTTAATCCAATGATGAAGGTTTAAAAAAAATATCATCCGTCTTTCACAATTGAAGTTTTGAGTCTTTAAACGTAAGTGTAACCATTTTTACTAAAAAGTAAACAGGGTTTAAAATGCTCAGTTGTATTCATCTTAATCTTCGTCCAAAAAGACACTTAAAATCATCCAAATACCTGCATACTGCTCATCTACAACGTTTTCATATCGAAACCTTGGCTTGAGGAATTGTTCTGAAAAAATGTGTATACTATATGGTTATACTATATTTTATTTTATATTATATTATAACACTAGACTAGACCCTTGCAATGTGTTTGAATGAGGATAAACTGAATGACCTGAAGGTTCTGCTACAATCCAACTTCAAATATACAGTTTTTCCTCATGTCGAGGCTCTTAAACAAGGGACATTATTATATGTATGTGGATGTTTTTAAAGTGTCTATTTTGGACGAAGATGAAGACGAAGAAATGTTAGCTCCAGTCATTACATTAAAATGAACATTCATTTTTGTGCATAACTCTAAAAAAGAACAGATTATTCTGAAACTAATCCTGACCCTCAGTTGACATGAGAGTGAGTAGAAAATGAGTACAATTTAATTTTGGATTACCTATTACTTTAAATGCAATTTGCCTTTATCTTACGTTCATGGAAGGTTTCAAAGATCAAAATAAAGTGGGTTCTGGTACAATTACTTGTTGTATCGTTTCGTTTTTTACATTTTTTTTCTTATTTCACATTTCTTCCAAGCAACACTTTCAAACATTTCAATTTCTGCCGGGTTATGTGCGACTGTAGGCCTGTGTTTTCTAACTTAAACGCCTTGGCTTGCTCTGTCAAACATGAAATCACTGCAGGGTGTGCACTTGTCACGGAAAACTACTTCATCCATCATGCTGTTAGGTGCATACAAAAATACCATCTATTACCATCAACTCTGCGGGCGAATTAGCCGAGGAAGCGCGAGGCGTTGGATTCAGATTAGTACTGTATCAGCTCGGAGTGACTGGTGATTAGCCTCCGGGTAATGTTTACCTGTGTGTCAAATTCTTCCCAGCGGCCTTGTGATGGCGTTCGCCGAAGCCGTTGGTGAACTATAGGTGTCTATCTATCACGGGGAAAAAGATGCTGATTTTGGCTGAGATTCCCACCCACGCTCCTGCTTCGTCTTGAATACTTCTAGGCTCTTTTTATGGTGCACCACTGTGCATCTGCGGTTCCCACTCAGACCAAGCAGGCCGACAAATTGTTGCAAAGCACTAATTCCCCTCAAACTGCAGGAATTAATTGCAGCCTCTAATGCTGGGAATCAATCTCAACAATGGGCCTGTTGGTTTCCGTGCCAGTAGGTTGCAGCATTCATCTCGCTTCTAATTCCCAAAGATGGTCTTTGCTCTTTTCCCCCGCACACACTTGTGTCTTTGCTGTGTGTTTGTCCTCCAGCCTTTCCTTTCTATAGTTCCTGTAATGGTCCTCCTGGAACATCAATTAGACCTCAACTGTAATAGAGTCAACAGCTAAAAATACCCAGAAAGCCTTGCTTTTGCTCGGTCAGGTCACCCTGCCGACATGACTCAAAATTGAAAGGTTGTACTGATCTTTTTTTTTTTTTGTGTGTGTGGATGGTTTTGGTCAACACAAATTGTTTTGCTGGAAAAAACATCACTTGACTTTCTGCGGCCAATTTATTTTTACTGTAAGAGAACATGTTTCATTTAGTGTATCAGGCATTCCACAGGTTATGTTATGATGTTTTGAAAATATTTTGTGTTCAAAATGTATTTAAAGGGATCAAATAAGTAGTGATTAAATTAAAATATGCATCTTGAAATACTTCTCAGAGTGGTAATAATGAATAAAATAAATACACAACTGATACGACCTGAAATAATACACAATATACTATAAGAGAAACAAAAGACACTCGGATCAATAACAAAAGTATTAAGAGCTACTTATGTCGACTCATGCAGTCTTTTCAAATAAGTCAACACAGGGTCCAAAATTGGCCATCGATGACGATTGAAGTCAATTCTCAAACTCTATGTCCATAAGTATATAAATCCATTATTTATACATAGTTTTATTTTCTTCTTTTTTTATTTACTTTTTTCAAATATTGCTATTTAGATTTTTGGATATTGCACAATACATGTTTTTTTGTATTATAGAATTATATTTTTTTTATAAAGTTTAGTTTTGCAGTACAATTTAATGTCCTGTATTTACAAAGACACTATTTCTTTAAAGGGCAAATAATGTGTTGATTTAAGTGTGTCTTAAATTGGAATTATTTACATTATAAAATGATCTTAACCCCGCCCTCTGAAAACACTTGGTTTTTCAAAAGCTAAAATCTTGTTTACCATAACCACACCCACTCTGCTGTGTGGCGTCATCAATCCTGTAAGTCTCCACCTCCAAGGGGCTCGTTGTATAAACAAAGCAGATGTGATTACATCTGGCTGGAGGAGGAGTGAAGCTATTATTGCGTCATAATGGAGTCTGCTCTCGTAACCTCTTGTTAGCTGGGATTTGACAGGGAAGAAAACTTTATAAAGTAATAACTTATAACTTGGAGAGGAAGACTTCAACATTTGAAAAATGTGAGTGAGTCAGGAGAGTTGAAGTTTCACATTATTTGACCTTTAAGCGTTGATCAGACTGAAAAAAAATACAACAAAACCTGCACAGGAGACAAATTAAAAAGGAGACAAATACCCACACAATTTATTCTAAACTTTACTACCGTGTAATGACTGAGGATTTTACTTTTTCCCCCCTAATTCTAACGTGATTTTTCTCAACATGAGTGGTCAACTATAGTAATAAATCCAAGCCAATATTTACAAACAGTTAAAGAAACGAATTTAAAGTGTAATTAAGGGAATGCACCATGAAAAGGGAACTCTTTCGTTCATTAAATTTTAAAGTCATTGATTTATTTCTGTAAAAAATAAATAAATAAATAATGACTTTTAAACCAATTATCCTAACCTGAACTGAACTGCGTCTTGTGTGTACCCCCCCCCCCCCCTCTTTTCTTCTAAATTAATTGCCCTCTCCTGCGCTATACAGTAAAAACAAACATTCATGTATGGCTGTGAAGGATGAATAATTTAGTCTTCATCATCTGCTGCGCCGAGGAGGCCACGGACTCGGCTGAGAAGGTGATTTTAAAAAGTCAGACTCCTGGCTGCTGTTGCTCCGGGCTATTCCTGTTCCAGGCGTCTCCACCATAATTTAAATATCAGGATGAATACACTTGCATGAATGTGCACGGTGTGTGTTAAGTTTGTGTCCCACAGGACTTCTCATTTACAGCCATGTCTTGTCCTTGTAAAAGTTAGAGTCCCCGCTCCCCTCCTCCTCCTCGTCCTCCTGTCGTTCCGACCATCAGCATCTGATGATGGACGAGTTGATCATTAGTGCAGACGTGTGAAAGTAGCAGCTGGTTTTAAAAGCTTCTGTCGCTCTGTCAGTGGAAGCAAATCCTGCGACGGTTTTTGAAACGGAGACCTTCCTCCTGGGGAGTATCCGTGGCAAGTGCATTCGCTGGGTCTGCGAAAACAAGGGCGTCCAATTTGCCAAGAAGGCAAAACATTACGCCCGAAGAACAGAAACACATTGAACAACTCGGCCACACCCTGTCGATTCTTCTCGACAGATTTTCAGGATACTGTAGAGCCATCTGGATTTAAACATAGTTTGAAGGATTTGTCATTTACTTAGTATAGTTTCTAGCTGCTACTACACACTTACTACTTCCATAAGTAGAAGGGAAAAACCTTTATGATCTATCAAATGCAGTGTACAATTATATCACTGAACTATTTTGCAGGCTTTCTGTAGTTCCATCTGGATTTAAACATGTTTTGAGGTATTTGTCATCCACTTGTACGGTTTATAGCTGCTACTACACACTTACTACTTCCATACGTAGAAGGGAAAAAACGTCATGATCTATCCAATCCAGAGTACAATAATATCACTAAACTATTTTGCAGGCTTTCTGTAGTTCCATCTGGATTTAAACATGTTTTGAGGTATTTGTCATCCACTTGTATGGATTCTAGCTGCTACTATACATATACATTTTCTAGAAGTAGCGAGGAAAAAAACCTCATCATGATTTATCAAATCTGGCATTCAATTGTATCACTAAATTATTTTGCTGGCGCTCTGTGGTTCCATCTGGATTTAAAAAAGTTTTGAAGGATTTGTCATTTACATGTACTGATTTTACCTGCTACTACACCTATACTTCTTCTAGAAGTAGCAAGGAAAAAGAAACCTCTTCATGATTTATCAAATCCAGAGTACAATTGTATCACTAAAATATTTTGTGGGAATTCTGTGCGTTCCATCTGGATTCAAAAATGTTTTGAAGGATTTGTCATTTACTTGTACAGATTCTACCTGCTACTACACCTATACTTCTTCTAGAAGTAGCGAGGAAAAAAAAACTCTTCATGATTTATCAAATCCAGAGTACAATTGTATCACTAAAATATTTTGCGGGCATTCTGTTCGTTCCATCCGGATTTAAGAATGTTTTGAAGGATTTGTCACCCAATTGTATGGCTTCTAGCTGCTATTTCTTCCAAAAATAACATAAGAAAAACCCATAATTTATCTAATGCAGTTGTATCACTAAATTAAAAACACTTTCTAGTGTGAATTATTTTAAATAAAATCAATAATAGTGTTGTGCTTGCTAAAGCTAGTTCATGCAAACAATTATTTGAACCTTTTTCTTTGTTTTATTATATATATTTCTCGAGCCAATTGAGACGAGCTCCTTGGCTGAGGTATGTGCCCTCTCAGTGCTCATTAGCTCATTGCTAATTCAAGTATACGTAACAACTCCTATCAACCATTATTAAGAGGCCAGTAGTGAGTTTATTGATGCTTGTGTGATCGAGAGACACAAATTCAGGAAGCAGGAGTTAGGAAAGTCTGAGTAAGAATCGGCAATTAGTTTTTCTTTTAATACATTAATGGATTTGTCTCAGATACTGACTTATTTCGCTCGCATCTTAATTTATTCAAAGACTACCCCGAGATGAGATGTTTATTTCAGGAAGTGTTCCCGTCTTTTTTTTGTTCTCCTTTGTCTCGCATTACTGCTGCCACATTCAATCATTTCTTTCCTCCCGTGTTCCTGCACAAATCCCATATGACTGCGTTCACACAGGCCTGTCGCACTCATCCAATGTGCTGCCTGCTGCCTTCCAGTAACAGATGCCGATCTCAGAAGTGCACGACTTGCTCTCCCACCTTCTGGAGAGATTTTTCGGAATAATCTGGCACAAGACCGCTGATCCGCTATGTTTTTTTTTGCTCGTCACCTTTGGTCCTACTGTGGAGTTCAATTACAGGCGTCACCATGGCGATGGCGATGAGGTCATCTCGTGGGCAGCACTGGGCGTCCCACACATGCAAATGCCCACATGTTACCGCATATGTGCGCAACTCATGCTGTGCAACTTTTAATCCTTGAAGCTGTTGTGGAGATGCCAGTCATCCGGATCATTGCGACTGCCTGCTTTATTTACGTATCAAGTACAAGACAATTGGTTGAGAGACAAAAAGTATAAAAATAATCATCATCTTTCAAGGTAGCAATTTCATATTTTTTTCACTTTTATGTATTTGTTAATTTGAACACAGGAAGCAAAGTACAATGCTGTGTCTCAAATAGCACACTTCTGCTACTGCTTTACAGTACAGTGTACTTACTTACACATTTCGACATGTAGTACCATCTCAAAAACTGCTCCTACACACTTACTGGAAATGAATTGACACGTCCTTCTACTACTTTTTAACGCTGATTGCAACAAGCCGTTGGAACCATATCGCCGACACTTGACAGCTGTTTTTCGCCAATTGGAAAACGTTATTAAGTTGTGTTTCATTGTGTTTTTATTGTTGATGTGTTGTTTTTGTGGTAAAATGAGTGTTCCCCGAGACATTTACACCGGTATCTATGCGTCGTCTGTGACGTAGCTTTCATTAAGCGTCATCTACGTCACTAAGGTGGTGGCCGTTTAAGTGTGCGATTTGGGACACACTTCAAGTCTTACAGCTTCAGCTGCTTTCAAGAAGAGTGTGTTGCAAATTTTGGAAAATATTTTGAGAGCTTTTGGAATTCATTTTTTGATCAAATTAGTCATTAGAACTTTGGGTGCATCAAACCTTGAATGGACACTGCTTCATACAGATGTTGAAAGCTTCTTCAGTTTTTGCTGAAAGAATTTGCGGTTGACAATGAGCTCCTATAAATTTGGGACAATTGTTGGGAAAAAAAAGTTTGAAAAAGATTCATCCCCAGGTAGCGAAGCTTAAATATCTTGAGGTCTTGTTTACGAGTTTAAGATATATTGACGGCTTTGTCATGGTTAAGAAAGAGCTGGACCATCAGTAAAAGCCTGTGATTCACTGGTGTGCCAAACAATCTAATACGTTGTTCTCTGTTTTCTAATCTTCTGATCTACTAATTCACCAGAAGACCTGCCATCATTATCAAAACAGCACCATCTGGTGGCCTTTCAAAAATAAAGACACTGTATCATGATACCTTTATCTGTTGTTTTATGAAACCTTATCAGCTTTTTCATGATACCTTATCAGCCATTTCATGATAACTTATCAGCTGTTTCGTGATACCTTATCAGCCATTTTATTAAACCCTTATCAGCCGTTTCATGATACCTTATCAGCCGTTTCGTGATACCTTATCAGCCGTTTTGTGATACCTTATCAGCCGTTTCGTGATACCTTATCAGACGTTTCATGATACCTTATCAGCCGTTTCATGATACCTTATCAGCCGTTTCATGATACCTCATCAGGTGTTTAATGATATCTTAACAGCTGTTTCATGATACCTTATCAGCCGTTTCGTGATACCTTATCAGACGATTCGTGATACCTTATCAGCCGTTTCATGATACCTTATCAGCCGTTTCATGATACCTTATCAGCCGTTTCATGATACCTCATCAACCGTTTCATGATACCTCATCAGCTGTTTCATGATACCTTATCAGCCGTTTCATGATATCTCATCAGCCGTTTCATGATACCATATCAGCTGTTTCATGATACCTTATCAGCCGTTTCATGATATCTCATCAGCCGTTTCATGATACCTTATCAGCTGTTTCATGATACCTTATCAGCCGTTTCATGATATCTCATCAGCTGTTTCATGATACCATACCAACCAAGTGACTCAGAGTAGGCTCCTTCACATTGAGTGAAGCCTGTTGAGGCATCTTTGGGACGCTTTTTTCTTAGAATGTCTTGCGGACATATCTGACGGATGAGGCCTCAAGGCAAACCCCGGAACAGTTAGGAGAGACTGTACCTCTGGGTTTGCACGGGTTGTTTTGTTCCCTGCTGACCTTGGCTCCAAGATGAATGGATAGTTGAATGTGGGCTAATTACATGGGCCCATTTAGATTGAAGACTCGTATAACCCCTTCAGGCGCACCTTGCAATATATTCATTGCTTTCATTATTGTCTGGAGAACAACCCTTTTTTTCAAAATGTCCTTTGCTGTTTGCTGTTTGCTGTTACTTTAGAATTGCGTCGGCTTACCAAAATACCTGGTAATCATTCATACGGTCCCTGTCTGAGGAAATAAGAAAAAAGTAGCGACTGACGGTTTTATGAGGTAAAACTAGGTTGTCTAAAATGAAGAGGTCGGTGTAGTGTAAGGTTACGACTTTTGGCCTTTCTGTGTGGAGTTTGTATGTCCTTCCTGTGTTACATGGGTTTACTTTAGGCACTCTGGTTTCCTCCCCACAGTCCAGAAACATACAGAGGTTGATTGGGAACTTGGGGAAATTGAAAGGTATGAGTTTGTCTTTGAATGGTTCTGTGTCGTTGTGTGCCTTGAGGCAGACTGACGTCCTGTTCAGAGTGCCTATCACCTGAAGAAACTGGGATAGGCTTCAGCCCCCCTGTTTCCCCAATAAGGGAATATGAGGGTGGAAAATGGAAAGTGGTGAGGTCAGAAAAGGGTAGACATAAGACAGAAATGACAGTGGTGGTAAATTGCTTGAGATAAGAAAGGGTCTGATATTGGATAGAAACCTTTTTGGGTGAAGATAGTGTAGGTAAAAAAAAGTAGGTCAACAATAGCTATTGTTCAGTTTTTGCAAATTGCATATGAAAAAGACGGATATTAGTTTTGCGTAAGACAGCGGGGCTCATCAACCCATCACTAGGCCATACCCCAAGTCCAACCCTTAGCTTCCTTAAATTGATATAGTGTCCATGTCTGTGAAGTTCCCTACATGTGCTCGCAGCAAAAGGTTATCATACGTTGAAAGACTTTTGTGTCGTCCAGACCTGACAGTCGGCTCATTGGACGTGAACGATAATGGCTAAACGCTTATTGGCACCTTCTCCCAAGAGCAGTGGCTGCACGGACCGGAGTGTCATTGGAGATGTGATGCATTTAAGTGTTTATCTGCTCTGGCAGGGCCTGGCAGGTGTGTTTCTGTTTCCTCAAGTGCCTCGGGGAGCGAGATTTTCTTTTATCGCTCCTTGTTACCCTCGCAAACACCCTTTCATGTCCTCCCCGAAGCCGGCGCGCACACGCCTGGACATTTAAATAGGAGCCGGTGCAGGAGTTATGAAGAGAATTTCGGGCTGTAATTAGTCGATCAAATCCCATCTGTTCTCTGAGAGCCGCAAAATGTAGTGGGATTTGTTTTGCTGACACTCGCTCTGCAGGGATCAGTTGCCAGCCTCGGGTTGCACAGTATGCTCTGACATACATAGAGCAAGAATGACAGGACGTCACGCCGAGAATGCTGCACATACTCAAATGTCATGCCAGGCCTTTCCAAAATTGCAGGTTAAGTAAGTGGTGCAATTGAAAATAAATGGTATTATGAGACAAATTATCTTTATTTGTCTGAAAGCAAAATAGATATTTTAGCAGGTTTGCAATAATGTGACTATTATGAACTGGAGCTACGCTGTGTTTGCTTAAATTATCAAGAGTCTAATGGCGCTTTTTTCACTTGTGCTTTTCATATTTGTTTTATAATTTAGATTGGCTCCATTTTTGCTAATAACATACAATTATTATTATTATTATTTTACCCCAAAATCAATGTAAATATATAAATCTGCGTGCCAAAAATTAAAACAGTTCCTTAAGGCTTAGAAAGTTTCAGTATGATCTTATATTTACAACTTCAACATCAACTTTGTTATCGTTGTAGATACCTCACTTTGGCTTTATTGACAAATTCATTAGCTCTAAAACTAACCCTAAAAAAATTGGGGAACAGGTGCCACATCCGACCGTTCTGAAGGTTGTTTTTTTGCCCTCAGTATGTCCCACTAGAACGCCTCAAATAATCACCTAGTTGTTTAGTTTTTGCTATTCCTACTGGTCATATTCTTAATTAAATATATATATACTGTATATATATATATATATATGTAAAATTAAATAACACTCTTTTTTAACTTCTTTTTTTGACGGTCCCTCGTTATAGTTACGGAAAAAATGTTCTCATCCTGTCTTAAAAAAATAGTAAATTGATGTTTTTCTTTTAGTGTGCATATTTATAGATACCGCTATAACTCATGTTTAGTAACTACATACTTTTAAAATACATTTTAAGTTATTGGATCGCTGAAAATGTAACAGCTCATTTATGCTAACTCCCTCTTAGCTAACTTAGCATTGAAGGTTTATTGTCATTTGGTTCTGAAAGTAAATAACTAGCGACAAACAAATAACAAAAAAAAGATCTAACCTAAACGAAATAAACAATTGGTTGTTGTAGTTGATGTTATCGGTCAATGCTTCAAAAGAAAAATACCAAAGTAATACCTGGTGGCTTTCACTCAGATCTTTGTCCAATCTTGTCCTGCTTTAAATCCGAGATCCAATATTTTTTCCTTTTACTTGTAACTTGCAGAAATCAGCCTCGGTTTTCATCCTAAAACCTGCTCAATGACAAAACAAAATCTCTACAAGGTGTTATTATTCTTTTTTTATTCTATTCTGTTCCTTGTCAATCAATCACTCTAACATTTATATCTGAGACGCCTATCAATTCTCTGGACCATGAGCAGTCGAAAGCCTCGTTGTGACCCAAGATTTATGATCATAAATTCTTCCTCCGGTTTGTAAACCCGTAAATGACGTTTTCCCTTTTCCAAACACTTTTAATGACTTCACCCATTTGAATTAATTTACATGCTTTTGTCTCCGTTTTAATTATTTTCTACCACTGATTTGCAATTTGAATAACCTCCCAGAGCCGCCTGTGGTATAAAAATGTGCTGTACAAATAAATTTGTCTATTATGGTCTGATCCACCTCGAGGTAGCTGGTACAGCCTGCAGTGTTTCAGGAGCCAAGTGTAAATATTAAACATACTGCATCAGCCACAATTCTAACAGAGACCTGGTGATAAGCTATGGTATGCAGGAAGTGCCACGATGAGGTTATAAAAAAGTTATTGGAAATAGAGATATAGACAGGTAGAAATACATATGGAAATACATTTAAACGGATATAAATACACACTTTACATCATTTTAATTTCCCTACAACTGGTCCATTGCTTAACGCAATATCTTTGCAATTTCAGTCTTTAGTCGAGGCATGTTTGTGTGGATGTTTTGCAAAATTGTCTGGCAAGTTGTAATCAATTTTTTAAATCTGGAATCCTCCAAATCTCCACATTTCCCGATGTGTAATTGACAGGAAGAAAAGAAGAATAGAATCCACAAGGAGTAAATACATAAGCAGGGAAAAGACACATTCACATTAGGAGCAATTGGGAATACGTTTTTTGGAAATTCGAAATATTTATTAGATGTACTTATTTCCTTGTGTTTACACATTTTCTGTGTGTGTGACTAGTTGCATATAATAGTTAATGAGTAGTGCAAATAACTAGTAATGGGGCTGATGAAGCTTCATGAAACAGTGTCATGGTGTTAAGAGGTCAGTAGGTGGCGCCATCAGTTGAAAAATGATGTTATTAGCTTCACGAAGCTTCATCAGACCATCACTAGAAAATGACCAACTTATAAATCTTAACTAAATAATGCTTATATTATTTAGAGGATGTATCAGTTATTTGAGTATGCGATTGATAATTGATTAAAACTATAGTTATTACCTTATCATAAGAAGCATTGGTATCTTTAAATCTACTTTATTTTTTGATGAACTCATAGAAATGTTTGAGTCTAAACTATTAACCCGGCTAAACAGCTGAACTTACTATTTTCACGTGCTGTGGAAACAGTTCTTGGGAGAGGGGTTGATACCAACAGTATATTGTTGACGGTTTCGGCCTGAATGCACACAGGGATCCGTCATTCTAAATTTGATTTTCTTCCCTTCGTCTCTTCCTCTCGGTCCTTTTGCTTGCCATCATCTTCTGGGCTAATTCAATTAAAGCAACAGATCAATTATTATACAGTTAAGAACCTCCAGCAATCATCAGCGGCAAGGACAGAAACTCGTCGAGTCGATGGCTACTCGGTAATCGAATCAAGCCCAAACATTAAAGACTTGAACATCTTGAAGGCTCACTTTTCAATATTATTAATTGATTTCTGGGCTTCCTGGTGCCACAACAACTTTTAATTGAAACATTCACAAAGAGAATCAAAAACGTAGTTTAGGGTTTACTCCTCTAATCTGAAGTTATCTTTATGAAATAGCGATCTATAGCTTGATTAAGAAACATAAAAATTTAATAATTTAGTTGCTTATTAGTTGAATATGTACATAAGTAACTACTATACCGGTTGAAATTCATGGTTTTATTTTATGAATTATATAAAATACATTTAACATCTTAAAGAACAAGGTCAGATCACACAATTCTATCCATTTTTATTGTATAATTCTACTTATCTAGGTCGGATTTTGTATCTCAGAAAGTGTACAGAGACCCTGAAGGATCCATAAAGAACACGCAATGTTTATTCGCCTGCAAGGTTACAGGGAGATTAAAAAAAAAGAGAAGTCACTGTCATTATTAGCAGTAAATCACAAACGCGTCTCGTCTCCGAGGCACAATGGAAGCACACAGTGGAATGTACCCACTTCACGTGTGAACAGGATTGATAAAAATAAATTGCGTGGCATTGTGAATTCAAATGTGCTTTGCCCCCATTTCTGGCACCTGCAAAGATAACGTTGATTTGTGCTGTTTATTTATTTTACTTTCCTGTTTTTGTGTGCAGAATGTGCCTGGGGAAGGTTTGGTTTTTGGGACACATTTATTATGGCCTGGATTCACCGACAATTCTACTGGTCATGCAGTCAGAGATTACACTGTTTTACAGATTTATTTTAGTTTCCCCATGCGTATTTTGTTTTCCCTTTTTTTTTTTAAACAAATACTGAAGTCCAAAATGAACTAACCTGGTTGCTAGAAAACATTACTAGTACTCATTCGGGCCATGTGGTGAAGGCACATGCCATTTTATCTCACTTCAAGAAGAGATTGTACTAATGAGAGCAACTGTACGCTCAATAGTTTTTTAAGAGCCGAACGGCTAATAAGCCCCCCAAAAAAGTCGGTCATTAAAACCTCATTAAACTTGCTAAAAATCAACCAAAAGTTTTGCCTTGTGGGAAAAATCAGCTTAGCTAACAGAAGGCAATAGTCACAATGAAAGAATAGGAAATATTTAATTTCAACTAGGAGAAAAAAAAATGGAGAAAACATACACAACGATGTATCATGTTGGCTTTTTTTCATGTCTGTATTTTCCTTTTTTTATTTATTGTTGGACAATCATAATGTGTAAGTTGAGGTTATGTTACCTTAATATTAACATCAAGTTGGATATTTAAAAAGGACCAATATATTTATTTTTTCAATACAGTAGTCATTGATTATTCCTTAATATAGAAATTAATGGATACAATTACTGATACTACAACTACTAATACTCACCATTTGCACAGTCTTGAAAAAAATACTCAATGCTAATTATGATAGCAATGTTAGCGTGCAAGCGGTACAGCTTGGTTTTAGCAATCTTAGGGGAAAGTACAACACTTTAAATAAATGTATTTACCTAATGAAAGACTCGAAAGGTTACAAAATTGGAATTCAAGATCAATCCAAGCTAGTTAGTCAAATACATTTTTATTCCAGTCTGTCACGAACGAATAAACTATGTAAACAAAATAGGGAGAAACAATTGTAAGGGAAAAAACACACCTTTAGAGAAACAAAAACATTGAGTTGATGGTGTTATAACAAAGTAGTTATCAGTAGAACTTAAAAAAAGCATCTTTCACATCAAATACTAATTCAACGAGACACACATTCCGTCAATCCTGTTTGTTCACACACTCGAACAAGTTCATATTTTAAGTCTCGTCTGCACGTCAGGAAAAGTTGTTCCAGACCCGAGTGTGCAGAATAAAGACTTATCATCCGCTGTCACTCTCTTTCTGTCCAGACCAGGGGATTTTGCATGAGGGGGCTCGTGGCACCTGGTTATTTATTTCATCTGTTATCAAGGGCTCGGGAAACACACCTCGCCTTCGGTGAGCAGTAGAATTCCGCTCCGAAAACCCCATCTGTGACAGATTTTACTGCTTAGATCCTGCGAGGCTGTGAGTTATGAGACGATATAGAGGTTTGCGCTTGTGCTACACGATGCTCCGTGTCGAGCTGATTCTGTTCTCTTGGCCTGTCCGAGGCCACTGTGCTAGAGATGGGAGGACATTCGAATACACTTGAAAGGTGTTTTTTTTAGTTTAGAGGTCATTTTTTTTGCCTATGTAGGTAACTATGAGCTTCAGCAGCATGTGCCTGATTTTAACTGGTCATGTTTTGATTTTGACGGCGTCCAATTTTTGAATTTCGTAGGGTCGTGTCTGACGTCCATCATGACATAATGTACCTTACGGGCTATTTGTTTGTCTTTCGTGACCTTCTACGACAAGTCTGATGAACAAGCCTTTCAATCAGAATTGGCCTATTAAAAAAAAATACTGGGAACTACAGCACCGGACTTGGAGAGGCTTTTCAAAGTAAAATATGTCACGGTAAATCATAAGATCGTGAAGAACAAAAAATTGGGGATTCTGCTGCTCAAGACACTGAAAGTTTCATGGTGTACCTTGTCTATACCCCATATAACATGACTGTTTTTTGGTATTTTCTTGCAAAAGTGATACTTAAAGTTCTTTTTTTCGACAGACCTGTCCCTGTTTTTCCCTCTGAGAGGAAGAGGAAGTGATGTCACGCCACCACCATCGCTTTGAGAGGGACTACCGCGGGCCCTGGGAGCGCAGAGACATCCGTCCGTCCGGCCTCCACAATGGAGGAGCCAATCACAGCTGCGCTTCCGCGGTGGTCAATGGCAACAACCGCCCGGGGCTCCTCCCCCTCCCGGTCATCCCCTCCCTGCTGCCCACCCCGGTCACGGTAGCCGTCACCACGTCGGGCGGCGATATAGCGGTCAAACGGGGCATATGTGCGGCGGTCACGCCGACGTCGGGCAAGGTAAGGAAAATCCAGACTTTCCTCTAACTTCGCCGACCAGTCAGTCAAGTTGAGTTTTTTGTTTAGACTTTTTTTCCCTCGGCTTTAAAGGCTTTCCACTTTCTATCGCTTTCAAAGTCTCCTCCACTGGCTTTTTTTTTTTCTTCTCCCAAATGTTTCTATATACCGTCCAAAACACTGGCAGGCCTGTCTTCATGGTTCAACTATCTCAGCCCTTCAAGCCCTTCTGCTGTCTCTCCCTCTCTGCATCTTCCGCACTCCTGCCATCCTTATCCCTCACTCCAGTTCTGCTGTTCTGTCTGTTCAATGCCTCGCTCTTGCCAAACCATTTCCTTCCATCTTCATTTTCGCTGTCTGCCAAATGGCAAGGCTGTCCTGTCTTTGCCTCCTTGGTGATTTTCTTCTTTCATTATGTAAATGACCTCTGACTGCGGAGCAGATGGGTGCTGATGTCAGAAGTGTTAGTACTTCTTAGGAGATGCTAACAAACACCAAGAGTTACTTCATTCTGGTGATTTGAAGATTGATTTTGAAGCGCGTTCCTCATGCCTTGATTTTTATTTCCCGCTGAACTGCTTGTATTGAACCACTTGCTGTGATTGATATTGTTGTTGGATCAAAAACGCTTTTTCGCTCAAAGCTCCCCAATGCTGAGCCTGGTTCTGGTTAAGGTTTCTGCATTTTGACAAAGGATGTGATAACAGCAGTACCTTGGCTACCAACCTAGTGTTTTTTTTTTTAAGTTAAGAACACCTCTGTAAAACACCCTTGTTAGCTAGCTTTAGCAACGTCAATGTTTTTGTTTTGTTCTAGAATTAAAATCCTGCTGAACCCAAGTCATTTTATTCGTCTGGTTGGCTCAAAGTAGATTAATGTCCACGTCTGTTTTGACCTATAAAGATGCCAGATAAGATTAGAGGTTAAGGATTTCACCATTTATACACAGACTTTGAATAAGATGGAAACTGTTGTTGAAGGACTTTGATGAAGGAACACAAACACACACATTTAGGAAAGAAAGAATCTCCAAGAATAAAAATAAAAATCAAAATAAATCTTACAGTTTGTACGAGTATGAGTCCGTACAGACAACATATTTTGGCCCCTTTTGTTATTTATTTTGACACCCCTGGTGTAGAAGAGCATTGCCGATCCACAATGTTTATAATTACCACAAGTTTTTTTGATTTACGAATCACAACATGAATGGCCTTTTGGTTTTGATGTCACCACTGATGTTTTCTGGTTGTCAGATTGTGCTCATATTTGTGTTTAAAAAACTAATCCGAGATGAAGGAACTTCTAAAATAATTGGAAGATTTAATTAAATAGCAGGAACACGGCAAGGTTTTAAATTCATTATGCAGGTAGAGGATGTTTTTCTTACAAATATAATGAAAGACATTTGGGGAGAAAAAAAAAGAAGAAAATAAGTAAAGAAAAATATTTCATAATATTTGTTTTTCAATATTCCATATTTATAAGTACATTTTCTTGGTGTTTCTTGGCATTCAAGGACATTTTAATAATATCTCAATGATATTTGTTTGAGTTAGTTTATATAAGACATCTATTTGAGGAAGAAAACTAGGGAATGTAAAAGAGGAAGTTCAGCTATTTTAGCATCCATTAGGTTACCCTTAGAATTTAAAATGGTTTGGGTGTTGATCATAGTGAGAACTTTCAATGATGTTTCAATATCAAACATCAAGGTTTCCTGACAATGTTTCAACATTGATTGAATGTATTTTTGCTATCTGAGATGTTTAGATGGATAGATTGGCTTTTTTATATCGAAAGAGAACTTAAAGCCACACTTAACCACATGAAAATATCCTGATACAACAGTTTATTTGCAAACTTTGGTGAAAACTAAAGAGTCTACCACCCTTGAAAACCAGGATGTGCTGTTGGTTTCTGAAGCTTCAGAACTTTTTCCTGATATTTAAAGTGATGATTCACTTAAAATCTTCAGATCTTCAATACAAAATAGATAACAATTACAAAAGTTTAAAAAAAGAAGCTCTATGGAGGTATTTTGTATGTTTTTAATGAAGATAAAGACTAGTGGGCGTTGGTCGCTACACATTTTCGTCTATAACTCTAAAAAGCAACAGACTACTCTAAAAATAATCTTAATTCTTAGTCGAAATGAAGGTGAGTAGATTAGATTAGATTAGCTTTATTAATCTCTCTGGAAATCTCCTTCGGGAAACTGGGCTTCAGTTCACAGCAGACATCATAAAAACAAGAACAAAGAGCAAAACAAAGTACGAGTATGAAGAACAGAGGCCAAAAGGAAATAACGCAAAGAAAAGGATACGAACATTAACATGGAATATAATACATCGTACTTGCACTTCGCTCCTGCCCCCAAATTCAGAATTAAACATCCTAATAACACTAGGAATGAATGTGTCCCTGAGTCTATAAGTGTTGCATCTGGTAAGGAGCATTCGTGCACTCCATCTGCTTCTCTGTACTCTGTTGAGTAGAAAATAAGTGAAGTTTGATATTGAGTTGAACTACAGTATCCCTTTAAGCTATGGTGGAAATGAGTTAAACCGCCATCTCCGACCGAAAAGCTGTAACTTAGTTCTGTTTTCAGTTGAACCCTAGCCAGCTAGAGAGCGCTACTGCACAAGTTGTCTATAGGAAAACGAATAAATGCTTTGTGTTATTTTATTGTATTCATTTCAAGGACTGAATATATGTTTGATATTCAACCACAAAACATTTTTTTCCTAATATCCCGACATGTATTCATTGATGTATATTCTATCATTCTCTTGTCTCCTTAGCAAAAAAATAGCCAAACAATGTGGGGCCGTAATTCATCCTGTAAGCGTCCGTCATTAGACAAACCCGGTGAATGCGCTGACCACAAATCTGCTCTGGCACCGCGTCCCCCCCCCCCCTCCACTCTCTTGGTGCAACTGAAAAATGCCTGCATTCTGACAAAGTCCCGCCAACTCCCACCACGGCCATTGTCATCATTCAATAGCTGCCAGAGCAATTAGGTGGCCTGCCTCGTCTGCGAGCGCACATTTGTTTAAAGGTACAGTGGTGCTGGGAATAGGCGAGCGGATATTATGCATCCCCAGGTGCTAGTCTCTGTTAGCTCCTCGTCCAAGGATGTACCTTCCCTGCTTTGTCCTGCTTCTGACAGTCCTTTGTTAGGTGGGCATTAGAGACCACGAATGCCTAAAATTGGAAATAGCTCGAATCCGGGCTTTGCTTTAATTACAAGCTAAAAAAGCGCAGTGGCCCCCGAGAGCCTGGCAACACCACAGGGGCCTGTATTTCTATCTTCCTCCTCGTTGTCGGCTGTTCCCACTTGTGCGCTCCCTCTCTCCCTGTCATCTTTGATCAAAGCTGTTGGGGGGGGAGGTTGGGAGGGGGGTCACAAAGAGTCTGATGGACGGATGCGTCTCCCACTCTCTCCGTGGTCTCTCTGTCTCAACTCTGTCCATGGCTCGATAAAAAGCTGACGGGTTGTCTGATCTCTACTTTTTAGACTCTCTGTTCATAAACACAGCGGTCCAAAAAAAAAAGCATGTAGTCAGTCACAGCGAGAACTAAGTTGAAGGACATTTTAAATCTTTTATTAGTATTTCTATGATAGAAGTCACCACAATATTTACCTTTTTTCTTCAGACACTAACTACTAACTACTTTTAGATCCATTTCATCTTCATTTCTGTTAGTTTACACGACTTTGTTATAGCGGCGTTGCAGATGAGGGGAATACTGTTGAGCGCTAATGGCTACAGTGCAAAACACAATATCGTATGATTAAATATCTTTAATTACACGTTAATTACATGTTCCCGGGAGGTTCCTGCCATAAAAGCTCGAGGAGTGATTTATGATTTCAACTGAACGGAGCAAATGTTTTTTTTTTCTTATCAGTGGGGAAATCAAACGTTTAATGTCCCTTAATCCCTTTTAAGTTTTCATCCGTTCATGAACGATGTAGCTTAAGTATTATGCAGCACTAGCTTGTTTGGATCACCACCCAAGTGGTTACGTTAGCGAATAACTGCATGCTCTGAAGCATTTTAATACAAAATAAAAAAAACATTATGTCAATTTGCGACTGCAAATTACAAAGTAATGTTGTATATAATTTAATTTATAAATCATCATCCTGTGTTTTATGCTCTGTATAAAGTTAATTTAATGAAAAGTGGTAAACCTTTATTTTTATTTCACTTAAGCAAACAAACAGAATTTAATTTTAATGCAATTTAATGATATATTATTAATAGAAAACTAATGCATCGATTAAAATTGTTTGGACTTTGGAGCTAAATGTCCATTTTATCAAATGTTTTCATGTTTATTTGATGTAAAATTCAGATTATTTAATATAAGTCAAGGGTAAAAAAAGGTGAAATTTGAAATTTCCTGCTATAGCTTTGTGTTCCTGTGTATATAATATCAATTACTGCAGTTTAAATCCTATAAATATGACATATACTTATATATTAGTGATGTATGGCTCAAGCATAGTCTTCCTTTTTTTGTTGTAAAAATGTATTAATTTGTCCCACAAGTACTTACTTAGTTAGTAACTAACTTACACAAACTTTGACAAGGCTCCATAAAAAAGACTAGCGTTGGAGGTTAAATATTCATGCATGAGTCGTAGAACTAAAGATCTGTTTCTATCCGCTGCACATGGACTGGAGCTTTGAATCTTACCTGAAAGCAGTTCCCCCGCCGAAACGTGTATTTTTGTGCCCAGTTTAATCCTTTAATTTGCTCATTTAAGTCTGTCCTCGGTGGATGTTTGCTAGAATAAACTCTAAGGTTCGTCTTTGATTGAGCTGATGCCCCATGTATACACATTATTCTATAGATCTAAAGAGCGCCACCAAATAGCTTTTCCCTTTTATGTTTTCTGTGTTTGAACATGCGATTTAAGGGACTTTTTTTGCAGAGCGTATTTATTTTTTTAAATGCTATGCCTAACACCGCACCTCATTCTGACATGAATATTGTCAAGAATTTTGATGCTCAGAATGAAAACACTTACTTTATGACTAACACTATGTCTGACTTACTTTAAAAAATACGATTTAAACAACAATATTAGAACGTTGAAAATAGTTTAATCATTTTTCAGGAGTTAAAACAAATTCATGAAGTGTTAAAAAAGAAAAGAAAAAGAAAATTGTTAACTTATTAGAACTATTATAGAACACGAAACTGTAAAAAACCTTCTTTGTAATGCTGGGGCTACTTCTGTAGTTTTAAAAGTATATTTTAAGGTTAATGGAACAAAAACAATAAATAAATGGAAAAGCCTTCACATCAGCCACTGGGTAAAATTACAAATATGACGATAAATACAATGTACAACCATTAGGGCCATGATTTTTATGATTATGTTGGATTCACATGTCATTGTATTGTTAAAATAAATGGTTCCTTCTCAATACTGGCGTTGAAAACTGCACTCTACAATATCAAAGTTTATATTTCTATCTAAGAGCTTTAGTAGTATGAGTGTCAGTAAATCTTATCTATATCAAAGGATTTGTTTTCAAAGTTCTTACCGTTGCTTTTATTTCCCCCGAGCAGGTTAGTGTCAATCTCCCAGCATGGACTGCAACGATCGATACATCTCGTCTTGAAACAAAATCACACACCAAGTCTTGTTGTTATTGATTCGTGCCCCGGTCAGATCGTCAATGGTGGAGGGGAGACCCCATACGGTGGCGTCCAGAGAACAGTGGGTGTCATGAAAGAAAACACAAAAACTAAAAATTGTTCTTATACTTTTCTTTTTCTCTATTATTTATAAGCTTAAAAAGTACTTTAAAATCTTGACAAACTCAATTCTCAATACTATTTTTGAAAAATCCTCAGTTTTAAAGTTGGAATATCAAGAGATCAGACAATAGAAGAAGTAAAAACTAATGAATCAACGCCAGTTCGACTCGTATAGAGTTGTGGCTAAAGGTATTTTCTGAAATTCACATCCCAACCACAAAACTTCTCACGGAAAGACGGGACTTGACTCCTGGATTAAGCTTAACTTTTCCAAAGCACGTCTTACAGAACCCCCTCGCTCTCCTTATGAGCAGAACTAGGAATTATGAAACAAGACATGGGACGGAAATCATTTCTCCACAGCTTGAAATAATGCACCCTTCGGCTTATTATTACGTCATCGTGACTGAATTGAATGGAAGATATATTGACTCTGTAATTTCAAGTGACTGCGATTTAAAAATAAAAAAGTACTTTAAGATGTTAAGAACTTCCTTTGTTAACTTTTCGATTCCAGTTTAAACAGGTTTGTTTTAACTTGTTTTGCTCGAAGCCTAAACTAAAAAAATATATATATATTTATCAGATATATAAGATCAAAGTAGAATGCCAGTTTAGAAAGATGAAAATGATTGTATGCTTCCTTTATTTAGCTTTATTCCCAAATGTAAAGGTACATAAACAAAGTTTGAGCTAGTTCCATGTTTTCCTATTAGCTAATGCTAGCTATTGCTAGTTTGCTGCACCTCGGTTTTTTAATATCTCATTATTTATGAAGTAATATTGAGTCCAACTTAAACGTTATGTTTTTTAAACTTTAACTAAAATTGTGCAAATAAGTTTTACGTGGATATCAAGGTTAAAGATGCACAGCTTTGGCAAACCCAGCACTAGCTAGCTAGCTAGCAAACATAAAGCTAGCTTAAGGTTTTTTTGTTTTTTTTTAACCTTCATGTTACTGGATGAAACACACAAAATGGCTGAGAAAATTAAAAACACATTTGTTTTTTGTTTCTGTTTGTATATCAATATCATTGGCAAGCTATACCAATTATTTATTTATTTAAATATATATATATTTATCTTTTCTCACTTAATACTCACAAAATAATATACAAATGGGTATATGACGAACCAATATTACTATATATGTTGTTGTCATTATTTAAGTTATTTTTCAAGATCCATCATATATAAAAAGTAAAAAAAAAAGGGGATAACGTAACATTAAGTCCTAAAATGCAGTTGTTGTACCTAATTTATGTTGTTAATGTAATAGATGATGTTTGAAATGATTGTACTTTTAAGTTATCACACATCAAGATCATGCTTGTTACTAGTTTGTCTAAGTGGGAAGTATTTCGCTCTGAAATCCATTAACAGATTGAGGAGAGCACGATGAAGAGAAAACAAGTTTTCACACGGATGACAGGTACTATCTGTACTCCAAACACAATTCTAATTAGACTACCATTTTTCCGACACAGCTATAAAAGGAACAGTGACAGTGAGCAGCTTGTTTTTTAATCCTTTGGCCATTTTTAGCTTTTGCCAACCTAACAAATCTGATCGTTAGTCAATCTTTTTTTCTTTCGTACCACTTCCTCCCTGAAATGTACCACAACTTTACATGCAGTATAAAAATAAATAGTAAACATGCATCTGTTTCCTCTCTTACATTGTGTTTTTTCACATTAAAGTATATTGTTCAAGCTATTATTGGCCATTTAAAGCAGCGGTCCCTAACCTCCAGTCCGGGGACTGGTACTGGTCTTTTTGTTACCGGGCCGCAAACAAAGAAAAATGAACCATAAATAACATGTTCTATTGATTGTTACTGCCTGGAGAGTGTTTTAAGGTGAAAAAAACCCCACCATTTTGTCTCTTAAATAACATTAGCATGTGACTCTTGACTAGTGACAATGAATAAAACACAAACTCTAGAAACAAAACTTTTGTTTCAGAGTGTTCATTCCATATAAATAATACTTAAACACAAAGATACTCCCACATTAACATATGGTGTCTAAAAGCTCGGAGACACACATACAGAACACTATCATCAGCGTACAATCAAATATGCATAGATGCAAATACACAAGTATCTTGTTGTAACCAGGTCATGCTATTATATGTCTCCTTTTTTTTCTAACTTATCAGCTGACTGGGTTAATTTAAAAACTATGATTACATTTTTTAATTGATCCTGAAGGAACTGGCAGCCAGTGAGTTTTAAGTATTGGGGAAATGTGAGTTCTCCTACTAGAGCCGGCTCTACTAATCAGCTGAAATCCTCCACAACGTCGGCCTGTGAACATAATCCAAACATTAAACCGCTGTACAAAAAAGGTTGGTGACCCCTGATTTAAATTACCTTAAAGTATTTCCTTGCACTTGAGTTTGACATATTCAAGTAAATAACTTTTTGTAATGTCATGCAAAACACATCAGTAAGTCTGAAAAGTATCTTGAGAGTGACATATAATACTTGACGGACGTGACTTTCTTTGTGATGTTCTATTAAAAACCTTCCGTTTTGTTCTTTTCATGGAGTTTCCTTGAGTCATACGTCTCTTTGTCAGATTCTCGACGTGACTATTATGCTACTGGAAGTACGTTGAATCCACAATATGATCCACCCTCGACTCTGAAGGGCTTCAAAACTTGGCAACCCCAACGTGTTTAAATATTTGAAAGGAGTTCTTTCATTTTTTAACTTTTTGGGTTTGTTTTTTTCCTCCTTTGATTTGACTCACTCTGACGTCTACTCATAATCTGATTATTCTCCCCTCTTCCATTTAATCCACATGCCATTTCCCATGAAAGGAAAAAAACACCAACAGCATGTTTGTGGGCAAACAAATCTACCATCAGGCATCTGCAACAAGAGTTATCAAGAACCGGTGGTCCTCCGGGGGGGAGAGAGGAGCGAGGCTAAGAGATTAAGAAATGATTTCACTTAAGAGGATGTATATGGAAAAAATCTGAGTGTTAATGAGAAGCAGTGATTGTGTGTTTACCAGCAGCGATTTCCTGCACGCTCTGGTTGTTTTGCCGCCATGTGGGGAGAATTAAAGCTTTCCACGAGGAATCAACTCGGGCTAGGCCGCGGTGATTGCTAATCAAGGACGTAGGCAGACAGACAGACAGACAGACAGACGGATCAAAAAAAAAAGAAAAGAAAAAGAGAGACAGACTAAGAGCAAGCCTGAGAGAAAGACAGATGCCTCAGTCATGAGGACTGCACACTTGTCAAACTGTCAGTTGAGAGATGGAGCAAATACCAAAAAAGAACTGTCAGGTTTTTTTCTTTTTTTTTTGTCATGATGATTTGAAAATTGGGTGAGTGGAAAATTGGAGTCATAAATATGATGGGGTTCGGGGGGGGGGGGGTGGATGAATAAAAAATCACTGCACTGAGACGCCGACTTCTTTGTGTCAACAGAAATCATGAAAGGAATTTGATAAGCGACAGAGGTACGGAGAAAGTTTCACATGAGAAACTGAGATTATTCCTAGTTTTCCTGAATCAACCCTTTTTTTTTTCTTTTTTTTTTTTAAAATCTAATCACACCAAACGCTGCCCTCCGGATGTCTGCATCACCAATGCTGCCTTCCGGCGTGTTCATGCGCTACTTGACAACTAACCTTCAAAATATTTTCATCCCACATTTCCTCCTCTGCCTCTTCACCTGATGTGTTGTTCCTTCTCGACATGCCAAACGTCTGCCAACCCCGAACTGACACGTTACTCGTTCACAACCAAAACCACTTTTTTTTTTTTTTGTTGTTGTTGTTGTTGTTGCTTCTACGTCCTCACACATCCAGTACTTCCTTTTCGTGAATAAACTCTTGACATTTCCAGTTAATACATATTTGATACGGCGAGAGCGTGCGGGTGAAGGTCGGTCCATCAAACTTTTAGGATTTGGTGATGTCCTTGAGAGCGATTGACTTTATCCCGCTGCCGCTTTATCAGGCACTCTTTTTCGGATTTGCTGCTCCCTTTTTTTTTTTTTTTCTTCTTCCCTGATTTGTTTGCTTGTTTGGGTAATGAAAAAACATAATTCAAAAAGTTCTCGATGTATTCTGTACGAGTTATAACTTGTAACAACTTGTTATGATGGTATAGTGTGGCTTTAGGAATGATTTAAAAGTTTTGTCCTTCACTTGGCTTCTCTTTTCCTGGTATTCCGGCGTTCCCTTCGGACGTAGCAAAAACTGGAAGACTTTATAAAACACAATCCAATCACTTAAATAAATGAAATTAGAAGAAATTCCCCGTGGCCGAATGATAACATTTGTTAAAGTCACTCATCATGGCGATTAATTGAAGTTATAACTTTATTAGGTTCTCCCCCATCTTAAATCTCGGCGAACGAGAGGTTACGAGAGCGAAGTCCGTTTTGATGTAATAATGGCTTCACTCCTGCTCCAGCCAGCTGTAATAACGCCCTGCTTTGTTTATACAACGAGTCCCTTGGAGGTGGAGACTTCCATGATTGATAACCCTTCACGAAAAACCTTAATGTTTGACCAATCACAGCAGAGTAGGCGTGGTTATGGTAAACAAGATTTTAGCCTATGAAATCCAAGAGTTTTCAGTGGGCGGGGCTTAAGATCATTTTCATATGTAAATATTTCAATAAAAGGGAGTTTTGTACAAACAGACACATACGGATGATACAAAAGAGGTCCAACATCTTTTTAAGAGACATTTATCCATCTATCTTTTCTTTTAAATTTTACCTTGATCAATCGTCTAAAATGCCAAATTTATGATAACGATCTGAAGTTACTGGTGATGCCGGGGATTTTTATGAGATATAAATGCCCTCAAAATATTTTAAATAAAGGCCATTATATTAAGTGTTGGCTGATGGCAAAAGGCAAGAAATGAGAATTGAATTTATCACTTAAAGGGCGACTAATGTGTTCATTTAAGCGTCTCTTAAATTGATATTGGACCTCTGTTGTACCTCTTCCGAAGATGAATAGCGTTTACCATAACCACACCCACTCTGCTGTGATTGGTCAAACATCAAGGATTGTCACCGTGCGTTATCACTCCAGGAAGTCTCCACCTACAGGGAACTTATTGTATAATCAAAGTGGGTGTGATTACAGCTGGCCTCGAAGAGGAGTGAAGCCATTATTATGTTGTGATGGACTCCGCTCTCTTAACCTCTTGGTTGCCGAGAATTCAGAACTTTATAAAGTAACAGCTTCAAAACATGGTCATGATGAGAGACTTCTGAGTGAGTCCAGCGAGTTGGCTTTTCACATCAGTTGCCCTTTAAGAGATCAGATGGAAGGAAACTGTAGCGATTGCCTGAAAGAACGCATCAAAGCATGTTTGTAGCTTAGAAGTTATGCCTTTTTTTTATCAGTTTGAGAAAGAACAGATGACAGATGGTCCTTTTTTTTTCGGTCCTGAAAGGATTTAATTTTTAAAGTATTGGCATGACATTGGTTATGTGATCTGTGCAGTATTCTTTATAGCATGTACTGGTCTAGCAGGATTACAAAGTTTAGAGTAAAAGGGTTTGTTGTTGCTCTGTCTTTTGTATCCATCTGGGTGAATGACAAAAGTATTTAGCACAGTAACAGTGTGGCTCCGCACTGACTACCGACGGGGCCAATGTAATAATCTTAAATTGGATTGGAACCTCCGATTTGTGAAACAAGATCCTCCAGTCTCTTTGTGTCACAATGTCTGTGGAATATGAGTTTACCATATTGAGGGTGCTTAGGAGGACGGTGACACCCAATACCAGACATCTGTTAGAACAGTAGCCTCACAGAGATGCTGGTTCTCTTGGCTGACTGGACGCAGTAACTCATACTCCAGTATTTCCCGAGAGGGTCTGTCTTTGGTGTTTGCCTGCCTCGAGCACAAAAAAAAAAGGTTGATAATTGTCAATATATTCTTTCCCCCCATCTTTATCCGTCTCCTCGCTTCCGTTACATTTTTCCTTCTCTGACCGAGTCTCCTTCATCGCCTCCGCTTCAGCCTTTTTCAAACAACTTGGTCTTTATTAAAGGACGGATCCTCATTTCTGCATCGGTGTGGCCTCCCTCAGAGTACGCTTGTGTGAAATTGGATTGCTGATCCGTTGGCGCGGAGTCGCAGAGATGTAATATGGGATAGCAGCCACGGCATGTTCTGATGCTTGAGACAGCTGTTACAGGACACCGAGGGGATCACAGATGACGTTCCAGTCGTCGTCGCTCCGAGACCCAAAGTGCTCTCAGTGAGGCTTGTGACAACATAAAGGAAAACAGATGCGAAGATCGACAGGCGGTGAATCCATCGGTGTACCGGGAACTCTGTATTTTTTCTGGAAGAGGATTGAGAAAATCCTGTTGTCAGATGCCGTTAATAATTCCAAGAGGAAATCAGTATCTTTACAGATATTAAAATGTATTCTATCACAGGGATTCGAGTACTTTTGCAACCATTACTGCCACATTTCCATAGCTTCTCAAGGCGCTGCTCAACTTCTTGACACACTCATTGATTGTCCTGAGGCACTTTCAAAGTGAGCTAATGGCTACTCTTTTTAAAAGGGTATGTTTTAACATGAAAATACTTTATTTCTATCTCTTCTAGGTCCAGGTTTACATTCATATGTATACAGTAGTACATGCAACATATAATTCTCTACTGTAATCAAACATTTATGGAAAAAACTTTAATCAAACAATTTAAAAAATGTGTTTAATAAACAATTGTCATTTAATATATGTGTTTTATCTAATCAAAAAAGTTTCTTGTTTCTTCTTCCTCTTAATCATACTTTTCTACTTCACTGAAAAAAAGTATCTTCCTACTTGATTTTTATAACTATAGAATGTCATGTTACTTATTTCAATTTAGTTTATGTAAGTGTTAAGTTGATACTTCAGCTCATCTAATAGAAATGAAGAATAAGTATTTGGTAATATATATTGCGTAATGGGTTAGCTTTATGTTGACTGTATGAAATAGTTTCTCTCTATTACAATAAGTTACAATACTATTCACAAAGTATTTTTAAAACATTTAAAACTCTTTGACTTGTGATTCATTTTGAGTTCTTTAGTTTTAATATCCTAATTGCAACTCACATCATTTCAATTGTATAATATCTATATTTAAACAGCTTACTTTCTGTGATGTAAACTAGCTTGCTATTGTAAATACTGGCTCACCCAGTTCAATGGCAAGACTACTTTCCTATAGTCACGGTATTAAACTGTGGAGGAGTCGATCCCCTTTAAATTGATGTTTAAGTTTAATTTTGAGAATATATTCTATATCTTTGGGTCAAATAAATTGACTTGGAGAGCCCCCCAACCTTGTGTTTGCATCATACCCCCATGTTCTTTTTAAAGCATAATGTTTCTTTTAAAGAGGTATAAGTTTCTGGAAATTAAAGCAGGAATTTTGCTAAGGACTTGCAGTACCTACAGTATTTTCCCCAGTGGTGGTAATATGTATTTCTTTAAAGTTGAGCTTCTACTACTATGTACGAGTTTCTCTCATTATTTGCAAGAACATTTTGTCTCTTTTTTGACACGTAGAAAAGTCAAAATGTGGCTTAAAAATGGGCATTTATTTTTCTTTTGAGTTCTTTATTCCCTCTATTCTAAACCAAGGTCAGTCAATGGATTGTGCCACCCTGGAAGATTGCATTGAAAGTGTGGCTTATCGTTGGCTCCCCATTATTCTGGTTTTATCGCTCTGTCCGTCGTATTTCCTGATATGAACCAACAAAGAGTCGTCTCTGTAGGAAGAAGAAAGGTGTCTACTGAAGTATTATTTATAAACAATGGGAAAACCAAAATATCCAAGTTAACTAAGTTAAAAAAATATATTTTGTTAGCCAGCTCCAGAGAAACCGGCGCTCTCTCACACGAAAAACAGATCTGTGTTAAAAGAAATGCAGACAAGGACAATAACATGTTCCTTCTCTCGCTACCTTGGACATATTTCAGGTGCACTTTTAAAACACCTGCTCCACAGCTCTGGGGAATCGTGTCTCAAAGGTGGTGAATGCATTTGGACTTTGTGTTCGAGAGCAGAAACAGAGCTGCTAAAATATAAAAGATTTAGTTTCAACCCTTCTTCCTTTGAACCTTAACACGGATGGGTTTTCAAAACCACGTCCGACGCGGACGTTCTAGGATCTGATGATATGATTGTCGGGGATGGTAGCGGTATAGCGTTGCACCAGCTGCTCTTCCCTCGCTCATCATCACGGATTGGCAGTCTGCTGTCGTTTGTCCAACACAGGGTTGGAGTTCAGATCCAACAAATCTGTGGTCCTTCAGGCATCTCAGATGTGAGCTGATTACAGTCCTACGTTACTAGTGACACCAACGGTGGATGAACGTTCCTCACGCTGTCAACTCTTTCATGTGAACACTGTCTGAAAGGTTCCCGGCACATATGGGATTTTGGCACCAATATTTATATTTACACAAGACCATGTACTCATGAGCATATATTTGAATGCCAAATAAAAAAAACATTCATATAATGGCAGAGACATAAAGTCGCTTGATGCTAATGTGGTTTGTTAACGTAAAACAACCATTATTTTTTAGCTTTTCTTCAATAAAGTCATTTAAACAACAATGAGTTAACCTTGATTAAACTCCTAAAATCTTAAAAGACATTTTTTTTTCATGGTCTGTTCCCTGTATGTTTACATTCAAAACAACGGTCGTGAGTGAATACTTGTCGTGAGAAAAGGTGTCGAACTTTAAGAAAGCCTTTGTTTAAAGGCAAAGTTTATGGCAACTTGCTAAGTGAGAATAATATAGAATTTTCATTATGATATTGTATATTCAATGTATTTTAATACCAGGCACACAATAATTATATTGATACTGTCGCTGATTCTGAGGCTTGTATTATGGATCAAAACATTTGAGGGAAGTTGACTTTGACATATTACAGATATACTTGTTAAGAAAAGTACAAGTAAAAGTAGCGTTGAAGTACTCGAGATCAGATCTCAAGACCACTTTTGTAGGGACTCGGCCTCAAATGCATTTTTACTCTGTCTTGTCTTGGTCCTCGGAAAGGGCAGACTCGGGATTTCTGTCAAGGACTCGTCTAGGTCGACCGAGAAAAACCAGCTGCAGCTGCCTACCCGGTGTCACTCACAAAGATTGACCACGCCCCCTGGTGATTCAACTCCTGTCATAGGCCTTTGAAATTCCGCTCATGATTGCCGCTTTAAACACTTTTTTTAACACATGAAACACTCAATAATCAGACTGATTCGTTCTGAATTTAATGGATACCGATGAGATACCGATCACCTGATCAACACGATTAAAATTACTTAGTAAATCGTTTATGTTGATATGACCTTAACTAAACTCATTTATTGGTGTATTATTCAATGCGCTGGAGTCCACAGGTGCATGAGTCCACTCACACACTCACACGGAAAAGAGCGTTCTCTTTAACCTATATTATGAACCAAAGCACTATTGATTGATTTGATGCAGATTCCGATAAAGACGACATAAACACTGCTCTATCCTCAGGCAGTAAGAAGTCACTGTAATTTATTGGCAAAGTTAGGTCATAAAACACAGTTATTTAAGAAGGCAGTGATAGAAAATGATAGAAAAGAGCGTCAGACACACCGTAGTGCTGGGAATCTGACTTTGTTTTTTTTCTCTGGCACCAACCGGAATGCTTTGGTAGAATTGAAGCATGATTCGTCTTTTGGTGCAAAGTTTCCAGTACTGAGACATATTTAAAAGTTATTTTTCTTACTTTAAACTTTACTTAAAATTTACAGCTACTGAAATATTAAGCTGACGATTGGTACTATTCGTAATGTACATTTATTTTAGTTAGAATTGAACTTGAAAAATGTATCTTTCTGAATGAAAAGCATCCGTATCAGTACCAGTAATGAACATTTTTGATCAATACTCAGTCCAAGTCTTGTGCTCAAAAGTTTAAACTAGACTTGATTGTTGTTCTGATATACTGTATAGTTATGGATATACTATTGCACCTAATAATGACACTTTTGAGGCTTATTAAAGTATTTTTTTCAGTTTTGTCACATGGCAGAACAAAATAACTTTCTCTACAATATTAACTGCGGAATTGGATGTAACTCAATTCTATTCAAGCAATACCTGTATTTGTTATGTATCCTATTGTCTGTGATTCCAAATGTTGTTTAAATTATTTCTTAATTCAACAAACCCCTAACTCAAGGTGTCCTTCTACATTTTACACGGGTTTAGGGGGGTAAAAATCCCCGCCCACCCCGAGTTGTGTGTCTTTCCTTTATATCGTCCACATCCTTTTGTCTCCCCTGTTTCACAGCGGCGGAATAAAAAGCGGTGGCATTTAAAAAGGTCCACGCGGACAGAGGTTGACATTCAAAGTGCTGCCACCTTAAGGTTAACTCCGTATGAAAGGTGACGGCGAATGCTGCCTTTTAAACCATCTCTTTTTCTCATGTGAGATATCAGATAACAGCGTGGAGGAAGATGGAAAGGCATTTTGGACGCGCGGGGAAAACAATATAATCTCAGGCCCGGCAAGTCTAGCACTTTTGCCGAGCGTCGTCTCGCACCTGGAGTAATAAAAAAAAGGTGGCCACGGTCGCTATCAGGAATAAAAAAAAACAAAAGACTTTTGATCGCCTACAACAACTTTACTAAGACAAAAGATCTATAACTGAAAGCTGTGACATCAAAATAGCTTTAACTCGTTCTTTTTTCAACCTATAACGTCTATACTTAAACAGAGCCTGCGACCCATGCTAGCTGGTTATTGCAAAACCTTTCTCTTCGTCTAATTTTCGACTTTTGGTCCTTATTAAAACCATGTCTAATTGAATTTTGAGAATATATTTAATAATTTAGGGCCTAATAAATTCACATACATATTCACCTTAAAACAATAATGTTGACCTTAAAAACAGGAGAAGTTTCTATGGATTAATGCATGAATTTTGCCTCCGAGGATAAACTAAAATTGTATAAAAGATACACCATGACCGTTTAAAGTCATCTCAACCCTTTTAGGCGCCTATTTTAGTGTAAAGTACAGTCATACTTATCTAGCCATTACTCAAACATTTTTCTTTGAGGACAGATCTATATTTAAATACATTTATTCCAATCCCATTGCAAAGTGCACAAATTATCTCTCTTTATTTGAGAATAAAAAGTGGCTTTTTCAAGACTTACTGTAATTTCCTGGATCACCGTCCAGCCCGGTTGATTTACCGTCTTTCGTTCGGATTCATTTGACCCGTTTTTTAGCTTTGGACTTTCTCTAGCTTTTAAACAGTTGCACTAAAGATTTACGTCAAAGGTTAAGAGAAAGTTCTGGAAACAAAATCAGTAACAATTGACTGATCTCACTTTAAAGAATCCTGGTAAACACCAAAGGAGGACGGATCAGGCAGGTGAGAATTACCTGAGTCGAAAAATCCTGGCAGATTTCCATGGGAGTGTATTTGTTGAAAAATAGGTTCTTCGCGTTAAGAATTTTACCTACTTATCTTATAAATGTATTATACCGTACATTTAACAATTCATATATGTTTGACATTAATATGAATCTTCTGTTATTCTAAGTTTGTTAAGGATTAATAGTTGGATTACTTATGTTTTTCAATTTCCATATTGATATGTGTTTCCACAGTGATTTTCCCAAAAAATGTTTTTTTAATTTATTCTTATTTTGCATTTAATTCCATTCAAAAAAGAAAATAAATAAACCAATAATACCACACACATGTGAAAGCAGCATCCTTGTGTTTGTGGTTGAATCTCAAAAGGTGGTTGATTTAAAATATTTTACTGAATGTTATTCAAATATATTGTTTCTAATTAAGCAAAACAAACAAGCAAAATGATTAATTGTAATGTTTGTGTAAAAAGAAAACAAATATATGTGGTTAAAAGATTTTTTATAATTATGAGCATTTTTTTTAACTTCAAAATTGTTACGTTAAAAATAAATCATGTGTATCTTAAATAGGATTCTGTCATTTCATCTATTGTTTTTATGCAGTAAAAGTAGGTTTTTTTATACGTTTGGCTTTAACTTATTGGAGCTAAAATCAAAAAATAATAATAACAAGAACAAGAACACAAAGAGGAACAAGAGGAACAAGAATATTATGTTTTAATTTCAAACCTGACTAGACACGTTTGAGTATGTTTTCCTTGTCTTTCACCAGGCCATGTCTTTGCATATTCAATCTTGCATAATTTTATTTCAAAAGAAAAAAGGGTTCTCCACATGATTAAGTCAATTTTGTAAGTACCCCTTCTTTATTATCACATTGAGCTTGAGAGCAAACACCTAGTGTCCTTCAGTGAAGGCACATTAATATTTCAACAAGCAGCAGCGTGTGCTGGTAACCCACTGTGGAAGTCTCTTGATGGAACATCGTTGGGAGGATGAAAATTTGAGTAATTTCATCATCATGCAATTACGTCTAAAATCGGCTCTCGGCGTCGCCGAACCAGAGTAGCTCACCGCTGTGCCCAGTTTTTGACTTCTGTCCCTGGTTTCATTTTTTAACCCTCATTTGTCGTAACCCAATGAAATACGACGATTAAACTCCTTGTTTAATATTTTCTATTCGATTCCTTATTTTTAATTGTAAAAACCAGCCTTTCTAACTAATCAGATATTCTTGCCTTGTTCTGGAGTCGGTGATTTGAATGAGATAAATGTGCTCGAGTTATGCAGTCCTCATCCCTGGGAGTGCTTTAAAGAATTTCCATTATTTTTTTTTCCCCCCCTGACAAGTAGCTAAATGACCTGTATAATGACGACTCTCCGAGTCGCCTAAATAAGTTTTGAAAGTAAGTGCTGTCAGCAGAAGTTAGAGGAAATGTCGAAGTCGAACTTTTTTTTTTTTTTGCCTCGTCTACACCCGTTAAGTTTACTGGTGTCGACCTTTTTTTTTAAACAGTGCCAGTAAAGACCGGATGCCAATAACTTTAAAAATGTGAATCATTAACGTAAAAAAAGAAATATGCTTAGTCGGAGTTATTTTCTGTCAGTATAACTTTGGGGCTAAAATGTTTGCCAGGCGAGTTGAGATCCGAGCGTGCTGCGAATCCCTGATAAGACTATTTATTTTTTATAGGTATTTTAGAACTTAAATTTCACCAGGTGGTAATCTGCAAGATACTGACTTAGGTACTACTATTTATATCATAACCGGTCCAAATACTGTACATCCCTAGCTACGTGTATAGTTTGTATTCTCACCAGGAAAGTTTCTTCTTTTTTCAGACACTTTGAAGCGAAATTATTGCCATGAGAAATGGAATTCAGGCGTTAAAAAGTTGACAGTTTTATGCAAACTTTTGACCTCTAACAAAGTTCAGACATAAAAAGAAAAAAACGCTGAATGTACTGTAATTAATCGTCCAAACCCTAAAAAACTAGGGTCAAGTTAAATGCAACCAAGTTTGGCCTGGGGGCCGTTTGCGGCCCTTGGCTTGATTCCATGTGGCCCGCCATCTTTGTTATAATGTATCTCTCAAACAGATAATTTATAATAAAAATTGAAATATGTAATTTCTTTTTATCTTTCTAGTGTTGGTTTGATGTCACTGTATACATTTGGCACCTGCTTATTTTCAATGTTTAATTGAAACAGGATTAAAGTAAATAAAATACAAATCACACATTTTCCGTCTTTATTTATCATAGATTGATAAGAAAAAAAATAAAGAAAATAAACTTTTTTTCGGGCCGTTGAACAGGAAATAAACAATAACTAATTTTTCTAGATCATGTTTTGAATCATAATTTGAAACTCAGAAAAATATATTTGGTAAAATTCGTGTTGTTTTTTTTATTTTTATGTTTTTTATTGATTTAACATACACACTTTCGTCCTTAAACGCACCCACCGTTTTCCTCTAATACACAACCAACTCTCTTTTGTTAAACTTTTAATTGCTTGCTGCAATGATTACAAAAAAAAGTCCCTTTTTTTTTTCCTGTTCAACTTAACCAGCCCTTCATTACAGACACTCTTGGACCCACAGGCAACATATCTGTCTTTCATTATTATTCTCCATTTGCGTACTATTTTGATTGTGTTTTAGCGCCGTAGCTGTGGGCATGGCCCGGCGCTCAGCTCAGGGGAGGCTGGGGCCGCAATAATAATAGCGCGCACATAAATAATAGATTTATTTTAAATGCAAATTCTTAAAGAGGGACTTTGGGTGAAGCGGGGGACGGTGGGGGTTCTGGGTCGTAGCTTGACCCCGGCGACGTTTTGGCAATTACTGAGAGGTTTATTCTCATTAGGAGTCGTACGCATCATCACTCGGTTCCACTGATGTAACACGTGTTTATTTTTGTGTCCCTTATTACGTCTTGTTTATTTACCTAACTTGGAGATTTTCACGAGGCAGCGTCTTTGAAACGTTTGAAGAAGAAATGAAGCGTAATTTTAATGACATTCTTTTTTACAGTCTGTACTTTAATGTCACAGGGCCTTTAATTGCATGTGTAGTTGTCATAATTGAGAAATAATAATAGATAGTAATACATATACATACAGTTGGGCGAGTGCAATTCGATTTAAAACTAGAAAATTTGCCTTTCCAGAAGAAAATGCAGTGTGAATGCGGAATCTGTAAACTGAAATGGTTGAAAGTATTTGTATTCAAAGGAATAAATGTGTGGAAATGTTGAAATAAAGTAAAGAATGTTGAGAAGAATAAAAAAGAAGATAGTGAAGAAGAATAAAAAAAGTAGAATTTGTAGTACAAGTAGATGAATAAGTAGTAGTAGTCATAGAAGTAGTAGTAGAAGTAGAAGAAGTAGTAGTAGTAGAATTAGTAGTGGGAGTAGAATAAGTAGTTTAAGTAGAAGTAGAATAATCAGTAGTAGAAGTAGAAGTAGAATAGGTAGTAGTAGAAGTAAAAGTAGTAGTGGGAGTAGAAGAAGTAGTAGCATTAATAGTAGAAGTAAAAACAGTTGTAGAAGTAGTAGTACATAGTATAAGTAGTAGTAGAAGTATAATTAGAAAAAGCAGTAGTAGGATTAGTATTAGAATTAGTAGTAAAAGTATTGACTGCATTAGTAGTAGTAGTACTTTGGTTGTATTTGTAGTAGAAGTAGACAAAAGTGATTTTAAAGTTGAATGAAGTTTCAAGGTGTGAGTAGATGAATGTACCTGAAGGTCAAAGTGGAAGGAGTTGAAACATGAGTTAAAGATTTTTCCCATTCAAGTGAACAAGGGAATAAAAGGGTAGAAAAAAAGGAATAGAAGAAAGAGTTGAAGAGAAAGAAAGCACAATGAATTAAGAGCAACAAATCTTTACCCTTTACCGGTTTAATTTATGCATTGGTTATGTTTTGTTTACCTTAAATCATGGTACTCCGGTTTTCTTCTATTTTCCATCTATATTAGTAATGGTTGGTCTGATGCAATCATACCTTAACTTTAATTTGATGGATTTTTTTCATTTATTTTTTTAATGTTTTTAGCACTTATGACAAGTTTTAAATCGCAACTTGTTTGATTTAAAATAGTGCATTATTATATTTTTAGGTGAAACAGGAATTTTTTCATGAAAAATATTCTGAAAATAACCTTTTTTATAGCCAACAAACTGAAATGAACTGAAATGTACAAGATGGACATCTTCAATATCCGACGAGTACAAGAGTTACGAAAAAAAAACTTGGCAGTTTCAGGTTACTTAATAAACTGTATGTAGGGCTGGGTATCCATCGAAAAATGTTGACACCAGTACCGATACTGGTACTTTCATTTCCATACCAGTTTCCTAAAGGATACTTTTTCAGTGCCAATTTTATCAGATCAGTTGTAAAAGAAAATGACAGTATACATCCTGATTTTAATTTTTTATCTTTGGTAAATTTTCACTCCTAGTTGTTTTCTAACCGAAAAACATTTAATAACAAACAATTTCAAGTTTAAAATAACACTTGCTAACAAGTGAAAAATGTATCTGATGTTCACTTATTGGTTTTTCTTCAGAAAAATCCACACTTAAGCAAGTTTTGATCACTAGGGGGTATTTTATTTGTGTCCAACCCATAGCAAACACGTTCATAACCTCATATAAATAACGAAAACAACATATTTCTGTTTGCATTCAATATTAATTCCACACATATTGTGGTCGTCAATTTAGGCAAAAATCCCAAGAGCCACTTCCACCCTTAAAAGAACCAAAAACACTAAAGGAGAAGTTAGTGGTGCTCGTAGTTCTCCTTATATTCATATTATGATATTCTCCTCCGTTGAAAGTCAGAGGACATGGTCAACATTAATAAACCTGACGTATGACTTGAAAAACCACACATTTAGGAAAAATGTTGGAACAATAAATCTTAGCAGTGCGACATCTTGGAGCCATTAATGCTCCCTCAAAAGTTTTCATATAAACTTCATGTTATATCTTGGTTGAGTTTGTGTTCTGTAGATGGTGTTTCAACTGAATCCATTTGTCGTCCAACGACAGTTCTAGGATTCCCTAAGATAATCTCGAAAATGTATTCTTAAGTAATAAAAACATCCTGAATCTAATTTGACTTTAATGAAGTTAGTTTTAGATTCTGTGTTGTACTGGATCAAACGCAGATATTACTTTGAGTTTCTCCTTGAGCGCTTGGACCACGAGCGTTCTGACAAGATACATGCACAGTTTGATTTATGATTATGATAAAAAGCATAAAAATGTCCACTTCCAGTCCCCTTTAAGCAATCCAGAGACCGTGGCTAACCATGTTTGGTCTCATGATGGCTCCAGTTCTGACATAAACTACAAGCCGTCCAAATGGAGACGCATATTTAGGTGATGAATTTCCTAACAAAGGAAAAACTAAACCAGTCATTTGTAAAGTGATCTGAAGAACTAATTATCTCTCCACAGCTGAACTTGTTTTTTTTTTTTTCAAATCTCTGTTAAAAGGTAGGACTTTGGCAGTTTGGCCAAAATGTCATACCACATTTTTTATATCGGGTTTCCTGTTTTTATTTTTATTTCTCATATTTTTTACAAACATTTCCTTTTAGTAAAAACAAGATTACTGCAGTTGCTACTAATAAGTGTGTCTTAAATAGATCTTGGACCTCTATTGTACTCATCAGTACGTGTCTGTTTGTACAAAACTCTCTTTTAATTGAAATATTTACATTAAACATGTATTTTAAGCCCCGCCCACTAAAAATGCTTTGTTTCCTGGAGTTTAATTGTGTTTACCATATACACGCCCACTCTGCTGTGATTGGACAAGTATCAAGATGTGTCACTGACATCACTTACATCAGTTCCCCACAAGGGACTTGTTGTATAAACAAAGCCGCGCATGAATACAGCTGGCTGGAGGTGAAGCCATTATTACATCATAATGAACTCTGCTCTTGTAACCTCTCGTTTTTTCTGAGATTTCAAACGGGGAGAACTTTATAAAGTAATAACTTCAAAACATGGTCATGATAAGTAACTTCCTACATATTGGAGAGAAAAACTTCAACATTTGAAACCTGTGAGTGAATCAGGAGAGTTGGGTTTTCACATTAGTTGACCTTTAAACAGCGCATTTTAAATGCATTTTTGTATCAGTTTTGCTATAGTTGGCGGTATTTAACTTTAAATCGTAATGTTCAGTCAAAATGTGTGGCAGTGAACTGTCTTCCTGCTGTAAATCGTGACCCTGAAATTGAATGACGTATACAATGGTATAGCAGTATATGGAAAATTAATGTTGAAATAAAAATGAATACTGTTTTTGGTACATACAAGTGTACCCTGTTTTCAAGCACTGTTAAATTACAACAATTACTTCCGAGGTACCAGAGTCAGTATCACTATCTTTAAGGGGCTATTTCAGGCCCCAAAATGAAGATGGATGAAAACTATAAATTCAATTAAGAATCCATCATACTCTAAAGGTTCCTGGCATAGCAGCGGTGTCGCCCATTAAGGGGAAGCACAGGCAAAGTTTAGTTAAAAAGATGAGCTGTGTCCTTCATTGATTTCGCCGCCGCTGTCCTTGGATGTATCGTCTAGCTCGAGACTCGATATATATTCACAGGGCAGCCATTAACAATAGACATTATCAAATGATGTGGCGACTATATTTGATCACATTGCTGAACGATTCCAAGTTCCATTCAGTGGGACTACCCTGGTCAAAGGTTTTTTTTTGTCTTACAAATAAACAACCCCCAGATTAATCTATTCACGTGAATTCAGTGTATCTGAGCTCCAATGAAATCCAATTTCCTAAAGGTCTGTTTCCTTGCTCCTCTTTTAGTAAACATTCATCCTATTCAGTCTGTTTTAATTCAAGCTTTTGTGACGATACTGATTAAATGCATTTTCTTTTTCAATAGCTTTTAAAAAAAAACATATTTTCATGAGTTGTATGACAAATAGACGTCATAGTGTTCTGTCTTCTAGTAAACAGACTGTTGTCCTCATCCTTGAATTCTCTCAGCGAATCCGATAAATGATTATATTTTCATGTAAAAAGTGTTGTTGATTGATAATACCCAGCATCTGGACTATAAAAAAAATGAAGTACCAAGAAGATGCATAAAGACTCGAGGTCATTTCAGTGTCATAACAAGACTATTTTGTGTTACGAGCTAATAATTGAGGTGTGAAAAGGGTTATTTAGGTTTGAAACATTATTTTCTAATTCTGAAATTATGGAAATGAATGCAACCACCACCTTAATTATCATGGAAAATATGATTTTTTTTAGTGTGCTTTACCAGAACTAGTATCTACACTCTTGAATACCATCTTGTTAAGCCTGGAAAATAAAGAGAAAATAAATAGAAATCACCAACTGAACGGAGTAGTAAAGTAGGCATAATGTGGTCCGGGGAATAGACACCGGAAGTACCTCAGAAATGACTGTGTTGAAGTTGTGTCCCCGCCAGAATAGGTATGGATAAATGTTTACGAAAAAATCGATTGTTCTTTTCAGAGTTGTTGCGTCCAATTTAATTTATGGGGTAACACCAGGTTTCAAATCTAGTTCTATAACATAGTCCTTAACTATTGAGTAAGACATATGGTCAATACAACAATCGATATCGAGAATCCCGGTCAGCTTTATTTTGGTATAAAAGGCACATTGGGAGTGGACTGAAAATAGGTTGAAAAAGGGTACAACAAGTCCAATAAGAATAAGGCTAATCCTAGTGCTAATGTTATCTTCAGCATAAGGAACTGCTTACACTTGATTTGTCAGTCACTTGTTTGGCATTTATCAGTTTCAATCGTTTTATAATATTCAATTTAAAGTGAGTTTTCTTAGTAATCCGGCTTCCAGTTTAGACAGACTGTGAACTGTGGTAGTACTTACCCCAAGTACTTCCTGTCTGTCTCGCACGTTATTCTTTAAACGTCTGATACAAACTAACTTTAATTGAAAGTTTGGTTGAGTTTTTACGGAACATTTAATCTCGTCCAGCCTTCCAAGATGGACCTTACAGATGGAGGTATTTGGATGTTTTCAAGTGGGTCTTTTTTAGAAGAAAACTGACTTGCATTATGCCTAACTCTTAATGGGTATGGATTACTTTAAAAATAATCCCAATCCTTAGTTGACATGACGGTGAGTAGAAAAATGAGTGACGTTTGAATTTTGGCCGAAGTATCCGAAGTCGCCATTGTAAACCTTCCCTTTGAAAACGCCTGTCAAATTCCACCGCAGACGTAATCAGATTTCAAGACTTCGGGGAAATAATGTTTCATTACATCCAACGACGGAGATAATATTCCTGGACGAATTAGTTTACCAATTACCTTTGAATCAATTGTCTATTTAACAAGTTTTCAAGCAAAGTCTGTAATTTCATTAAAACCGCTTTTTACCCATGACAACTGAAAAAAAAAAAAAAAAAAAGGTCACACATTTGACTGATTAATTTTGTTTTTAAAAGTCTCAGTTTTGCTTAAACCCTTCGATGATGACGGCCCGGGTAAAGTTAAGCCGAAGTAAACTAATTGCAGTGTAATCAATCATTGTCAGTGTAACAGCTTTATTAAATCTAGTAATTGCTTTATAATTGCATGGCGCTGAAGTGGAGCACTTCTCTATATTCTGGGGTGATTGTGTCTTAAATTGCATCGCAGGTGTGGGTCAGTATTAAGTGCCATTTTTAGCGAAGGACCTTTTTTTTTTTTTGATGCAGCGATTTTTGTCAGTGCTGGACTCAGCTGCTTGGCTCGGCGGCGTCGTCTCTGCCAGCAGCCGCTGTCTGTCACTGCCTGTCACTTTGAAAAGGGAGAGTCTGTCGCGGGGGTGTTGACACAAATGAAAACGTAAGGTATGATTGTTGTGTATCGCTACCTGCCTTTCCGCCCGCCTACCATTATGACATCCGCTGTTTATTTGATCCATCGCCGGCGCTATTACAGTGAGCTACAGCCCCAAATGTCAGCCACGGTCTGAGTCATGTTTCCTGAGTACGTCTCTGTCCCGCCTCGTCTGACAGCGACGCTGGAAACCCTCCAGCTGGCGCCGCAATTAGAAGCCGACGTGGAAGGGAGTGTTGGTGTCGTCGTGCCAGCGTTCTCCTGATCGCCGCGTAAAGACGGTCAAGGTTAAAAACGATATTGGAGCCGTTTCAACGTCGAGCGATATGGGATGTGCCGATGCGTCCCAGAGAAGATGGGGGCGAGGGGGGGTAATAAATATTGTCAAACAAGATGCCAACAACAGTTGGCTTTGTGTTATTTTTAGGGACGGCTTTTTTTAATTTTTTTACTGAAGGCTTCTGATCAACGACGGGTCCCTGGATTATTGTTTTCATCCTCTCTTAACGAACGTCTTGCACTTGTCAGATGGTGTTTTTAATTTTTTATTACGTAAGTGCCTCTTAGTTATTATGTTAAATCCCCAGAGCGGCTTTTTTTTCTTTTCTTGAACTTCTTGAAACACTCGCAGATCAATCCAACAACTCTTTTAAGTTTCACTGGAGGGTTTGACTGAGCTGGCAATAGCTTATTGTGGCTAAAGCTGTCCAGGAAGCAACATTTTACTATGTGAATTATATAAGAATGTTTCTAAAACACATGTATTTATTTAGGAAAGCATTAAAAACTGTATATGTTTTTAATTATTCTTGATTTGGTTTGTTTTAGTTTAGTGATTATGCAGTTAATGCAAAATTCTGCAGCGAGAATTATGCACTGCTCTAGTAGAAGAACTCACATTTCCTTAAAACTCTGTATTGGTTGCCAGTTTCTTTCAGGGTCAATTTAACTTCGTAAAAACACAGTTAGTTTCCCTTACATTTTAATGCTGTTTTAACTCCCCCATAAAAAAATAAATACATATTTTTATTATTTTTATTATTATGTGAATTATGTATTTATCTAGAAAAAACATTTTTGTCTGGGGAACATTTACACTTTGTAAAAACACATTTATTTGATCAGGTTATTGTTAAAAACAAGAATATTCTTGTAAATATTCTTTAATTAAAATGTTATGTTCATTATTTTAGACTTTGGTTTGATTTACTTTCCATTATATTAATGCTGTTTAAAGCTAAAAATAAGAAAATAAAATCATTTTATCCTCACATAACTGAAAATGCAAAGAAGAAACAGCACATCCAAGAAAATTGCTGATACGAGCTGAGCTAAAAGGCAAACCATGCTATGTATTTAACTGAAAAGGTGGATAATTGTTGTCTAGGAAAATACACTTTGTAAAAAAGTATTACAGTAAGTTAGTATTAGAACATTTTTAAATTTATTTTTATTTGTTATTTAGGTTGTTTTTTATATGATGTCAGACTTATATATAATATATATGTTTTTATAATTATACAAATGATGTATTAGAAAATTCAATAATTTGTGTCTGGGAAAGAACTACTTTACTTAAGATACTTTATATAAACAAATATATTATTATATTATATATTTTTTAGTGGTTATATAATAAATGAAATATATTTTTCTTCTTCAGTAAAGATTTTAATTTAGTTTCCCTTACTTTATTATGCTTTTTAAGCCAAAAAAAAGGAAAAAAAAAGTTTTCAAATTCTGTACAAATCTTTATTCTTTGGAACTGTCTCCTAGTATTTACTTTAAAAATATATGTGTTTTGGTTCTTACAGCGAAAGTTATAAAGAAAGGGTGTTTTATTTCTTCCAGCTGAAGTACGGCGCAGTCCTGCTGACATCGGCGTTTCAGCTCGACTTCTTGACAGAGGTGTGAAAATGTAAATCTCTGTACAAACTCCAATAACACTTTCTCTACTTAAAATAACCTCTTCCCTCCGAGCGCCGTGCATTCTACAATATGGCCGCAATAAAAATCCAATCTGTATCTTCATGAATAAAACACACTGGAATCGAGCGATAGCGTCTTTATTTAAATTATTTTCTGAATGGTATGTCTGTCGATACTCAGTGAGCCGCGTCGTAAATTATGAAACGCTTCTTCTCGCACTTTGATTTTTCATCTCCAGCACTAAACGAATGTGTAATGTTGAGAGAACCTACAGTAGCGATGAGGGTGGTCTTCAGGGAGAAGACTTGGCGTTTCTCTTTCAGATCTTGTTTCGCTTTTTTTCGCCCTCAAACTTCACCAAAGCTTTTTAGAATCGAAGCCCAGCTACGTTAGTTTCAGTTTAAGTCATTCATTATGAGGACTTGTTCTTTTTCTGCCCCAAATAACTAGTGATACATGAAGAAAATCTGTTGAGTTTGACATTTTTTGTTATTTTACCTGCATTTTTATCAATTAATATTCAACATAGTTTTCAATAAAGGTTTTAATTATAATTCTAACCTTTTTGTTTGTGAACCAAAACTCAATCTCACCCTCATGTTGACAAATGGTTGGGGTTATTTGCAGAGTAATCTGTTCCTGTTTACTAAAGTTATAGACAAAAATGTCAAAGCTAACGTAGCGACAAGAGCTAAGTGGTCGTCGTCTTCATTTTCGTCCAAAAAGACTACCTTAAAAACATCCAAATACCTCCATACTGCTCGTCTGTATCGTCCATATTGTTTTGAAGCGTTGAAAAGAGGATTGGTCCGAAAAAATGTAAAGTTTATAGTTTCTTTGTAGGGTTAGCTTAAAGCCAACATCCTACACAGACAGGAAGTACTACTAATTATCAGCTTTCAGTCTATTGTCTACAGTTGCATTTTGGTGAATTAATACTTTAATACTTGGAGAACAAGAGTTCAATATTGTTCAAGATTTTTGTCTCCGAAAAGAAAAATATTGATTGTTATAGTGAATACATGGATAGTAGGATAATAAGATAGATAGATAGATAATAGGACATATGGATAGTCAATGTCCATACATTTCACCCCAACAACTCAAGCACTAGAACAAAAACAAAATTATTTCACAAAAAAAAACTACTTGCAAACAGAAACAGAAAAGTAAGATAAAGAGCAGTATTTATAATGTTACTTATTTAATCAAAATGAATCACAGTTATTTATTTTTATTCTCTGTTTTGACTCAAAAATTTAAATAGTTAACTTACAGTTTTCTTCTTTTTTTGTCTCCTTCACAAAGACTTTTGCCCTGGATCTAGTTCAGGCCCTATTTTTTTAGTTGTGGTTTGGTTTAAAAGTTGGCAATGAAGAAATGTCTCGTTCGAACTGCTTGATATTTCCTCTTTTTAAGGATCAACAAGACATCATTTTGGTCCAAAGTTTAGACAGTTTAAGCCTCCATATGATCTAAACCAGTAATTTAGAAATCCTCATTGTTTTATTCATTTCTATTTAATCTACAGATAAAAGCATTCATTCAGTTTTCGGTTCTTTTTTCTCAATCACTAAAAGATTTCCATTTTGGACTGATACATTTAAACAACGGCTCAAATTGTCTTCATATTGACATTTTCTTTCAGAAGTTATAATCAAGAACTGCCGGATAAAAAGTTGATTGTTTACCCCGCCGCTGATTTAATCTCGCAACTTGATCGGGAAGAGAAGTCATTTCTGGAGAGCATCGAGCGAAGCATAAGCGGCGAGTGAAAAAGAGTGCGTGGGCGTGTCTTCAATCCCTCTGCAGATTGATTACTTTGACAAGGTTGCAAAAATGAAAACCTGCATTTAAATAAACGTTCTGTGGATTATAGAAAAGATACTTCATCGCAGAGGTGAAGCAATGGAAGCTGGAGGCGAGTCGGTGGACGCAGATGAATGTCGAGGGACATAGTTGAGTTTTCCTGTATTCATGTTGTTTTTTATTTCAGGCAAACTTATAAAAAAATGTATCTACACATTTTTTTAATGCATTTTAGCCATTTAATAATAACTATAGAGGTACATGTGACCCTGGTCTGGAAAAGCGCTATACAAATAAAAATTACTTACATACTTATATGTAATAAATAACAATAGTTCTGAACAATATCCAAGTAAAATGCAGTGTAATAAATAGAAAACCATGAGTTACTGTAAGTAAGTAAGTAATTGTCATTTGTAAGGCTGGATCAGATCACTGATGTAAGGATGAATAGCTCTGAAAGTAAGAACCAGAATTTAAAAAAATGATCCTGAAATAAACTGGCAGCCGATGCAGAGGTTTAAGGATCGGGGAAATGTGAGTTCTCCTATGAGAGCGGGTCAGAATTCTCGCTGCAGACTTCTGTATTACTTCTGTATTATACGAGACAGCTTCTTCTTGTTTAGACACGTAAATAAACTGGTACAACATTTTAAAAAAAGAAGTCACAAACGCACGGATTATAAGCCCCAGATCGTGTTGTGACACTATTTTACTAAGCTTAGACATTAATGGAGTTATGTTAGAAAAATAACACGCCAAAAGTTCATCGTCGAACCCATTCATATTTTCTGGAATGGTGGTGAGGATGTGACCAGGAGTCTCTTGATGTGTGACCTGCATATTCCTCCACTAAATGAGACATGTTAAATGATGCGCCAGAGGGGAAATGGGTCTTTTCAAGCAGCACACACTGTTCCGATCATCACAGATAACCAAGCTGGAAGGCCAGGCACCTAATTTAAGGGCTATTTACCATACGCCAGATTCACCCGGCTGCAGGGATTGACACATACAACAAAAATAAGAAAGAGCCAGTGGAGACCGAAATAAATGGTGTTTAAAAAAAACCCAACAACAACACATGATCATTTTACAGTTTCTTCCTTTTTTAAAAGCCTGAGCAATTAATAATTCATATTTCTCATCCTGTTGTACTTTACTGTGAATGTTATGTGAGACCCTTGTGGGCGCCACTGAAATAAGATGTGGCTTAAATGGAAAAGTAAGAGACGTTAAAAATAAAAAAGAAGTCACGCTTGACTTGACAGACCTGAACAATGGATTATTTTTTTAAATAGTAAGAGCTAGAAGAAAGAAGAGTTTTAGTCTTTATTCAATATAAATAATGCTTAAACACTAACATGCTCACATAAACGCTTGAAGACACACACATACACAACACAATCATCGGCATACAATCAAATATACGCAAATACACAAACATCCAGTTGTAACCAGAGCTCGTGCTGAGTAAGCTTCATCGTGTTATGTTTTTTTTTAATCTCCAATACATCCACTTACTTTTAACCTGAATTTTCTCTTAAATGTGATTATTAATAAATAAAAGCCAACACTCATTGTCAACCGGTAAATCCATTTTGACCGAATTACTTTTGACAAAAATTAATTATTCCTCCAGTAATGAGCACTCTCTATGGAAAGCATTTCCTAAGATTTTTTCTATGATATCGGGAAATTACTCTTTTGTGTTTTTGTCCGTATGTTTGTCGCAAATGACCATATATCTTTGTCAAAACTTCAATAGAGGTATAGATAGATACACTTTATTGATTACCCTGGAGGTCTCTTTAGCGAAATTGTTAGTATTCTTGGTATAACATATATGTATAACACATCCAATAAATGGCTATGGATCTCTGGCATTTTGCGCTACATTATTAGCATTATTATTATTATTGTTATTATCTAGGCTGGACCATATACTGTTTGCTCATGAATATGGTTTGGAAACCAATCTGGTCTCTGGTCTCTAGTCATGAGTACTCGCAGGCTAAATCATCAATGAATAATAAAACCATGAATAGAATCAATCAATCATCAGCCTGTTTCAGTTTTTGCGGAAAGTTCCGGTCTTCCTAAGGAAGTTGATCAGTACCATTTAAATATTGAACGGTAAGTATAACAATTAAATTGTTTTTTTTTTTTGTTTTTTTTTCAAGTATTGTATTTATTCAGATATTTTGAAAAATTGAAATGTAAAAAAAAAAACCTGTCGTAATAGTGTTTATTGAATTGAATTTTTTGCACTTGTTTTATCTCAGGGTCTAGGTAACCCAAAAAAACAGAGACAACACAAGGGTTGAAAAAAAAGCAATGCTTAAAAAAATCACATTTTAATAAGAAATAAAATAAAAATATCAATATTGTAATACACACCGATAAACTTTTACATTTCTTTAACCAATATCGAGTGAAAACTTAATTAACACTTCTACATTGTGTCGCAGCTAAGGTATTTTTTTTTTTCAGTTTTTGGTTTACGATTAATCGTCACATTATGAGGGAAGGCATCTTGGTTGAACTTATTGCTTGTGCCACACTTGGTCATGGCAACAGTGTCTGCCAAGTGTTATGGTTCCTGTATTTGATCGGAACAGTTTATTTTCGTGTCTAAACAAGAAAGAGCTGTTTCGCCTGCAGTTAATACAAATCTCTCAAGCGGGAATTCTGACCAGCTCTAGTAGAAGAACTCACATTTCCCTGATCATTAAAACTCTTCACTGGCTGCCAGTTTCTTTCAGGATTAATTTTAAAATTCTTGTTCTTTCCTTCAGATCTATTCATGGTCAGGTTCCTCATTCCTTCAGTGATCTGATCCAGCCTTACACCCCAGCTCGGGCTCTAAGGTCTGTGGATCAGAATCTACTGATGGTTCCTGCACACGCTTCCGGACCAGAAGAGAGAAATCCTTCCAGGCTGTTGCTCCTAAGCTTTGAACGACCTTCCTCTCCCTCTGAGTTTGATGATCTTCTGACTCCTTCAACAAACATCTTAAGACATTTTTATTTGTGCAGGCTTTTTCCTGATTTTCTGGGACTCCTGTGTTTGTCTTATGTTGTCTTGGCCTTTGAAAGTATATATTTTAACTGTGTATTGTTTTTTGATTGTTGAAGCGTTTTGTGACTCTGGTCTAGAAAGTCACTTTACAAATAACCTTTACTTACTTACTTACTTACTAACTATTTTACATCTACATGGCTCCACTTTTTTAGTTGGCTTCTTCCTAGGTAGCAGCATATACTGGCCAGTTCCTTTGGTTTTATCATTGCATGTCAAGGGTCATATTGTCACCCAATTTTGTCTCAGATAGCACATCATGGGTAATTTGCAATGTAGTAAGACCCCTATAGTTACACCATCCATAGGTGTAGAAAATCAAAGATATAGCATCATCTGACCTTATCAGCCTCCCAGGAACATATCAAGACTGCATGTCCGACAATGAGGAGGCCCCGGGGCAGACGCCCTTAAGAGGTCTCGTCCCGCCAAGATCCTTGAAATGCTTCCCTCGTAGCACCTGGAGGAGTTTCCAAGGCCCTTTTCCTTCACCCTGCAAACCATATCACACCCATTACCGATGTCAGAGTACTTCTCCCCTCATTTATCACCATAAGTCACCTTTATATGAGTGTGATGGATAATCTCCTCTCAGAGGTTGAGTGACTTTTGCCCCCCTCCACCTCCACCCACCCTCTCTTCGCCCAGACTCCTTCGTCAAACCACATCCATAAAGCAATTGAGTCAAAAGTGATTGCGGACCAACGTGAAAGCGGGGTCTCTTCATTCCTGTTTGGTCTCCGCTCTCGAATGTACGGCCTCGTTTCAGCGGCTTAATGACCTCGTTTAAATGAGCCTAATGACTCCCGCTAATGTCCGGGCATGGTCCAGAGATCGGGACTTGTTCTCGGTAGCCACGTCCTCTACGTGGCTACATTGTACGTCTCCATTATGAGACCTGGTCTCCGGGGAGGGGGGGGGGAACCCTGTTTTTGTCCTCACTTGGATTTCATATATTCACAGTCATTTTTCTAATATCATTTGTTTGAAGTTGTGGCTTTTAAAATGATCTTATTTCATTACTTGTCTCCTGTTCATCTTCTCTGCTATTTCCTTAGCAGTGTTTTGATTTGTCAGAGCTGAAAGAAAAGCCGGAAAAGGTCAGAGAAACGCTAATACAAAATGGATATTTCACAAATGCTACTCGAAATTCTCATAGAAATCATTTTCCGCTCACACCATTTCTGCTCATTTGCTGTTCGATTGTGTAGTTTATGATTACATCCCTGTGATAGATGGATAGCAATGTATTCATTCGTTGTAATAGTGTAGACAGTAGAAGGCTGAATTCTACGAAGTAGACCAAAATAACTCACCACAATAGGCCTTGATTAAAAGTATGTTCTGGATACAGTTTCTTTATGAGTTCTTGTTCGTAGTTACAAACACATATGTACAACAACTTCTGTCTTTATTCAAAGACCCTTTTAAGAATAGAAATGAGAAGGTAGGTATTAATTTCAAATGTGACAACAGTCGACACTCTTCAACTTTTAGACCCACATACGATAGACAAATAGATGGATAGATGGGTAGATAGATGGATAGATGGGTGGATAGATAGATGGGTGAATAGATGGGTAGATGGGTGGATAGATAGATGGGTAGATAGATGGATAGATGGGTGGATAGATAGATGGGTGGATAGATGGGTAGATAGGTGGATAGATGGGTGGATGGATGGATAGATGAGCGGGTGGATGGGTGGATGGGTGGATGGGTGGATGGGTGGATGGATAGATAGATAGATAGATAGATAGATAGATAGATAGATAGATAGATAGATAGATAGAGAGGTGGATAGAGAGGTGGACAGATGGATAGAGAGGTGGACAGATGGATAGATGGATAGATAAGTGGAGTGAAGAAAGTTGTTCCGGGAGAATCATAAGAAGAATCAGGAAAAGTAGTCATTGGTAAGACTGAGGGTAACCATGACAAGGACCATAGACTGGTAAGACCGGTCGTCTGGAGACCAAGACCGGCTTAAGAACCACAACAAATAACTGCATATATAAGTATATTTGGCCCAGTCATTTTATTTGGCCCCGTCAGATGCTTTCTGAAAATCCAAGTAGATTAATGGTCTTGTTGTTAAACTATAAATACATTTAAGATAAAGATCAGAGATTATGGTCAACAATTTGTACAGAAACTCTAATAAAGGTAAAACTGATGTTAAATGATAAACGTAGTTTGAAAGGAGGATAAACACAGATATAATAAAGACATATTAAGCTTTGTAATGTAAACATAAAATACTTACTGTTATAGAGGATTCGGTAAGACATCTGTTGGGTTGGACTGAACAGTAAACGCCGTTGTGGGATTTATAATGAAGACGGAAACAAATATGTCTGACGTTGTCGTCTTTGACGGACGTGTCGGCAGGACAATAGATCCAAAGCAAGTCTTTGAAAATCCCCGTTTTATCGTGGACGTACAGTGGCCGTAAGTACTGGAGCGACTACCCTACACAATCCATGGCTGGGGGGAGATAAGACACACAGGGGAGCGAGGAGGTTTACAACACACACTGACTGAAAACCCACACTCAGTCGCACAAGTGTCAAGGAAAGGAAACGTTACGCAGTCAGAACTCAAACCTGACAGCTCACTAAGCTTTGATGAAAGATGTCCGCGCCTCTCTCGCTCTCTCCCCGGCTTGCCGCATCCACGCACACCTGCCAGAGACTGAGCTGCTAAACCTCGCAGACTGTTTCAGATTACAAACAGCCGTCAACAGGTGAACATGGAAGTACAGGATTCTTTATGACAACAAGAGTCGCAGGATTCATCCTCGAAATTCCACCGGTGTCGACTGTGTAACTGACCACATTTAAACCTCTAGAAATCCTGTCTTTCCTTGATTTTTTTTCTGATACTTGTTTATATTTTTTTTCACTTTTTTACAATATGTTGAATGAATTCTTATGGAAAATCATCCTAAAATGTCAATTTTCATGTTTTTTTCGACTGTTAATATTTTTAAATGATGTTTATTACATCTACCTACCAAAGAAAATACAAGAAATAAAGAGCATGCTATGCCTTTAATCATCACACATTGGTGAAATTTTATTTATAAAAGCAGCTCACAAAACAATAAATATAACAGCACATATCAAGACAAACAGCCGACGTATGAAAAATAATAATACTTATTAATAAAGTAATAATAAGCAATAATACATGAACAAAATAATAAGACATATATTTTTTAAATTAGGCATTTCATTGGAAATATAATAAAATGATAATGTATAGATAAATAAATCACAGTATTTAAAAGAAGTTGAGCAGCAATAAATATTGTAATTTTTGCATTTAATTTCAGTTGACATATGAAATATAATAAGACTTAATAATAAAATACTTATAAGAAATAATGCATGAACAGAATAATAATATATATCTATATATTTTTAAATAGGATTAAGATTGGAAATATAATAAATAAATAAATATATGCATAAATAGATCTAAATACAAGAAAAAAGTCGAGCAACATTGTTTTTTAAATTTTTGCATTTCATTTCAGTTGACGCATGAAAAATAATAATAAAGTAATAATAAGCAATAATACATGAACAAAATAATAATAAGTATATATTTTTAAATAGTCAAATGATTGGAAATATAATAGAAACATAAATATATTACAATAATAAAAAGAAGGTTGAGCAAAAAAAAAAACATTGTAATTTTTGCATTAATTTCAGTTGACGCATAAAAAATGGAAATAAAGTACTAATATCCAATATTAAATGAACAAAATAATAATAAATATGATTAGAAAAATAGGCATATGAATGGGAATATAATAAATAAACAAATAAATACTGAATATACATAAATAAATTACAATATTTAAAAAAGTCGAGCAAAAAAGAAAATATTGTAATTTTTGCATTTAATTTAGTCGACATATGAAATATAATAATACTTAATAATAAAATAATAATAATTACATGAACAAAATAACAATACATATATAATTTTCAAATAGGCATATCTTTTGAAATATAATTAAACTTAATATAAAATAATAATAAGACATACTACATATAATATATTCATGAATACATTTTTTTTTTAAATCACGAAATATATATATATATATATATATATATATATATATATATATATATATATATATTTCTGCATTTGATTTAATCAATTCATAGTTTGTCAGTCTTTTTCACAAAATACTATTTTTTTTTTACAATTTTTTTTTTAAATCCTGGTATTAAGTTGAAATAATCTTCTATTGTTTTCCTGGTTTAGTCTTCATCCCGCGGAAGGATTCAGCAGCTCCGGCTACAAATCCAAATGCGTTGCCGCCACACTTCAGGAAACGAAGCCATTCTCTCGTGGCCCTCGCGTTTATATTTGGCAGCAGATTTATTTATTTATTTATTTGTCAATAGAAACATGACTCATCTGTGTACGTGATTAAAATCAATCTCATGAATATGAATCCTTCCTCCACCATGTCTGTGAAGTGGATTTACTTTCATGTACCACATGAAAAAACAGGCAAATCAAACAAAACAAAATCTTCCCAACACGGAGAAATATATTTAGAAATTATTATTATTTTCTGCTGTTTTTTTTTGTTTTTTTTTATCTTCTCTGTGCCATTTTGGAGCGATTTAATGAGCACTTGTACCGATCAAATGATCTGAAAGAGTCATTATAATTCCGCTCATAGTCTGGGACTGAGGATGATTTGTCGTGCAGTGACACTTTAAATGATGAAACGGGTGAAGAAAAAGAAATGTTTTTCTTTTCTTTTTTTTTTTCCCCGCTGAAATTTTTACACGTATCAGAGAACAGAACAGTTGTCAAACTAGCCACAGGATTTTTTATTTATTTTTTTCCCTTTTTTATTCTCGACACGTTTACAGTCTGTTTGATTCATTTTAACATGACAGCCAGTCTTCTGTTTAACCGCTGTGCTTCTCACAAGAACATTGGACCGTCAGCAACAGAAAAAAAGTGAGGAAACAAAAGAAAGTACGAGACCTTCACTGTGCGAAGTCAAACTATTTTTAAGAACCTTGATGGTCTGTGTGCTGTAAACAATGTGACGGTAGAGGACATCGCCACAGAGGAATGCTTTATTCTCAGGAAGTGTGAGGAAGGAAGCTTGAAGTTTGAAACTTTCGATGGTGGGAGATTGCATTCAAGGATAAATATGGCGAGAAATAAACATGTTTTGGAAGAAGCGTATGACACATTTTTTGGTTGTTTTTTTTACAAAAATAATGACAGAAATGATCAAAAATGAAATAAGCAAGATCATCTGTCATAATTTATTTGCTGTGCTGTTGAACTTGGCAGGAGTTTAAAATATTATTATTTGTATTAATTTATGTTTTAGTTGCACTGATCATAGAGCCCTTCTGATGTCACGATCAATATGAGCTAGCTAAAACGTATGGTTGTTTCCACCGCCAGCAGCTAGTGATGTATTCATGAAGCTTCACGAAACAGTATTTTTTTTTTTCTCGTCCCTAGTAGATGGGAATGTAAACTATATATTGCAGTAAACAGGTATTCTATTTCAAACTATTACTTTTATTTAATCCAAGGTCAACACCAACAGAGACCTCCGAAAAACAGGACAATGCTTCATGAAGCTTCATCAATCCACCACTACTAAAAGGGGTAGAAAAATAACGACTCAAACTCAACTATAATTTTTTGATGTATTTTGTTCAGGGTTTTAGAAATGGGGGGTTAATCGTTACACTGATACCTTTGTCACGATTACTAGTGATGGTCTGATGAAGCTTCATGAAACAGTTTCATGTTGTTTAGAGGTCGGTACATGGCGCCATCAGTTAAGAAAAGACATGTTTTAATAGAACAGTTGTTCAAAACAAAGGAAAATAGTGCAGAGACTGCCATCTAGTGGACTCTGAAGCTTCATGAAGCTTCATGAAACAGTGTCATGTTGTTTTGTTTAGAGGTCAGTAGGTCGCGCCATTAGTTAAAATAAAGTTATTATGTTTTATTAGAACATTTATTTAAAAGAAAAGAAAAATAGTGCAGAGACCACCATCTAGTGGACTCTGAAGTTTCATGAAGCTTCATCAGAGCGTCATTAACGACTCCTAAAGTTGATGATTGGTCCGAAGCCTCCAAACAAAATCCAGCTGAAGTTGCGACTCTAGTCATAGCTATAAGACGAGGGAGAAATGATAGCATTTTTGTAACGGCTAACAAAGTAAGCCATTGGCGAAATGAGACGAATGAGAAGGTGCTAGCATTTATTTAACTCTCATTTATCGCACACCGTCAACCTCGCCCGTTGCCCAAAATGTACATTAACATAAGTTTGAATTGTTATCTTAGGACATTTTTCAATTCATTTTTATTATTTTCAATTAATTATATATTATTCCTCGTTTGTTTTTGTATATTCATATAATAACATTTGTTGTTTATTGTATTAAATTTGTATTTATCCTTCATTTTATTTCAGATTTGTTTATTCTTTTTTATTCATTTTATATTTTATATATATTTAGTGTATGTTTTGCCAAAGGTGCTGGTTTGACAATAAAGAAATACTATTAACTTCTACAATACAGAGATTAAGTTTTTCTCACAGATCTCACATTATTTTAATTTATTTTAATGTATTATATTTATTCATTACAATTTGAAATACATTTATTTCTTTGGGGACATTTCCCCCTTTTATTTCTCGCATTTCCATCAGTAAATTGAATGAAAAGATCTTAAACAAGGAACAAAAAAACTCCTTATTTTATCATATTTTCATGTTTCTTTCTGCTTGGATCAACCCTGTGTAGCTGGGACAGACTCCAGGACCCTTTACGGTGATATTAATGAATGATCCCACTTTTAAAAATTCATAATTGAACCATTGCGGCAGCAGTAGTTACTCTGAAGTCACGACACCACTAAAGTGTGTTTTGCTCCCACGACTATTATAACCTTTAACAAGTGTTGAAGTTGATTAAAAATTCATTTTTTTTAAAGCCGTGTCGGCCTTCATTGGTCTTTAACGTGTGGAGTCTTTTTTTAGGAGCTGTTTATCCCCTTAAATAGATTCTCGCAGCAACTAAACATCATTTGAATGAATCGTTACGTTTTACTGGCGACCGGGGGGACGAACCCCGGGACCCCCCCTTCCTGCCATCTGCGCCCCGAGGAAGTTTCGAAGCCGCACCTTGAAAGAGTCGCATTCAAAGAGCGCCACGTAATTCAAGCGCAGGGTTTTTGTTTACCCTCCTGCTGCGCCGCGGTTCACGGCTACTTCTGACTTGCTTTAGGAGACTTCAGCGTCCAAGGATCGCAGCGTGGCTCTGCAGTTATATCTCGCCTCCGGCTGTGGACCCCCGCCTCTGCAGCGCTGGAGGGGGGTGCAGGGGGGGGCGCAGAGGTGCACTGACCACTTCATCTTGTGGGATAAAAGCCGCCTTTCAGTCGCCTCACAAGCGGTTAGTGAGCAATGTGGCAGCTCCTAAACTGAAACCTCAAAGGTGAGCGCGCGGCCACAGGTTTATGGATGAGGCTGCAGCAGCACTTCATGTGGACGCTGGTGGACTGTGTCTCCGCCGATGTCTCTCCTGTCGCCTCCCGTGAAGCAGCAGGTGTCGTTGAACCGTGTGAGCTGGTCCTCGGAAGGTCCCAGTCACAAGGAGGGACCTCAGTACTTCTTTTGAACCACTCTTTAAAGTATGTGAAAGTATAGTTGTTATAGTGTTGTTGATTTTAAAGCACACTTACTTGTATACGAATCAAACCTCCCTATTACTACTACTTCTACTACCACTACTAATGCTAATACTATCACTACTACTACTAACACTACCACCAATACTACCACTACCACTACTACCACTACTACTGCTACTACTACTACTACCATTACCACCACTACTACTACTACCACCACTACCACTTCTACTACTACTACCAATACTACCACTACTACTACTACTACTAATACCACTACTACTGCTACTAATACTCCTACCAATACCACTACTACTAATAATACTACTACCACTACTGCTACAACTACCACTACTACTACCACTTCTACCAATACTACCACTACTACTACTACTACTACTAAGACTACTACCACTACTACTACTATTATCACTTCTACTACTACTCCTACCATTACCACTACAACTAATACTACTATGACTACTACCGCTACTCCTACCATTACCGCTATTACAACTACTACCACTGCTACCACTACCACTACTACTACGACTACTACCACCACGACTACTACTATTATCACTACTACTACTACTACTCATACTTCCAATACTACTACGACTAAAGCACTCTACAAATATTACTTACTTACTTACTTACTTACTACCACTACTACTACTATAACCACTACTTTAACTACTACCACTACCACCACTACTACCAATACTACTGCTAACACTACTACAACCTCTACAAACACTACTACTATTACTTATTCTATTACTACTACTACTACTTTTCTATTAACAACATTACTACTACTACAACTTTACTGCTACTAATAATACTACCATTTATATTACTATTACTATTACTTATATTAAACTACTACTATTATTAATATTACACGTATTACTTTTACCCGTACTTCTACTATTTCTAATACTACTTATATTCTACGACTATTACTACTACTTCTACTACTACTAGTAATAATACTATTACTGCGACTACTACTATGACTGTTACTACTATTATTACCGATGACGATGATGATTTAAAAAATCTAAGACAACTCCTGTTTTTTTTCCATCAAATTGTTTCAGAAAAATAAAAACAAATCCTTAAACGACCTTTTTTCTTAACATGGAATTTACTATAATGTGATGTATGCTCTCTGCTTCTAAAAACATTGTTTAAAATATTTTGGTTCTAGTTCCACTCGTGAACTTATAAACTTGTCATAATTGCTCTTTTTCTAAATTTTGCATCACGTCATTAATCTTTCAACGGAGCAGACGTTAGCGACGATAAGACAGTAGAAACAACAGATTGAAAAACAAGCCGAGTTACTCATTTTTAAATCAAATTAGAGTCGTAAAGGGTTCAACATCACTCTCTCAACTCGTACGTCCCTCAGACGTCCGCTGATGAAATCCTTCCAACTCCTGAAGTTCATCCGAGCGCAGCCGTGATTGTGTTTCCGCTCTTCGCCCGTTAATGAGATACTGACCACCGAGCGTATTTTGGATTTAATTACTCACACGATTAGACACTTTTCCATCCAGGTGCTGATGCGAGGGACGACAAAAAAAAAAACAGTCCGGAGTGAATCTCATGTTTAGCTCGCCTATTTATTCAAACCAACATGGCTGTTTTGTTTTTTTTTCTCTCCCGCTGACCAGAGGATGCATCTGTTTCTGCACAGCTCTGTGTCCATCGGAAATCAATTGAATGCTAAGAGGGACTGTAGAATCCATCCAGCTGCCCCATCAATGACCATGAATAAATGCATCACATAATTACAGTCTAATTATCTGTTTAGTAAATCACACCCAGATACACAAGAGCTGCTCCGTATCACGGATGTAAGAGACTCGGAATATCAGGATTTTAAAAAACATTACGCGTCTTTAGAACTCGTGTTTTTTTTTCTCCATCCATGGATTCCTAATGCTGCTGTGTGTGTTTCAAAAAGAGCGCTGATGAAAGGAGCGTTGATGCACACGGGGGAGCAGAGGGTGGTCTATATGATGGTCTGTTCCGTCCTCCGACTCGGTGACCTTCAGTTTTGATGCCCGACGTGTCCATTGTAGTTGCTTTCAGCGACGGTCAGCCTTGGCACCGTGACTGCTCTGTGGCTCTGCAATATGTGCACAAATAAACCTTGACCGTCAGTGACAGGGGTTGACAATTTGTCCCCCCAGCCAGGGCTCGAAAAAAAGTTTTAATAATGCCCTCAATATATCCCACTGTTCAGAGTTTACTTTACATATCTTAGTCTCTGTATATTTCAGATTCTATTCGTGCCTTCTTTAGTCGTTTTTTTGTTAATGGTTTACTTTACATTTCTCAATGTTGGTATATTTCCGTCTTTATCCTCCTGTTTATTGTTGTATTTTACTGTATTTTTCTTGCGTAATGCCAGGATTTTGCACAACATTTATCTATAACCGGGGCTGCTAAGAATGTGAAGTTCTCTACGGTGATCAATAAAGTATCTATTATTATTATTATTATTGCTATTATTATTATTATTATGATTAATACTGATTTAGTGCTTTCATACCTTTCCAAGATAAGTTTGCTTATACATGTTTACTGTTTAATAGCAGTTTAAATGAAGAAAGAAAAAAAGGGCAACTAGGTTTTTAAACTCTACAAACTGAGACCATAAGTAAAAAAAAGTTGTTAGCGTTTGAACTCTATAAGCTGAGATGGGAAATAATACAAATTTCAATATTTCCTAGCAGTTTAGATAAAAACAAATAACTGAATAAAAAGCTACTTTTTTCCAATAGTTTCAATGTAAAAACTCTATGAACTGAGACGATAAGTAAAAAAGTTTTTTATTTTTCATAGCAGTTTAGATAAAGTAAAAAAAAAACACAAAAAAGGTTTGAACTGAGACGATAAATTACAATATTTTCCAATGTTTCGTTTAGATAAAGAAAAACAACTCAAAAAATGCAACCATTTCAACGGATTCTATAAACTGAGATGATAAATAGTAACAAAACACATCTATTGTTTTTACTAATCAATAAATGTAATGTTCAGGTTTATGTTATTATTGTTTTTTTTAATCCTATGGGAGGCTTGTCTCATATTCATCGACTGCTATGGCAAATTTATTATCCACTTAGTTTCAAAAATGGTTTGATTGGATTGATTAAGGCCCTTAATAATTATCCCTAAATAAGACCATTTTTACATTATGAGATTTTTTTTTTAGTTTTTAAATTAACATTTATTAAAGTAAAACTATAAAAAGGACTAAGTTTTCACTTTTTGTCAACGTAACTCTAAAATTAAATGAATTAACCAAATAATATCCAAAATCAATTTTTTCAGTTGTTTTCTTGTGCATTTTGATTCAGATATGAAACAATTCACCCTGAATAACTATATGCAAAACATGGTGTAACTAAAATGTATAAAAAAGATCTCGCTCCCTCTCAGTGAACTCATTGCTGCATCCATGATCATTGAAATAACTTTTGCCTTTATATAAAGTGTTGTTTTTTACTTGTACCCATTACTCAGGTGTTTCTTTACGTATAAATATTTGAAACAATAGTCAAGAATAGAGTAAAAGCACAAGCAATTAAACAGACGTATGTTGGAGAAACGGGTACAAATCCCATAACAAATCGGAAAATTGATTCTCGACATCATCTGCGGGATTATTACACATTTTCCCGTTGTCCTCTGAACATTCTTCCACAAACATTCTACGGATGCTAAAATCCCGGCGCGTTTTAACGTTAAATCAAGCGTAAGATAATTCTCTCCTCGCGGCTCTGCTACCAATCAAAACATCCACTGATCCGCCTTTGAGGCGAACGTTCTCTATGGCGGCGCGTCAAAGCTTTTATCTGTCGTGACAGATGGAACACATGACCCCAGAAATGTTTTTTTTGAGATGGATTAGTCACTATTACAGTTAAGATGACGATAAAAGCTGGGGTTTTTTTCAACGTCAAAGTTAATTATAATGATTTACGACAACTTTTATTCAGATTATAATCATCTCATCATTATTTCTAATGCATTCATTTTTCCACGTTCCATTTTTTCGGTCAAAAGCAGTTTTCCATCCAAGGATGCTGATTGACTTTGACCACTTGTGGGTAAAGCTTTTCCCACAGCCTTGAGTCTGAACCTCAGATGAGAGCTACTCATCATAGTCCTGGGGTCTCCCGGGCCTGGCCCGCTGTGACAAGCGGTTGATATTTCCTTCCCCCCGAACACTCACCACGCATCAGGCGAGGTCACGGCCCGCCGCCGACCTTTGTCTGGCGCTGTCCCCGTCGGTGCCGGAGGAGGCTGCCACACTCCGGTGGGAGGTGTTACTGTGACATGGAGTCTCCGAAGCTCCGACCTCTCTTAAGAGTCACTGGTGCTGCTGCTGCCTCGTCCCATCTCATCCGTCATACGTTTAACCGTGACCGGGACCCCCCTGACCACAGTGTCATCCTTCAGCTTCCTTAAGTTGGATATGACATGATAGTCATTCGTTTGGAAAGAAAGTAATTCATAGTTATTTGTAAAGCGCGTTTTTTAGACCAGGGTCACAAAGCGCTTGAACAATCAAAAGCAATACACATTTAAAAATACATACAAATTAAAAAACTATAAAAGGCCAAGCCTCAAAACAAACACAGGAGTCTCAGAAATTCAAGGAAAAGCCTGCACAAAAAATAATGTCTTAAGATGTTTCTTGAAGGAGTCGGTAGATCCATCAAATAGAAGGAGAGGAAGATCATTCTAAAGCTTAGGAGCAACAGCCGGGAAGGATTTCTCTCCTCTGGTCCTTCACCGTGAATCAGTAGATTCTGATCCACAGACCTCAGAGCCCGAGCTGGGGTGTAAGGCTGGATCAGATCAGTGATGTAAGGAGGAGCCTGACCATGAATAGATCTGAAAGTAAGAACCAGAATTTTAAAATTGATCCTGAAAGAAACTGGCAGCCAGTGAAGAGTTTTAAGAATCGGGGGAAATGTGAGTTCTTCTACTAGAGCTGGTCAGAATTCTCACTGCAGAGTTTTGTATCAACTGCAGACGAGACAGCTCCTTCTTGTTTAGACACGAAAATAAACTGTTACAATATTTTAAAAGAGAAGACACAAACGCATGGATTATAAACTCCAGATCTTGTTGTGATACCATTTTCCTGAGTTTAAAGATTTTTCCCAGTTGAAGGACTGTTTTTAGTCAGTTTTTTGAAGTGTTGAACTAGAGACATGTCTTTGTCAAATACAACACAGGTTGTTTATATGTTTTTTTTTCTCTTCGTCTCTGAGAATCCAAAAATGTCATACTAACAATGTTGATTTTTGGTTCAGAAATACCAAGAAAAACGATCTCGGAAATTGAAGTTGCTGATTATGTTTTCTTATTTTCCCTTACTTTGATCTATTTTCTTTATATTTGTACTTTGTCATTTCCTTTGCATGTCAACATTTTAACATTTGTTAAACATGTTTGAAATGAATCCATTCATGTATTTGTATGCATTTACTCGTTCATATATATGTTGTTTGTTTTCACGTAACGTCCCGTGACTCTTAGATGTTCCATTACGAAGTTACTTTAAGTGAGATCACAGACAGCCGATTACATGAATCAAACCATCGCAGGAGCCAAGGTCTCATGCATGCGAGTTCCTACACATTATGATCTGTAAAGATTAAAGAAAGGAATCTGTTTAAATACTATTTTTTTTCGAGAAGGTTTTTCAGAAGCTAAAGCTATACTTGCTAGCTTATATTGCTAACAATCCTAGCTGCTTTGTTTATAAGAATATTTTTAATATTATAAGCTCATTTCGGCAAATGTCAAATAAAATGAAATAACTTCTGTTCAACTGAGGGCCTTCCATATTTAATTTTTTTTATATATGAAGAAAATTACATTTGATAAACAGCAAATGGGTTAAAAATATTAACCCTTGTGTTATCTTAGGGTCAAGGTGACCCGGAGGGCCCCAAACAAACGTGTTTTTGGTATCCCAGAGACAACACACCGGTCTTTCAAATGTTATTATTTAGTATTAATATAATTTTTAATAGGATAACGTTATTCTTTTTTTTTTGGGGTGGGGGGGATGACACTTATTTAACTGTAAATGTGTTATATAACTATTGAAAGGGATTGATGCCTGAGGTAGAAACATCATTTTTAGCGAACATAATACATTTTAGAATTATATTTAGTTAACACAAAATTGAATTAATTTCTTCGGATGTTCATAATTGTGTTTGAAACTATTATAAATATTTTATGTATTAAGAATCTGAGCCTTGATATTTTACATCTCATCAATAATCATATCGTCTTATACTGCATATATATATCATAACCTTGGGATTCCTGTCCCGTGGAATCACCGGTCCGCCATCTTGCATCGCATCCAGAGAAGAGAAAAGGTCGAGGTGCGATCACATGGGACGTTAGCTTTCGCTCTCCCGAACCTTCCCTTCCTCCTCAGGCTTGTCGGCCTCGCCCCAGCAATCTCACTTTCCTTCCCGGCGGAACGTTGAGCCAGAAGCTCACCGAGCTGTCGGAGCGTCTTACGAGGAATTTCAGTGGAAGTGAAGTCCATTCCCCTTCAGTCGTTTTTTCGCCCGCGGGCCTGAAAATCACGCGCACTGTATCTTTTTCGGCGGCGAACGCGTCCGACGGGGCGACCCCTGTCTTGTGTTTCGTGTGATGCCGCTGCTGCCGCGGGTCAGCCTCAGTCACTGATGGTGCCCTCGAGCGTCTGCTTTTTGTTTGGGTTTATTTTGAATTTCCCGAGCGCTGGCGCTGCCAGTCAGGAGCCGTCAACTTCCAGTAATGGCTGACGGATCTACGGCACGTGTTGTTGCCTCGATCTCGACGACAGACATCGTCCTACTCACACATTTATTTCATATTTTGAGCGGCGATGAAAGAGCTATTAAAAAGTATTTAGCAGCCAATTTTCTTCCTTCCTCATTTCAGCCTGAACACATTATCAGTTGGCACTTTATGGGATCATTACCTGATATTACGAGGTTGATTTGCTTTATTTTAGCCGACAACAATCCATTTAAAAATGCCCCAGTCGCTCAGATTGTTTTCATCGTCCTCCTGCTGTTGTTGTTTGTTGTCAGAAGGTGTTTCTCTGCTTGACATTATGGCTTATCTTAATATCCACTGTTAAATTGAACGACAACTTAAGAACATTTTTCTAAGATGCTATCTTACAAACACAACATTGGGCTTTAAAAAACCTAAGCAGATAAAGTACAAAGTCAAATTACAGGTACAAATATATCCCTTAAAAGTAACAGGAATAATGTCAACGCATTATGTAACGTATTCACCCCAAAAAGTTGCTTTAAGAGATTGTTTGTGTTTAACTGTTGAACTTATTTTAAACAATATATTGGGTGTTTAGAAAGTCTTTTCACAATTGAAATTGTTAATCACCAATACAAGTTAGAAACTAACAACTTACAAAAAATAAATACATTTTTAAAAAGACTTCAAATGGAATAAACAAGTTACATTATAAAAGGAAATACGATCCTTTTATATTATTCTTAGTATTATTACTCGTTAAATATGGGATAACTTAGGTTTCGTACACGTTTTATCCAAAGTGTCTTACAAACCACACAAATTTAAACCCGAAACAAAAACTTGCCAAAATTAATTCTTAATGTCAAGTGAGCTAACTAAGCTAAGAAAAAAAAACAAAAAAAAAATTCTTTATAAAAACACGGCATAGAATTAAACAATTCAATTCAAACTATTTATATTGAGGGATAGATAAATGAAAACAATATTTTAACATCATGTCCTTATAAATGTGCTTCAAATCTTCATGACTGAAAAGCAAAGTCAGACATAAAGTATCTTGTTTAATTGATTTGTTTGCTCTGTGTCATGAAGATTTGATTTAATTTTTATTACTTTTTACGACCCAAGGGACACCACTGTTAAGTATTAAAAAACATTTTTCCGACAGACAAACGCAGACAAAAACCTTATGTTTTTATGGAAAATAAAACATACCAGCACGTAATTAAAATCCATCACCAATACTGAAACTAAAACATTTTTTAAGATTGACCAGAGGAAGTACTTTTAACCTCGTATTATCTCTGGGTCAAGGTGACCCAAAGCCACAAAGGTTGGTCACATCGACCCAGTGAAAACACAAGGGATACCAAAAACACATTTATTTTCTGGCCTACGGGTAACCTTGACCCTGAGATAACACAAGAGTAAAGAGGACATACTTTCTCTTTTTCTAGTTACTACACAGTAAAAGTACCTCAAGCAAAACACGAACAATTGAATAAACAATGTTTGAACCTCTTTATTAATGAAGGGATTTCCTTATTTCAGTCTGATCTGTGAACCATACATAAAAATAAATCATCATCAAGATTCAATCATTTAAAAGAACATTTCACTATATATATATTTCATGTTTTTATAATGTCACAAATGTCCACAATGTATGCAATTTCCCTATTTTTATTTTCAGCATGATATCGTCTTGATCCCAGCAATGTTGGATTTTCTTAACAATTTTCTAAAATTATGATTATTTAAGGTTAAACACTAATGCTTTCCGTTCCAAGTCATATCCTTATTTGATTAAAAGTTAACCCTTAAAATAAGAATATATTCGTCGAGGAAAGCCTTGTGTTTCTTGTACTATAGTAAAAACAAGTGATAGTTACTCACATTGTCATATATTCTACTTTTTTGTTTACAAAAAAATAAGCTATATGGCTTTTCACGGCTTATGTCGACCATAATAAGCATATTTCATACTTTTATTATTATGAATATTTCTATTGTCATCTATTACAGGCAGATTCATCATCTTTCTTCTTGCTCCGCTATGAAAAAAGGCGAACTGAAATATATACATGGCTAAAAATACTTTTAATATTTAAATTCATAACCCAACATCATGCTCTTAATAGTAACTGTTAATTACCTCATTTTTAATTTCGTATCAATATTTAAATTCTGTCTTAAGTGGTTCTTAAAATCATGCAGGATATTGTCGCTTGTCACCTGGGGACTAATAAAGTTGTATTCAAATTTAAATGAATTGTTTTGTGACCGACCAAACGGAACATAGTAATAGCAGCGACTCCCTTGATCGTCCATGTTTGTTTCCGCGTCTCTGACTACAGCAGAAAGACGTCGGCGGCTTCTTCCGAAAAGACGGTTTCACTTGTTAAATCCATTATTTGATCCTCGATTCCCGTCGACAACAAGCGTTCAGATGGAATAAATAAACGGGTCAGATTTCACCATCAGCCTTCGCCCGAATCTTGGCAACGAAAGAGTCTCGTCTTTCCGCCATTCCAGCTCCGAACACTGAACACATTCCCGACGTCGGTGGTCCCACCCATGTACAGCATCTTTTTAAAATGGCTGCCAAAACCAAAACACACACAAAAAGAAGAAAAAAAAATGGCGCTCTGGTCTCCTTCTGCATTTGTAAGATTCTCCGCGATGTTCCAGTCTAATAGATTGGACACAGCCGCGCCATCGATTCAGCGCCAGCCAGCAGCGCCATTATGATGGAAGCCCAGAACCAATTCACTTCACATTTAGTTGTCAGAGCGTTGTCGGGGGAAAGAGTTGCTACTGTACCGTAAGTGAATATCGCTGAAAGCTAAATGAGACGTTTGTCGAGCTACAGTTTAAGGAGATGCTCGGTTGGATTTAATTCAGGGTTAAATCAAGGAATATTTTGTTCGATTTATTGTGTGATGGACTGCTCCTTTACACGTGTCGTCGACATGGACGTCGCTGCCATGTTCGCTGTATCTTTCCATCCCCGATAAATGAAAAAATAAAAAGTGTTTGTCAAAGCTATTTTTTTTATAAATAATAATCAAATGTGTGTCTCAAGAGAGATCGCAGGTTAATTTTGAGATGCATTAAATACATACAATGAAGGAAAACAAACACATTTTTCGGTAAAATAAGAAAAACTTGAATTATCTATTGTATTAAAAGATAGTCACGTGAAGGACTTGAAATTAAATAAAAATATTCATTATAAGTTTGTATTTTCTTTGAATAGCTTCTACTTTAAAGGCAACAATCTGCTTTAGGTCTTAAATCTGCTGCCGTAAACATGCATTATTTTGGGAAGAGGTAACTTAAGTAATTTTATTTTGAACTATCAAACATTTACATTTAAAATTACATCATTATACCTATTTAAAAAATGTGTTTATGTTTTTAATGTTACAAATGTTTGAATACACACTTGTTTCTACTCTGTTTTCAACAAGATATTGTCTTGATCTCAGCGATGTTGGATTTTCTAATAAAGTTAACCCTTAAAATAGGAATATATTTGTGAAGGATTACCTTGTGTTTCTTATATTATAGTTAAAAAAAATCACTTTCTACATTATTATACTTTTGTGTTTGAATAATCATTTCTATTTCTGCGCTATTATTATTATTTTCATTTCTATTGACATCTATAACAGGAAGATTTATCATCTTTTTTCATCTTGCTGTGCTTCAAAATATATACAAAATGAAGTCAAAGACAACATAAATACATGCCTAAATTCTGGAAACTAAATCTATTTAAATTTTAAATTCATAATCCAGTTGCAAAACGTTAAGGCAACAGTAGATTCATGACCTTTTTTTTTTTTCAATTATTTCAGTTCAGTTCATCTGGCTTTTTTTCTATTCAAGTGCTTATTCATATTATTTATTTTAAAGGACAATGCATATTAACACGCTAGATTTAGAAAACGGCTAGCAGTAGTGAAAAGAAAGAAAAGACGCCGGTTTATATCAACAACAACGACAAGAACAAGAATTATCCATAAACTAATTCTCTCAGAAGTTTAAGAACGTTGGTGGTCACGTATAGTTTATCTGCCGACATTTAAGTTTAATTTTAAACACTACGAATGTGGCAGAGTCTCTTATAGTAGCAGTTTTATTCTCCGACACATGAAACACACAATATCTGATTTAAGCCTTCCTCGAACATTGTACATACAATCTTAGTAACTCACCCTGAATCCGGGGTCCAGCCCAACACGTGAACCTCTAAATAGTACACAATAATAGTACCCTAATAGGGCCCCCATGAACTCGGAGAAAATTATAAAATGAATGCTCTTTATATTCTTTGTTTTTGTTTGAAAATTAATTTTTACATTACAATTTTCGGTGAGGAATGTATAGTATTCGTACCAAGTATAAGCAGATGTTGTACTAAGGTACTTTCCCTTAGTTTAAAAATATATATATCCATATTTATTCCCTAAATGTGTTTTCTGTCTGATGCTGATAATTTAAATCTTTGAACAATAATTTAGACAGACTTGCGATACTTTTATTATTAAGTCGAAAGCTTCACTACGTAATACCTATTACTAGTTAGTAACTGGACATGTGCGGCCCGGGGGCCACATGTGGTCCTTTGCCTGTGTATGCGGCCCTCATGAATTCAGAGTAATGTAAAATAAAACTATTTATTCTCCTTGTATTTTCCTTTAAATTATATGGTTTTCGTGACAAAATGTATTAATATTTCATAGTAAAGTGTGTCCTGTTAGTACTTATAAAATATAAAATATGTATTATATAAATATATCAACTTTTCTGTTGTTAATTTCAAAATAAAATGTATACAAAATAATAATAAGTAAGTTACTCCTTATGCTCCAACTGCTGTCATATTATATAACAAATCATTTAATGTTTTTATTAGTATTTTAACTCCCCTCGCTCCACTTGTGTACTGTGTTGTACTACTACTGGTTATTGTCCTACTGTAATAATGTTTTCTTTTCTTTTTTTTATTATAATTCTTTTATTTTACTTTATTTCTCGAGTATTTTATGTTTGATTTATTCTCACTTTGAACCGTGAGTACATTTCTTACTGTTAGATAAAAAAATGAATTTTCTTTAGTATTTTTTTATGTTTATTCCATATACAGTCTGTGACCCCTTTTAAAATGTTATTGTCGACCCTTGATCTTAATGGAGGTAATATATATATATATGCATATACATGTGTTTTAAACATAATGCATTCAATCAACAACCATTGAAAGCACTACATGTCTCTCCGCCTCTCGCTCGCGTCATCCGTCTGCTCTTTCATTTCCAATCCGCTCCATAAAGAGCTCGGGAACACGGAACCCTTAAAAGGTGGAACATAATCAAGCCGTGTAACAGCCGCGTGCACTTTACGTGTTTTGCTATCTCGTTGTGTCTGCCAGTGGCGCTAATGACATTTCACAAGATTAGCTTTCGCTGTGGCATTGTCACTGACCCACACACAGTGTGTGTGTGTGTTCCCCCTTTATAGTGCACTCGCTCTCCCTTCAATCCGCTTTCCTTTTCATTCCTTTCGCCACGAAAAACAGGGAATATTTTCTCTTTCTCCGCACCTTTTTTCTCCGGTTCCGACCTGTTATTAAATATCTCAAAGATGATGGTTTTGATCAGTATTTGTAATGTTGTTTACCCATCTATGGACAAACATGTCGCTCTTTCAGCTCCAGCGCTTTTTATTTTTTTTCCGTGTCGAGCGGTGAAATAATTTCTCGGAACATGCCGGTGCCGGTCCTATACCGCCGGCATGTGCCCGAGAGCCGGAGCTTAAAACAGAATCGTCCACGCCGCTGCCGGTCCTCAGTACAAGCTTTGTCCCGCTCTGTGTTATTATAGGATTTGAACCCGTGCAGCCGCTTCCAACAAGCGCTGGCTTTGGCTCGGGAAAAATATTCCAAAGGCAAACACGAATCCGTGAGCAAACACTTTCTGTTTGTCTGGCGACTCGAAAAAAAAAAAACAACAACCAAAGAGTTGTGGAAATCGCCACAACAGTTGGACTGTGTTGTCCGCGGACAGATGGCGTCCAGTGGCGGCGGGTTCTGTCGGCCAGAGCGATGTCGCCTGTTGGTGCAAGATGGTGGACGCCGAGGCAGATGTCCGAGCTTTCGCCGCGTCCAGGAGAAGGAGGTTGATCTGCGGGCCAACTCTCTTTCCAGCTGCTGTTGTTAGCTTTGAAAGCTAACGCTAACATAACGACGACTATAAAATCAATCCGGACGAGTAACAATTCAATGATTGTTTACTAAATCCACTTAAAAAAATAGTTTATTATCATTGGGTTCAAATAATGATCAAATTATAATATGAAAACAATAATAATGTTTAAAACGATTGAATAATCAAATAACTTTGATCATGTTTCTAAAATAAAAACAATTAATTGCTCAGTTTCTATTTCAGAGCTACTGTAACTTGTATTTGTCCATTGAAGTAGGCCCAGATACTTTCTGTAGGTTTTTTTGGGGGGTCATATTTTAGTCAGCATTTTGGAGGGCAAAACTTTTTCAGTTTTAATGGACTCTTTTGTTAGTACTGATTTGGGGCATCATATTTGTGAATTGTGAACACGCCCTTGGTACTTGTCATTATTCATTTTGGGGAAAACTGTTGTTTTGTTATGGACTTGTAGTTTATGTTCTATTAGTATTATTTTTGTCAATACATGTTTTATCTTAGTATTATTCTGTCAGTATTATTTGGGGGGAACTAATGTGTCAATGGTAACAGATTCTTGGTAACATCCTGTCTGAATTACTTTGTTGAAAAATGTTTGCGAACGTTAACCTTAATCCTTAGCTATGTTCTGTCAGAAGGATTTTTTGGGCAAACGTTTTGTCAATCGTAATAACTGTAACTTTCTTTCAAGATTATTTGAGATGAAATTTCGTCAAGTCTTAGTTACCTTCTGTAAGTGTTATTTTGGGGTTACATTTTGTCAATTGTAAGAGCCTCTTAGGAACATTCTGAAAGTATTATTTTGGGGTTACATTTTTATTTATTGTTATAGACTCTTAGCTACCTTCTGTAAGTATTATTTGGGGATATATTTTTATTAATTGTTATAAACTCTTAGCTACGTTCTGTAAGTATTATTTTGGGGTTACATTTTTATGAATTGTTATAAACACTTAGCTACCTTCTGTAAGTATTATTCTGGCAATTCATTTTTTTTTAATTGTTATAAACTCTTAGCTACCTTCTGGACTCTTATTTACAGTCTGCCAGTAATTATTTGGGGGAACCTTTTTCTTCAACTGTAACAACCTCTTAGTTGCAGTTTTTCCAGAATTATTTGGGGACAAATCTTGACGATACTCTTACTCTTGAACTATAGACTCTTAGTTACATTCTTTAAGGACATTTTTGTCAATTTTTTATAGACTTTTATTTACAGTCTGCCAGAAATTATTTTGAGGGAACCTTTTTTTCAGGGTTCTTGTCAATTTTATCAGACACTTGGTTACATTTTTTTCAGTATTATTTTGGGGTTGCATTTTATCAATTGTAAGAGACTGTTGGGAACATTCTGTCAGTATTATTTTGTGGATAAACTGTGTGCGTGCAAGATGGCGTGCATGAAAAGGCTTTGCCAGGCAAGTTCCGGTGCGTGCTGCGAATCATGAAAAATATATTTTCCTTGCTTGTTGAATGTTTTATTTTACACAACGAAAAATATCTGGACAACAAAAGCTAAGTGCGAAAAACTAATCTACGTCTCCATTACTGCGGAAGTTTCTTAAAGGGAAAGAGAGGAACAATAAAGGAGGTGCAGAAAGGGTGAAACATGTGGGCACAACTGTCGAGGGTGATCAGTGACATACGAGATTAGGCTCGAGTGGATCTGAGGCTTTATATGATTCTAGTGAGACTCGCCATGTTGCATGATCGCAGGGATCCCGACCTTCTTCGCACCATGGACCGGTTCAATGAAGGCATTATTTCCACGGACGGTCCCACGAGCACAGGCTTTATTAATTGGCTCGTCTTCTGGTTCCTCGGTTGGCCTTTTCCTGGAGACAAAGAAGTTAATTTGCTGTAGCAACCTCTGATGGGAAATGCTGAAGGGAGAACGAGGAGAAGTAAATGCACCTTTATGAAGCGAAGATGAGAGGATGATGATGATGTTGCTATTCTTCTATGTCTTGGGATTTAAACCTTCAGCCTGCAGTATATCCTGATTATATTTCCCGGCCCTCCTTTTACTGACCAAGTATGACTTGAAAGAGTGAATCCATCTTTTTTTTTATCTGCAAAATCTCATATAACAAAGTATAAATACAAATTTGTCAATTACGTGTGGAAATAATAACAATAATATTGTTTCTCAATTATTATATAAAGTTCTAAGCAACACATAGTGAATGAAAATAGAATTTTACAAAGCTTAAGCGGTAGCTCTTTAACACATCGACCAATCCTTCAAAAGAGATGTGGATCCAGATGGTAATCTTTAACACCTACAATCCTTATTATTTTTTAAGCACTAAGATTTACTCTATACATCTTTTATTCTACTCAAAATACTTTTTCTCTTGCGCCTCAGAGCAGTCAAAGTGTGCAGTTTGTAAACTTTGAAAAATCCTCCAAACGATATGTGGATCCAGATGATCTTTTTTATTTAAATTATTTATTATTTGTATCTTAAGATTTACTCTAATTAAAAGCTTTATTAAAACAAAAGGGATGATTTTATATCACAACTAAGATGATAAGAATCTACACAATATATTGGTTATAAAAAGTGCAGGAAATTGGAATTTTAAGGTGTGGCTCTTGCTCACCACTTTGACAAATCCTTCAAAAAAATCTGTGGATCCAGATGGTAATCTTTATCACTTACAATCCTAATTATATATATATATTTTACATTTGTACCTTAAGGTTTAATGTCATTCAACACTTATTTAATACAAAATTGATCCTTTTATAGCAAAATAAATGTATCTATTTTTTCATAAATAAATACTTGTAATTATTTTTCTTTATGTTTGCCCCTACAGTGTGTAGACAAATCCTTTAAAAAATATTCAGATCCAGATGATAATTTCTTTCTCTTTCTTAAGATAAGCACCTTAACTACTTTTAAAAAAAAAAATCGATGGATCCAGATGGTAATCTTTACTACCAATGATCACAATTCAGTTATTTTTTTGTACCTTACGATTGCTTCTATAGCACAATCATCTACTCATTATATTGTAAGTAAAAGCTCGGAATTATAACGACAAAAACTTTTTCCCTTTCTTTCTGTTTGCCCCACCCACTGCAGTCACAGTGTGCAGTTATACCCCTACGGAAATTAAATCGCCCACCCATGACTCCCAGTCTGTCGCTAGCATCCTCATTTTCTATCTCTACACTATTAAAATATTTTGTTTATTTATTCTCGCCAGCATGTGTTTGCTAGTTGGTGTTTATCTAGATCATGTCTGCTGATGGTTGATGCTCTCTTTGTGATCCCCAAAAGCTCCAGAAGTTCCACCGAATGTTCACGGATTCATGTGCCCTTGGGTTTTTTTTTTTTTTTCCCAATGTGAAATCGCCACATTCCACACCACCATGTGATCGTTCCACTGCAACATTGTGTGTGCAACCTGCCGTACAAGAATAAATCCCCCTAGCCAGCTCCACAACAAACACAAAATAGCTTGGCACAAGTCAAAAATTATTTATCTGGCTCCCCACCTTCCCTCCCCGCCGTGGTGTCCGTCCAGTCGGAGGGAACCATCTGCTGTCTGGTGATAATGGGCGGCCTGGGAGGAGGAGACTGGGTGTAAGGCGAGCAAATAACACTGAGAGAAAATGGCAGTCGCTGTCCTGGAACCTGCGCTACCTTCCCTGTCTTCCCTGCCCGCGGCGAGTCTGCCATCTTAATAAACATTCCGTCTGATATCTCCGGGCTCGTGTGTGTGTGTGTGCGTCATATTTGTAACCTGTGTGTGTGTGTGTGTGTGTGTCGTTCCCTGTGGGAATGTGTCAACGTCTATTTCCTCTCCAACCTTGATCATTTTCAGAATTGTCAGGATTGTTCCTCAGCCGCGGTGACGCGCTGTCACGGAGACGACGCTGACTAAGACCATTTCTTTTACGATTACCTCGACGGGTGGATCGCGGATTCGTGTCCGGCGTTTCCGGGTGTTTGTTTGGAGTAAATATGTGGGAGTATTAATGAGAGAATATTGCCGGGCACAAGTGCGGGGAAACGACCGGAGCTCGGGAGTGGATGTCGAGAGTTAATGAGCGTTCGCCTGGTATATAGGAAGGCGGGTGAGGCGGAGGTGAGGGGGGTTTTTGGGGGAGGCAGGGTGGCGAAGGTAGTCATTAAATCAAATATAGAATTCAACTTCTCACCTTGAACAGGGTTCACATCAGGCCTCTCTGAATCTTGGGAGCCCCGGGGCAGTTCTCCGGGTGAACCGTTTCAGTTTTCTCTTGTCTGAAGTGGACAGGTTGAGCTGGACACACTCACACCAAAAAAAAACCCTGACAGTGCATCTAAAGTCTCCCTATTTTTGTTGTGTTCTACACTTCTGCTTTAATCCCTGTCAGCGTTCTCCACTGACACACAACTAGACGACAAGTACGGCGTTTTTTTGTGGCACAACTACACAACAAATGAGTTTACAATTACTCCCTTGACAATATAATGTCATCAAAGTGTTTAAATAAGTAAGTAAGCGCTTTTCCAGACCAGGGTCACAAGGCGCTTAAACAATCAAAACAATACTCAATAAAGTATATACTTTATAGGTCAATATAAAACTGAAAACACAGCATATAAATTAAATATGATACAAAAAGTGATTATATTCCTTGATACTAAGATATATAATGAAGTAAAAATAAATATTTGATTTAGTTCTTTTAAAACTAAACTCCCTAACTATCGTTAAAAATAAGTCGTAGTTTAGTGTGTAGCATAACCCTTGAAATAGAACAATAATTATTCCAAATATCTCTTCATAATAAGACATTTCATTGTAATAGAGTCAAAAGAAAAATGCAATGTTTTATTTCATTCTTTTAAAACCTTTTTCAATCCCTCCCTACTATTATAGGAATGTGTGATCGTTTATTTTTGTCTAGTGTGTAACATAACATCATGAAGGGCTCGAAACAAATTCAGCGTTACACAAAACAGACGAGTTCTCGACACTCCAGAGCGAGAACACGTGAACGAAAAAGAGGTCAAAGGGCTTTGATCGGAAACTACAAAAACATACGTACGAGCAAGAAGCTTATATAAGTTTTTAACCATGCAATTTATTTTCAATTAACTTATAATTTCTGTGTTTTAATAAACATAATTTATTTGCATCCATGTTGTAGTCTATTTTTTTATATCCTTAACCTAAAAAAGAAATAAAGTTAGATCAGCCTGTGAAAAACAAGCTATTATTCTGCAAATGATAAGTAAGGCCCGTGGGCCGCACATGGTCCTTTGCCTTCACATATGTGGCCCACATGATCGGACTAAATAAAAAAAAATGATGATATAGAGATGAGATGAAACGGTTAATTACCAACCCTGCTGTTTCTCAATTAAAAAAAAAAACATTTCTAAAAATAATTGGCTCAAGATTTTCATTTATGATATTTTTTATACTTCTTTTCCCTTAATTATGTGCGATTTTATGTCCTTCAACGGAGCTTTTTATTACATTGATAAACAAATGTTACGTTAAATTAAGGTCAAGGCTATTTAACTTGATTCATTTTTCTTTGTGTCCTTTATTTTGCAATAAAACATAAAACTGATCTCATATATTTATAATGTCATGTAATGTCAATGCGATAATTGCAGTTTTATAAAGCCATTTTTTTTCCATCTTGTTTTTGTTTGATTTTATTTCACTTATAATATAAAAGAGTTTATACTTTCACAAATATTATATATATAGTGCGTCATCCTCGGTGTTGTCTACCTTTGTTTGTGCAGCCAAACGTATTTGACGGCGTCCTTCTCTACTCGTGCGTTCTCTGGTGCGTCATCCATCTTATTTTTCGGGGCTCGCCGAACTGTCTTTGTGCGTTTGGTCTGCTCGCATGAGCCCGTGTGTAGATCTGTCTTAGTGCATTTGTGTGAGTCTTTGTGTGCGTTTGTGTGAGTCTTTGTGTGCGTTTGAGCGTGACTTTGTCTGCATGTTTTCGTTTATCTATATGTTTTGAACTATGTTTGCATCTAAATCCGACTTGGGCAACATACATGAGGTCACGATAAAACTATACAACTAAACATGTAGAACGTTTATGATGGAAGTTTAATGCCTTTTTTTCTCATTTGTTACTTTTATTTTTAAAGGTATTCTTGTATTTGTTTTATTCTTAGTGGAAAATGTAAGCGTTAAATTCTGTAAATATTATTTTGGGGTCAAATTAAATCCCTTGATTAGTTTCTGTCAATATTTTAGGGCAAAACATTCGTCAATTGTCGTCGTCTGTTATTTACGTTTAAGTATTTTTTGAGGGTACATTTTTGTAAATTTTATTAGACTCTTAGTAACGGCCTGCCAACATTATTTTGTGGAAACATATATTTAACTGTAATAAATGTTGGTTACATTTTGTCAATATTATTAGTCGTGGACTTTTTTCAGTTGTAAATAAAAACATTCTAACAGTATTATTTTGGGGTTATGTTTTGACGATTAGTAAGACACTCGTAGTAACATTCTGTCAGTATTATATGACCATGTAGAAATGTTTCTTGAAATTGTATCACCTCTTCAGTTTCTTAAAGACCCTTATATATATTATTATATATTATTGTTGTTTCATGTCACATTTTAAATGGCATCCTAATACACATTTGTTTTTAAAATGAAAACGTGTCCAAACATCATCTTTGAAAGCGGCTGGAGTCGATTGTATCCTCTCGTCCTCAGTGACTGTCGTGTCCTTGGCATCATAATACACATTTGTTTTGTAATGAAAACATGTCCAAACGTCATCTTTGAAAGTGGCTGAAGTCAACTGTATCCTCTCGTCCTCAGTAATTATCATGCCCTTGGCATTATAAAACACATTTATTTTGAAATGAAAACGTGTCCAAACATCATATTTGAGAGCGGCTGGAGTTGACTGTATCCTCTCGTCCTCAGTAATTGTCGTGCCCTTGGCATCATAATATACATTTGTTTTGTAATGAAAACATGTCCAAACATCATCTTTGAAAACGGCTGGAGTTGACTGTATCCTCTCGTCCTCAGTATTTGTCGTGCCCTAGGCATCATAATACACAATTGTGTATCCTTGTATTTTAATTTCAATTAAAAAAATATATAATAAATATGCTTTTCTTCAGATTATTCCAATAAAATACATCATTTTATATTATTTATTATCTTTGGGGGCTTGATGGCCCCTTATAACGGTCAAATTACATATACAATGTGACTCCTAAGGACCCCTGATATAAACACTGTCCATTTTTTGTTGCACATCTGTTGTTTGTCCTCGTATTATTTCTTTTCTGTGAATGGTGTTTGTTTTGCGACGCACTTTGTCTTTCATTAACCCGAGTCCAGGTGCGAGGGCCGCTATCATTAGCCCGCAACACGGTTAGCATTTCAGTCAGGCGGCGTCTTCAATCAACGCCGCCATTGTAATGCACGGTCGTGCTCCCGTCTCGGAGTGGACGTCGGGTCAGGGAGGATAATAGAATCCGAGGCTACAGGGAGCGATGGAAGGATCAGCCCCCGGGGCGGGCGCAGGAGGGGCCCGGTGACCAGGTCTTTTCTATTAACTCGGCCGGCCCGCGAGGGCAAAGCCAAGGAATCGGACGCTCACACCTACGCTGTGGACGGAACATCCAGACACCGGAGTGGGAGAGTGGAGTTTTCGCTCGGGGGGGTTTGAGGGGGTCCAGTGGTGTTTGACCCAATGTTTTCATCAGTGTGTGCTCGTCTGATAGCGTTTTCTTCCTCCTCCGCCCGAGCATGAGTGTGTCGAGGCAGCTTGTTAGTTGGTGAGCAGCGTTGTCACCTCAAGATCTTCTTCTCTCTCTTTTTTAAAATCCCTTCTGTGGAGATTTTTTTATTTTATTTTGCCTTCTTTTCTGCATTTCCATTATCTCACTTGACTGAGCTCGATGTTAAATTCATGGCTCAAATGAAGATGTAAAAATCTCAGTGGGGCAAGAAAAGGATTCGTATTTACAATTGGTATATCGCAATATTTTGGTTTCCGATGTTGTAACTAGATTCTACAGCAATTTATCAATTTGTATTTATGTCTTTACATTTATTTATTTTTTTGGGGGGGAGGGACTTTCAAATCATAATTAGTTTTGTCTTATGGTTTATACATCAATAAAGTGTGTGTAAAATAAGATAATTATTTGTTATATATATATATATTTAAAATGAACAACCAAATATTCACAGAGTTTGTTTATATTTGTGTTTAAATTAAACTTCTGGCCGCTAGATGGCAGCTCTGTCCTCTGCAGCTAAAGGAGGAGTGAGATCCTTTGAAAGTTGGCGTTGACTGAGCACAAGAGGATACAATCGTTTTTTAAAGCTAATATTTGAGATTATTTAGGTTTCAAAACAAATAAAAGTACTACTTTGTCAAGAGTCATGGTCCTCTGCAGCTCAAGTAACAATAAGAACCCCAAAATCCAAACAATTACTGAGGACGAGAGGATACAGTCGACTCCAGCGGCTTTCAAAGATGACACGTTTTCATTTCAAAACAAATGAAAGCAGTTATGAGTCATGTGGTCTTACTACAAATATATCATTGTTTCTACAGTATCACAATATAACTTGTCGTTTCCTCTCTAACACCATACATATTATTATTAAATTGCAAATATTCACAGTGTTTGTTCATTTTTGTGTAGCAATTAAACTTCTGGCAGCTATAGGAACAATGCAGTCCTTTGAAACGTGGTGTTGACTGAGCACGAGAGGATACAGTTGATTTTTAAAGCGAAACCTTGGACATATTTAGGTTTCAAAACAAATGAAAGTATGACTTTGTCAATAGTCATGCTCCTTCGCACCTATAGGAACAATAAAAGCCTTAAGGGCATGGCAATTACTGAGTACGAGAGGATACAGTCAGCTGGCAGCCACTTTCAAAGATGATGTTGAAACACATTTTAATTTCAAAACAAATAAAACAGTTACGACTTCATCAGGAGTCATGTGGTCTGTACATTCTGCAGCACTTGAGTCAAGTACTCGACAATACTACAAATATATACTTTTTACTACAGTATCACAATATATTGTGTCGTTGCCTCTGTATTGCCATACGTATTGTAACTCTGATTTTTTTAAGTTTTACGGGTTGCATGTGCAATCATTTTGTAATTGTATGTATGTGCAATATACTTATATTTTACTTACTGTGTCCTCATACTCATAGTGATGTATATTTATAACATTATGTAGCTATACAGGCATTTTAGTCATATCCTTTTCTACACTTTTTAACCCAAGTACTTACTCTTATTTCTATAACTATGTTTCTGAGAGTCACACACAAGGAATGTTTTTTCACTGCTGGATATGAAGGAATGGCAAATGAAGAACCTTGAACCTTGTACTGTGTACAAGTACGCAGATGTGTGGAAGTCAAATTAATTACACAGTTTTTGTTGCTCGATGTGAGTCGATCTCTCCCGGAGTTTCAATTAATGTTTGTTTTCTTTTCCCGCCGCAGGTCTCCGGCCTCTCTCCCGGCGATAGCCAGACTCCGGGATTACTGCTGGCTCCGGGTGTGCGATGGGGTCAGACGCCCATCAACCAGCTCACACCGTGGGATACGGACGAGCCTCCGAGTAAGCTACATCGAGACAGCGAGCCCACAGGTAATAAATCAGTGTATTACCATACAACAACGTACCACGTTCTGCTTGTTTTGTTTACGGCGCTATCGGGTCAACATTAATATTCTCCCCATGAATTACACGAATGCTTCACCCCCGAAGACTCGATTACATCTGATCCAGTTCTGCAGAGGCGTCTTGGATTCAATTGGCCCACAAATAAAAATACATTTGCCTCCAACGTTTGCACTTTACATACAAAATGATGCATAATTCAAAATGCCATCATCACGTGCATACATTTAATTATGAATGTGATTAGAATGTTCTCAACTGTCTTGTTTAAGGGCAACTGGGTCACGAACACTTGTCACTGTTTTATTGGTCGTGACTTCACTAGCATCGATGGTAGAGGTTTTAACTAGTGCCGTTAATTGTGATTATTGGTGTATTTTTTTTATTATTAACAACTTACTTGACGCTTTCTTTTTGAAAATAAAAAGAGAAAATGATGGTTAGTCACATCTTGAAGTAAACATGGATTTATTGGATGGTTGAATCTCATGATATACATGTTTTTTTGCTACTCAAATACACAGGATTTTTTGTTTTTCTAAATATTTTGAGCAGGGGTCCTCAAACTTTTTTGCACCGTGGCCCAGTTTCAAAATCAGAATCAGAAAAAAACACTTTTTTATTGCCGGTATAAAACCCAATACTGGAACCTTTTGTATAATTATTTGAATCGAAGTTCTTTTATGTTTTATAGATCAATAATTTTTGTGCAAAATAAATAAATTGGATTAAAAAAATATATATATTTTTAATTAACATGCAACTATCGACAACGTTCATGTTTGTGTTGCAATTAAACCTCAAGCCGCTAGATGGCAGCAACCATTACATCCCTAGTAATGCAGCTGAACGAACAATGAAATCCTTTGAAACCTGGCATTGTCTGAGCACGAGAGGATACAGTCAATTTGTAAAGCTAATATTTGGACAGATTTAGGTTTCAAAACTAATGAAAGTAGCCATTGTCCTCCACCGCTTAAGGAGCAATAGATCACCAAAGATCCCAACAATTACTGAGGACAAGAGGATACAGTCAACTCCAGCGGCTTTCAAAGATGATGTGTGGACACAGAAAATGTTTTTTATTGCCGGTGTTCTAAATACAACACTGGATTTGTTTTTGTGGTGGCAGCATAAAAGTAAATATAATTAATAAAAAACGAATGAATATGAAAATAATAATATTAATAAAACATTCAATTTAATTAAACAATATTCATGATCCTTTAAACAATATCCATGGTTTAATGTGGGCATTATATTCATGAAACTATGTTCATATCAAATCATTTATCCGCTAGTTTACGGGTTTATTTTTTGTAACTTCATTGAAACAAGTGTCAAGACTCAAATGTTACTTCAGAGAAAATACCAAAAAAAAAATTCTAAGTAAATCACCATTAAGACAGTAAGAATCAATAGAAGTTAAATGATATCAATTATTATTATTATTATTTCTTTCTACGCTGCCTGGTAACAAATGCCTTGGGTTGGAAACCATTGATTAAGATCACAGGTGTCATGGCCCAGGAGCTAAATATGGCTTGCCAAGTAACGCTATGCGGCCCCAGCTTTTCAAACGTATAGTTGGTTTGAAATCAACTTAAACCAATTCTAAAAAAAAAGCTAAATTAATTTTGCATATCCACGTCATCCCATACTGAGATTTGCACTTAGACTGACTGTTTTGTACTAGGTATAAATCTTGTTAATTAATCAATAAACTACCAAAAAAATTGACTATTTACGTGGATGAAAATGAATTTATTACCACAATGAAGGAAAAAGAAAGATCCTGATTTTAAGATTCCAAAGAATCTGTAAATTTCTGATTTTTTGCTAAGCCCACGTCTTGGATCATCCTATATAACCCTTGTGTTATCTCAGGGTCAAAGTTACCCGGAGGCCAAAAAACAAATGTGTTCGTGGTCAACTTGACCCTGAGATAACACAAGGGTTAAATGTTGACCCCTGTTGATCTGATTTAGACAAAAGAACACAGAAGTTTAACCCCCTGCTGGTGGAAACTAAAGGTTGCAGGTTGCAGAATGTAACTAGATTTGAGTTTGTTAAAGTTGAAAAAAGTAAATGGCTTCATAAGTAGTCTATTTTTTAATATATCAATCGTTTGGATTGTCATGATCATGGATTTATATAAAGAATACAAACAAGTAAATTGTTTTGGATAAATTCGATTAATGAATTATGGTTAATTTATCCATTTTTAATCGTTAATGAGCAATGAAGCGAGCCAGACAGCGACGGGTTAAGCTAATGTCGAAGTCTTCTTTCCTTTTCTTTTTTTCCTGCGCTTTTATTGTAATGAACTCGTCCAGAATGGCGCTGCCCTCGAGCACTTCATTTCCCTGGATCGCTCTGCTGGCCTCTGCCTCCTGCTCATCACAAATGTGTCTCATTTAAAGGTAATACCGGCTCAGAGAAGTCCATCGTTCACTGCAGGTGCTGCGAGTCTTATCAGCCGCGAAAACTCTAGGAGCGAGAGGGTCCACGAGCGTCTTCAACTGATCAATATGGTTTAATATTCTCCATAATGCAACCATTAGCTACAACCATTAAAACCGTTAAGAGCCACCATCGCGTCTTTACAACTCGGTTGAGTTTAATCACTGTTTAAACTCCTGAGTTCCCGACTCGACTTGAACGTCTCGCACATTAACAATGTAAATCTCTATCTGCAGGTAATCTTGTAAGAAAGTAAAAAATGTTGTGGTTTTTCGCCAGAAAATGCCGGTTTTATTAGTTTTTGACGTTGTAAATTAAGTTTCTTTGCTCATTCATTTCCTGGAAATGTTGCTCGGATATTAATCGACATTAATAATGCAGACCTGACTTTATCTTTTCTCGGCTTCTTGTCGGTTTGTCTTCAGACGCCTCTGGCCGAGGCTATTTTGGGTCTTCAGACTTATTTTGTGACCTCACTAAATGTCTTTCTTTACCCATGTTCCATTGCATTAAGTAACTCAGTTGTCATTGCAGTTGTTATTTCTTTCTATATTCACTAAAATGAAAAATAATGTATCATATTTGATCTATTTCTTTTTAATTTAATTGAACAGCACTTTATTGATTTTTTTCTTTTTTTCATATACAATACCTTCACATCCAAAATATTGTTGCCATAGTTATTTTGGTTAAAAAAAACAACAAAAAAAACTATTATACCATAGTATATTTAACCATTATTACTACTATTATACCAACTATTATACCATAATATCTAATAACTATAAGAAGTATATAATAACTATATATAATAACTCTTCATTTTAAAGCATATTTTAAAGACAATTATAACAAACATTAAAAATTAAAAACAAATTATAATTTAGATCTTCATACTGTGTTCATTTAACTTGTCATTACGTCCCCTGCAGCTAAATTAATAATGAAATCCCGCTGAATGACTGGGGATGAGAGGATACAGTCAACTACAGAAGCTTTTAAAGCTGATGTTTGGACATATTTTGGTCTAAAAACAAATGAAAGCAGTTACGACTTTATCAAGAGTCATGTGGTCTGTAAATTCTGCAACACCAGAGTCAAGTACTCGACAATACTACAAATATATCCATATATCAAAATATCTTGCATCATTGCCCCTCTATCGTGATCAGATCATATCACTAACTTTTTTTAGTGTAATTTGGTTATGAATGTATTAAAATTTGCATTATAGGTGAAATTATATTACATTTTTAATTATATATATTATATTTACATAATTAAATCCCTGGCATTTTCATGTAAATATTTAACCATTTTTATTCTACACATTCAACGCAATACAACAGTTTTCTTTTAAATTTTCTTTGCAAAAATATATTAATGAAATCCATGAGATGAAAGATGTACAAGCTTCATTTAATTTTCGCAAAATGGTCATAGATATGAATTATTGGTTAATCAAGCAAATCTTTTTTTTATTTAAAAAGTTTGTACATGTTTTTACTAACTGAAATTACACTGCTGACTCTGCAATAGGTTTGTTATGATAATATAATTTTCTACTCGATAATCAAAACTCAGGAAAATATTTTATACTAGATACTATTTTCCATACAGCGAGGATACCAAAAAAGACTCGAAGTATAAAACCTTTTTTTTACAAACAAGAAAAAAACTGCAAAAATAACTTGTAAACATGTGACCATTAACAGACACATTAAATATTTATAATTTTTAAAAAAAGCAAAAATACATTTTATGAATTAAATATTGTAAGGTTTTATGTTGTGTACATCGAAATATTAGCCAAGCAAGCCTCATCACAATGAAATAAACTCAGGTGTTTTACCTGGTATTGATCCTTTTGAAAAAAATGTCTCAAGGATTAAGTGATTTTGAAATGTACTTAAATGATTCGATATTGTGTCATTCAGAATTATGCTCTTTTTTAAATATTTTTGAAATGTATTGTTGTTGAATGAAGAATGAATCTTATTGTTATAGTAAATCACTTTCTTGTTTTTGTATGTCGTTTTTTAAGTCCTAATGCCCTTTAAAATAATTTAACAAAACTTGAAGATCTAAAATATTGACTGGCACTTTGACTAGAAAATGTGAATTATTGATGTATTATTTTATTTGGTTTCATGTATTTCATTCTAAAAATTGTTTATAACTTTATAATTACTTTTGAATTATTAACGTGTTGTAGCTTTGGGTCAAGATGACCCGAAGGCCTGTAAACCAATGTATGATAACACAAGGTTTAAAAGGAAAAAATTAAATACATATTTTGAGTAAAATATTTTCACTTTTGCTGCTGGAAATTCTCAATTGTATTAAATTCTATTGATGCTAAAAAAGTCCACCAGTCGTAATAAATCATACATACATTGACTATACGTGGGTGAAGAATCTTCTTCACTTCGACCACTCGGGAAATTAATCTTGAGTTTAGAGCACGATTCCTCACATTACCTGGATGAGCTAACAGATCGCACAAGTCGACTTTAATCAGAAAGGACTGTCTTCACACTGCATGAATCCCATTAATTGTTTAGAAATTTCAGTTAAACAATCTTTTATTTTTTCGTGTTACCATCAGCACTTTCACTTACTTTTTGTCGAGGGGGCGTAAAAAAGACGGAATCGTATGTGCATAACTCACATCCTAATTATCGTCGGCCTCTTATATGAATGGGTTTATGGATGAATAATGAAAAGCTTGATTACCCAAGAGGAGGATGCGAGTAGATTAAGCTGTTTTATTTTGAAAAGAAAGAGGGGGGGTTTACTGGTGAAGATCTCCTGCGGTGGTGCGCCCCTGCTGCGCCGCCACGACCCCCCGCTGCCTATTGTGGCCAAATTGCGCTGAAAAAAAACGTGTGGACGTCTTATTATTGTGTCAGAGCAAACAGAGGCGGCTTTTGTGTCGGCGGGCCAAGCACAGAATCCGGGCTGAAGTGCACTCGGAGTGAGATGTCACCGAAGAAAGCGGCCCCTGTCGTATATATATATGACACTCAATCCTCGCTGGAGAAAAATCTTGCATATTGATTTTTTTCCTGTGCGTTTTCGCTATTCCCAGGCTGTGACTAGCTGGAGCTTCTCGTCCACACTTCACTGAACTGCGTTGCCAGAAAGTTTTTCCACCAACTGTGCCAGAATTAATCAAGCGTTTTTTTTTCTTTTTTTCTTCTTTTTTTTTCTGTCTCTCTCTTCAACACAAACTTCACTGTTGTGTCGCTCAAGTTTGTCTTGGGAATGAAAAAAGTCTTTTCAACTTTACTTTCATTCAAATGTTTGCTTGAGTCACAGACTTTTCTTTCAAGGAGTGTGTTTGACAGTTTCCTGTTTGCTTTCTCCTTTCCCCGCGGAACGCCTGAACACATGGCGCGATTTATTGGCCGAGAATGAATCACCCTCGAAACTTAAATATATCTTAAGTGCTTTTCGCTGCCAGGTGGATTATTTAGGACAAGAAATACTGAAGGAACTTTGTGGAAGAAAACAAAATAAACAGGCAAACAATATATTTCATATGATTTTTATACCTTTTTATGTATTTATTTACTTTAAAACTTTCCGTCTTTTGTATAAAACTATTTGCTTTCATATTTGTTTTATTATTGCTTTATTTTTGTATCATTAGTGACATAACACTTTTTATTTCTGAATATTCCCAATTTAAAATGTTTATTCTTTTTGACAATTGCTTTGTCAAACATGTATTTTTTTTAAATTAAATATTTAGTTTTTCATTCAAATAACACAGCTTTCACTCTTTTTTTTTCTTTTTTTTTTACAGTATTTCATCTGTTTTTTATACATTTTTATTTTTATTATTTTCCCTGTAAAACGTTCCTTCTTTCATGTACTACCTTGTTGATAAAATGCATTTGTTTTATAATTTATTTTCGATTAAATATTTGTGTCATGTCATAATTTGGTTGCCATATTTTCAATTGTATTTACTTGAGTATCATTAATGACATAATACATTTTATTTTATCAAAATTACCACCTAAAAGTTCTTATTCTATTTTAAAAGTTTCCCGAAAACAAAAGGGTTAAAGATGTATTTATTCATTCAGTATATATACTTTTAGTTTATTTATTTTGAATATTCTTCTATTTGATTTACAATAGACATGCACTACTATACAAATTATTAAATATACGAATAATAACTAAGGTAACTGAAGGCAAAAGTATGGACATTTGAGACAGAAAAAAAATACTTAAAAAATATATATATAGTGATTTTTTTTCTTGGAATGCTTTTTCTGTCTTTAAACCTTTAAAACAATATTTATTTGTGGTGTTTATTTTGTTATTTCACAAAATAAATGTCTCTTATTTTGCATTAAATGGATTTTTGACGTAACCGTTGAAATTCAACACAAATAATAATAAATAAATCCCTGAAAGAATAGGAAAGAATGTTCACTAGTAAACATGTTTTTATTTCCCTCGTACCTGCGTGTGTCAGATAAGAAGACAAATCAAAAGCATCCTGTCACTAAATCACCACCACCTCAAACTCTATGATGTCATCGATCCGCTCCACACGTTATCAATTGACATGAAAAATGTCGGCCTACATTTTTCAAGGCCTGACTTTTTTTTCCTTCTTCTTTTCTTGGCTACTTGCCTTGCGTCGTCTCAAGCCCCCTCTGGCTGCTGTGGCTATTTTTGGAAGAAGAAGCTGGTATTTTGGGGAACGGTGTAAAAAATGAAGGGAGAGAAAAAAAAAGAAGTTTAGATTCAATACGGTGGCGTCTTCCTGTGCTGCCTTTATATTTATTGCCTCGGGGTGAAGAGATGATGAGCTCAGAGCGTCTGGTCAGATCCTTTTTTTTTTTTTAAAGCAGGTAGTTTATCGCTTTATAGAGAAGTAAAGCTCACGATGCTGCTCTGATGTTTGAATGGAGGAATAAAAAGGCGGCTTGTTATTCATTGAAATTAGTTTTAGCTCAAAGTTATTTGAATATCCCTTTCAGGTTCAATATTTAACGCAATAAAAGCAGCGTCGAGCGACCACAGCAGATGATGTTTTGAGGATTTATAGATCTCTTTTAAAGTTTAAATCGCTGACTCAGCTCTAATAATGAATAAATGCACTTGAAAGGATAAAGAAAATTCAAAATAAATAGAAATGTAATAATAATTACCTGGTGTTTTTGTTATAATTAATTTATATAAAGGTGATTTTTGTTTAAGTACATAGCAACACTATTTTTATCAATAATTAGATACGCACAGAGAGAGTTTATACCTCTGCCAATTAAATTTCACGAGACTTTGCTCAAACACGACAAAACAATCATAATAAATAAAACGGCTCCTATGATGAAATTTTGGTATCAGCTCATGACGTATTATTTTTTTACTTGGTTCTTTTACATGCTGTATTTTTTATTTCATAACTTTTTTTTTTTTTAGCTTAATGACAAACGTTCATAAATCTAGATGGAATGAAGGACGATAAATGACTTATGTATAAATAAATGTAAACAAATGTATCAATGTATAAATAAATGTATAAGTACCTAACAAAATGTATAAATAAATGTGATGATAAGTATCAATATGTCAAAATGTCAACGTGGTCCATAGTTAGCCTTGAAGCTAAGCTAAACGTGTGATGAACGTGTAATGCTCTCCAGGCAGTGGTAGTTGAGCCAAGGCTGTAACCAATCACTGCCTATCACCCGCCCACTTAATTTGCATACGGACATACGGATATGCTTCTGGGGAGTAGCAGCCTTCCACTGACCCGGCTTCGCTCTTTACTGAGGACAGTGTTCACGGAGTTGCTGGCGTCGTCCATGATGGCCAGTCGTTTGCTCAATGATCTCCTCTCTGGGATGATCATGACCTTGCAGATGAGTCCTTGAAGTTCAGACTTTCGATGTGGTTTAAGTCGATCGGAGATTGAAGGAATGTACAATTCCCCCCGTAGCAATCATGTATTGATCTGTAACCCGCCTCCGTTTTTGGCAGGTCCTGCCTGGGCAGCGCCGGTAGCCGCCGTCAGCCAGCCCAGCCTCCTCCCCCACTCCTACGCCCTCCCTCAGCCCCCGTCCTTCAACCACAGCGTGACCGCGCAATCGCCCATCATCGGAGTAACGCCGTCCATCCAGACTCCGGTCCTCCCGCAGCACCCCCTCATGACTGCTCACTTCCAGTTGACCTCTCAGTCGACCCAGCAGCCCCCTTCCCTGGTGCTCAGCATGCCCAGCCAGCCCCCGTACCCGTCGGCCCAGCCCGGAGTCGTACCTTCCGCCCTCGCCAACCAAGTGCATCATCCCAGCCCTCACAGCGTGATGGGGAACGGCCACTTACCCTCTCACCCCGGCCTCATGCAGCTGCCGTCCCTACCGCTGACTAATGGACAGGCGGCCGGGCAGGTACCGCCCGCGGCCCCCAACAATCAGGACGCCCTCAACGGGCTGCAAATGCTGCGAACTGTGGGAATGGGAAAGTACGAGTTCAGCGATCCAGGACATCCTAAAGGTAAGTAAAAGGCCTGCTCAATTGGTGCGCTGAGATATTTCTGTTGCTGTTTCCTCTTTTCAAAGTCCCTAACAATCCGATATCAAATATGTCAAAGTTAACCTTGAGAAGTTAAACCAAGTAAACCAATCCCAGCTGGAAGTCAGGAAGTAATTCCCAGATGGGAAGGAATTAGGTTCAAAGATATGGGTTTCCAAACCATAGCATTTTTTGATGGCAACAGTCGTTAAAATCGAAAAAAAGGAAGCCGCCTTTACAAGATGTGAGACTAGAACCTTTAGAACCTTGGGTATTAAGTATGTTTTCATTGCTTGTTGCAGTACTAACCTTGGCATTGGGTGGTCTCTTTTCTACATTAGCAAGAGTGGTCAACGCAACTCGACCAAGGCTGTTCAGCTTCAAAGCAAGGTTTAGTAAATGAGATATTACGGGATGATTACCTTCGTGAGCGTTTTAAAATGATTGCAAACGAGGACGAAACTTCATCATCAAACAAGATTTATAATGATTTTCGAAGGTGATATGATTATTAAACCCCCTACCATGCACTGAATCACACCCTGAACGCCTCCTTGTTTTTCTAAGACACTGTTAGATTCCCTAGCTTCTACTTTAGAGGCGAAACTTGGATTGAAGAAAAAAAAATCATTTTAGACCCGACTGTCCATTACGTAAAAAAAACAACGTATTTACCAACTACATCCAGTCTGGAAAATCGTGGCATTTATTGACCTTGTCTCGATTCTGTTTGCAAATATAACTTCGGTCTCAGAAAAAGCACTTTATGTCTGTATATTTATTTTTATAACGTTTTATTTTTCCATTTTCTATATATTGTCACCCACTGTTTTGTTGTGTTTGCAGAAAACACATTAGCAGGTTTTCTTAATGGGTTTCTTTTGAGTCTGAACCTGTAGATGTGAAGACCAACAGCGAAAAGTGTGGCCTCATTTTTTTAAGGAATAACTCTCAGGTTTTGAGAATCAAAGTAATGTCTGGCAGTTGGTTATTTGCCAAGAAGAGATTGCCTAAGGAAAAAGAAATTGGTGATGATGAAAGAGAATCAATTATAGCTATGGTTGAAGTTTGCTTTATGGCTAAAAATCCCCTTTAAATCTCTGAAATTTCTGTCAAAAATTATGATTTGGTTTTTTATTGCACACATAAATAAAACAAATATTCACCCCTAGAACATCAAATAGTTTAGAAACTTTATCCAATTGGACAAACTCTGCCTGAAATGAACTTGCAACCTTTTTTGTAGCCACTCCCGCCCCAACTTCGGATTATACCGAATCACTCAATTTACGATAAATCATACAGTGAAGTTACGTGTTGACAGTCAATAACACTTAAAGCATTGTTTGATTGCCAGCTGTTTTTTGTGTTGTTGTTGTCACTGTTAGCCTTAACTGCTAACAACCCACAAAGACATGTTGAAAAATGTTTACATTTACATTTCCAATCACACCAGTACTATTTTTGCTATATTTCTAATATCAATTACATCAGTTTCTAATTCTTCCAGGTACAAAGGAATACTGTGTACATTGCACCATGTTAAGAAGTACCTCTATTTGAGCCCATTAGTAAAAGTATATTTAACTGCAGCTACTACTGGTTAACAATTAACTCAATTACATTTTTATTATTGAATTCAGGCTGTAATTAACTATTTTGACTTTCATTCTTTGTAAAATGTAGTTACAGCCATTTATATACAGTGTTTAGTCAGTCTACTTACTAAAATATCGTCCATGGCTTAATGTAGTTGTTGCAGGTCATATATATTGTATTAAAGCTTTAAATAGAGAAATTGTTCCGAAAAATCTTAAATATTTATGTATATTATACATTTTTTTGGTTCTTTTATTCTTTTATCTCCAGCTCCAAAGTGTTCCTTCATTCAAACACATTACAAGCCTAAAATATAGACTTGTTTGATTGGTTTCGAAAACAATTCGCAAAGTCGAGGCTTCAATACAAGATGCACATTACAGACGAGCGGTACAGCGGTATTTTAACGTCTTTTTGTACGAAAATGAAGATGTAGATAAGTAAGCGCCGGTCGCTACATTAGCACAGACATACATTTTTGCCTATGACTCCAAAAAGGACGGATTACTCTGAAAATAAGGGTGAGAAGAAAAAGAGTGAAGTTTGAATTTTCGGTGAAGTATAACTTCAAGGTAGAAAAACGAAAAAACCCAAACTTACGGTATCGAATAATCACATATCACACTTTTATTATAGTAGTATTAAGTGACGTCATCAGCAAGTTGCTTTTTAATCGCATTGTATTGCAGGAAGTTTCATTTTATCGCAATTATTGAATGTTGAGTTATGCATCTCTAATGTGCAGGAGAGGTTCTTTGTGAATTGTTTGTTGAGTAATTGGTGAACGTTAGTGGATTCTCTTGAATGGTTTTGTCCCATTTATTTTTTTATTTTCTGAAAGGGTTTCTGTCTTTAAAAGGTAACTCATAGATGTTTTTTTTCAAGTGGTCACTCGTGCGGGAAAGTGTTGACAGGATCAAAGTCGTACACAGAAATGCGCAACGAAATGGTGACATGTGGCATTGAAGGCACTCAGCGCACTCTCAGGAGACGGAGCCGATTTAATGGTCGTTTCATTGACAACATTGGACAATGACGGGATCGCATGCGTGTGAATCTACACCACACTCTGCGTTCAAACCCGTCGACCGCCGCACTCTTTTCCACTCACTTTAAAATTTTCAGTTTCAAACCTCCTCCGCGTTTCGGGCTGACTTGCTTTTTTTTTTTAATGCCCATCTACTTTTTCAGCAGCGTGAGCAACACCACGACACGACTCGTCTCAATTACAGAACTTTTTAGTCCCTTCTTCATGTTGCTTTTCTGCCAAACTTTTTAAAAAGTCTTTTTTTTTTATTTCCCTTGCATATGTGTCATACGGTTGACAGCAGAGTACAACTAAAACATTTCACACAAGTATAATTCCTGCCTCGGTTTGACTTCAGTGATGACAAGAAGACACACCGCGGTACAAAACAAGGCAGGTGCATCTCTCTCTCTCTTTCTCTTTCTCTTTCTCTCTCCATCACTCCTAATAGCTGGCAGCGACCTCTGCAAGAACTCTCAGCCTTTCTCTTATGTTTGCATCATTTGTAGTCTTTGCTAAGTGGCGACACATTTGTAAAAAAAAGCTGGTTCAATGCAGGAGCTTCTGGGATGAAAATTGGTTTCTGGTTTTAACCTTGGAGTTTATCATGCAGAAGGCCAATAACAGATGTTTGCAATTCCCTTTACAATTTTCACATTTAATGAGGCTGATAATATACGCTCACGTTGTTTTCTTTGTCACCGACGCCTCCTGATCAATAAAATGAAAGCAATTTTTTTTTTATCCCAGGCTTCGAGCTATACATTGAAATGAGACATTAGGTTGGAAAAGATAATTACATGGGATTAAAAAGCTCTTTCTGGCTTTCCATCTTTAATAGACTGCCTCTATCCATATAACATTATTACCCTGAGCGTTTTCCTATTAAGCAACACACATGTTGTTGTTCTTTTTACCATGAATGGCTTCACAATATCAGAATATAAACTTTTTGTGTTGATTTGTGTTGTTGACGCGAGTATGGTCCATTATGGGAGCTCTCGAAAATGTAAAAAAAAGAACGTTAAAATAATGGGAAAACTGGTAGTTAGTGCGTTGGCAAATGCTTAAACGTCGCATTTTCACTTCTGCAATGCTTGCATAGGTTAACTCCGAAAACTCCAGGTTCCTCCCACAATCCAAAAACATACAGAGGATTTCACAGTACCCTTGAGTGTACCAATAATGGATAGTGGAGAATGATGGCATAAAAAGAGTGACTGACTGTGGCAATCCCTCAAGGAAAATGATGAAAGACTAAATAGAACGAAGTTCAAATTGTAATTGGAATAGTCAACATTATATGTTGCTTTTTCACGATATGTTGGTACCAGAATGTTGAGCTAGAGTGAATTATAAACAACATTGTGTTGATCACACACTAGAATTGAGGTAATAGATTAATCTTCATAAAAAATAAATGGTTTAGATCACTAATGTAAAGGTCAACTAACTAACTAAAGGTAAAAAACAAACTGACTCACTCACATGTTTCAAATGTACAAGTCTTCCTCTCCAAGTCCCTCTCCATCATGAAGAAGTCTTGAAGTTATTACTTTATAAAGTTCTCCCCTGTCTGAAATCTCGGCAAACGAGAGGTTACGAGAGCGGAGTACAATATGATGTAATAATGGCTTCACTCCTCCTCCAGCCAGCTGTAATCCCGCCACACTTTGTTTATACAACGTGTCTCTTGGAGGTGGAGACTTCCAGGATTAATTACGCTGTGACAAACCTTAATGCTTGACCAGCATAAGGTTTTTTTTGGCATTTCTGAAAGTGCACTAATAATAGATACTCTATTGATCTTTGTAGAGAAATGTACATTCAGGAAAATTAAGATATGTAATATAAACGATTAACAAAATATAAAAGTACAAAAGGAAAAAATAAAACTTTAAATATACAGGGACTAAGATACAACTAAATAATAACAATACATTTAAAATCAATTCCTAATTGATCAACATAAAATACATGTAATGTATGATGTTACTCTGTCACTGATTTTTAATATTAAATATTAACAATGTAAATACTTCTACTTGTTTTTCCCTTTTCTTCGGTTCTGCATGAACCAGCCTGTGTCAGAAATTGCCTGGTAAAATAACCCACGTCTCACATTTATTAGCCCTCGTGTTCCCTTGAAATCTTCTTTATTGGCCCATGTCAATGTCAAGCCGCAGGTAGAGGCACAGAAAATTTGTTCAAATCTCAGCTTCCCTTTGAAAGGACATTAGCGTGCGAATGATTGGTGGCAGAAGGACAGTGGAATATTGGTGGAAAAATAACTGAAGCCGTGTTAGCAGCAGTTCTTCTAGCTGTCGAGGCAGACCTTTACTCTAACAAGAAAACTTAGCAGTACAGCTGTAATTCGACTGTCGTAGCTTCCACACCGTCTGGTGGTTGGAATACGTCCATATATCTGTTACTTCCTGGAAGAGGAGAGCGAAACAAATCCGGGTTACGTCATAAATGCCGAAGGTGTTGAGTGTCTTGGACAAAGTTTTTTTTTTAAACTGGATACAGTTGCTGACGTGAAAATGAGGCGAGGGGTTCTCCTTGATATGTGGTTACCCTATAAACTCAACACAGCTCAACTTGATTTAAAATGCAGTTTAAAATGCAACATTAAAATGATACAAATCTTGGTTTCTCTACAATTGATCGTTGAGCAGCTGGAAACATGTAGAAGTATAAGACAAAGAAAATGCTATGTAAAAAAAAAGATAATTTACAAGATGTGATTAATATCCATTCCGTCAGGAGACTGGAATCAATACGGACCAGAACAATCCCAGTTCAAGAACTCCCCATCTGCTCTCTGGGTCATGAATATTGTTAAATTATATTTAATATATTTTAGTATATTTTTAATTAATTATTAATATATGCCATTATATAGCGATGCATTTTATTTTTTATGATTAAATGTGTTTTATTCTGTCATTTTGATGAGTTTCTAAAGTATAACAGGAAGTTATAAAAATGCAATGAATTCATGTCTTTTCTGGGTTTTTAAAATATGTTACATTTTTCCAGTCAGGCTACACAAATGGTCACCATTAGGAAAACATACTGATGTACTTCTGTGAAGCAATATTTCTTCCGAAAAGGCGCATACATTAGACAGTTATTGCTATAAGAGTTTTACAATATTATTTTTATTTTTATTTTATTTTATTAGTCTTTACAATAATTACTGTTTAAGATAAGTTAATGCAGCGTTGACTCATGTTAGAAAAGTCATTATGCACTGCAACAGTTGAACTTAATGACTTAAATTGAAACATCGAAAACTTCAGGATTCAGGATTCCAATTTTTAAATGGGTACAAAAATATTGTACTACGATATATAAACTACATAATCGCAAAATAGCAAAACATTGCTATTGGTTTATTTACTGTTATCGATATAATACTAAAATCAATTATTCTGCTTTCTCTTTGAAATAAAATCTTAGAAGAATGAAGATTAGTAAGCTTAGGAAAGAGAAAATCTTGACATTCTAACTCTAAGAAGATGCAACAAAGAAAAAAAAAAAAACAGCACCAAAGCTGCTACTCTAGTGATACAATTTCAACCTTTAAGGTCACTAAGTAGCGAACTCTTGAGTGGAACGATTTATTGCAGCGACTCCTTAAACTTTCAGCAGCGAAATGATCATAGCAGCAAAATGGAGGTACATAATTGTAGTAGTTTACTCATATTCAACAAAACAAATGTATGATAAAAGATCGTTTCATAGTAAATATTCATAGTGCCAAAACGTCCAACAACGCCTGGATTCAAGCGTATCTGACTGTGTTTCCTAATCCCCATAAAAGCATCAACGTCTTGGGTGTGACCGCATGGACCTTTTTCCTTTTTTTTTGCGCCCGATGTCAGCCTCTCGCAGTTAAAGCCAAGCTTCACAGTGACAGCAATCACGCTCCATGTTTGATTTGGCTTCTCCTTCAAAGGGAGCAATTTGTCTTCGCGCCGCATCAGTGGGCACATCAACAACTGTGTCCTCCGCTCGGTGTGTGTTTGTGTGTTTGTGTGTTTGTGCTCACTCAACCTCACCAGATCTATCTGTTGTTAGCGGCTAGATGTTTGTACGCCACTGTAACAGTCACCGCCGCGCAACTTGTCCTGTGACTCAATCCTCAGCAGGTATTTTCACACCTGCTCATCATTTTTTTTCCTCAACGATATCGCTCACCTGCTTCACTTCCACCATGTTATTGAATTCACATTCTCCACCCGTGGCCTATTTCCTCTGGACCTACGGCCAGGAGGGGGCGAGAAACCGATAAATAAGTACCGCTATCTCCCCGTCCTTCGCTGCCCCAAATACAGCCATGCTAGGTTTCAGGGTCTCGGGGTTTCTTGAGATAACCTCGCAAATATAACTTGTGGAAAGTCCTGCTAAAAGAGAAAAGGAATGATGGGAGGTCAAGCTCTCGCCGGTGCTACTGGGAATAATACACTTTAGGCAATGGACGATATAGATTGAGAAGCATTAAAGATTATAACAATCCCAATATATGGACCACTCTTATTTCCCAACTAGGATTCCATTAGACTAAAAGTGTCCCGGCGAACCTAATAAAGACCATATTAAATGAGGTTGCATACCCATCTGGACTGGCCTGGAGCAATGCTACCATTTTAATTGAGATAAAAAAAATTGCTAAAGTTAGATTTGGATGGTTTGAACATGTGAAAGGAGAGACAGGGAAGGATACTATTGATACTTCTCATCATGTTTTGATAGATATTTCCCCTGAAAGTCCTTTACTTAAATGAATTATTTAAGATTAACTTGAATAAGTTGCGACTTTTAATTCATTTCACGATGGCTCAACACTCTTGACGGGGTAAGTGCTGAGCTGGAACTATAGGATCATAATTGCTAGCCACTTAAGTTATTATAATTGTATCACAGCAGGTGGTAAAGGAATGTTGGGAGTTGAGATGTCGTCGTGCCAAGTATGATCTTTAAAGGAGAAAACAACTTGTTAACGTTCAGTAGAAACATTAAGAGTAATATAATTAATGGCTGGTTAAACTCCGACGAAGATATGACACCTAACTAATAGCTCCGTGCTTCAGTATATTCATGGTCGACATGTAAACTCTGTGTATTTCTTTCTCACTTGTACAAGTAAAATGTGTCACTTTTAAACACCAGAATCTAAGCTTTCCCCCGGCTAAGATTACCTGGTTTGTAACTACTTGTCAGGGCAACATGGTAACTAGAAATACATTTAGCGTTATGCTAAGCGTGTTTGCTTTGTAAGAAGTCAAAAGCTTTAGTATATACATTAACTTCAAACAGCTGATAGTGGCGTGACTTGTGTCAAAAAGCTATACAAAAAGTATGAAATGCTTAATGTCTGCATTTTCATATTTCGATGACTAAACCTTGCTATTAGCTAGCATAACCGCGGGTAATCTTCTTTAGCTAATTGTTCTTTACTCTCATTTTACTCAAGATTTTTTAAATAATACAAATTTGAGTTGATATCCAGGCTTCCCTGATGATGGCGGACCTTGATTAGAAAGTGACTCTAAATCCGATCTTACGTGGGACAGGAAGTCCGATGCTAGACTAAATTGGTGTAGGAGGAACAAGGCAGGACTGAAATTCAATCCAACATTATTTGGGATATTATATCAAAGCTTGTGGACTTGATTCTACTCTTGCTATTGAGTGGTCTGGAGTCGAGCGCACATCTTACTCAACCCAGACTAGAAAATTCAATGAACCATGTAATCCGTCCGTCAGATCTGATTGCAAGGGTTATTGGCCTTAGAGGAGCCGTGCTCCAGAGAACGGAACTTTTTTTTTTTTTTCATTCCCGGAAAAGCTAACTGTACCATCGAATTGAAAGTTTCTTGTGTTTACTGTTGGACCAAGTACAAGCGATTGTTGGTGAAGATACCTTCACAAGCAATGTTTTCGAACAATGATTTGTCAGCCAGTAGAACACTTGAGTCGAGGCAGTGTTGAAATCCCGAGAGAAATTCCTGAACCAGGTCATCATTCAATATTAATATCCCACTGTTTAACCCAGGGGAACCATGGGAGAGGAGAAGCGTGGATTTTACTCATGGATCCTTATTGTCTATGAATTAAATCATCATTATTACAGATATCACTCTGACATCAAAGACAGGATCAATACGAGGATGTTCAAGTTATTTCATATTAATATATAGATTAAGGTAATGGTCAGTTGGTAGGCTTTTTATTTTAATTTATAAATAATATTATGTAACGTAGGGGTAGGCAATTCAAGTAGTCCTTATTTGTTTCCTTATTTAACATTATTTAAAAGCCAAAAGACAAACAAAACAATGAAAAAATTAGGATAAATATAAGCTTTTTTATTATTATTATTTATTTATTTTTTACATTTTATTTACAGCATCTCAAAATGTGTATTTTATTGTACTATATATTTATATATATATATATATATATATATATATATATATATATATATATATATATATATATATATATATATATATATATATATATATATATTAATCACAGTTAATAATAACAGCGTACATAATCTTAAATATGTAAAAAAGCAAAAAAAGCTAAAAGTGCAAAAGCTACTTTATAAATTACATTAACATATATATATATATATATATATATATATATATATATATATATATATATATATATTGCAGTAAAAATTAAAATAAATTAAATTACCAACTGGATAAATATGCAATTAAATATGACGTTATTGATTATGCTTTTTTTCTGTTTCAATTGAAGGAAGTATGAACAATGACGTCGCCCCCTAGTGGTCGGCGGACTTCTGGTTGAAACCAGTGTTTATTAAAATAAATTTCAGGGGAAACTTTTAATACCATTATCACGATTAAACATTTGATTTGCTCTCATTTTAGAATGAAAGAATAAATTAGAGGGAGAAAATGCAGACCCACAAAATAGTGGCAAAATTTAATTTCTAAAACCAAGAACTGGTTAAAGTTTGACACTCAGAAACCTCTTTATATCATCTCTTTTGTGTTTCTATCTTTGCCCTCATGAGTTGAAAGACCTCATCCGTCCCTTAAATCGTGCCCGAGCTGTCGTCCTGCACTCAAGAAGCCTCGACGACTGCATCTGAGGCCGCAGACTTACCCGTCGGGTCATCCTCAGTTTTCTGCTGCGTGAGGTTTTCCCTCCTCAACCCCTTCTTTCCGAACCCTTTACTATTCCTGTCCCACCTCCTTGTGTCGTCGCACACGCACACCGTCCCGCGCTTAATTGCACTCTCTGGAGCTTCCACGCTCCAGCACGGGGGCAGCCTCTCCCCGCCTTCCCAGGAAGTTCATCTTCCAGTCAGCTCACATCAGCCACCATCTGGGGACCGAGCATCTCTGGAACCGCTAGTGAAGGCAATTAAGATGCCGTGCTGAGTTAAGATCTGTGTGTTACTTTGCAGCTTCGCACGCCTCGCCGGCTATTCTGTCTTATCTGCCTTATTCAAACTGTAGTCCCGGCAGATTTTAATTATGGCCTCCTTGTTTTGTTTACCTTTGCAACCCCGACGCACGGGCAAGTATCCACCTGCATATCTGCTCGTCGCACAGAAATAGCATATTTAGAGCGTCCATGTGATGCTTTGTTTTAGTTTAACACGCAGGATTACACCTGAAGCTAATGTCTCTCACGGATGCTCCCGGTAGCCTCGTATAGACCTGCATAACCTCTGCTCGTAAGCTTCAGTGAAACCATCTGCAGCAGGAATATCAACAGTCTTGTGGTAGAAAACACATGAAAATGGGGGAAAGAAACTGATTATAAATAACAGATGATGAACACAGCAGTGTATGAATGAATAATACTTCTATAAGAAAAACGACTCTGTTTCCATGTCTTTTGTCAGAATCTAAAAATAAATACATAGCATATAGGAAAAAGGAAAAAAGGCACTATGAGAGGACATGCCTCTGCCAAGTTACCTAGTTGTTGTGCTAACTAGTTTTGACGTTTGTTTGAGACTAATGTCATATTTACCTTCTTTCTTTCTTTTTTTCCTTCTTTCTTTATTTCCTTCTTTCTTTCCTTTTTTCCTTTATTACTTTCTTTTGTTCATTTATATTTTCTTTCTTTTTTCATTCTTTCTTTCTTGCTTGCTTTCTTGATATATTTCTTTCATATTTGTTTGTTTCCTTTTTTCTTACTTCCTTGCTTTCTTTTTGTCTTAATTTCTTTTCCTGCTTTCTTTTTTTCTTTCTTTTTTCTTTCTTTATTCTTCTTACTCTAGCTTTCTTTCCTTTTTCCTTTATCTTGCTTTCTTTCATTCTTTCTTTCTTGCTTTTATTCTTGCTTTTTTTCATTTTTTACTTTCTTGCGTGCTCTCTATATTTCATACTGGCTTGTTTCCTTTTTTCTTCCTTCCATTGTTGCTTATTCGTTTTCTTTTTTGCTTGCTTTCCTGTGTTCTTTCTTGATGGCTTTCTTTCTTTCCCTTTTCTTTCTTGCGTTCTTTCTTTTTCTTTCTTGTTTTTGGTGCTTAGTTGGGAGAAAGAATATTAAGCTCTAGTGTTAAGAAGCTATGTCATTGATTTAAGAATTCTTTAAAACTTTCCTGGATCCAGATGGCAAACCACAATATTGCTTTTTTTTTTTGCTAACCACCATTTTAGACATATAACCAAGTTATAAAAGTCGATTATTTTTCTCTATTAAAAAATAACCGTCATACCCAACGACACAACTGGCCTAAATCCTTTAGCATCTAAGTCGCGGTTAGAACAAAATGTATATTAACCAGGAATTATGAGTCTGATTTATTTCTTGTAGGCTCCATGTATCCTAATTATCTCTGTGTTTGTCCGCATTTGTTTCACGACAACATTCCTTTAATCCTTAAAGAAGTCTCTGTATCATTTTTGAGATTGATAATCGATATTACTTAGCTTACCCTTAACTCATTAATCTACATTGAATTGACTGTCCTTTGGGCCACAAAGAATGGACTTGGCAGGCCATATTTAGGCCCCGGGCGTTGAGTTTAAAAGAGATATCTTGGATAAAGGCTCTCATCTGTAGCATATATATATATATATTAACATTGCTACTGCCATCAAATCAAACTATTTGCCAGGAAACTCGCATGAATATTTGAACAGTTTCCATGTCGGTAAGGCATGACGGCGTCAGAAACTATATATTCTTCTAGTAACATATACACTTTGTGACGCTCCAACCATGCAACTGAGGAGCATGAATTATGACTGCGCACATATTTCATTTTGCTTGGATGTAATTGTCATTGAATATACATAAATTACTCGGCGTTATCAGCTCCATGACTAATTCAAAGGATGTGTTTTGATCGCGGCGCCTGCAACGGTGCAGCGCGACGAGCTGCTGGAAGCGGTTAATAAAAACACGAGGCTTTATGTGATAGCCACGAGACCATTAATCACAGCATCCACATTAATTAAACTCTTTTTTTTTCTCCCCCCCCCTTTTGTCTCTCTCGATATCTTTTTTTTTTTCTTGATAAAATGCAAGCTGTCACAATTTCAAATTACACAAGAAGGGGCTTTAGGATATTGCCATTACTTTTTATTTTTGAAAAAGTTTATTTTATGCTGACTGGCCAGAAAATCTCCGGAAATTAATTATAGTGTTGTTGGGCGATTATCTTAAAGCTATCCACATCAGGATTTGAAAGAAAAAAAGAAAAGTCTCAGAAAGGCTTAACTGGAATTTTAAATTAATGGAATTCATTCTGTCTTTTCTCTCGCCTTATAATGTTCCGTTATTCTCTGCAGCACGAGCGAAAATGTCATTTCAAGACTGGAAATGTTGCTAATTATTTATGAGGATGGAATTCATTCCAATCGCGTTGGATTTTAAGTGAAACACTTTTCAGGAAAATATGCTCATTCATGTGGTTTTAAGTATCCTTTGCATGCCTGGACATTTTAAATAAGGGATGTTTATTCCTGACTTGAATGTTTTTGAGAGGCAGGAGACGCTGTCTCTTTGCTCCATTGAGATGTCTAACTGTTAGCGATACTGTAGGGCTCTCCGGAGAATGAAAAAAGGGGGGAAAGAGAGAATGGAGGGGGCGTGAGGTGAGCAGCAGTCTTGTGTCGCCCGGGTGCAAGAAGAAAAACCATTCCCTCGTCCTATCTCTTCCCTCGTTATCGTATTTTAAAGGAGAGGAGTCCCACTGGCAGCCCCATACATTACACGGTTCCGCAGTTAATACAGAGACGGCGGATAGCTCATTAAGATTGATAATCCGTCGTCCACCTCCTTCATGCAGAAAGCAGCGGTGGCTTCATTAATCACCTGTATTTCAAGATAATGCTCGGTGGCAGCGGGCTCGCAGGACCTTGACAGCGCGGCTGCCACAGGAAAAAAAAAGGGCTCAAAGGCAGGGCAGCCGCTCTGCTCAACTGGAGATGGAAGAATGGAAGATCACGAGCGGTTGGATAAAGAGTCGCAGTTTGGTGTATGCTAAAGGATGGTGAGTGCAGTCGTCTCAAAGTAAAATGGTTCAATTCCTCCTCCGGGAACTTGATGCGCTTTGGAACTCGACCGGATTTAAAGGGAAGACTCGGGCAGTGTGGCTCGGGGGCCACCAGCGGACCTTTGACTGCATTCATGTGGCCCTCATGAGGTCAAAGATCTTAGATAGACAGATAGATAGACAGATATAAAGATAAATAGATGGATGGATGGATGGATGGATGGATGGATGGATGGATGGATGGATACTTTATAGATCCCAGGAGGAAAAAATATTTTGCACAAAATCCAGTAAAATTGGAGTTTTGTGTGTTAATCATGAACTTTAATTTATCTGTCAAATGAATCTCTAATCTCTTAAGGGTTTTGTTTTTTGCACATTTTTGGTCTTTGCCAGTTTAATATCATTTCAATTTTTGTAGTAGTTAAAGCTACATCAAGTTATTGTTTTGTTTATCTGCCCTGATTGTTTGTCTACTGCCTATTAAAATGTAAAATATATATACAATTTTTTTAAAAAGTAGATTCATTTTTTGATATAAAAAACAAGGTGTTTCCACAGTTAGTTTCGAAAAGACTTGAACAGATTTGATTTTGCCGAATTAAAAGTTTTGCCTACAACGCGAAAAAACAAGAAAGAACAAAGTGCAAAAAGATAACAAAGTGCAAAGAGAATAGATCAAAAGGGAATAACAAAGATATTCATACAAAGATCAACCTTTAATGGAATACATCATCAATTAAGTTAATATTAAAGCATTAAATAAGTTTAATTCTTTGGTTTTTATTTTTACCGCAAACACATCCTTTTTGGGCCACTGGGTCACTTTGACCCGGAGATAACAAAATGGTTGAACCAGGTATAATTAATTTAACTCAATTCATTGAACAATTGTACACTCTAACTTTTAATATATGCAATTGTATCTTAACATTTCAATACTAGAAGCTCATCTTTTAGTGAACTTGTCATTTTCTTTTGAAATACTTATTCCTGCTTCTTCTCCCACCTGTCGCTTGTTCGTCGGCCTCTCTCGCGAACTGCATCGATTTGAATTCTTCCACTAAAGCAGTCGTTTGAAGCAGGACGAGAAGAAATTAAAGGGGGAAATAAGTCCATTAAAGCCAGATTGCTTATTTGCTTCTGACAGCTGGATGGAGTGTTGAATGGCTGTTTTTACTCCAAGCTACCAATAAGATGTTTTCATTGCCTTGTTACTTAAAAAAATGACTTTCCTATCTGTATTTGCTTTTGGTTTTTTACCTCACTCTTTTCAGAGTACCTTGATTTAACACAAGTTATGGAAGTAAGATGGAATAATAAAATACCAGTTTATCTGTTTTGGTGTTGGATTTTGCGTGAGTTTTGTACGCGTGATTGTCTAAATCCGCTTGCTAAGGCTTTAACAATACACTAAATCCACAATACAATAAACAATATTCAGCTCACGGTAGGATTTTATACTATACACTATTTTAGGGGATGCTTAAGTGACCCATGCGATTGCTTCACTGTCTTTTGGTTGAATCAATACAATTTAAAAACGAAAAATATAGAAAATATATAGATTCTACCACTTGCAAATCCTGTACAAAATGACTCAAAGTGGTTAAAAAAAAGGATAATTTATTGTTAGTATAAAAGCTAATGTAAAAGCTACTACACCAGAAAATCTCTCACTGACTTACCAACAGGTATTTTCCTTCCTATTTATTTCCCAATAGAACGGTCATTTTGAGACATAAACAGCAAACAGAAGGCGATAAGTCTATCCTTATAGTTTAATACCCATCCACCACTGTGTAGACAGGGTTAAAATATAAAATATCAGTTTAATTGTATTTGTTTTCCCGTTGAATTTTGCGAGTTTTGAATGTGTAAGTGGTTATGTTATCGTTCCGGGCTTCAATTACGCCATGCGGCATAGCTTAAACGGCTTTAGCGATTCACTTATTTCCCAATACGATACGATAAACAACATTCAGCTCACGATAGGATTTAATACGATGACGACACACTTGATTTATAGGGACACTGAATTTTAGTGACCTCTTGTGATTTTCTCTTTTGGTTGAATTACTCAAATTGAAAACTAAACATACACAATATACAGATTGTACCACTTTTAAAATGAATCAAAGATATTGTTTAAAAAAAAAAGAAGGTTAATTTATAGTTAGCCTTAAAGATAAGGTGAAAGTTAACATACCAGAAAATATTTTGAATGAATCTCAAAACTCACCAGTTACACAAAATTCCCAACAGGTATTTAGCTTAGTATTTATTTTCCATTATCACTGTGATTTTGGTACATAAATCAACAGAATACCAAAAACGCCTAGTCAACCTCAAAGTAAAATAAACGTCCATCACTGTGTAGTCTGGGTCGTGATTGGCCAATTTACGGTCAGATCTTTCAACCTAAGGATTGGATAACTGCTACTGACCTCAATATTTACTTTACATGTAAAAAATGCACACAATATGTTGGAACAGTTACCTCAAAACTGTCCAGGACCAAGTACAGTTCTTCAAAACTGCTACTATTTTTTTTTCAATTAAAATCCCAATTTAAAAAAAAAAAGAAGAAATTGGTATCTTAAATTTAAATTGAATTAAGTAAAAAATCTTTTTACACTCAACTCTTGACTTGATTTGTGTGCGAGTGACATTACTCACCATGGACACCCATTTATCTGGATTGATCAGATGAGCGCCCGCCACAAGTCAAACCTCACCCGGCAATAATGCATTATCAATGAGGCCCAGTGTAAACACGGCAGATGTTACCAGGAAGCCAGTCAATAGCGGATGTTTCTCTCTAATGAGAAGGCGAAAAACTGCAACAGGAGGGGGACGCTGTATCCAAAACAGCAGCAGATGTGCCTGCAACTTTGCGAGAAGGCGAAAAAAGGAAAACCTTCTCAATGGTGTTGACTCAGAAGTCTTATCTGTGTGTTTCTAACTTTTGCTTGCTGAGAAACTTTTAAATGGGCTTGATAATGCATGCAGAGCGCGTAATAAATACTAATGAAAAGACCCGGCTCCTAGGAAGATCTCGCAGAGTCAACTCATTATTTTGCAGCCTAAATATATAAATATATTAACGCAGCTGACAATAGCTAGACGTATTCTCAGCAGATATTGTAAATCATTTTCTTGAAATTCATTGAACTAAAATGTGAAAGGGGCGACATTAAATATATTTATTTCTCATGTATTTAATCTCTTCGATTTCACAATTTCATAATTTAAACCTTTACATAATATTTGTAAGCAAATGTTTATAAAATGGTTAAGGCTAGTTTTCCAAAAATATTAAAATATATTTAATAACAACAAACTGACCTAAAAGGGGCTTCTGACAAATATTTTCGTTTTCAAACCAACATTTTTGTTTAAAGTGAAAATGTAATATTGTTACTTTGCTATCATAAATATTGCCAAATGATTATATAAGAATATATTTATATTTACTATAATATCTATTTGATTTTGTGTTAGTCCCAGTGTAATACTGAAATAAATCAATTAATAAAATAATTCAAATTAATTGAGTTGAAATTCCAAATTTTTTGCACAATCCCGATGCTAAAATTCTGGCTTTCGCAAAGACACTGTTTCTTTAGGTGACGGGAGAGTCAAGGGATGACATCATTCAAACTCTTGCAGGAGCCAAGATGTCCAGCAGGCAAATGTACACTTAATTTCAAATTTAACAAGATTTATTTGTTGTTGTTGTTTTTTGCTTTATATTTTAAACTTTACTTAAGCACAAGATAAGAAACACTAAAGATCATTTTATTTTTTCATCTTTATTCATTTTTTTCTTGAACTTAAATTGGAACGTAAGTAAAAATGCATTTTAAACTGAATGGTATATTTTATTTTATCGATAGCAGTGCTAGCAGTTATTCTGAGGTAAAACTTTTTAAAATAAAAACATTAAAATCACTTGAATGCATTATGTCGTAAATCAAGTGCATTTTATCTTTCAGAGAATGGTTTAAATGAATTAATATGCCGTATCAAAAATGACATTTAGGTCACGATAACGAAGGATAGTATTTATTGCTGTGGGAACATATGGGATTTGTCGACACAATTGTGTGACACATATTACAGTAGCTGGTCTGTGTAAGACAGGAAATCATCATCATCCTGATTCGAGATAATAATCTATTCAAGTTGTACCTGCTCCTTTTATATAAAATCGCTCACCGTGGGTTTGGCCTGGAATCGACTCGGTGTCGCCAGGATTTCATCAGAACAAATGGAGCCAATCAACCACCATTCAGGATTAGGTGGTCTACGTTCTAGGAAAAGAGTGTAAGATATACAGACTTGTGGAGTGATTATTCTACATGTACTTCTGTAGAAACTAAAGGATTTGACAAAAAGAATAAAAAGTAACCAGGAATCAAACTCATGGCTTGCAAATCGTTGTTGTTGCCCAGCATGCTAACCTGCTGTAAACAAGGATCCAGGCGTTCAGTGAAGTACTGGATGCTTTTGAAGGTATTTGAAGTGAACATTCAGAATAGGGGATTGTGATTCAGAGTTACAACCGTTGTGAGATGTGAGATCAAGAGATTTTTTTTCCTCCTCTCTAATGAACTCACCGAGGAAAACTGTGTTTCAGGAGAGGAGTGAACATAGACGGGAATCATTTCCTCCTGATCCCTCTGAAAACTCCTGAGGCAGTATTTCTTCAGGGACACTCTGTCAGAAAGACTGTACTTCATCTTTCCTATGTTGCATGTGTGTTTCACCTCGGCCGAACGTTGTGTTGTTAACAAAGATGCTGTGTTGTTAACAAAGATGCTGTGTTGAGTGGACTGATGAGCCTTTTGTTGTGAGTGCAATGCCTGACTTAAGTAGCCTTTGTGAGTTTAGATGATGCAATTCATCTCCGTGACACACGTCACCACACCTGAAAGTTATTTTCAAACCTCTGAAAGTATCTGGTAGTGAAACAAAACTCACCTTTTAAGTTGCTTAGGTAACTATGCTGTTTAGGGTTTAATGGATAGATGGATGGGTATATACATTGATGGATGGATGAAGGAATGGATGAATGGGTATAAACATAGATTAATGGATGGATGGATGAGTATATACATAGATTCAAGGATGGATGAGTATATACATAGATTCAAGGATGGATGAGTATATACATAATTTCAAGGATGGATGAGTATATACATAGATTCAAGGATGGATGAGTATATACATAGATTCATAGATGGATGAGTATAAACATAGATTCATGGATGGATGGATGAGTATATACATAGATTCATGGATGGATGAGTATAAACATAGATTCATGGATGGATGGATAAAAAGATACATAGATTCATGGATGGATGGATGAGTATATACATAGATTCATGGATGGATGGATGAGTATATACATAGATTCATGGATGGATGGATGAGTATATACATAGATTCATGGATGGATGGATGGATGAGTATATACATAGATTTATGGATGGATGGATGAGTATATACATAGATTCATGGATGGATGAGTATAAACATAGATTCAAGGATGGATGAGTATATACATAGATTCATGGATGGATGAGTATATACATAGATTCATGGATGGATGAGTATATACATATATTCATGGATGGATGAGTATATACATAGATTCATGGATGGATGAGTATATACATATATTCATGGATGGATGAGTATAAACATAGATTCATGGATGGATGAGTATAAACATATATTCATGGATGGATGAGTATATACATATATTCATGGATGGATGAGTATATACATAGATTCATGGATGGATGAGTATATACATAGATTCATGGATGGATGAGTATAAACATAGATTCATGGATGGATGAGTATATACATAGATTCATGGATGGATGAGTATATACATATATTCATGGATGGATGAGTATATACATAGATTCATGGATGGATGAGTATATACATATATTCATGGATGGATGAGTATATACATAGATTCATGGATGGATGAGTATATACATATATTCATGGATGGATGAGTATATACATAGATTCATGGATGGATGAGTATATATATAGATTCATGGATGGATGAGTATAAACATAGATTCAAGGATGGATGAGTATCAACATAGATTCATGGTGGTATGGTTATGGTTTAATACATAGATTCATGGATGGATGAGTATAAACATAGATTCATGGATGGATGAGTATAAACATAGATTCATGGTTGTATGGTTATGGTTTAATACATAGATTCATGGATGGATGGATGAGTATATACATAGATTCATGGATGGATGGTTATGGTTGAATACATAGGTTCAAGGATGGATGGATGAAAAGATACATAGATTAATGGATGGATTTGGTAAATACATAGATTCATGGATAGATGGATGAGTTTAAACATAGATTTATGAATGGATATATGAGTATATACATAGATTCATGGATGGATGAAAAGATACATAGATTCATGGATGGATGATTATAAACATAGATTCATGAATGGATGGTTATGGTTAAATACATAGATTCATGGATAGTTGGATAAGTTTAAACATGGATTCCTGGATTGATTTGGTAAGTTCATAGATTCATGGAAACATTAATCATTATTATATTGTATTTTATCATTATTATCATGTTTTAAATAATTAGCAGTAGTGTTAGTATTATCATTATTATTAATAAAGTATTAGTAGTAATTGTAGTATTGGTTGCAGTAGTAGTTGTAGTTGTATTAGTGGATTTATTAGTAGTAGTTCTTGTAGTTGTAGTAGTAGTAGTGCTTGTAGTAGTATTTTTAGCAGTAGTTGTAGTTGTTGTTATAGTGTTAGTACTTGTAGTATTCGTAGTAGCATTATTCATATAATTAGTTGAAGTTTTAATATAATTATTCGTAGTGGTTGTATTTGTAGTAGTAGCATTAGTAGTCGTTGTTGTTATAGTTGTAGTAGTGGTAGCAGTTGTAGTAATATTAGTAGTTGTAGTAATATTAGTAGTCGTTGTAGTTGTAGCATTAGTAATTGTAGTAGTATTAGTAGTATTATTATTAGTAATTGTAGTAGTAGTGGTAGTAGTAGTTTTAGTTTAAGTTGCAGTAGTTATGGTTGCATTTGTAGTAGTTGCTTTGGTCGTAGTGGCAGTTGCAGTTGTTGTAAATGCAGTTGTTGTAGTTTCAGTTGCAGTACTTGCAGTTGTACGAAATGTAAAGGTTATGTCGTTAATATTTTCAGTAGCATTATCACCTTAGCTTTTGTAAAACTGAGTCTTGCAGCTCCTCACATCCAGACCTTGCGTCATCATCGTTCACCTTTCACTGAGCGCTGACATGTTATTGAAAGAAACTTTTTTTTTTTCTCCAAACTCACAAAGACATATTGTTAACATTGTGTAATCCTGCCGAGCATTTGATGGTGTGGAGGGAAAATAAATGTTTTTTTCCGTCCCCAGAGGAAGGCAGAGGTGGGTGAATAGGAGAAGGAAAAAAAAATAAAAAAGAAAAGGAATGAAAGTGAAGTCAGAAGTGAGAGAAAAAATCTGATGAAATGACGTGACTGGCTCAACTTCAGGTCTGAGGAACTCATCTCAGGTGTGCGAGGAGACACTCACACACACTCACACACACTCACACACACTCACACACACTCTCACCCCGACTCTAACCTTTCTGCTCGGGCTGCTCTGACTTTCACAAAGTTACACGGTAAACATTGTCTTTTCGGGGGGGGGGGATTTGACATTTATCTAAAGCTTCATGGGTTACAAGAGTGTGTGTTTGTGAGTGTGTATTTGTTGTGTGTACTTGTCCCCCCGTCCTCGAGGTCAACTGGAAAGTGAAGTCCGTAGAGACGGGTATCAGGCGAAGATTGTGTGGCGCGCACACAACTCATAAACGCCGGCGAGGTGTAGGACACGCCGGACAGCATTTCTGTATTCACACACACACACACACACACACACACACACACACACACACAGGGCTGGCAAGCGCTCAGACGCCCGTACGTGCCTGGATGTGAAAAGGTAGACGAGGCTCAGCGCCGCCCGACCGTTCCTGGCAGCAGTCGAGGCAACCAGGAGGAAAGAAACCTGAGATTCATCGGTGAAGGGAAGGAATCTGCACACGGTTTTCCTTTAGGAATATTTTAATTTAGGTAAATATAACATTTTATTGAGTAAATACAACAACTTTTCATGGTTTGTTTCATCCACGAAAATGTTAGGAAGGAAGGAAGACATACAAAGCAATTATGGATGAAATACGTTGTAAAACACTAGATAAATATTAATAAAACTCTACATTATTACATTTTAAAATTGAATTAATAGAAAACTTTATGAAAAGTTTTATCTTAAAAATATTATTACAATCATTTTTATTGTCAATATTAGCAGCAGTAGTATTAGTATAATGTATTAATATTATTAGTAGGAGTTGTATTAGTTGAAGTATTAGTAGCAGATGCAGTTGTAGTTGTTGTGGTCGTTTTAGTTGTAGTTGTATAAGTTTTTGTAGTAGTGTCATTAGTAGTTGTAGTAGTAGTAGTAGTAGTAGAAGATGTAGTAGTAGTAGTTGCAGTAGGAGTTGTAGTAGTTGAAGTAGTCATAGTAGTAGCAGATGCAGTTGTAGTTTTATTAGTTGTTGTACTAGTATCATTAGCATTTGTAGTAGTCGTAGTAGAAGTAGCTGTAGTAAAAGTTGTTGCAGTAATTGCAGTAGTTGTAGCAGTAGTTGCAGTAGTTCTTATAGCTATAGTAGTTGTAGTTGCATTAGTTGTTGTAGTAGTATCATTAGCAGTAGTAGTAGTAGTAATAGTAGTAGTTGCAGTAGCTGTATTAGTACTAGTATATGTAGTTGTAGTTGTATTAGTATTTTTAGTAGTGTAAGAACTATTATTATTAGAAGGGGTTGTAGTAGTTGTAGTAGTAGTGGTAGTATTAGTAGTGTTAGTAGTAGTAGTTTTAGTAGTCGTAGTTATTTTAATTGTAGTTTAGTAGTTGTAAAAATAGTAGTAGTAGTATTTGTAGTAGTGGTTGTAATAGAATTAGTAGAAGTAATAGTATTATTAGTAACGGTAGTAGTATAAAATAAGCAGCAATATAAAACAAATATATATAATATATATATATATATATTGATATATATATATATGTGTATATATACCATTGATAAATGTAACAAAAGTTGCAATGTAACTCGGACAGATAAAAGGATTAAAAAAGCATGAATAAAGATATTAAAACAGTGAGCTACATTTTAAAAAAATGAGGTCATCATACCACAATAAATACAAGAATAAACAAAACCTCCACAGAAGCCTCCATAAATAAAATGAATTTCAAATTTACCAGCACGTCTCTTGTTTATCTTGCAAAGCTAAATTATAGAGTCGATCATGGATCAATCAAGTTGGTAAATAACAAGAGAAAAACAAGAGAAAATCAAAAACTGTCAAAGCAGAAGAAATCTGAGACGCGGTCTATAAAAAAAACTTTGTGGCTTCAAGCTGATGAACAAAATGCTGCCATTGATCGCCCGATGGAAGTGAATACGTTTAACTTTTGGGCTCTTCTGGTGGCTCCATATCAAACCTGAAGACAGGTCGTCATTTTGTGTTGTTGTGATTCCACTTTAGAACATATTCCTGTGCAGGATGTTACCGCGGGGGGAGTTTAGATTACTCACTGTCTAACATTTAAGTGGCCGTGGTGGAATCTGATCACATGTTAGAAGAAAAACTGTGTTTACTTGACTTTCCTGGTGAGTTTTATATTTAAATAACTTTGTTATTTAACCTTTAATGTGGTTTTAAATCTTACACTGTGTAGCTGGGATATGCCAGGAATCAGTGGAGGATATAGTGTAGGCATTGACAGGAAAATGTTGTTTTTATTTCAATTTACTAAATGTTTTTTTAGTCTTAAAATGAATTTACTGTCACCAAAATGACCAGATAAACACAAAAATACACCAAGGTGGAATTGAGTATGTTTTTATTTAGCATTTTATTACGACAGAAAAATAAACAGAAAATGTGCTGTATCAATAGAACTAGAATTTGTTTCTTTTCCATATCTTGAACAGACTTTTGAACACAGATGTACTTGAATAAATGTACAGCGATAATATACAGTTCTAGTTTTGTTTTCGCTTTAATACACAAAACTCAAAGTCTAGTTGCTTTTTATACAGTTTTTTTTACACTAAATAAATCTACTTATATTATTAAAACAACATTTTATGTTATAAAAAGCAAAAATAAATACTATCTTTTGTGTATTTTTTTTACATTTTAACTCGATATTTTTATCTTGAACATATTATCACAATCATTATTATTAACATTAGTATTAGTATTGTCATTATCATTATTATTAGTAGTAGAAGTTAGTAGTAGTAGTAATGGTAAATAAGTGGTTTGTAGTAGTATTATTAGTATTGGTTGTGGTAGGTTCAGTAGTATATGTAGTATCAGTAGCAGATATAGTTGTATTTGTATTTGTTTTTGTAGTAGTATCATTAGTAGCTGTAGTAGTAGTACTAGTAGTTGTTTTAGTGGTAAAGTAACTAAATAAATTCTACTACTATTATTAAAGCCTATTTTATGTTATAAATAGCAAAAATAAATTCTTCCTTTGTGTATTTTCTGTCAGTAGTTCTGTGTTTATTCTGTAATTTTGTTAGTAAAACTTGCAGCCTGTGAGTTTTGAGTCATCAATACCTTAAAAAAAGATAACTATTTGTATTAAACTAATATTAACTTCCATTTTTTTTCAAGTTAAAATATAAATTAAACATCAGGTACAGTAAATGTATCCACTGTTAGGCATCATTATAACAGGCCACTAACACACTGGTACTCATAAGTATATATCTCGTGTCGATTGATGCGTGATAGACGTTCCTCATTCCACATGAACACCGTTGAGCTCAAGGTGAAGTGGAATTGAAACCCATTGAGAAATCGACTGTGGAAAAAAAAAAAAAAAAAGGTCGCGTTCTCGTCGCTAACCTGCGTCCGGATGATTCATCTCACGCAATTAGCCTTGTTTATTCCTGGGGGATTCATCACAGGGGGCTTTTGTCTGAACCCGCGGGCCCCCGACGGTAATTCATATGAAATAGTAACTTCGCGATTTAATTAAAAGGGAAAGAACGAAGAAGTGTCGCACACGCGCTCCGCTCTCTAATCGAATCCCCTTCCAGTGTTGCAGTGCGTTATCGGCGGCGGGCAGCGATCGCGGCGCTATTATTGCGAGCGTTCTCCGATGACTTCGTCTTGCCTGGAGTCAAGTGTGTTCGTCTGGCGTCGTTGTGTTTGTCACAATGACTAAATTAAAAAAGAAGAAAGTGTGGATTAATTAGACAGAATGACGTCCATCCGATATCTACGTTTAAAGTTCGACTTCTACTCTTGAGTATTTACTTTTAAATATCTCATTCAAAGTGTTAGTAGGTGATGAACGAACCAATAGAACTAGACTTGTATCCCCAACCCTCGCACACATGGTTCTCTCCGGTGGCTCTCCTGTGATTGGCTCATAGACGTGCCCTACATTCCGGTTGGTAGGATGTTGACGAATCAGACGCTGCCTCCTTTTTTTTTGTCCAATCACAACTGTTCCTGGCAGCATTTGAGGCGAACAAGGGAAAGAAACCTGAGAAAATACACTAGATAAATAAAAGTAAAACATTAACTCGATTATTTTTATATTGAAAATATTATCACAATCATCATTATTGCCATTTTATTAGTAGTAGTATTAGTATTATCATGATCATTATTATTATTAGAAGAAGTTAAAAGTAGTTGCAGTAGTGTTCGTAGTAGCAGATGCAGAAGCAGTTGTATTTGTTTTTGTAGTAGTATCAGTAGAAGTTGTAATAGTAATACTAGTAGTCATTGGAGTGGTAAATTAGTACTTGCAGTAGTAGTTGTTATATTAGTAGTATTAGTTGTATCAGTAGTTGTAGTAGTATTCGTAGTAGCAGTAGCAGATATAGTTGTGGTTGTATTTATTTTTGTAGTAGTAGTACTAGTAGTAGTTATTAGTGGTAAAAGTAGTTGTAGTTGTATTTGTTTTTGTTGTAGTATCAGTAGCAGTTGTAGTAGTAGCAACACTAGTATTAGTTGTAGTTGTAAAGTAGTGGTAGTTGCAGTAGTAGTTGTTTTAGTAGTAGTAGTAGGAGTTGTATCAGTAGTTGTAGTAGTATAAGTATTATTATTATTATTATTGTTTGTAGTAGTTGCAGTTGTATTCGTAGTAGCAATAGCAGATATTAGATAGTTGTATTTGTTTTTGTTGTAGTATCAGTAGTAGTTGTAGTAGTAGCAACACTAGTATTAGTTGTAGTTGTAAAGTAGTGGTAGTTGCAGTAGTAGTTGTTTTAGTAGTAGTAGTAGGAGTTGTATCAGTAGTTGTAGTAGTATAAGTATTATTATTATTGTTTGTAGTAGTTGCAGTTGTATTCGTAGTAGCAATAGCAGATATTAGATAGTTGTATTTGTTTTTGTAGTTGTATAGTTAGTAGTTGTAGTAGTAGTATTACTAGTAGTTGTAGTGGTAAAAGTAGTAGTTGTTGCAGTTGTATTTGATGTTGTAGTATTATCATAAGTAGTTGTAGTAGTAGCACTAGTAGTAGTTGTAGTGGTAAAAGTATTTGTATTTGCAGTTGTATTTGTTGTTGTAGCAGTATCATTAGTAGTTGTAGTAGAAGTACTAGGTGTTGTGGTAAAAGTAGTAGTAGTTGCAGTAGTTGTTGTTGTAGTAGTATTTGTATTAGTTGTATTATCCCCTCACACACAAAGTGTTGTTCTCTCCTGTGGCAAATCATCTCTCCTGTGATTGGCTCATAGACGTGCCCTACATTTCGGTTGGTAGGATGTTGACGAATCAGACGCTGGATCCTTTTTCATCCAATCGCAGAGGAGAGACGTTCTTGTTATCGTTATTGTCATATAATGATATCATGTGCATCGTCTGAAAGTGGCTAAAATTGATTTTTTTATCCACAAAAACCAGCACTTGACCCACTTGTGAAACCTCTCTGGTGGGCTTTGTGTTCTTGAATGGGTTTGTTGAAGAGAGGCGAGAAGGGTCGGATTTTGTGAGAAGAGAACTCTTTTTTTTTTTACAACTCAATATCTTTTGGTTGGAATGATGCTGTAAAAATTACAACAGCACAGAGACAATGCATAACTCCTCCAAGGAGATCGGTCTTTCGGAATTAAAATGTGTGTCAGGTAAAAAGTGGGGCACAGCTAAACAGCAGAGCTTTTGCTGTTTTTTTGTGTTTTTTTGGCAATGGAACCAGGTGCTACTCTCTGGCACTGCCTGGATTCCCCTTTGGGCGCCTTTGATGATAATTACTTTAGAAGTCACCACCAGGTTTTCACCCCTAGGTTACTAAATACACCAGCCTTTAACGTTCTCCAGGAGTAGAAAGTTTACAAATGATCTACGTTTTGTAAAGCGTCAAAGCAAAAAAATACTTTTAATCCTTATTATTGCGAAATTATCCAATTTTTAGACCTTAACCAAAAATCTCACTTTAAAGTCTTGATTTTCCATGTGACGTCTTTGATCTTCATTTAAAATTAAAATAAAAATATATGTACAAATGATATATATTTGCAAAACATCAACATTAAGAAAAAACCTTCTAAAAAAGGATTTGACTACTTTAATGCTTATTATTATTTAACGTGTCACATCTTTGATCTTTATTTAAAGAAAGGAAAAATATATATATATAAAAATAGTAACAATATACATTTGGGAAAATTACATAACATTAACATAGCAATAATATTCATTTTAATGGAAGGATTTCCACACTTATTATCATGAAAATATTCTACTATTTAAATTTTTATATTAATTTTACAAATTATATACATTTGTGAAACCTTAACACTTTGATTATTATAAATTTATAATAATTGAAATACTAATAGAAGGACTTTGACGGCTTCTAAGGTGTATTATTCTGAAAATGATCATACTTTTTACATCATACTTTACAAAAATCTTTGAAAACTTAATTTGCCATGTGACGAAAAATTGTATATTTACAAATTAAATACATTTGCAAAACATCAAAACTAATCTTAAACTCTAACAGTAAAATTTTGACGACTTTTAATTCTTGTCATTTTTAATCTTTTTTTTATCTTTTTATCTAAAAATTAGCTTTGAAATCTTAATTTGCCAAGTGATTCTTTTGATCTTTGTTTCAAGAAGGGGACATTTACAGTATATATATATATATATATATATATACAAATGATATACTATTGTTAAATATTAACGCTTAGATTATTGTAAATTTATACTTATAATATAGAAATACTAATATTAGGACTTAAATGACTTCTAATGCATATTATTGTGAAAAGTATCGTATAAGTAAACGTTTTTACCTTTACAAAAATGAAAAAAGGGGAAAAAATGACCTATATAAAGAGCGTTAGATGAATAATAACTTATATCATTCTTATAATTATTGGATGCAATTCATCAATTTTATACAATTCAAGAAAACCAAATAAAAAATAAAAATTATAATAATAATAATGTCTATTTGTAATAGATATAATTATAGTTTTAGAGATTCTCCGGGACGCCCACGACTTGCTAGTGTCGTGTATTTTGAGCAACGGTCTTGGTATATATATATTCTTTTTCAATCACAGGAGGTTTTTGCTTTTCTCCTGACTTGTTGTGGTCAGTTTGGGGCCCTCACAGATGTCAAACTGCTGCCCCTCTGTCCGGCTAATGAGAGTCCATCCTGCACACACACCAGGACAAGAATCCCCCCCCCGAAAAAAAGTACTACACAACATGAAGCTAACGTTGTCATGTTGTCACGTAGACGCCTTAACAATGCATTTGATAATGTCCCCTCAGCCTGGACTGCTTTTTAATTGTATTTTCAAGACGTTTATTCCCCTTAAAATGCAGTTGTTAAGTAAAAGAAAGATGTCGAGTGCTTGGATGGATTGAAATTTAACAATTTCAGCTCATTTTTAGACGTGTAAACTGTGTTTTTCACTGAAAGAAATCTGAATTGAAAGTATTTGTGTCTTTCTTGACACGGCGGCGACAAAGGCCTCCTCGCTTCTTTGAGGGGCACAAGTTCTGCACTCTTTTTTTTTTGTTTCTTTGCCTGTCAAACCGGGCCCCCTGGCTCAGTCCGGGCCCGGCTGACAGCCTCTGTGAGCCTCCAGTCGCTCGGCTCAGCAGATTCGAAAGCTGTAGCGAAATCAAGCGTCCTCATCACGGACTATTCTCTCAGGCTACACGGCGCCACTTGTCTCGCAGACCGAAATCAGGACGGCTTGAGACTCGAGGGGTGTTCGAGGATTTTTTTTTTTTTTTTTTTCTGAGTGTCTCGCATGAATTGATTCGCTGGGAGGAGTTGCGAAGTGCAAGAGATGGTATGTTTAAATATTGTTTGGCGTAATGGGCGCCTTGAATGGGAGCGAGTTGGAATTGGAAACCACATGAGATGTGATGGCTTTTATCGAAGGTTAGAAGGTGTTTGTTCTGTCTGGATGAGACGCTGCTGGAGACGGCATCGGTCCCTTTCGCCACCAAAACACTATTTACGTTTAGTTTTAAAGATTTACGTTTTACCTCAGAATTAACCTTCTATGTAGCAACCTTATATAGCAAAAATGATTTAAAGCCAAAGAGCAGTTTGAAATCTACTAAAGAAAGCTAGAGTTATCAATCATTTCATTTTCAGTTTATTTACCAACATTTTCTTTTATATTTATTTGACGTGAATATTGATGCATATGACGACTACTTTGCTAGCAAGTACTTTAACGTTTTAATTGTTTTTTTAATTTTTTTAACCACCCTGTAATAATAAATGATCAAAGACTCCTCATTGTTTAAAAATTTGCTTTAAAATTTATATTTTTAAGGCATTTATGTTGAATGAACGGATGTATTTACACACAAATTTAGTTAATTTAGCTATAGATACTACTTTTTTTTTCTTATATAATAAAACATAAATTAGTAGCGGCCTAACGATAAGCTGTGTTTAATTTAACCCACAAAAGAAGGTTGTTAAATAAATCTTAATTGTGCTTTTTTTTTACATCACACAGCGACAATTTTACTTATATTTTGTTTTTTAATTGGCCTCAATAGCATTTTTTATTATTTTATATTGTTAAAATAACTATTTTATTTCTCGCCGTTTGAAAACGGTTTAAAAAAAAACATCCAGAGAACAAGAAGTCAATAATAAATGTAGAAGAAAGTGGGAAAATAAAAATGAAGGTGAAGACACTAAATGGTGCATAGTTTAAAAATATATCTTAAAATAAAAAAATCCTTCTATTCCCTTCATTTAACCTTTTAGATCGTTTCAAGGTTACGGAACATCAAGCAAAAAAGTTACACTTGCTTGTATTTATTCGTTTTATAAGTTTGTCTGTCCGTCAGCAGATGTTTCTAAACGTATACGCCGATGACTCACTGAAGAATTGTTGTATTTTATCATGTGCTGTGAACAAACTGCATCTTTCCTCCTATTGAACATGTTTTTTGAAGCTGTATTCAACCACAAAACAAACAGACAAACACTGAATCACCTTTGACCTTCGGCCTTCTGCTTGTGAGTCCAGTGTGTGGGAGTGTGTGGAGAAGAAAGGCCAGAATGAAAGCTATGTTTCTCTGACCAGATCACAGATTTATTGTATCTCGGCGGAGCTCCTCGTCACTTGTTGTGTGATTCATTTACTTGACTTCATTATCTCGCAGCCTTTTAGTCGGATGTTTTCTGCCGACATGTTTCTGGGAAACAGGTCAAGGAGCTTTTTGACAAAGTGCTCTTGATTCATTTTGCAGATGAATTAGAATGTTGTTGTTTTTTTCACGAAGACAACAAACTCAATATTAAGAAGCGTTTTTTAATCAAAATGGTGAAGCCATTTGTTTTTTAGTGGAAAAAATCCTTTGTATAAACACTAAATATGTTTTAGAATTTTGAAAGAAGGATGAGAAAAGGGGGTTTTGGGTTGGAATACTGAAACAAAACAAAAGAATAAACGCATTAAGAAGTAAGTTAAATATGACAAAATATGACCATTAAAAATAACTTTGTCATCCAGTAAAATAAATAAATACTTTGAGTTTAAACCGTACATTTAATCATATTAATTGATTCAGAAATATTTATTTTGAATAAAAAGTGATACAGTAATAAATAAATAAAAAAATGTATCTAATAGTTATGTTTATTAAATAAAGTTATAAATAACAAAATAAGAATTAAAGCATTTATTATCTCACAGATAAAATAAAATAAATAACAATCATGCAGCTTATTTGTATTGTATCTTGCATTGATTGATTTTCCTTTTCTTTAAAAATGTTAAATGAATTTTTAATTAAATATTAAATGCATGTTACTTTAATTATTAAATAATTCCTTCAATAAACACATGGTTAAATAAGTATAAATAATTAGCGCGAAAAGAAAAAACCTTCTCCATGCTAGATTGTTTTTTATTAGCTCTGATTTGCCTGTTATTTCGTGGTCTCTGAGGAAATAAAAGAAGGGTTATTGACGCGCCGATCTAGACGCTACGGCGTAATTAAGCCGACGGGGGGGTTTCTAGCAATTGATTATCGGATGTTTAGGGGCGAACAAAAGGGTCAGAGTGAACACGAAGTCGCTCGAAGAAACGCGTGACTCTTAAACTCGTTTTGTAACGTCTGTCTATCGTTGTTGAGGTTTAAATATAAAGAAATTATTAGTTTTTGGCCTTTTTCGACATGGTTGGTGGTTAAAAAAGTTGCTTTTCTTTCAAGGAAAATTAAAGTTAATTATTATATATCATTATGTTGTTTTTTTTCCGCCAAATTAGCTTTAAAAAAAGGTTATCATAAAATGTTTTAATGTTTCAGAATATTTTAAAATTAACACGCACATAACCACAAGTAAAATTATGCATTTTCATAAAATATTTGTTTATTATTATGACTTAAATTAAACGTTATGAATATTGAATATATTGAATAATAATAACGTATAATAGAATATTTGTTGTTTCAATAGTTTTTAGATTAATCCTTGGGGTACCTAAAAACAATAATCGAAATATAAATAATAATGATGTTGTTACTATGTAGTAAAATAGTAAAAGTTATAGAAGTGAAAGTTTATATTTTCTTTATGTAATTATATAATAACTTACTTGTGTTATTATTTAAAATATTGTACTTATTTATATTAATTGTGTTTTTATATATGTATATATGTATATATGTGTAATTATAGTTATAGTATTTGTATTTTTTCTTTCCAGGTTACCAAACAACATTTATAGTAAAAAATCAATATATAATGCTCTTAAATATATATAATTTAGCAACATTTTTAATATTTTAACTAACTCGAAGCAGCTTTAGTGTGTCAATGGGTCGCCATGATGCCATTTGAAATATCGTTTTCCCCCTCAAAATGGTGGCACCTGCTGGCGAGAAACACCCCCCCAAAAAAAACGAGCGTGGAACCCTAAAATGGCTCCGTGCTTCCCCTTACAAACGTTACGCCGCGTTTGTAAAGCGGGCGACCAATCGCGCCGCGCCACGTACTTGGAAAAAGTCGGCGCTGATACGCTCGCGAGAAGGTGAACCCGGCGACCCGATTGGCTGCACAGATGTTCGGGGCTGTAGCCGAGAGTTACCGGGGCGAGCGGCAGAGTTGGCACACTTTCCATACCAACTGTGCCGAATATCCACCAATCCCGAGGAGCCTGATGAGGGTGTTTCCTACGTCGACTCATTTTTTATTTTTTTATTTGGGGGGTGCAGGGGGGGGTTTGATCCATGGAGGTTTGGTACTTATTTCATGGCAGATCTTGTGGTTTGTTCTCAAGAGTATTGAGACGTTGGGTGTCGCAAAGCCCTCTCACCGCACTCCACGCCGAGACGCCACGAGGAGTTTCATGGTCCTCGCCGGTGATGAGTTGTTCATAAGACCAACTCCCCAACCGCCATTGTTTGGACTCCTCTGTCTCCCCCCCTTCTCTCTCACCTCCTCTCTCTCGCTCCCTCCATTCCTTCTCTCTTCCCTCTATTCTCCGGCCAAATGGATGGTATGTGGTGCGGCTGATTGGAGGTGAGAGCCATATCGGTCGCCAGAGTATTCGCTGTTGCAAAGTGTGTATTCACATTTCACACTCCCGCGCTTATAGGCAGTAATCACGTCGGCCCCCGGCTGACGGGTGGAATGCGGTGGAAAGTGAAGAGAGACGTTTGAAAGACAAGATAAATACCATTTTGATTGTCCTGGAAAAGAAAAAAAGAAAAAGAAAAAAGATGCAGGTGCATTTCCTGAATCATGTTTTATGTTATGAAAACTAGGTCATTTCCGTGAATACACAACTTTTTCCAAAACACACCTTGTGTCTTTACGGGATTAATTCACGGTGCTGACCGGTCGGGAGAAAAAGAAGGGATGCAGATAAACGAGAGGATGTTTCTGTGACAAATATAAAGAGTGGTCGTCGTCGAAGGTTAATTGAATCCCGGCGTACAGTCGGCCATCAACGCCGCCGTCGTCGTCGTCGCTCATGGTGGGTATACAGTATACGATCACGTATAGAGTCGTGAGCAGGCGCCCGAAGCGTGAAAACACACACGCCGCTTGATTTGTAATTCGGTTTCTGTTGCATGAGCGACACAACACGGTCGTTTGAGACACTTTTTAAATATTTTTCTGATATTATTTCATTTATTATCAGTTGTAAACGACATATTTTCTCTTTATAAACTAGATAAAACCCTCTGTGTTGCCCATGTATGTAGGTTTGCTTTAGTTAAAGGACTAACTTGATTAATAATTATAATATGTATAATAAATTACAAAATAAAGAATTTTGAAACCAAATAATCCAAATAAATCTGAAGATAGACGGTAGAGAGTAATAGTTGGAGTATGGGTGTTAAAATTAAAAAAAATGGTTTAAATTATTGAAATTATACTCATTTAATGGGTTAAAAGATGATATAATGTATTAAAATTGGACGTATTCTAATTTCAATGACGGTCTTCTTCTAAAATGAAATAAATTAAAAGTTGTGGAATTTCCCATGAATTATTATGTAATATACATGGTTAAAATATCATTAAAAATTGGACATATTTTAATTTTAATGACAGTCTTCCGCCCCCTTCAAATGAACTAAAGGAAAATTCCCATTAATTATTGTGTAATATATATGTCCCAAAAATCATCAGAATTGGACATATTTAAATTTTCATAGGGGTCTTCTGACCCCCTTGTACCTCCCTTCCCAGTAACTTGATAAAGCACCCCCAAAAAAACTTAATTAAGATGTCAGGAGTCAAAGTGTTAATTTCTAACCATTTTGTAAAGCTTCCGAAAGTCTGTAAGACACGAATTTTATCAAAATGAATACTGTTTCATTTCATTATGTTTGATATTTTTTTAAAGTTCATGAAAACAAAAATTGAATTTAAAAAATCCATGTTTTTTCCTTAAAGTTTTTTTCTAAATATTGTTTTTGCCTAGCGTCGTTAAAATGTAACTGCAGTGTCGTAAATTTACCATTTTGCCAATTTATTTACAAAAGAGATCAATATCTTCTTTTAGCATTTCCTTATATCTTCTTTGTAACTTCAAAAAAGTATCTCAGTATTTCATAATAAATACAGTCTCTCAACCACGCTGGGGGTCACATGGACACTCAACAACCTTCCAGGCTGGTAGTTAATAGTCATCATTTAAAATAATAGCCAACGCTTGTCGTATCTCTGGGTCAAGGTGACCCGGTGGCCTAAAAACAGTTTAAATTATCCCTTGTGTTGCTATTTGTTTTTGGGCCAATGGGTCACCTTGACCCGGAGATAAAACTAGGGCTAGACAGTTCTACTACAAGAGCATTTACTGTTTAAACCATCATTATGAAAAAAATATGATCAAAAGTTACTTCTTGTTGCTTTAAAGTTGCCATGTTACTTCATTTTTCTATATGGTATTTTAAGTGTATATTAAAGCAACTACAACTAATAATAAGTACTACAAACTAGAATGAGTGCATTTCCAGAAGAAAATACAGTGTGAATGCTGACCCTGCTGTGCTGTGGAAGTAGTAGTGGAATTAGTATTAAAAGTAGAACAAGTGGAATTAGTAGTTAAAATAGAAGAAGCAGAATAAGTAATACAAATATAGAAGTAGTAGAAAAGTTAAACTTGTAGTAGAATTTAGTAGCAAAAGTAGAAGAAGTGGTAGTATTAGTAGTAGAAGTTTTAGTGGAAGTTTTAGTGGAATTATTAGATAAGGTAGAAGACGTGGAATTAGTAGTAAAAGTAGAAGTATTGGAAAAATACAAGTAGTAGTAGAATTAGTAGTAGTAGTAGTAGTATTAGTAGTAGTAGTGGAATAAGTATTAAAAGTAGAACAAGCGGAATTAGTAGTAAAAATAGAAGTAGTAGAAACGTAAAAGTAGTAGTAGAATTTAGTAGTAAAAGTATAAATAATAGTAGTATTAGTAGTAGACGTAGTAGTGGTAGTTTTAGTGCAATTATTAGTTAAAGTAGAAGACGTGGATCTAGAAGTAAAAGTAGAAGTAGCAGAAAAATATAAATATTAGTAGAATTATTAGTAGTATTAGTATTATTAGTAGAAGAAGTAGTGGAATTAGTAGTAAAAGTATAAGTAGTAGGTCAAAGTTGAAACATGATTTGAAGATTTTCCCCATTGAAATGAATGGGGTATAAAAAGAGGAATAAAAGAAAGAGTGGAAGAGATAAAAGAAAGCTGCAATCAAGCCTGCATTTCGAAAACGAGCTAAATTGATAAAAGTTGGAACGGTTCAAATCGGATCAAATTTGTGGGAGGAGAAGCAGCACAAAGTTTTAGGTCAAAAGAAAACAGGATCTCAATGCTTCCCAGCATTCCCACAATAATGTTGATATTTACACCTACTTTCTTAAAAGTATAACTATAAACTGCACTGCTTCTCAGAAACACAACTTCCTTTACAAATAACATTTTTCGACAGAACTATCTCATGGCCTGGTGAGATCAGTCCACACAAACAAACATGATTTAGGCTCGGCTATTTTCGGTCATCTTTGCTTCAGATATTTGCAATTAGAAGTTAAAATTGAAGAAGCGGAATTAGTAATAAAAATATAGAATTAGTAGAAAAATTAAACTTGTAGTAGAATTTAGTAGTAAAAGTAGAAGTAGTAGTAGTATTAGTAGTAGATGTAGTAGTGGAATTAGTAGTAAAAGTATAAGTAGTAGGTCAAAGTGGATGGAGTTGAAACATGAGTTGAATATTTTCCCCATTGAAATGAATGGGGTATAAAAAGAGGAATAAAAGAAAGAGTGGAAGAGATAAAAGAAAGCTGGAATCAAGCCTGCATTTTGAAAACGAGCTGAATTGATAAAAGTTGGAACGGTTCAAATCGGATCAAATTTGTGGGAGGAGAAGCGGCACAAAGTTTTAGGTCAAAAGAAAACAGGATCTCAATGCTTCCCAGCATTCACACAATAATGTTGATATTTACACCTACTTTCTTAAAAGTATAACTATAAACTGCACTGCTTCTTAGAAACACAACTTCCTTTACAAATAACATTTTTCGACAGAACTATCTCATGGCCTGGTGAGATCAGTCCACACAAACAAACATGATTTAGGCTCGGCTATTTTCGGTCATCTTTGCTTCAGATATTTGCATCAAACAAAAGGTTGAAACGAGCCGCGATCCTACCTAATGATCTCGCCCCACTTCCCCACTGTTGCTCGCCGACAGCCCGCCGCGGTCGTCTCCGTCGTTCTCAATAGGAGATTAACAAAGGGTCCGTCCTGGTTCTCCCTCCTGTAAAGCAACAAGGGGAGCCGGCGCCTCCTGCTGATGTTTCTCTCTCCGACGCCCCTCGCGGCGCCTCATTAAGTCGCCCGAGAAACAAGCGCCTCTGACCCCACGATGGAAGTGTGTACAGGCCAGGTGAGGGTGTTTGCTGTGGCTTTTAACGCCACTGATCCCAGAGCTGCTCTTCATCATTTACTTTTTTTTTTGTTTAGTTGTTAACGATGGCTTGTAAAAGTTACAGCTGTAAGTGAGGGATGAGTTTTTCTCTTCATGAGTTTTATTTATTTATTTTCACAGATAAAAAAAAAAAGTTTGGTGTATGGAAAAGTTGTGTCAAAATTTTGTTAGGTAGGTTAATAGGTTTAGGTAATAGGTTTAAATGAACAAATATTTGTGACTTGTTTTTATGTAGTCAAGGTGACTTTAGAGTGTAAAAATGTAAGTAAGTAGGTAATTTTTATTTGTATAGCGCTTTTCCAGACCAGGGTCACAAAGCGCTTAAACAATCAAAACAATATTCAATAAAGTATATACTTTAAAGATCAAGATAAAACTGATAACACAACAGGAGTTCCAGAAAATCAAGGAAAAAACTTAAACAAATAGAAACGTCTTAAGATGTTTCTTAAAGGAGTCAGTAGACTCCATCAAGCGCAAAGAGAGAGGATAAATGTTGATTATAATTTAATTTTAAATAGAAGTCATTATAATTTTGACAATTATACAATCTATTTTATTTTAATAGTGACAAAAAAAAATTTCTCAAATTGTTAATGACGACATAATGGTGAGCTGGAGTCCAAAAGCAAGAAGGTTGCTAGTTCTAGTCCCATAATGTTATTTAATAATTATTTGAAGATGTAATCCGCAATAATTAATCTGTTAATACGAATGAAATCAGATCAAACAGTTCCTTCTGGTTATCTTCCTTTTTAGTCGTCATGTGCACGAGTCGACAGCCAATTTTTTAACCACTGAACTGACCTTCAGATAAAAACCATAAACTACATTTCACCATAACGCTGAATCATCCCTGGCCTGGTTCCTCTGCAACCAGATCGTCCCATAAAGAGCTTTTGTTTCGACTAGTTAAAGGGAATTTTAATTGATTAAGTGTCTCTTAACTGGACGTTGGACCTTTATTGTATCATCAGTATTTGTCTGTTAGTACAAAACTTCATTTTCATTTAAATATTTATATTAGAAAATGATCTTAAGCCCCACCCACTGAAATAACGTTTTTTTCTGGAGATTTAATCTGGTCTACCATAGCCACGCCCACTCTGCTTAAGGTTTGACACCACGCGCTATAAATCCCGGGAGTCTCCACCTTCCGAGGGACTCGTTGTGTAAACAAAGCAGGGTGTGATTACAGCTGTCTGGAGGAGGAGTGAAGCCATTATTACTTCTTATAGGACTCGCGTAACCTCTCGTTCGCCAAGATTTCAGACCTGGTATAACTTTATAAAGTAATAAGTTCAAAACATGGTCATGATGAGGGACTTACTGCATCTTGGAGAGGAAGACTTCAACATTTGAAACATGTGAGTGAGTCAAGAAAGTAGAGTAACAGACGATAAAACCAGTCAGAACTAGAAACGGTGCCATCACAAGTGAAAAATCCATAATTGTCTTTAAGCTTGACTGTCATCATTTTCCTGAGTTTGCTCAGAGCAAAAACATTTTTTTTTATTATCTGTCGCATACTCTGATGAGACTATTTAAAAAAATCAATGATGCAGTTGAGATGGTTAAGGTTGCCATTTGGTTTGTAAGGAGGTCATAGAGCATAAAACAGATGAGGTGTGTGTGTGATTGGGGGGGGGGGGGGGGTCTTTAGTGGCTTGGAAACCCTATAAATTAGATTAAACTAAAATATGGCAGGGCTATGTAATCATCCAGACGTAAGGAATGCAAAACAGGATGTTTGCTGCTGCATATTTGAAATGTTAAATGAACTGTACTTTTCCTCTGAATCAACAGTTTTTCTTAAAAACGGTCCTTGTGTCGTTCTCATCTGCTCTCTGTTGTTCCACGATCCTTTCTCTCTTCTCACGCCACAAATGCACATTCATGTATGTTTGGATGGATGGAGATGATACTTAACCCAAAATGTGTGCGTTGTCTGTTTCTTTTTCTTCTTCTACAGAGATGTTGAAGGAGTTGAACCAACAGCGCAGAGCGAAAGAGTTTACAGACCTGAAAATAATTGTTGAAGGCAAAGAGTTTGAAGTCCACCAAAATGTTCTAGCTTCCTGCAGCTTGTATTTCAAGGACCTGGTGAAAAGGTTTGCCTTCGCTCCCGTCCCACCAGCCGTTTGATCCCGTCTGTTCTTTTCATAGGGCGCATTTGTTTGGCTTTTTTTTTTTCTTTCTTTTTTTCTTTCTTTCTTTCTCCCCTTCCCCTCTCTTTCTTGCAGGTGTGTGAAGACTTTGGTTCCTAGCACAGGGCCAGCAGCCATTCCTTCCTATTCCCCCGCTTAAATGAATGTATCTGAAAGTGGAGATAAAGGTCAACCCTCGTCATTATCTTTCCTCCCCATGTAGGGCAATTTAACCACATTTCCATTTTAATGAGCAGTGAAAATGTTCCATGACTGGGGATGTTTTAAAAACTCACCAAAGGGTCCAAAACAAAAGAATAATATAGCGACACTACACTAGGTGGCAATTCGCTAACGCCTCACTGTCGTCTGTGGGTAGATTTTCTCTTCCTTGCTGCTATATTTTTGTTGCTAGCTTTTCTTATTTTTTAAAAAAAAAAGCCCTTTTAAATCTTTGTGACTGGACTAAGAACAACACAAACAGAAGCACATCTGAGACTTACCGAGCCGCTACCTTCACAGATTAACACCATCATCCACTAATATATTCCATTGATCTAGATCTAAGTGTTCCCCTTGTAAGATGTCCTTCATCCGTGCCATCGCCGGCTACTTTACCCGTCTCTATTGTCTCGTCGTGTATGTTCATGAATGTGTGTTTTTTATTTTATTTTTTTGTTGATACCTGACTCTTTCTCAACAACAAGGGACCCCCATAAACCCTCCTCATCCCTACTTGAAATCCTTGCAGGTTTTGTCGGCTTGATTGAGAGTCCCATGGACCCCCCCCGAAAGTTGCCGTGGTGTGTTTGTGTCGCTTGAATGGTTCGGAGTGAAGTGAGGAGCGAAGACAAACAGGGAGAGAATGCCTCGGGGAGGATAACCACCTGCCCTGCAGCGGTTCCGCCGCCGTTTATCAGTCGCTTCATTTGCCGCCGCTACCCTCCACCGTTCTAAATGAGTCGGCGACCAGGAAAAAAAAAGGGAGAAGCTACTATGTCAGACGAAGCAAAGCCACGTCGGTGCTAAGAATGCTCAACTTGACAGCTACACCCGTGCACACCCCATGAATAAAGAAGGGTTGAAAAACCTTTCTTTGACCCTAACAAGTGTAAAGAACCTTCCAGAGGAGCTGACGAGGCTTTGAAGGCAACAGAGGACCTCATGCTGCTTGACCTGTCGATCAGATCGTGCCTTTTTCTTCCGAACGGTCGAACCGGAACCGTGCTTAAAACCAACACACTTTTGCTCTATATCGATTTGAACTGTTACATTAAATGGCTTTGGAAGCATTTGTAAATGCGCTAATTGAGAGAGCAGTTAAAACTTCACACTCCAGAACAGGACACCACGGATTGTAACAAATCGATAATTGTTTTATAGATGAGAACACCACCAAAATCCTTATTATGATTTTTGACAACTTATTACAGCTTTTAAAGGACAACTAATGTCTTGATTCAAGTTTTTTTTTATATACCAAACTATCTTTTAATTGAATTATTAACATTAGAAAATGTGCTTAAGCCCCGCCCACTGAAAAGACAGTATTTCTGGAGATTGGTCACCATGTGCTTTCAAGGCAGGAAGTCTCGACCTCCAAGAGACATGTTGTATAAACAAAGCGAGGCATGGTTAGAACTGGCTGAAGGAGGAGTGAGGCCATTATTACGTCATAATGGATTCCACTCTTGTAACCCCTCGTTTGGCGAGATTTCAGACGGGGACGAACTTTATTAAGTACTAACTTCAAAACATGGTCATGATGAGGGACTTACTGCATCTTGGAGAGGAAGACTTCAACGTTTGAAACAAATGAGTGAGTGAGGAAAGTTGGAGTTTGACATTAGTTGCAATTTTACGTTAAAAAAGTAAAAATTCCCAATTTAGGTAGCGGTGGGTTAATGAATCTTCACGGTACAGTATTCCTATTATTACAGCCCACTAGATGGCACTGTTTTCCCTATTGCTTTGAGCAGCTATTCCAATAAAAAATATTACTACGTTATAAACTCAGGGCACCACCTTCTGGGGTAACAAAAAAAAGCTTCAAAAGCTTTATCAGCCAATCACTAAAGACAGACTGAGAGAAGAAATGAATTATAGTTATAAATTATATTTTAAACGGGTATGCAGTACTGAATAAGTTATAATAATGTTAGTGTCTTCCAGAGTCCACACAGTGTTAAAGTAAATACTGAAAGATCTTTTTTGTAGAGTTGAGTGTTTAGTACGCTCTCACTATCTTAAACAAATAAACCATGAAAAAAAAAAAACCCAAAATCAAGCAAAAACATTTAAAGAAATTTAGTACACTATGCACAAGGCACGACAATCTGGCACATGTTGCTAAAGTGAAATATATCTAGCGAAAACCAACTGTTTTTACTACGGAATAAGTGAACAAATGACATTTAAAACGCAACCAATACTGTTTCATTAAGAAGCTAAATATCCTAAAACTAAATTTCCCAATAATAAATGTACGCGGATTTCATCATGCTGCTAAATATTGGTTTAGCTTGTACGGTTTAAATGTTCCGGTCCATATAATTTCATTAACTTATCTATCCCTTAAAAAGTGGCTAAATCAACTAAAAATTTTATTTGGAAACACTGACTTTTTTTTTTTTTTTTTTGTCAGCTTTCTCGTCCCCTTCTATTAATCATGCTCAACACACAGCGCCACTTCTTTAATTACATTTGTTTTTCCAGAATCCAATTTTTCCCAAGTCCCTAGTGCACATGTGGTATGGTCCTCCCAAAGGAGCGCTTCTCCCGATACCTTCCACGTAAGATTTCTCATCTCTAATTTGGCAGGTTGATAGAGAAGACACTAATTATTCGGCTCATTAATTTGTTACCATGTTGATTTATCATCGCAGCGCCGTAACTTCTGTTTTTACAAGAGTCGGCGTAAAATCGATCATAACTGGAGGTTTTTCTGTTCTTTCGACAATGCGATTCATTGTGAGGCTGATTTAAACGTCATATTTATTCATTTTATTTGCAATTTATAATCCACAAAAAATGGTTCAGTCTGAAGAAGAATCACTCACTCTCCAAATTTTATGCTGTTCTTATCCACCTTTATTTTAATAAGAACAGTAATTAGGTTTGTTAGCACCTCAACACTAAGTGTAATCTGGCAGCTCATAAATAGAAAAACTGCCTTCATCTATCACCGCCTCGGATGAATTACTGTATTCATTAAGTATTTAATTATACAGATCCTATCTGAGAACTGAGACGATGCAGATATCTTGTAAAATATTCAGCTTTAAGAATATAACTTGACTGCAGTCGCTCTACAATATCAATATTAACAGTTGTTATTTTTATTTTTTCAACACTTAATCATATTTTTAAGATATAAGAGCGTATACTGTTGTAGTTCATTATGTGGTTTAGATCGGTGAGTCCCAAATTGTCGCACTTCTGCTCATACACTTAATATTTTGGGTACACAAGTGCGTTCACAAGCAGTGTATGAAAATGTAGTGCACACTCAATTGGCGCACTCAACCGGCCAGAAAATTGAGTGTGGATCGATGGACACTTTCCACCATGGCCACCATCTTAGTGACGTAGATGACGCCACCTCTAGAGCCACATCGCTAAACAAATGATACAAAAAACACAATAATAACATAATAAAACACAACTTAAAAACCTATAGTGTTACAACGGCTGGTTGCATACCCTGCATACTGTATAAGTAGACGTGAAGGTCCCGGGAAGGTGATTATTATCAATTTCTGTCAGGTTTTAATACTCCAGCCAGCTGGTATAAAAGTGACCTTTCTATTGTGTAAGTCCATTCTTACCACCACCCCCCCCCCCCTTGCCCCCCGAAGAAAAGAATGCAGCACCAAAAATGTACGTCACCTCCAACCCTAAACCTATTACTCTTCCCTTGAAAGAGCCGATGCACAACGCAGGGAGACAGATCATCTCTGCTAATTCCATTTTACCCCTCAGGTTTTTCCAATAAGAGTGCTCCGTAGCAATTACATGTATGGCCGTTGCATCTTAAAAAACTGACCCCCACCCACACCCGACCCTTCCTCCCACCAAGCGTGCAGAAGGTTGGGATGTTCACATGTGTACAGATCCGTGTTAGAGCCCATTATAACGTCGGCCCATATGGACTCTTTCGACCCTCGCCGCCTCGTCAGCCGGAGATATTCCCAGCAGGTTCCCTGCAACTCCTTGTTCTCACTTGTTGTATTTAAAGGGTCAGTTCACCCCGAAATCCCTTGACATATATTTACCTGCTTCGCTTCTAATCCATGCATGACCTTTGGAGTCACTCGGCCCGCTTTAACAGCTTCACTTAATTGTTTTTTTTTTTACTCAACATTATTGTAATTTTGATTGCCAACAAACTTTTTTATTAGAATTCAATTTCAGTTTTCACTGCGTCTATTGATTTTTATGAGATGTCATTCAAATGATTAATGTTGATTCATGTGAATTTAATTTCTCTATACAAACAATATATATTAATATATAATATATATATATAAATAATATTCTTATTTATTTTATAAAAAAAATACAATTATAACACATTAATTTCCCCATTTATATTTTATATTGTAATATATTGTGAACAAATAATAAATGCTGCTAAGAAAACAATATTATTATAAATATACCTTTAAATCACTACTTTGTAAAGTTGCGAATTCAGCTAATTGTAGTTTTCTTTATTCCTTCAATGCACAGAAACATACTTTTCATTTGTATTCGTCAGGCCTAAATCAATCTAATTTACCACTTATAGTGGTTAGTACTATTATAATTGTTTGGTTTAATTAAGACAATTGTAACAAGATTTTCCACTTCATGTTAATTTTGATTAAGAATAAATAACTACAGGTCGAAAATGTCTTCATAATAATCCTTCAAATTACATTTAACTCTTGTATTAAATTGTTTTTAGAAGTAAATATAATTCAGAAATTGCTGTTGCCGGTGTTGAAACACGACACAGGGTTTATTTGTGGTGCCAGTACTTAATAAAAGAATGGAATAATATACATGAAATAGAAAGATAAACAATAAAAAAATACAATAAATTTCAATAATAGACAATAACATAAAGTTACCTATAAATATTTTTTACGTCTTAAACTCTATCATTTAATTCCTTTAAGTACCAATATTAATGTTATTTTAACGTAATGTTTAAAAAACTTTATTATCCATGGGATTAAAGACAGGATATAGTTCCATCAACTGACTGAGGTCAGATTCAGACTCTAAGCTTGCTGGTCTATGTTTACACCGGTAGTCAGATGGTGGTGTGTGAGGTTGGCTTTCACACAACAAACATGTCCCGCTTGATCCTTTAATACTGCCTGCATTAGAACGTGGAATCCATTTTCAGCCATTTCCGAAAACTGTAAAAAATCTCCTTCAGAAATCAATCGCCAAAAAAAAAAAAAAATTACCAGTACGAACAAGCGAGGTCGTTGCCTGTAAAGCATGATTCTGAAGGATGTATTAGGTGTGTGTGTGTGTGTGTGTGTGTGTCCTGCTCAGCCTCCACTTCTCACCGTTTTGACATCTCTGCTGATTTTTAAGACTTCCTCTTGAATAAGTGCTGCATTTTTCACAAACAAATCTCTTTGCTCGAGTGTGCCTGTCTCCCCCTCCATTCGTCTGTCTCTCCTGTCCTCCCCACCTCCGTTTTTTACCTCCATTTATATTCCAGTCTGCAATCAGATGCTCCACCTTTTTCTTTTTTTTTCCCGTAGAATCATCAAAGTAATTTCCATACCATAAAGGACTTTAAAACAACAAAGTGCCACTTACGCCGTTTTTTTTTATTAAAATTTAATTGCACTTGTTGAACAGGGTGATGAGCATGCTTCTTCTTTTTTATTCCTCCTTCTTTCCTTCCCCACTGCCTTCCATCACGCTAACCCAGAATGACACACCCCTCTCCCATCTTTCTTGTCTTACTACCTGCCCACCCGACCCCCCCCCCCTACAGCAGGGCTTTCTTTGGATAAAAAAAAGGGCAATAACACTATGTGGCTTTTTGCTTTTCAGGAAAGAATAACCTCTGTGGTTTTTCCAGCTAAAGTCCATCCAGGGAAACATGCCATTGTCTTTTTTTATTTTTTTTCCTCCTTTTGGATGTCCTTCTCCCCCCTTTCACCTCCTCAGTACATGACAACTAATGTCTCAGTTCATACACTACAGGCTCTGTTTAGGTGTGGTGGTGGTGGTGGTGGTGGTGGTGTTGGATTTTGTATTTTTTTTCGGGGGTGGGCGTTCTTATTTAAAAGAAGTCATGGAACAACTCCCTGAGAAGGATGGCTGCTGGCTCGCCTGTGGAAGAAACCGTCACGCCCCTGCCTCTCTCTCTCTCTTTCTCTCTCTCTCTCTTTCTCTTTCTCCCCCCTTTTCTCCCCCATCTTCTTCTACCTGTCTCATCTTGTTTGTGTGCCGCCCATGTCCTCCTAAATGTGCGTCATGATTTCAAATCTACGGAGAAAGAGACAAGCACATAGAGAGGCTTCTTTTCTTTTTTCTCCATGAGCCAGCGTGAGTGACAGAAGGAAACAGCCTCCATCCATCTTAATGTAGACTACTTTTCATATTGTTGACGTGCATAGCCTCAGGGAGGGCGTCATACTAGCGGGGGCACGAGTTCTGGAGGGCTTTGATTCCATTTATTCTGCCCTTGAGTGGATTATTGTTTCACTTGGGACACTAAACATGGGTGGTGTTGTTTAACGCTTTCATACCTCCCTGGCGAGTTCCCTGCATGAGAGCCCGGACTTGGTCATTCGATCCCGGTGAAGTCACAGCGAGAGCCCGGCTCTGAGAGCAGCCCCCGCTCCCCACCACATCTCCAGCTATGCATTACTGGGGGATATCATATTCTATTTAATTTGCTCATCCAAGCACTCCCTGGCAGCTTTTAGGGCCAGTCAAGAGGAGTAGACATGTTGCTTCCACACACACACACACACACACAAAGCAGAACACACACACTCAGAGGGAAAAGTAGCAGATGGTATAATTATGCTGTCACCTTCCTTTACTCTGTTTTCTGTCTTTAAAGGTGCGTTTCCATCACAAATTTCAATTACGTTAAAAGGGGCAACAACGTTATTTGATTGGTTGATGGACACATATTGACCCTTAAAAGAAAATGTACAAATCTCACAAATTCAAACCCAACACATTACTTTAACTGCTAAGGTAAGGAGTTATCCAAAACATATATATATATGTATATGTTCAAAGATGCATTTTTATGGAACAGATTTGGTCAAACTCATTCTGCTGTTGAACATAGGAAAAAATCTTTATATGCTGATGATAAACAATTCTACAAATGTATATTAACCGCATGCTAGCACAACTCAAATATTAAATTAAAGCATTTATAGTAGGTGACAATAAGATATAACTTATGTATCCTTGTGAAAGTTTACCTTAAAGTTCACCATGTCAATTGCACCGGGATTCATACCAAAGAGTTCCCTAAAATAAGCCATTTTTGTCTGTAAACTAAACAACGATGACAGTAGGCCGCGACGCATCAGGAGAAATAAGGGGTCAGTGTCCTGCTCACAAACATGTCTTGAGCCATTACAAAACTAGCAACCTCTCAGGCACTGGTCAACCTCTCTGAAGATGTTACGAAGTTTGAGGAATCAATATATTTGCCGCTTAAATTAAGATAAAATTGCTCATAATTGGGTATAAATAGTGAAGAATTAATCCATATTTTCGCACTGAAATGCACTTAAGATCTGTGCTGGAAACGCAGCTTAGATTCATTTGAGTGTTTCTTTGCCATCATATATGCATGTGGAACATCTGACACGCATGCCTGCAATCAAAGCAATAACTTTTGTTTCTAATGTTTGTACAGACATTTTGTTTCAGATGCAGCTCTGTAGTTGCAAGTCTGCTAGCCTCATAGCCAAACAGAATCCATCCAAAACCCTCTATTTCCCTTTGTGTTGTTGCTATCTTCCGTGTAATGATTCTCTTATTTTCTCCCCCCACCACTTGTTGCCCGGGTGTGTTTGAGATGTTTCGTGAGTGTGTGTGAGACATATCCCTTTTGGTGTGTTATCTGCGGCCTTTTTTTTTTTTTTTGGTCGTTGTCGTGGAGCGCTCGACGCTAACCCGTGATCTCTTTGACATGATTGGTTTAATCAGGTCATCAGGTGAGACGAGGAACGGGGAGATGCTGAAGTTGACCATGAGCAACATCGGCGCCGAGGTGCTCGAGCAGCTGCTCGAGTTCGTCTACACGGGATCGCTGGTGATCGACTCGGCCAACGCCAAGACGCTCCTGGAGGCCGCCAACAAGTTCCAGTTCAGCACCTTCTGCAAAGTCTGCGTGTCGTTCCTCGGTAAGACCTGGAATTTTGCATGTGCATCTGCTTCCGCCTCATGTTATTTTCAATCCCTGTCATGCCTCATCACTATGCACGACCTTACCTCGTGCCCGCTGGACTCAAAACTCGCCCCCGACCTGGCGCTATGTCGCCATGCTTTCAAAAGCATCCGCCCCCTTCTGAGAAATCTCCTTCCCAGTCAGAACCCCTTCCCTGTGAGGCCGTCCCAGTGGGCAGAATCCCAACACACGGGCGTAGTTATGAAAGGTCACGGTGCAATTGTCAGTTAAATGTCAAAACGCTCCGGCCTGGGCCCGTGATGGGATCGTCAGGAATTGTTGAACGGATTTGAAACCACATGGATGGAGGCACACGTTTTTGGGTTTGAGCGGCGGGGGACTGATGGATTCACTCCTGCGGGAAAGTGGTAAAAAAGTCTTGGCTCGAGCTCCACTGGGGGGGAACTAAAATTGAATTTCGGTGCAAATTAACTGTTTAAAGTAAGGGTTTTGAAAGGTACAACTTGTGGGCCCTTTGCGAACCATTTGATTACTGTATATTCTACAGGGTCTCCATTTGATTTTTGCATAAAATAAATTAACAAACAACAACAAAATAAAGATAAATTTGGATAAAAGTCAAGAAAAAAATGTGTGTATATGTCGAGGGGTCCGTGACCTAAAATATTGATCAATAATAACAAAACATACAGTAATACAAATATCATTTAACGATGCTGATGCTCAAGGTAATAAAATATAAAATGTTTACATGTTATTGTTTCAAATGTGTTGAACATTAATTAATGCATATGTGGTTTATGGGGGCGGGGCTTGAGAAACTTTTCCAATTATAGGCCGAGGGTCTTAGGTCTGTCCTTTTTTTTAGATTCTAAGGTGGAAGGCATTTGTTACTGGAAAAGAAAAATAATTAATTTAATTTATTTTAAATGTATTATCACTCTTTTAACTGTGTTTATTTTTGATTTAAAAGATTCAATTCTCTTTAAAGTAACATTAGCCTGTCACTCTTGACACGTCAAGATGTTTGTTTCAATATGTTTACTCGCAAAATACACCTTTCATCAAGTGAAAATGAGTGAAAAACAAACTCTATATGAATTTTTTTCTTACCATTTCTTATTTGAAGGTCGGTCCGTGAATATAATACGAACATTAAAACCGGTTTGTGGTGCGAAAAAGGTGGAGAACCCCTGATTTAATGATCCAAGTATAAAACACTGGATGAATGAAAATATACGGAATGACATACCTCAAGTTTTTAACGCGTCACAAACACTTCAAATGTCAAGTTTTGCATTTCATTTCATAAAAACGGGGTTCGGTCCATCAGTAACACAAAAGGAAGTCCGTGTTCATAAAAAGGTCACGAGCTGGAAAGCAGAGAAAAGAATGCTGGCGAAACAGTGGCCGTGTTATTGATTTGTTTTTCTCGATTTGGGAGAAAAAGCGCGGCGAAACAGGGAAGCCATTTGTAAACTACCCTTCCAGAGAGACATCAATCCATTCTCGGCCGACATGATTCATGACATTTTAGCACATTAGAAAAGGGGGGAAAAAATACAGGTGCGAGTGTGTGTCCTTGAGCAAGGGGAAATTGATAGTGTCTGACATTATTGAAGTCAATAACAAACACACTTAAGAGAAGGTAGAAATAAAAAGAAGGGCTCCTGAACGGCTCATGGCGTTTTCACGTTTATTTGCTCGCCTGATAAATATATCCTTCACTGTACGTCTAAAGCTGTGGGGATTAGAACAGACAAACTTTTTGTTTTGATTGGATCATTTATTATATTTAAAGCAAGATACCATCAGATTTTGAAGGACAATAAATGACTTATGTATAAATAAATGTATAAATACGTAACAAAATGTATAAATGCATAACAAAATGTATAAATGTATAAATAATGTTTGGATAAATATCAATATGCCAAAAATGTCAAAATAAATGAATGACTTCTGATTATTTTTTGTCAGAGTACAACAGCAAAATACACATTTTGTCATTTATACATGTTGACATTTATTGATACAGTTTGTCTTCTATTTATTTAGGTATTTATACATTTTGTCATTTTGACATTTCGTTGTCCGTATGCAAATTAAGTGGGCGGGTCGAACATCAGTCTAAGGCAGTGATTGGTTAAACAGGCGAAACTAACTAAAGCAATCGATGTCGATCTAAAAACTGTCGCTCCTGCAGCAACTGGTCTAAAGCATCAACGCTGCACGAAGAGTGGAAGAATCTTATCTAAAATCTTAGCAAACTTTACTAGTTTTGTTCATGTGCATGAGACTGATTATTTTTTAACAACCACGACCCTAATGAACGAACTTCGTGAATCTCAGAGTTCTCATGTGGCTCAGTGGTAAACTATCCTTAGAGTCAATGATGAGATACAATGAGAAAATACCTTCCTTTGTAGTCGCAGACGTTTTATCCACATAATGTAAACACCAGCGGGATGTTTAAATGCAGCTTTGATGGAGTGTCCTTCCTTACATTTACTTTAAATATATATTCCACAGCTATTACCATCGTATATTTATACAGAGTACTCTGTTTCTCCAACAGGGTTGTTGTTGTTTAAAAGACCCCCCTTTTTTCTTTTTTTTTTTCTTTTCTCGATGACCACTCGAGCAGCTAATCAGTTAAGTGTGTGTGTCGACTACACAAGACGTGTTTCCTTAATGAAAAAAAAATGTGTTGTAGGAAATTAAATCTCGAGGCTATATTAAAAAACAGAACATGGTGGAGTGGAGTTTAGGCTGGTGCTTGTACCGCTCGCATTATTACAAGGGTGTGAATTAAATGTGTCAAAAGAAGTTACAACAGTTTCACGTGTTTAAAAAAAGCAAACCTTTGAGCTAAAGCGTAAGTTGTTTTGCTGTTGTTTTTTTAAATATAAATAATGATATTTAAACATTTTAAATACCTAGTGGTTGCAACAGTCTGAAGTTAGGAGGAAAAAAAAAGGATTTACTTTAATATAAATTATAAATAGCCAGATCAAATTACCCAAAGAACGCGAAAGAATAGAGGGGGAGGAGAGAAGAGAGTAGATTCCAGGAGATTATCGGTCTTACAATTGCTGAAATGAGCTGAATCTATTAGTGATGGGCTGATGAAGCTTCATGAAACAGTGTCATGTTTTTTAGAGGTCAGTAGGTGGCGCCACCAGTTGAAAATGATGTGACAGTTATTCAAAACAAAGGAAAATACTGCCATCTAGTGGCCTCTATAATGACACTGATCCATAAAGCTTCATCAGACCATCACTACTTAAATGGTGCCAAAACAGTGCCTTCAAAATGTAAAATACCCAAATGTCGTCCAAAACCTTTTTTCCTTTTTCTTTTTTTTCAAGCAGTATTTTTTTAAATGGCAAAATTAAAGTTACATTAAGTGTTACCCATTGTGCCTTGTCAGCATTTTATTATGTGAAAACCCTGTAATGAAAAGCCAGCTAGAGTTAGAGTCAACACAATGTGCAAGAAATACAATTGAAAATTGAACACTGAACTTCTTTTTATTGTTAAAAAACAAAAACGTTGTTGGTTTTCTGTCAGTATTATTTTGGGGATAAATTGTGAGGTCTCATTCAGAGAGCTTGTTGGTAAAAATAGTCGTCCTCAAATGCAGAGAAAAAATCGAATAAATTATTTATTTTTTGTTAATCCTGTGTATATATTACTGTCTGATTTGTGTTTAATTTGGGAAGAAATACCAGATTTTCTCAAATAAAATTGTATAAGAACATGACTTTTGACATGTTGAGACTCTATTTTGCTCAAATTTACTTAAGAAGTAAAAAAGTGAAAAAGAAAAAAACATAAAAACTATATAGAAGCATCTTCTGGAACCTGCCAAATCAGTTAGGGTGAGATATTTGATTCTATAAATGTTTGTCTTTTTCAGGCTGACATTTTATTTTTGATGTTTTCATCGGTAGGTTCCAAGATTTAATGTATACAGGTTCAAAGCCCTAGTTTTTCTTTTTAAGATGGTGAAAATAAATAAATAATATTTTAATGAGCTAGTTTGGTTTTCAATAAAGGTTAAAAAAAAACGTGGGACTACCCGTGTTGTGTTTCGGTGGCTTCACTCAGGTTTCCTCTTACAATCTCTTTATTCTTTTTCTTTTTCAACTGAATCTACTCAAGCGAAAAATCAAGAAAAAGTTGTTTTGTTGTGATGCACTTTAAGTTGCATCTGGATATATCCTGCAGCTCATCTGTATTCAAAGAATATTACTTGGTTAGACTTTGTAACTGCGCCATTAAGTTAAGTGGAGGCTTTATAACTGACCTTTCATTGTGAATGCAGACAAAACAGACCCACTTTGGACTGTCGGACCAAAATAAAGTTTTCTAGTGCAGATGCATAAAGAGTTCATCCTCATTTTGTAGCTATATTTAATACACTTAAAACCATTACGTACAGTATCACAGGTTTTGCTCTTGTGTCACTGTAGGTTTCAGGCTCTGAGCTACTTTTATTTGGTCCCAAATCCCACTTCTCACCAGTCAGACACATCCCTGGATATAAGAAATGGAGTGCTGTTTGTTTGAGTACAAACATTGATCATCAGCAGCTTGCATACACACCAATCCATCGATCGCTTGTGTAGTTCCTCGTGTGTTTACGAGCTGCAACCTTTTCTCCGAGGTCCCTCGTGATCGACTGTGAACTTTTCATCAATTGATTTTCATGACTGATGTGTTTTTGCATGATCCTGATCAATCCCGCTTGTGTGTTTTCATCCTCGTCGTGGTTCCTGATGTTGTTCTGTTTCCCTTCCAACTTTGTTTTATTGACTCCAGAGAAACAGCTGACCGCGGCAAACTGTCTGGGAGTGCTGGCCATGGCTGAGGCGATGACTTGCACAGAACTACACAACATGGCCAAAGCGTTCGCACTGCAGAACTTTCCCGAGGTGAGTGGCGAGTTGTTTTTTTAGACTTGCAGTATAAATGTTGAATCGACTCTATCTAGCATTGGTGGGACGACTCTCAATACAATACAAACATTTAGAGGAAGATAAATAAATTACAACTATTCGTTTTTTATTCATTTCATTAGACGAATTCTTAGTAAAAAAAGGGACTCAATTTTGGACAATACATGGGGTAATAATACGATATATTATGATACTGTAAGAAGAAGAATATATAGTTTTGTCCGAGAAATTGACGCTGGTGTTGCAAAATATACAGACCACATGACTCTTGACAAAGTCGTAACTGTTTTAATTGTTTTTCAAACCAAAATATATCCAAACATCAATGTTAAAAGCTTCATGAGTCAACTGTATCCTCTCGTCCTCAGTCATCACCGCGATCTCGCGGCATTACAATGTTCGTTGAATTGCAGAGGACGTAATGACTGCTGCCATCTAGCGGCTGGAAGTTTGCTTGCTTACACACACATTTTTTAATTATAAAACTATAAAAAAAACTATGGTAACACTTAAAATGTTACAAGCCAAAAGTGAAAAAAATTAATCTCTGTAAAAACGGAAAATTATGTTCCTGTCTTCCATTTTTTTTTTTGAACAGGATAAAGATAAAATAACTTGTATTGATTCATTTTGTTTATATTTTAATGAGATAACTCTTGGATTATAGACGATGTTCAAAATTGGCCCCTCCTCGTTTTCACATCACCTAATGTGGCCCTTCTCTTCACCGCTGCTCTATGCCAACTCACAGTTAGTGTCAGGCGAAGGTTGCTGCAAGGTTAAATATTAATTGAAATACTGTTTAATGAGACTTGTAGTTTGAGTAGAGACCTTTTTTTATGGAACAGAACATTCATAAAATACACTTTAAAATTATAAACATCCAACCTTTTTTTTTGTGCTATTATAATTCTTAACTAATACACTACATACACTCACTATTTACAAATGGTGTAGTTTTTGGGTAGTGCCAGTTAGAGTACTTGACTTAACTTTAAATTAAATGTGTCTTTATTTATTTGCAAATAAATCCCATTCCGATCATGCATTATTTATAATTATATAGAGATGGACTTTATTAAGTACTTTTTTTTGGTAATATCTCACAAGTGTTTTGACACCACAGTCATTGACTGACTACTACTTAAAGTGTGGATCCTATTTGGACATTTTACAGCTCAGAATCCGAATTATTTTTATTGCCATTTTCAGTGCAAAACCACCAAATAGGAATTTATGTTAGATTTTCCATTAAAGTATTGGTAAAAGGTCTGACACCATTGTTTCTGTAGGATCCAAGAACCTTTGTTTTTTAGGATTTAGCTAAATTTCCGTTATCCTTCACAAAATCTAGTAATAAAGAAAATCAATGGAAACTTATTTTTAAAGGTTTTTCAGACATTTCAAATATTCAATATTGATAAATATCACAAAAGTAGATGATGTACTTTTGACGTTTACACTCAAAGTATAACAGGGTGAAATACATTTAGAGAGACAAAGACACCAATACTTTTTCTTTTATAGAAAGAGTTATGATTCGATACATGTATAATAATTGAAACATATTTATTTATTTTGGCTTTTATTGTTGCCCCGACAGAGGCTCCTTTGCAATTGACCTGTTACCATCGTTTATCTCTGCTATGTCTGCTGTTCACTTCGTACTTTTATTTCTAAGAATTACATGATTTTTTTACTATAGTTCCATCTATGAATGTCATACGCCCTCGATTAACACATACACTGTAAGAATCGTCTGAAACTAATTCGCCAGAGGACACTAATGTACGACAAAATCTATTTTCTTTCACAAGTCGTTTTTTTTTTGCAGATTTCAGCCCCGTAATTCCTTTTAGCTCGAGGCTTTTTAGTTTAGTTTGAAATTGGTAATATTCAGAAGCTTTACAGGTCAAAATCAATAAGAAAAAATCCCTTTACAGACGGACTACGTGGGTTGATAATTTATCAAAAAATACTCTTCTTCATAAGCCAGTCTCTGCTTTCTCAGAAACTATTTATTTGAGTTTAGCCACATTTATATCGTCCGCCAAACATAAATCTTCATTGCATATAAACAGTCCTCCAGACAGGTAAAGCGAGATGATTAATGTGGTCAAAAGAAAGCTTCTAAACACCTGTATGGGGAAAAAAAAAAAAAGTTTAATATCAAATGATGCTTTCACCGCCTACACAAGTGAGGAAAACAGCAGCCAACATATGGTTTTAAATGGATTCACTGCCCACCAGCTGACTTCTCCCTGGTGCCTGCATGCTGCTCCCACACTCCACTCCTCCAAAAACTAAGTGGTAAGCAAGCCTGAAAAAAAGTAATCGTCGCAGAACTTTTGAAAGTAGTGATGGAGGAAAAGTCATGATTAGCAGCAGAGACATAAACATAACCAAATTCATGGCTTTACAATTAATCAAACTTCACTTTTGTCTTCCTTTAAACTAAGTAAGTAAGTAAGTAAGTAATATTTATTTATATAGCGCTTTTCGAGACCAGGGTCACAAAGCGCTTAGACAATCAAAACAATACTCAAAAATAAGAGTACAACCATTTTAATTCTGATTAATAATCAATTACTGTAAGTATATAAAAGCTGTTAGTAGGTCACTGGTTGCACAATGGTTAATATTTGACCAAAGAACAGATTTTGAGACGACATAACTTTTTTTTTTCTTTCATTAAAATGGAAATTGTGATATGCTTGTATAAAACTAAGCACTTGGCAGATGTATGTCCAGTATCAGTGCGTTGTCCTGTTTATTTGCAGTAATTGTATTTTGATCTCACACGAACCAGAGGTATTTGCATGAAATCTATCACCATCTTGTCGTAATTAAACTTACTTGTTAAACTATTGACTGATTAAAAAAGAAAAGGTTAATATTTTACTGTTGTCAACAAGGTTGTCCTCGTCTGACATTGGCTATTCAAATAGTATTGTTCCTTAATGTGACGTACAGGTTAAACAAATTCATATTTAATTGTCTAAATTCAAAAATGTGGACACAGTTGTTCATTTCCTGTTTCCAATTTATTCTCTAGCCTTCCATTCTCTAGCACACGGAGAGATAGAAATAAACCCCCAAAAAATGGGAACTGGGTCTCGACTCTGGCAAGTCTGCGAGCTGGATGTGATATAATTATCAATTACATAATTTCACTGTGTCTATTATTAATTTTCTGTTACTAAAACGGTCTCTACTCAAATTACACGTCTTATTAGACCCTGTAATTATGGAAACTCTTTCATTATTTTACAGAGTAAATGTTTAAGTCAAGGTTGTATTGCTGGTCACTTTAAATAAGCTCTAGTTGGTTTATTTGGTCTGAGAATTTGACTGTTTGTTAGATTTTGATGCTCTTGAGCCAAACTACAGACATTTCATCGGTGACTGTTGTGTATGTTGCAGTTTTGTGGACCTGGCAAATGGGGTCTTCCATTTTTGGCCGGACTTCGGTCAGGAGTTTTGGCAGGATAGTGATTTAATAACTGGGCGAAAAACTAGCTAATACCGTTCACCTGATAACCTTACTAAACCAATTTAACCCAAAGAGGTAAACTGATCAACAGGGTTCTTCTTTTAAAATATATATTGATTTATTGATTCTTCCCAATGTAGAATAACACAACACAAAAATCTGTTTTCGGGCTTACTTCGAGCTTCAATTACAGTCTTTCTGGAGCCTTTTTGCCCTTCGACATTGACCTTGCTTTTTAAAACCAGTTGAGCCAGACTTGAAGAAAGATTTCACAGATGATGTTATCACAGATGTGTGTCACAAAATATAGCTTCAATATTGTAGCTTTTTTTTAAAAACAGCCTCAACTTAAAGTGATCGAGAGTGAAATGTTTGGTAATTTTAATGTAGCAACTTGAGCTCAGTTGTCTTCGTCCAAAATAACACACTTAAACCCTGTGTTATCTCAGACTCGAGGGGATCCGAACGCCCGAAAACGAATGTGTTTGTGGTATCCCTTTGGTTAAAGATAAACAACCTCCAATACTGCATTTGTATTTATGGAAGCCAGGGAGGTCGTTCACCTTGACCTTAAGTCAACACAAGGGTTAAAAACATCCTAATACCTTTACACTGCATCGTACATTGAAGCCTTGACAATAGGAATTGTTAAAATAAACATTTTAAAGTCCATATTTTAAGACTTATTTAGAGGTCGCTGCTAGGCAAGTTGCTAGGTCATTAGCGTACATGTTGCAAGCTGACGGTTGCAATGATGACAAGATAACAAACTTAAAATACAGACTTATTTAAGTTTTTTAGTAACAATTCCTCATGTCAAGGCTTCAATACAAGAGACAGGTTACAAACAAGCAGTATTGAGGTTTTTGATTTTGAAGTTTGTCTTTTTGGACCAAGATGAAGATAAAAACAACTGGGCAACAGTCGCTACAATAAAATAAACATACATGTATGCCTGTAACTCTAAAAAGGAATGTATTACTGTGAAAATAATCCCAGCCCTTAGTCCACAAAAGCTTGAGTAGAAAATGAGGTAAATTAGAATTCATTACTATACCTTTATCTGCCGGCATTACAGAGCTTGTGTTTAAGTTGCTATTTTCCTGAGATCCTTTGAGTCTAAGACGAGTGTTTCCCTAAACGACGTGCTTTGTTGCTTTCCACAGGTGGCGAAACAGGACGAGATCCTGAGCGTGTCCAAGGACGACCTCGTCTCCTACCTGTCCAACGACAGCCTAAACACCAAGGCCGAGGAGCTTGTCTTCGAGACCATCATCAAGTGGATCAAACAGGACCCCGACTCCCGAGTCCAGGTAATAAAAACGCCCCCCCCCCTACCACACACTGACGTCTGTTTGCCGAGCGCTTGTTTGAACTCTATTAGCGTTGTTGTTCAATCGACCCTTGTTGTCTCCTTGGAGAGCGGCGCAGCATGAGAAAACAAACAACCGAGCGACTCCTCTTTTTCTTCCCCCCCTCATCAACATTGGCGCTACAGACGCAGCCTAACGCAGCAGTCGTTTCCTAATCCCAGGAGTGCGTCGCCCTCCACGTGTGCGCTATTCTCGGTTACACTTCATTTGTTTGTGAGACAATGTACGTGAAGAAAAACCAACAACAAACTCCTCCACTCATCCCCCCGCCATCCTGTGACATTTATTCCCGCCATGAAGCTCTTAATCGTCATGCTTAAGTTGCATCCTTGACACGGATATTGACAGCGAGTCACATTTTCAATTGATGCCTCAGAGATCGGGGGGGCTGGTGGGTAAATGAAGTGCGGCGTGGACCGGTATCATCACCGCAGGTCATGAGCTCCTTCTATCGATTGAGTCACAAGGCTGTGAATTAAAGATAATGATTTTTTAAGGTATTCTGTGGCTGTTTAAAAATGGACCCCAGATTATCAGATAAATTGCGGTGATTCATCACAGGAAGAGCACATCCATCCTCGGGAAACGTCCGCGCATCAACAAGCAGGTTTTTTTTTCGGAGAGAGCGACCTTATATCTGCAGTTTCTTTACTCGGTGGGATCGATGGTGGTTTGTTGCTACTTTTTTTTTACGAGGCGCATCAATATTTGAATTTTTTTTTTCAGCCTTTTTTTCGATTAAACTTGCCACTTTGATATGTGGTACTCCGAGATAAAGACGGGATCTATCGGGCCTCTGGGCGTGTTTTGAGGGGAGAAAGTCTACAGACAGTCACTCAGTGAGGAGAGGGCTCTAATTCGTAGGTGTTTTCTGGGCCTGAAATTGCAAAGTTACTTTGGAATGACAGGGCAGGAAATCTAAGGAAGTTGCAATCCAGTTTTTTTTTTAATATATACATTTGGGATCTTTTTTCAAGTTGACACATTAGATATACTCCTCTCGTATGTAAGAAGTATGTATCTGAAAAAATATTGTTGTAGTCAGTCAATAATACAGAGCCTCGAAAAGTAATACTTAGAAACCTTAAAGAGTAATACTACAAAACCTTTCGGAGTTATAGTACTAAACCTTGTTAAGTAATACTAAAAAACCTTGTGGAGTAATATTATTAAATCTTGAGGAGTAATAGCACGAAACCTTGTAGAGTAATACTACAAAACTTTGTGGAGTAATAGTACGAAACCTTGTAGAGCTATACTACGAAACCTTGTGGAGTAATAGTATGAAACCTTGTAGAGTAATACTACAAAACCTTGTGGAGTAATAGTACGAAACCTTTTAGATTAATACTACGAAACCTTGTAGAGTTATACTACGAAACCTTGTGGAGTAATAGTATGAAACCTTGTAGAGTAATACTACAAAACCTTGTGGAGTAATAGTACGAAACCTTTTAGATTAATACTACAAAACCTTGTAGAGTAATAGTACGGAACCTTGTAGAGTAATACTACAAAACCTTGTGGAGTAATAGTACAAAATCTTGTAGAGTAATACTACGAAACCTTGTGGAGTAATAGTATGAAACCTTGTAGAGTAATACTACAAAACTTTGTGGAGTAATAGTACAAAACCTTGTAGAGTAGTACTATGAAACCTTGTGGTGTAATTGTACGAAACCCTGCAGAGGTAGTGATGGATTGATGAGTTGAAACATTTCAGGCCACTGCAGTAGATGGTATGCTAAGTTTTCAAATGATGCCATTGAATTACCATATTCTTAAGGACTATAAAGTGCACATGATTATAAGTAGCACTGTTAATGGACAGGTCTAGTTTCATACAGCTGGTTATAATGTGCATTTAGTTCTTCTTCATGACTGAGGAACCATTTTAGGGCTTTTATACAAACACTATAATATTATGTTGATGCACAGTACCTTTAACGTATTACTTTAGAAAGTCTCTGTAGTCAGTCAATAATACAGAGCCTCGCGAAATAATACTAAGGAACCCTGCAGAGTAATACTAGAAAACCTTGTAGAGTAATACTACAAAGCCTTGTGGAGTAATAGTATGAAACCTTGTGGAGTAATACTACACAACCTTGTAGAGTAATTCTACAAAACCTAGTGGACTAATAGTACGAAAACCTTGTAGAGTAATACTACAAAACCTTATAGAGTAATACTACAAAACCTTGTTGAGTTATAGTACAAAACCTTGTAGAGTAATACTACAAAACCTTGTGGAGTAATAATACAAAACCTTGTAGAGTAATACGATGAAACCTTCTGGAGTAATTGTACGAAACCACGTGGTGTAATACTACAAATCCTCGCTGAGTAATACTAAGAAATCTTACAGAGTAATACTATAACATCTTGTAGAGTAATGCTAGGAATTTTGCAAACTAATACCGTGACCCTCAGCAGAGTAATACTGCGTACCCTAATAAAGAGATCCCACAGAGCCTTGTGGAATAATACATTGGAACCTTGCAGAGCAATACTAGGAAACCTCGCGGGTTAATACTACTAAACCTCACGCAGCTATACTACGAAACCTCATGGAGTAATACTACAAAACCTTGCAAAGTAATACTGTTTAACCTCACGTAGTAATACTACAAAACCTCTGTGAGTCATTCTACGTAGCCACTTGTAGTGATACCGCATAGCCTCGGTGAATAATACCAGTAGCCTTGTGGAAAAATACTACAGAGCCTCACGGAGTAATACTAAGGAGCTTTGCAAAGTAATACTATGAAACCTCATGCCGAGGCTCATGCATGGCTTCAAAGTTTACCGAAGTTGTACTCATAATTATTTTTGAAAGATTTTTAAGCGTTGCATACACACAAAATTGGTTCTACATCAATAAGTTCAACCAGAATTAATACATTTGTATTATATATATTCAATTACAGGGGGCACTGTGGAAGCCAATATTAGTACCAAAGTAGCATTTCAAAATAAAATACACCACTGTTTCATGAGGTCTTCTTCAGAGCCACGTGTCAAAACTGACCACCCGTACGGCTGAAGTCTAATTTAAAGTAAACTGTTGACTTGTGAAATCTCTTGCAAAGCTCCTCCTCTGCATCTTAAACTCGAGCTGCGACCAGCGGAGACCCCGCAATCTCACCCTCTAATGGAGAGGCGCAGAGGTGATTGAGTCAGATGAGGAAAAGGGGGACAAAAATGGAACATTTTCCCGCTTGTCTGAACACCGGACCGATTCCTAAGACGCGAGACCTGCTTCACCCCGTTTTCCGAGGAAGAAGGGGGGAGCAGATGGATGGGAAGTGGCGGGAGAGTTGAAGCGAAAGAGAGAAGCAGAGTGAGACAGAGACGTCTGAAGAGTGATTGATAGAGAGAAAAGGATGATAAAAGGGAATAGAAAGAAAAGGTTTTAATCGGATTCCAATTGTTCCGTGTGCATCTGTGCGCGGCCGTGTCACCCAGGAAGCGACAGCGTGATTGATCTGATGGTCAAGCTAATGTGACTCAAAAACAAAAAAAAGAAAGGGAAGCAGAGGAGAGAAAGTCACTTTTTTGCCCTCCGGCATAGTTGGAAATCACTGCGCCGCAACCTGTGACACTTTTTAATGACAAGTCAGGGATGTCAAAGTACAAATGGAACAAATAAAATCTGATGAAAAGGAGGCAGAGATGCATGAACCCGAGGGCAGGTTCATGAGTCTCACTGTGTCCATGCATGAGCTGGAAAAGCATCTGCCAGATACAGAGTGGAAAAGTGGCGTTTTGAACATGCTGGCTAAATAATCAATGCAATTTTCTGTTTCTGTTATGCTCAGTATCACTTGATGGCATGAAGAAACCCTTCTTTGACAACGTTGAAAGACCGAACAGCGGTGTTTTAGCGTTCATTATATTTTGCTATGAGACTCAGAGCGAAGTACTCGGTGAGTACCATTGTTAGGTAATGATGTAGTACCATTCAAGTGGGTCTCTGCGTACAAATCCTGATATAAAAGGACGTATCTAGATTGAAAAAAAGAACACAACCTTGTTCAAAGAACATGTTTTGATTTGGTGAAATGGAAACAAATGGAGACACCCTGCAGATAAATACTAAAAAACATTGTGGAGTAATAGTACAAAACCTTTTAGAGTAATACTATGAAACCTTGTGGAGTTATAGTATGAAACCGTGTAGAGTAATACTATGAAACCTTGTGGAGTTATAGTATGAAACCGTGTAGAGTAATACTATGAAACCTTGTGGAGTAATAGTATGAAACCGTGTAGAGTAATACTATAAAACCTTGTGGAGTAATAGTACGATACCGTGTAGAGTAATACTGTGAAACCTTGTGGAGTAATAGTATGAAACTGTGTAGGGTAATACTATAAAACCTTGTGGAGTAATTGTACGAAACCACGTGGTGTAATACTATAAATCCTTGCTGAGTAATACTACAGTGAATTTCCGAGACAGTTATTTGTGAAAAATATGCATCATTGTGTTCAAGAAATACATTTAAAAACAGCACTTAACTATTGATGGTCTGTTGACGCTTCATGAAGCTCTGTCCACGAGTCCACTAGATGGCGGTCTCTGCACTATTTTCCTTTGTTTTAAACAACTTTTCTGATGTGACATCACATCAATTTTAAACGAATGACGCCCCCTACTGACCTCTAAACAACATGACACTGCTTCACAAAGCTTCATCACTATATACTTAATGCATACCTCACAAATATGTCCTTGTTCCTACAGTAACACAATATATCACAACATACTGCAGTATTTTGCCGTGTGTCCTATTGTTGCCCCTCTAACGAGATATGTAATAATAATGCCAGATTCTTGCAGCAGACTTTTTTTTCTTCACTTATGAACATGACTTTTGCAGGCTGATCTAGATACTTTCCCCTGCCAGAGTGTGGATTTAATCCGGCTGTGACCTTCATCTAATTGAAGAGCAACTGTACTCCGACAAGAGCACCTCCGAGTGTAACCATGGCAACAGGCCTAGGGTTATTTACAATCCTTGATCTTCCCTGACAATCCGTACTGAAAGTGTACGACTGAGTTAAGGATGTTTTCAAAACATTTGTCAAGTAAATGATCCCATTTAAGGCTTATCTCTCCTCCTGAGAGATTTGAGACCCGAGTCCCTATGATCTGTCATCCTTTTTCCGCAAATTCATTCAGTACTTTTGTTTTTTTTTCTTTCTTCCAAAATTCCAATAATAATTTGTGGATTGATGCTTCGTTTGAGTCGCTGAGCACGTCCAGATCAGCAGCGCCGCTCGATAAAAATCACCGCAATAATATTAACAGCATGCTTGAATACCTCCTGTCAGACTTTTGCTCCAACAAAAACAACAACAACAACAACAACGCTGAAAACATTTATGAATAGATGTTTGTTAGAAAAGTTCCGTCCTCCGTGTCACATAATTATATCACTGAAGGGACGTTCTCACTGACACAATTGGTTTTGGTGTCGGCGATCCTATTGACGAGCCATTAGATAAAAACGGGAAGATTAATTAAAATGACCAAAAATGTTTTTTATTTTTTAAGTGAATGAATAATACTTCTCAACATCATCAGCAGAAGCCCTTGGATTCTCCCTAAACAAGACGTTTCCATATATAGTAAGGTAGTATTTAACGAATAGATGTTTAACTTAATCATACAATCCCTAGACAGTAAAGTTTGTTGGACGAACATCATTTAATTTACAAAAATGTAACAGGAGGTACGAGTAAATCCATCTAAATTATCCTTGAGATTGTCCTCCTTCATCAAGAACAACCATCATGGTCCTTTAACGTAACTTTGACTCTATTTTGGAAAAAAAATCTTTTATCTACACAATGTCTCTCTAAGATAAATAAACCATCTTTAAAAATAAGTTATTAGTTATTAGTCTTAGCGGATTTTGGGCCACCTAGCTTGTTATTTTTTGAGTCAACTTGACTTTGACTCGTGTTATTTAGTAGAAAATCTGTCCTAATTAAAAAAAAAACAACAACTGCTTTTAGACATTAATATTCAATTAAGTAAAATTTGATTTGAGTTGTTTACTTTCTGTGCGACACAGTATTAATTACCTCAAGGATCAGTACCGGGCCTGGTGGTTAAGGACCACTTGTGTCACTAATAAAGTATAATCAAATTACTTCATCTATACGTAGTACCTACTGAGTATCAAGTATGTTTACTTCATATATGTCAGAAATTCAAAGAACCATACACGTCAGGTCTTTTTAAAAAAAATTAAACATTGTTCTAGACCGTAATAATAAAAAAAAAAAATTGTATAAAATTTGTTTTCTTTCTGTTCGACCCAGTCATAAATGCCTCATGTATCAGTACCGGGCCAGAGGCTAAACATTTTTTGAAAGTACCTACTGAATATGAAGTATAATCCACTTAATGCGACTTTGCTGTTCCATTAATGTATTGAACTTTACATAGTGTAAATCTATAATCATAAAGAAGAAAATGTACCTTAACTGTATTCGTTGGGTTCTGGTGTTAAGTGTCTAACCTATGAAAGATTATATTTTTTGCTCATTAACCTGAGATGGAACTCACAACTCCTCCTCTTCCTGTAATCAATTTAATCGACTACGTATAAAAAATGACTTGACGGAGAACACTCAATCTGCTTTTCAAAGAGTCCCGATTAACTTTCCCTAAATCTAAAAAGCCGATGTGCGATTGAAAGGGACCCAATTAAAAAGCATCCACTTGTGTAATTACTTTGGCAAACCTGAAATGCGTCACATTATCTTCGGCGAGACCTTCATCTTTCTGAAGAGAGTTTTTTCAAAAGTTCCGTCTTGCCTGCAAGCTTTCATTTGCTTCAATACGAAAGTTCTGAACAGCCATGTTTACTTTTTCGGAGCTATTGTGAGAATTCTTTTTTTTTTACTCGGAATAAAAGTGAAAGTTTGTGGAAAGTCGGCTGCATCAATCTCCATTGTCTCCTCGAGAGCCCGAATTTTGTCTGGGCTCACACCAGAAACCTGCATTTTCGGTTCACTCCAGCGAGGATATGATAACTTCTGACCTCAAGGAAAGAGTATTAACCTCTCCTTGTGGAGCGTGACGATGATAAAGTTAAAGAGAAAAAAAAAAGTTTGTGTTAACATATGACACTTGTTGTCAAGCTGCAACTGAGCGTGACGTATAATCCGAAAACTGATTGTAAAAAACACAAACTGCCTAAGTGTTTCTATATAACAACCGGAATAAAAGAAAGCAACACCTAAATCAGTGTTAATTTGCCTTGAAACTCACCGTTGTCCTGGCAGGCCATTGTTATTTCTGATGAGTTGACAGCGGGCACTTGCTAATAGCAGGCCTGGCCTTTTTATCATACACCATTAACCATGCTTTTTAGCCGTTCTATTAGTCGGCTACTTTCCAAAGAGCCAATTAATCAGCCTCTTTTGTCAGGTGCAGACACCTGGCGAGATAGGAGCCTTCATAAAGCATGTTGAAGTGAGGTGTAATGGACGATCCATTCAGGTATTTGGCAAAGAGCGGCCGATTATAATTGGAGCCGTGTGTCCCACAAAAGACGGCGAGCTCAAAGGAAGGACGTGTGTGTAACACTTTATTCACGGAAGGGCTCACGTTTTCTCTTGATTTAACATGTGAAACTTTCCCCTCGATAATGGAGATAACCCTGTTTATGATCGAAATTGAATAGATGGTAAAATACATGGAGTTTTTTGGATAAGAAATTAAACATCTTCCATATCTCTAAAGTGGGGTCCATGGGTCACACGATGCCTGTATTTATTCCTTATGAGGTCAGTGTGAAGTTAAGTAAGTTTAATTTGTAAACTTAAAAATAAATATCCGTTATAACTAGTTAATACATCATTAGCTAACTGTCAATTGATGAATTATTAATGACTTAAAATAAAGGTAAATTATTTGTAGCTGTAGCTTTATATTATGTTAACAGTGTTAATAAACTGTTAATAGTTTATACGACTTGTTAAATACAGGTTAATAAATGTACGTTATGCATAGCCAATAGATTACTTACCAATTTACAACTAATCCTCATTTACTAACAGTTAGTTGATGGGGATTAGCAATTTAAGGATAACGTTCCAAAACACTTGTAAACTATTAAGTGATACTTAGTAAGTCATTAATAAATACTTTACTAATAGCTTGTTATAGATCCATGCTAATTAATATAGTATAGTTTTTATAAATGCTAGGTCTACTTAGTTATAAATAATAAAAAAAAAACTGTTGACAAATATCTAACAACTCATTACAAACTCATCAATCAACAGTTAACAAATTAACTTTTAACTAGTTGTAACAGATGGTTATTGTGAAGCGTTACCAAGTTGCCTTTGTATATCAGCTGCGAAATAACCAGAATAAGTAGGTCAACCCAGTAAATTCAATGCGATATAAATAGTTTTCCCTGGGAATGCATTCAGTTCACAATTGGATTCTGGTGTTGTTTGTTCGCACCGTAGCCATGTTCTCACCAGTGAAGGTCCAGGAGTCGCTCCCTGTGAGAGGCGCTCCAGTTGCGAGCCAGATATCCAGGACTGCAGCCAGCAGGGTGATACACCGGCGCGTAACTAGTGTTTAAAAAATATCATCAGTCATCATTGACAAGATGGACACAAGAGGATCAATTTAACATTTTAAACTCATTGATATTAAACAGTTCTAACCATTACATTTCAAAGAAAACCTTTGCAACCTTTCCAAAAAATAAAAGCTCAAATAGAAGTTTGATGGCATTAAAGGGTAGACATGTGACTTTCAGGTTAAAACTAATTTAAAGTTTAAATAATGTGCTGTTGAGTGAAAAAGCAGAACAATGTGTGTTTCTTATGCACCAAACAATTGTTAAGTTTGTTTGTCTTGTTTTGTCAGTGCTGTTCGGTTCATGAAAATCCACACCACAAAATAGTCACAAAAATAGTCAATAGATAATACTAATTACATGAATTTATTTAGTCTCTCCATCCATCCATCCATTCGTCTGTCCATCCGTCCGTCCGTCCGTTTATTTGTCCATCTATCCATCTATTGTTCAGTCTATCCGCCTCTATGTTGGTACCTCCGTCTGGCTGTCCTTTTATTCATCCATCCAACCATTTATTCATCCTTCTATCCATTCATCCATCCGTACATTTATTCATCCATTTATTCATCCATTTATTCTTCCTTCTATTCATTAATCCATCCATCTATTCATCCCTCCATCTAATATCATTTTTTAATTTAACTATCCATCCATCCATTTATTCTTCCTTTTATTCATTAATCCATCCATCTATTCATATATTCAGCGCTCCATCTATTATCATCTTTTAATCTATCTATCCATTTATTCTTCTATCCATCCATCGATCCATCCATCGATGTATTCATTAATTCATCCACCTATCCATCTATTTGTCCATCAAACCATCCATTATCTATCTGTTCCTCCACCTATCTTTCCATCTAACTATTGATCATCCATCTATTCCTCCGTATATCCATCTAATCATCCATCCATCTATTCATCCATCGATTCATCTAATCAACCATCCATATATTCGTCTAATCATCCATCCATATAGTCATCCATCTATCATCTAATCATCTATCCATTTATTCATCTAATCATACATAAATCTATTCACCTAATCATCCATCCATATATTATCCATTTATTTATCTAATCATCCATCCATCTATTTATACATCTATCCATCTAATTGTGTAGCCATCCACCCATCTATTCATCCATCTCTCAGTCTATTGGTCTATCCTTCCATCCATCTATTTATCCATCCATCCATCATTGCGGTACTTTGAAACACATGCCCTGGTTCACCTTGGTTTAAGGCTGTACTCACTCACCCTCGCTTCGCTTCCAGCACTAATAATAACCCAGGAAATATAACTATAAGGAATAATATTTAGAATTCAGTCCATGTTGTGAAGGAAGTCTTGCAAATACAACAATTGGTCTGTGCTTAAATCAGAGTTGTAGTTTGACTGTGAAATATGTTGGTTATTCACTGAAGCAATAGTTAGAGGTTGAAACTGCAACTGCATAGTTCCGGCTAGTTTTTAAAATAGGAATCACTAACCCGTTTAACATGGAATTACATTCACGCTCAACTGCGCTTCATTCATATTTGACAGCGTAGAATAGTCCCGTCTTCAACCCTGACATCCCACATGTATATATCCCTCGATTCACCACTCGCGCATTAGAGTTGCGGACGCGATACGATGCAAGCCAGTGAACTCCGGACCTACATTCTCATCTGTGTCCTCCTCCGTCCCAGAGCGGAGCCGGCGCTGATGTGTGCAGCCAGTTGAAAACAATCGCTCATCCATGGCGGCTGTGAGCAAGTCAGAGGCGTCGCATCTCCACTGGGTTCACTTATAAGCACCCAGGAGATGCAATGTATGGAGAACCAAAACAAAAAGTTCCTGGAGTCACGAGGAAAAAAAAAAACAGACGAGAGGATACTTTTAGGGAAGAAGAAAGCCCGAAGAAAGTTTTAATGTTAATGTGAAGAAAGCAGCATGTCATGAATGAAATGAACGTAGAACTCTTTTTTTTTTTCTTCTCCAAATGAAGTCAGGCTGAAATGGGCCTCGGAGGAGAACACATTGCACCTGTCAGTCGGCGCTCAGGGCGGCTGTAAGCGTCTGTCGTCCGTCTCCCCGCCATCCCTCGGGCTGACATGCTCACATCGTCACGCAGCCCCCGAAAACATAGAACCATTCGACGAGAGCATCTCGTGAACCAAAGAAGAAAATGTTACCGCCATTTGCAGGGACATATTTTACTCATCCATAATGTGTTTTGGAGGGAAAAAAAAGAGGAAAAAAGCGAAAGCACACGGCGAGCTGCATGTGTTACGCTCGCCTCGGCTGAGTGGGTTTTTTAGTGCTTTAAGGCTAAACATGGGCACGCACTCTATTGAGCACTCAGTTGTGAGTCACATAGTGAGCGTGCATACTTGAAGCCCCGCAGAGGATTGCGAGCAGCCACGTTTGCAGACACATGGTCCAGGTTAAACGAAGAGACGACACATCTGTCAGTCATTGCCTGGTTTTCTGCGTCAGGCTCTGACTGGCTGGTGTCCGACGTGTTTATTTCTGTTGCATTTAGAACTAGTCTTTAATGAATGCATCCCTGTGTTCGAGGTAGATTCTGAAAACAGCGCTGAAAAAGTGCATCCCTCTGCCAAGGAACTCTCTCCACAAACCCAACTATGAAATTAAATAAAATTCCCTTGATAGAAGATCCAGAAATGAAAGTCAAACTGCAATTTTCTTCTGGGTTTTCTTTTCTATTTCATACAATTTAAGTGTAATTATTCAACTTATCCAAATGTTTTCCATTGTTAAATTTTTTTTTATTTCAATTATTAAATTTTTTAATTATATATGCATTATGACTACACAACTTTCCCCATTGTGGGCACTATAAGGTTTATCTTAAATTATCTCAATTATTTATTTTTTTAGCCACTTATATATATTGTTTTCATTTAAAGTTCCACAGTTATCTTTTGTAATTAACTTTTCTTGTATATATTTTACATTTGTATCCTGTAAAAACATGTAAATAAATGAATAATAAGCACGTGAGAAAATATCAATAGAGCCACGATACTGTACTGATATTTGACAGAACTGTATCCCAAAAAAAAACAGAAAAAAAAATGAAATCCCATAAGATCCAAGGGATGACTGAGGTCGAGAGGATACAATCGTCTCCAGTAGCGTTTAAAGCTGATGTTCGGACATATTTTAGTTTCAAAACAAATGGAAGCAGTTACGACTTCGTCAAGAGTCATGTGGTCTGTAAATTTTGCAACACCAGAGTCAAGTACTCGACAATACTACAAATATATCCTTGTTCCTAGAGTATTGCAATATATCGCATTCATCTTATTGTTGCCCTTGTATCGTTATATGTATCGTAATGCCAGATTCTTGCCAATACACACCCCTAATAAATAACATATTTAAAAATGTCCCTATAATTTCATTATATTACAGATCATTTAAAAGAAATATACCAAAATATTTTTACAGTTTTACCTTTTATTTCTCTATTACTATTTCCCACACCTGAGTATTATGTGTATATGTGTAAGAGTATAATCTAGCGACTTGAAAACAATCCCTGAATCAACAGGGAAAACAAACAATGTTTTTTGGCACTAGAGTCACATGGAAGTTGATTTAATTGTGATTTGGGTCAAAAATAATATATTTTAATATTTTCCCAGATTACCAAAATGTAAAAATGCTGTAGTGCTCTTAGCAACATTCCTGATCATTTTGAGGAAATATTTTCTTTTTTGGTGGTATATGTCTATCATACAGTCTTGTACTTCTACCTTTAAGGTCAAATCTTCTTTTTTTTTATTATTACAATAAGGCATTAAGATACAAAAACATTTTATGAAAACATTCTTTAGAAAAGAATAAGAAGTAAATAGAAACGTGACCTTCTAACCTTGTGTTTCCATGAATGGTTAGAGATGTTTAAAGTTAAAGAGTGAATAAATCTGTTGCTCGACTCTTAAGTTATCTACTAGTGTATTCCGGGTAATAAATCGAGCTCTCGGTGAAAGACGCGTATTAAATGTTGCACAAATGACGACCGTTTAGTGGAGCATACGGCGTGTCATAAATGTACGCTCCTTCTTTTCAAGAGGAAGATAAAAGCCTTCCTGATACTTCAAGCCTCAAAACGACATTTCAAGCAATGATGCTTTCAGTGTCTGCTGATGTTTGTGATCAATTACGCAATTTACCAAACACCAACTCGAGAAGTTGTGAAACGTGACCTACTACCTTGTGTTTCCACGTTAGAGTCATCGAGGGAAAAGATCGCGTTGAAGAGTGAATAAAAAGTGAAAATGTTGCTCGACTCCTAAGTTATCTACTAGTGCATTCCTGGTAATAAATCGGGCACTCAGTGGCAGACACGTAATTTTGCGTCCATGACTCAAGGGTACTTTACATATTATTCCATCTCTTCAGCATCGGGTCGCCTATTTTTCTCGCTAAAGCAGACACATGCTCCTATCAGCGCACGGTAAAGCAAAAAAGATGACGCTTCCCGTGTCATTTATTCGATGTCAATGTGGCACTAAATCATATTTCACACGCTCACATATAGCGTGAGGCGTTAGTCTGCACTGACAGTAGTGGAATTGGGGGGAATGCTCAGCGGACATTTGTCATCCGTGTTAGTAGATGGCCGCCTCCCGGCTGCTTCCCCGCTGCCTTTTTTGACAGATCTGAGCAGCTTCCTGTTGGACGCATTATACCTGCCTCTCACCGGGGCTCAGCCATTCACACGCCTCGGTCCGCTTGCTAAAAAGAAACAAGTGTGTGGCCGCATGTGTGGGGCGAAAACAAAGTTTTTCCAGGTGAGGTCGGTAGACGGCGATGGCATGTCGAGTGGACTCCTACGTCCAATTTTCGTCTGAAAATGTCAACTATAGCTCGTTAGAAAATGTATGTCATACGATGTCATCTGAATTAGATGTCGTCAGGATTTGAGTTCCATCGTTCCTATATGTCAAGCGAGGAGAGTCATTATTTTAAGGGGAGAATGGAGGATGCTTCTGAATACATCCTCTGAAGATTTCCAGACATAGTGATAAATATAAGTCCCAATTTGAGTTAAAAATCAAATCAGATTCTGTCATTTTGAGTGAATCTCCATAAAAAAGCTTCAGAGCATTTATGCCAGAATTATTTGGAAGCATACTTTTATCTTTCTCCTCCATCCTCTCTTCAATGCTAAAAATAACTAATCCACATATTATTGTTATTTAAAGTTACTTCTTGAGGCTAACTATGTTTCTTCACAGAAATCTCATGACATTTTATGCATTTAATTCATTTTAAATCATAATAATTGGTCCCTGTGTGGGAAATCTTTCTTTGGAGACTTTGCAGATTTTTAGAATCCTATAGTTTTTTTTAAGACTTGATGTCAAACATATGTCTAATGAGTACAATGTTTTTTTTTATACTGAAAGGTTCACTTAAATCCTTAAATATTCTCAAAATATCGACCTGGCAAAAAGTTGGAAAGCTATGAAAGCTGTGGGTATTACTATGAGAGGTTTTGTGGTAATACTCCGTGAGGCGTTTTACTGTCTCTGCAAGGCATTGTGGCATCAATCAGCCAGGCTCCGTGGTATTACTCCACTAGGCCTTGTCGTATTACTACGCGATGCATTGCAGTATACCACAGCAACGCGTTGTGATTATTACTCTGCGAGGCATTGTTGTATAACACAACAAGGCGTTGTGGTATTATTCCGCAAGGGGCAACAGTATTACTCTGCGAAGCATTGTGGTATTACTCTGTGAGGAGCTGCAGAATAACTCATTAAAAACAAGTTTTGCTTCGGATGAGGCCGTTTTTGACACTACCTTTTATTTTTCCCTAAAAACCCTCACGATCATGGGTTCCAATTCCTGGGTCAATATAGTCTACAAACTGGACCATGCCTAATGCTTCAATCATCATCCAGTTTTCCCATGTATGGTCCATAAAGGAAGGTAATTGTGGCTTAGGTATAAGAAATCATTTTGTGTACACACATTCCTAAATTGTCAGATCTGTTGTTTTCATTAAGTTAATGTTTGTAGAAAAGGAGACTCGTAAAAGTGGTGACATCTAGGAGTGATAGATACACAAGGCTACACAATGACTGACACAAGGTGAGAGAAGTATTACTCAGATAAACGGGGTTAGGAGAAAACCACCATGTTTGCTGATGATATAGTGATTTGTAGTGGGGAAAAAAGTTTTTAGGGAAGTAGAGGCGAAACATGAATATATAGAAATACAATAGAGGACCAAACAAACAGAAGTGATTAAAAACATATTTAGGATGAAGAGTAATGGATAGATATCAAGGAAGGTAAGAAATGTAGTTAAGCAGGATGCAACAGGTGGAAAAATAGAGAGTGAAATGGAAGCTTTATTAGAACGGTAGGGAGTCCTGCCATGTTTTTTAGAGACTGTTGCACGAACACAAAATCTCAAAACTGCACATACATTAAGAGAAGACTTTTAGTGAAGAACTTCTCCGCAGATACTAAGACACTACAAAGACAGGAGACTGTTGAGACCAAGACAAGACTGAATGTTTTTCTATATTGAGGACCAACGTTTGTGTCATCCATATCATAAAAGATAAAATCATAAACGGTCCATTGTGCTTTAAGAGCACTACTACAAATCAAAATAGAGTCTCGATTCAGAAATGATATGTGTTTTATCTATTAGGGCGTGAAAGCTTATCGTAAGCCCCTGCGACATGTTTGCGTGTTATTCAATTGCCTACCTTATCGAGGTCCTAGCAAACGATCAAAGGGGTCAACGCCGTGGCATTTAAATCGACACATACCGCTCACCGTCTTGGAAGAACACGGTTGTGATCAGGAACCTTGTGATCCTGAGCTTTCATCCTCAAACGTGACCAATAACGGAACACACAATCAATCAAGAACAAATCCGAGCGCTGAACACATCAGCAGCTTCCGAAATCACTTTAATCGGCGCTCGATACATCATGCCTGTGATGCCGTCATGCGTTCTTTTGATTGTTTCACACCTTACTGTGATTAGAAAAGTTTGATATTCGAGTTGAAAAAGAAGTCGACGGCAACAACACACTATTTTACAATACATTTTCCATTTAAATACATTATATTAACCGTTAAACTCGTATTTTCATTTGAACAAAAATTTGCCTTGAATACTAAAATAAAATATGAGCAATAACTGAATGTTTTAATGTCTATGGCAGCGCTTAAGTGCGTAATTTAGACAGCAAAACTTCATAAGCTGAGTGCTCCATCCAGGTAGTGTCATGAGTGCTCTCATGCACCAAATATTGCGCGTGTGACGGCAGTTTAGTGGAGCATACGGTGTGTCATAAATGTACTCCTTCTTTTCAAGAGGAAGATAAAAGCCTTCTTGATACGACAGTTCAAGCAGTGATGCTTTAAGTGTCTACAGATGTTTGTGTTCAATTACCCAATTTGCCAACCACCAACTAGAAAAGTTGTGAAAGCGGGGTTGCAGGTTCTCTTCTGGGTTGGGGGGAAGGCAACTTGCGTCCTTTCTATGTGGAGTTTGTATGTTCTCCAACTCATGTTTTTTGGGTTTTGGCTCCGGTTTCCTCCCACAGTCCTAAAAACATACAGATTGGGAACTTGAGGAAATTGTCCATGGGTATGAGTGAATGGTTGTATATCTTTTTGTGTCCTGCGACAGACTATCATCTTTTTCAGGGTGTCCCCCCGCCTCTTGCCTGAAGATGGGATAGTCTCCCAGCCCCCCCCCCCCACAACCCCTATAAAGGAAAAAGTGATAGAAAATGAATATATAAGGCTGTAAAAGCAGACCTCCTCCAAGCAGCTAATTTCCACGCAAAGTGTATGTTTTGCAGCTATTTCTGGCCTCCCTTAGATTGTTACTAGCAATATCTGGGAACGCTTTAGCATACGAGTTATTCCCTAAACAGAAAGAATCCCCAAAACCTTCAAGAAATTCCTGAATCCAGATGGTAATTTGAAACACAGCCAAAATTTATATACCTTAATCCTTAATGAAAAACAATGAAAATCTTCAAATTTAAGTCATAACCTTTTCAGTTATGCTAACAGTTATGTTATGCTTTGTCATGCTAACAAACACTTTTGAGTGTTAAACTAGAACAGATACTGCATACCTTCTCCCAAGTGTGTTTTTCACGTGACTTAATATTGTCATTGTGTGAATAAAATGGAGTGTCTAGGAATCAAATCCAGATGCACTGAATCCTAACCAATAGAACACCTGTTGCCGTCACAATTTCAGCTAGTAACCCTAAAACATTGTTAATGAACAGTAACATATTTTTGGCACAGCAGTCACATGTTTTTTCGTGATTCAATAGTATACAGTCTTTTAGAAATGATTGCTCTCCATTATGTTGCTAGTTTTGAACAAAGGTTCACGAGCTGCAGTGGTAGAAGGCATACATGTCAGAGACAAATCCTTCAAAACCTTCCAGGATCCAGTTGGAATGACTGGAATTAAAATACCATTATTTGAAAATAACTGTTATTTCGCATCCAGACCGAAGCAGACGATGAAATAATTGGCTGACTGAGTTTGCAAATATACTCAGTATGAACTTATAGTGCTCATAGTCTATAAACAGTTACATTTGGTTTGAAAACATTGAATACAATGAATTCCAACAAGTCTAAATCTTGCCCCAGAGAGTTATTTTTATATTCATTTTAAAGGCTACAATACTTGTGCTGCCTGCACTCTACCAGCATAATTAATAATAAAATGCTGGTTGAACTAGATGATTAAAAACGGAAAATAATAAATGCTGCTTGTAAATTCTTGTTTGTTTCAAGGACTGCCTTTTTTTGAAAGTGGAGCAAGGAACTACTTAAATTAATTATGGGTTAGGTCGTTGTATTATTTTCATTGTCTCTTCTTTCTACAGTGTATATTACATTGTCTAATTGAATGTTGTTTTGTTATCTTGCTGCCCAGTTTTCAGTTAACGCTTTTATTTCCTTTTTATTCTGCTGACAGCATGCCACCAAATTTCTTTTAGAATTTAATTTGTGTTTGTTTGCTGCTTTTATATCTCTCTTTTGTTTGAATCCTACCTCTAACAAATGTCTGTTTAGGGTTTAGGTAATGGTTAAACGTCCAGAGTCGGCTCTTTCGGGTTGATACATGTTTAGTAATGAGAACTCAAACTATTCTTGACAATATGTACTTGGCAGGTTAGAAATCCGACTTAAAGCTTTAACTTCAATAAGGAATAGAAATAAGATGTGGTTTAAAGTCACACTTTACTTGCAGGTAAGAAAGAATAACACAGAATTGACATGTCTGTGTAAGTCCTTGCTGAAAATTAGGGCTGTTATATTGTCGTTGCAGTTCAACAGTTTAAAAGTGATTTCTAAAATTTCAAAAGAAAACTTTAAATAACTTTGAGTGTTTAAATGTTTCTATAGTAATGCACTTTGTCTAAGTTGTGTTCTGACTGCTGTATCTGCTGTATTATTTTGGGCTAAATTCTGTTCATGATACGCATACATGAGGGTATTTGACAGTAAATGTTCCGATACAAAGTGAGAGTGAATTAATATAACGATATTTTGAATTACATGTTGATTGTATGTATTTTAGAGAACAAAATATCAGGGAAAATGAGACCAAAACTCGAACAAGAAAATAAAATGAACCTTTCCTTATAATAAGTTAGTGTCAGATAACATTATAGAGTATCATTCCTGTCACCGTCCTATATATGCACACCAACAGGTAGGCTGATAGAAACCTAATTCAATAACGTTATTTAATGTGCTTTATAAGCACTGATTTGAAGCTGCAAACGTTAAATCCAGATAAGTTTCATCTGCTTGTATCACCATCCAAATAAAACTTTCTCATTTAAAAAACCCTTCAAATTTCCCTGAGTTAACAGTATCCACAAAATTGTCTACTTGTAGATTCAATGGCTGGCAGGAAGCTTCTTTTTTTTTCTTTTTTCACGAGGTCTGACACTTGGATTTAAATATTAGCTGTGAGTGTTCGACTCACACTCATTTCCATATCGATGTATGCATGTGTGGGAGGAAGAGCGCTGGGCTGGAAATGGAGGTGTGGAGAGGAAGAGAGAGAGAGATGATAAGTAAAAAAAAAAAAGAAGTGGGTGAGATAGTGAGGTAGTTAGAGACGTAGATGGAGAGTAAATCTTTTTACCATAAATAGAGGAAGAAGGAGCGCAGAGAGTGAAAGTGGCTTATACAACAACACTATTTGTGAGTTTGATGCCTAATGAACTTTTGACACGAACCGTGCTTCCATCAGGATTATTTCTGTCATGAAACAACAGACCGTGGGTTTTGTTGTTGCTGTTCAACGCGTACAGTATGAATTCTGCGGGAAGAAATTCCGGATTACAAATACGGGTCAGACATCCTCGCTGTTCGGGTCAACCCCGTCCATAAGGGTAACTTGTTCAGTCTATTTGTTTTTTTGTTTTTTTTAGCAGTAAGGTTTCTTGTTGCAAGCTGGAGAGAACATGATTGCATCGCGACCCTTGAAGTTAGAAATAAAGTTGAGAGTGTTCACAAAAAAATAGAACAGCACTAGAAATACTTTTTTTTAAAAGTCGTAGGACTGCAGTGGCTTGTGTCGCAGAAGCCTTACGTGCTAATCCATCCATGATCTTTGTGACAATGGTCTTGATTAATACTAATAACTTACTTACTTAAAAATACAATACAGTAAATAAAAATAGTTTTGAATAATGAATCTCCAACAAAAAAGTTCTTGAATAAAAGATCCAACATCTAGGCCACAGCTAACCCTTCGTTCATACGCTTTTTTCAATGGCTCCATTTAATACACTTTTCATTTATGTATTTAAATATGAATAAATAATCAAATAAACTCTTACCATAACCCTAATATTAAATATATATATACTATATGTAAGTGCAACTACAACAACACAAAACACACTCACGTTTAATAATCTTCTAGGTTCTAGGGGTCAATTAGGACAATCTGACAATACATTTTAAAATCAACTTGTTCAGTCGAGTTGTGTTTTTTTGTTTGTTTGTTACCAAAAAACTTTAAACAGATTTAAATAAAAGTGTCTTGAAATGTTGCTAATAGACAGATTACTTTTTGGTCGTGATCTTGAAGCTTGAACCTGAATCTAAGTGCTTTTCTTAAAAATTCATTCAAAAACAAAAACATGGGTATTATCTTTTTTGTTTTTGTTTTTAAGTGGTAAATTGATATTACCTGGTACAATTGTACAACATCTTTGGCAAATGAAGCTAAAATAGTGAATCTTGGCACACCTCTTTTGATTCAAGAATTTGGGATGAAGAGGTCAACATCTTTACAGTAATAGTAACACAATGATAAAAATCACCATACATATGTTGGTCCATCAAACCGTATTCTTGAAGTCCAACAATAAGTAAGCAGTAGGATCCTCAGATGTGTATTTGTGTGTAGTGGACGAAACATCTGCTTTTGTTTGTCTTCAATAAAACTTGTGCAAGTAATCAAGCACAACATAGCATTTTACTTCTATATAACATATAGCTTCACTGCTTTCATCTTAATCAATATTTTCCTCTGAGATTAGTTCTTAAACTATTCATAAGAAAGTGAGTGTTATACAAGGCCAGCGGGTGAAGACGTTTCTTTAGTACAGGGTCCTACTGTACAGTTCCAAGAAAAACCAAGAAAACATACACGCATCAGTGTAAGGCTTTCACATACGTCGCATGAAAAGCTTCTGAATGGCAAGGTCGCACAAAGATAAAGCCGTAGACAAACAAGTATTGAGTAAAAGTTTTCAATCATTTGTGTTGACTTTACTTACATTTTCTGTTTTTACTGAGGTCACCACTACCTTAAAGCATTTTGAATGAAGTTCAAGTTTCTCTTGTCATACACAAAAAGAAAATGAATATCAGGAAAAATTAATAACCGTGCTTTTTGGGGGGCTTTTTTTCTGCCCTGTATGTAAGGGTCTCAGATCTTTCTATTTTTATTTTTATTTTCCCCTTGAATTAGCTTTTTAAGAATAAAATATTTCTCCCTTTTTCAATAAGCAGTTTCTTTTGTCCACCCATAAAACCTTGATCGCCTGATCTTAACTGAAGAATAGACTTGTAGATAAGACCACCTCAGCAGGGACCAAGACCAGAACAAGGCTTTTCCAGATCAAGACCAAAAACCAAAGTTGAGACCAAAATAAAAATATGAACTATAGCTTCAATGAGATGATTTTGGCGTGGGCTGTAATGACTTTGAATCAAAAATATTTTTGATTATTAGCCAACCAATTTATTTGTTTGTTATAAAGGGTAAAACTCAGATAAAGGTAGTATAAAAGTAGTGAGAGCAGGAGGACCAGACTTCACTGTAGTGTTAAAACGGATCCATAGTTTATGACCATTACAAAACTAGTCTTAAAGACTTTTCTGAATCAGTCCAAACGAATATCGCCAGGATTCTCATATGTTAATGGTTCACAGCTACATTTTTAAGTGCACTTACATTTAATAATACCTATATATTTCCATAAAAAAGCGCCCACAACTTGATTTAATATTGTTTCGAACAGATGATCCAGAAAGTATGTAGAATCACTTTAAAGAGATACAATTTCACTCCTATATTAAAGCCCTGACAAATTGTTCCAAAAAAACTAAATAAGTGTATATTTAAGTATATTGATCCCCTTCTGTGACCTTTAAATATATGGACATATGTGTCAGTTGGAAAATAATTGCGGTACATTATTCAAAAAGACTACTTTGACAGCAAACGTTCAAGACAAGACAACAAATAACTGCCCATCGAAACGGTCTTGAGAACCACAACTCAAGTTTTAAATAAACACTATATAACTTTTCAAAATAATGCACAGTTTTGTAGCTGCAAAACAAACAAGAAACAAAAAACTTTCTCCACAATCCTTAGGCTAATCCAGGCATAAAATAAAGCACTTTTTAAACCGTCAAACTGCAGGAGTAGTTCACCTGTCAGTGAGAATATTAAGATGCAATACACTTATCAAAAAAAGTTTCACTCTGGAGCTGACTCCGGGCAGAATTGGAAGTGGGGCTGTCTGCACCATCCATCTGTTGTCCCTAATGGGATCGAGATTTCGCCTTTGCACCTTGATGCATTTGAGCACATTTATTTCTGCCGTGCCAGTAAGTTCACCACCTGGCTGGAACGGGCCCACATGCGGCTTTGATTCTGCTGTGAGGGTCAGAACAGGCAGATTCCATCCAGGCCCGCCAGCGCTCCGACTGGATTTAAACATCAACACTCGCGCTCTAATGATGCAATATACTCCGAGACGTCGGTGAGGCTGTTATGTAAAACCAGCAGAGAAGTGGCTTGTTATTGAATATCAAGTCTGAAGCTTCACTTGCTTCTGTTCAGGTCTGATCGGAGTCAACATTTTTGATAAACGAGCGAGTCGCTTCCTTCACGCTGAGCACTACCTTTGGTTGACTTACACTGGTGGTGAAACTGATTTGATTGCTTCTGACTAACCGAAAAACATGTTTGTATATAGCAGGAAATTCAAACCTTATCACTTGTGCTGGATATTAGGCACATTTTCCTAAATCAAAAATACATTATTTTCTATTTCACTCATAATCTGCTCTTGAAAATGGCTCGTTTTACTCCTCTTCAATGTAAACAACCCTTCTACTTCATGCTTGCTCTGCCCTCTAAAGGCTGCTGCTACGGGTTACCTCCCGTAGCAACTGATGGTCAATATATAACTTAGTTAAAGAGTATCCCGGAAGACAACCTACTGCCATAGCTATGTCATAAAAGGTTTGTCTTAATCGCCACGTCCTGAGTGGAAAACCTCTGGAATGTGAGCAAGGAAAGGAAGGACGCTCACAAGCCATCGGATGAAGCTGAGCTGCTTGAATTCTTCCGCCGGGAATGGCATCTAGCATTCAACGGCATTGTGAAAGAGTGGTGTGCTAGGTTGTCTGGAATGCATTAAAGCAAAACATTTATTTTTGTGCTTTTACATTTTTTTGGGAGGGTGGTTTTTCTCACTCTGTGACTATGGATCAAAATCCTGGTGAGCTATCCTTTTTTTGGTACTTATGATAGGTGCTATGCTATACCCATTGTTCATTACTTTGGAATCTTTGTTTTCTCTGGAGCTGTTCTTGCTTTTTGCTTTTATTGCAGTACTCAATTTGTGTCTGTTTCTTTACGTTTCTCCATCTGTTTAACAAGTTGATGTCGATATGTCTATTATTAGGCAACTCTGTGTATATATGTGCCAATTCCTGGGAAATGTAGACTTTCTATCTTAAGTAGTAATCACAACTTTTAATCAGATGGTTTGGAAAACTATTCCAACCTAGTAGCTTACATGTTCCAATGGCAATCGTCTTCAGAAAGTTATCGGAAGGATTTCAACTAGTTAATATCTATGCAAACACAACCGATTAGTTTGGTAAGTTCTGTATAATATTCCTGAGAAAATCAAAGGATATTGACCAAATGCCTTAAAGATGTGTGTCGTGTACTATTCCATCCTAAATGGACCAGAAACATTGCTTTTCAGATGTACTAAAAAACTAGGAATTCACAGTGGAGGTCAGGAGCACTCTCTTGGCTTCATTGGACTGCATCTCAGAGAAGAAGAACATTTGAAACATGTGAGTGAGTCAGGAGAGTTGGGTTTTTCCTTTAGCTGCCCTTTAATTTCGGCAACCAATTTCAAGCTTACAACCCGTTTCATAGACCTACATGGCCGTCTCCAGGACCCGGGGAGGATCACATCCGACCCATCTTACTATGGTCACAGACTTTTTACACATCCTACCCTCAGGCAAGAGACTCAGGACCTAGACCTTCTGCAACAACAACATTTTTTTCCCCCTCAGCAATCATAATACAAACTTATTGTAACAGTCCACACTTTTTCAATTTGTAATCTGCACTCTGTAAATAGTGAAACAGTATTTAAACGTAAGCGTACCTAAGCAAGTTGATAGAATCCTCCACTAATAATGGCAATTAAAATTATATTGTGGTCAATTTTATTCATTTTAACCCTAGATTTTTTTTCTCTTTTTTAAATATCTGTTTTTATATATTTTTAGTGTTTCTTCCTATTTTGCAATGTATTGTTTAATGCATTTTTCTACTGTATCTGTATGAACCTCTGAAGATCATCTGAAGTATCATCTTTAGTTACCATGATCTGCCTTTTTTCTAAGAGTTTTAAACTAAACACAAAAACAGTTTTCATCGTCTCAAACGCCTCATTTAAAATCCCATATCATCCATCTCAGGTCAGGCTCCTTCTGAAGTAGGAATAACCACGTTTCAACCTCTTATTGTGCCGAGTGTGTGCATCTGTTTGGTGGAAAGCAAACTTCTGCAGTCAGCTTTCTGCCTGGAGTGGAGCAGCATTCATCAGCAGATTCCACTGACCACCATAATCTCTCTTCTGTCCCCTCTTCTACTATTCCATTCTTTTAGGTTCCCATCCTTCTTATCCTTGCCCTGTCCTTGCTGCTCGTTTGTCTTCCTGCTGCCATCACACATCCTGTCCCCTCTTTCCGCTCCTTCCTTTCTTTTCCCCCGCCTTTAGCTGTCAGATTTCTTTCCTCCCTGGTCAGTCGCACACTGAAGAAACCACAGCGGTGTTTTCTCAGGTGGGACAGTAGGACGCTCGGGCGTCTTATTATTTGCTCGGTGCTGAATGATGAGTTGTTTTCGTCGCCCGTCCCTCCGCGACCGCGGTCAAGTCGCTCTGAGGGGCCAAAGGGTCAAAGCGAGAGGGGTCACTCTTGGACGGCGCTCCGGCTTGTTTACAGCTTTTTTTTCACCGTCGCCGCGGATGAGGCCGTCATAAGAGAATACACTGACACGACGTTTCAGCAGAGTCTATAGACAGCGTTGCTATGGAAACAGAACGTCCTTGCTCCGTCTCGGGCACACCTATAGAGCGCATGTAATGTATGTGACCGACGAGGCGAAACGTGGATCATTTTCTTTGTTTGGCTTCCGGGCGTCTACGATTTTCAAGGGGCGAAAAAAAAAGTTTTTCCTCCAGTGAGCACTCATGACTTATTTACATGTTGTTTGGCTCCTGAATGTCTTCATTTGTCTGAGGAAAGACGTGTAGGGAGAGAAGAAAGAGAAAACAGAAGGTTGCTGACTCATTTCTGCTCCACGGAGCAACTAAGTACACATTGGAAATGAATAAGTAGGTGAATATTCTGGATGATTTGACCAAAAACAGGATCGGAGTAGTTAATAATTTGAGAGTTAATAATAAAATAGAAGCACTGATAGTGCATAAGCAAGATCCCCCTGACAAGTCCCATAATGCATTGTGACAGTTGAAGCTCATTTTTTACATATTATTGCAACTTTTGCTCTCGTTTTAATCCACTTATGATCATTTTATATTTGCAATATTATTTTCTGCGTGAAATACTTTGCTTTTCTGTGTATATTGGTTTAGTTTGTCAGTATTTATTATTCAAATCTTCTTCTGCAGAAAGATATTTGCCTTGAGACTCTTGTGCAACACATGATAAATATCAATATCTGAAGGTTTATTAGACAAGTTAAATCTTGCATTTGTGTGAGGATTTGAAAATTTAACCTCCAAACTTTTTAAAATGTATATTTTGGAATATAGGCTTTAAAAAAATTAAATTGGCAGTTAATGTTCTTCTGTTATGGCATGGGTTTCAACAGACCAAAACCATCAATGTTTTATATATACTTCTTTAAATACCCTTCCCACTGTAATTGCAGTTCATTAATACCTTTATTCACTCGTGAACATACACTGCCATTTAAAACACTGAACCATTTAGATAGATAGAGTGAAAAGTGCAAATAAAAAGAACGAAGTTCGAGGGATGATAAAGTGCAAATATATTGAAGATAGATCAAAGAAATATATGGATGTTAAAGGATTGGAGCCTCCTCAGGAAGTCTACTCTGAACTTTCTAATAGACATGGCCGGTACCATGTGTATATACCATACCAAATAATGTAGCATGGTCACATGCTACATTCTTTGAACAGACAGGACTTTTAAATTCAAAATATTGCACAATCCCCTTCAATTGACATCTAACCCTTTTTAATTAGTAAGTAAAGATAGTTTCTAGACCAAAGTGGTTTTGATTTATATCATCAGATTGACTGACAACCGTTCTTCTGCATGATTTATACTCTGTATCTATCTTTGGCTTGCAAAAAAACATGTAATTGTCTTTTTTTTGTCATCTTAATTCTGCCCTTTTTTTATTGATCTTTGACTTTTTAGCCACTTTAAGGGACACTAGCTGCTTCATCTCATAGCAATATTAAGTCTTAACCATTAAAAGGTTTAAAAAAAAAAACAGTAACAGGAATGTCAGCAAAATACCTCTAAAGCAAGTACCAAGTGAAAAGTGAAAACTTTATATCCAAATATTAAGAAAGAAATAATTATTTCACACACAATGAATCAGTTCCTACTACTTAAAAGGATATATGTTTTATTGTTGTTTTTGTGAAAGTCCTTTATTTGCTTTTGTGTTGTAAAACCACCCTGTATAATTTGTTTGTTGTTGTTTTAGGAAGATGTTATCTTAAAAAGCATCTACAAATAAATAAGCAAAAAGCAATTAAACTTTTAACAAACACAAGAGTGCTGAAGGTGTTCAGGTATGTGCATTCATGGCTTTGTGTAGAAAGTATTGTTATGCAGTTTTACATCAGTTTTCTCTGAATTTTTTACACAAGTCTTTAATCTTGTAAAAGTCAAGAGGATAGCCGTGTGAAATCATTGCACCACCTTTCACATCACTGTACTCTCGGGTTCTTGGAGCGCATCTCATTTATTCAGGTATAAAAACCAGCGTCTCCATAAATCGACGAGGTCCTGACACACATGCTAGCTCGTCCAATATCCTTCCCTACTAAGTCATTTTTCAAAAACTCTCGCCGTGGCTTTTGATGAGAAGCAAGTTTTTTATTTTCATCATTTATGATATTAGAGCTACTTCGACTGCAATAAACTACAATTATAACGAGCGAGGGAGTTAATCCGAGTGAGGTGTTTACTCGCTGTGATCAGTGTTTAATTCTGCTATTTGTTCAATGCCGCTCTCGTAAAACCTCTTTGATCATCCCTGGCAGTTTCCCTCCATTTAAATTAATTTGAATCCTGTAACTGCTGTTTTGTGTCTTTATGTTTTTGTTTCCCTCTGTCGAGTTTTTTTCTATAATCTCAAATCCCATTATTCAAACTTCTCTCGCGGTTGTGTGTCTGCAGAATTTGTCGGATCTTCTGGCCGTGGTGCGTCTTCCTTTCATCCACCCCTCCTACCTCCTCAACGTGGTGGACAACGAGGAGCTGATCAAATCCTCCGAGGCGTGTCGGGACCTGGTCAACGAGGCCAAGCGCTACCACATGCTGCCGCACGCCCGCCAAGAGATGCAGACGCCCCGGACCAGGCCGAGACTCTCCGCCGGTACGTTGGGATGACTGATGTTCAATCGCCGTTGACATCAATGACTTAAGAACAAGGGCTTGCGAGATGATCTCCTGCCCACGAGCGCAATTGACCTATAGAACGCCGTCGACGTGATTCATGCGCCCACACGTGCATTCCTTGGTTCATATTTCATGGCGGCGAGGTGACAGAGGGGTTAGCGCTGCGGAAGACTTTAGCTTACCACTGTATTGATTCTACTCCTGATGTGATTTACTATCAAGATTTCAACACATAAGCATAAAGAAGAGGTAAAAAATGATAGAAACAGAATAAACTATTCAATTATATGCATTAAGCAGGTGGTCATAATCATATTGCTGTAATTTAAATAGGTTTTAATTACATTACATTTTAAAATATAAAATAAACACTGATTATACATTTAAATACCCTATCTGTATACATTTAAAAAGTGTTTCTGGCTCCCCCTAGTGTCTTCAATTATCTACTGCACTGTATGAGAATTTCTGAATTACACATCCTGGCAAAGTAACATAATGGAACTCACAAAATATATTTTTAAAAGGAATAATGATCTTAATACTTTACTTGTTTCTGCTATAATCTTAAATTATTTATTTAAATTATAATATAATATTATTTAAAAAATTGGAATTTTTAATTTTGAAGCAATGCTATTTCAGTTAATTTTGATTAAATAAACATGCAAGCTTGTAAAATTGTAGATTTTTTTGCTAAATATCCTGGATAAATTATGTTTAAATATTTCATAAGTTGGAGCAAACAAAGCATTTAAAAGTATTTTTCAAGTTAGCACCACAACGTGTCATGCTATGTTCACAACCTGAAATTTAAAAGAAAAATAAGACGTCCCATGAAAGTAATTTGAAATAATAACCTCAGCAGGTAGACTTTGTGAAAACATATGAATGTGAAAGCATAATCATATTTAAAAAACAATTTTTAATTAAAAAAAATAAAAAAAAGACAAATTAAATATTTAAAGGACTAATCTGTATAGTTTTCAAAAGTGTTTCTGGCTCCACCTAGTGTCTTAAATTATCTGTTTCACTGTCACTGATTTACTGCTTGTATATTTATAACAAATAGATAAAGGCTCACATGTGTGAGGCAAAGTAACGTAGTTAAAAGAGTTCAAATAATAGCATTTGTATAGATTATTAAAAATTAAATCAATAATGACAAAACAAATAAAAATGAATAATGATGTCAAAATGTTACGTGTTGCTGCTTTAATGAAAAAAACTTGAATTGATTTCATTATTTATTATTAAAGCCAGTCGCCTGTATTACTATAATAGTTATGAATAAAGTTTAATATTTTTGGTTATGTATGTTTTAATGGAATGCATTTTTAATTAAACTTAAATAGCCATTAAATTAGCAATAAAATTGTGTTTTGAAAAAAATATTTCGTAAATTGATGATAAATGAAATGAAAACGAACAGCAGCAAAATTAGCACCGCAGCTAGTCATTCAATGTTGACAACCCTCAAAATTCCCGCCTAGAATTAACAAAACAAAAAAAAAAAACAAGACGCAATTATAATGTCTTGAACTTAAACCTACTGCGGGTAGACTAGCAAAAACATCCAACAAATGTCAAAGCATTAAAACATATATTTTGTTAATTTGATTAAACAATGTTAGCATGTTCGACAAAATAATGAAATACCTGGATTCTATTTTATGAATTCTAATATTTTTAACACTTGTAGCCTCATCACCATTTAGATGGAGGTTAAAAAGCATAATATTGACTTCCACTGCTCATGAGCAACACCTCCCACTACCCCCTTACCTCCATTTAAATGTCTTAACACCTTTTAAAGTCCGAAAAAAAAAATCATGGAAATCTAGAAAGTGCTTGCAAATGAGTATTGGCATTGGACTTTTCCCTTCGGTTGCCCAGGAATGCAATCTTTGTCCCAGTAATTACAGCTTTACACACCTTAGCATTTAGCGCTCCTTATTTTCTGCTTGAAAGAATAGAGATAATTGACTAACAAATGGAACTTTAAACGAAGGTCAGTTCTTCAGCTCTGCTGTCCAGCCGCCATGTTTGGGTCAGTAAACAAACAATGTGGGGATTTTTCTTTTCGTTTTTTTTTCTCATCTGAATTACACATAATTCAGCCACGAGAGGCTTTATTAAGCATCCAGTCGATTCCCGACTTCGGCTTCTATTTCACGTCTTTGCTCAAAGGTTTTATTTTATTTTTTTCTCCCCCAAGGTAGCTCCTATAATACCCACTACATGCATATCTTAGATTGTGTGAGTTTTGTATGAGCGGATTCAAGATGAAGTGTGTATTGATGGAGAGCGGCAAACGATACGGTTCTTTTCAAATGACAAATCGGGATTCTTTCATGTTTTAAAAACTTCAATATTCTGGAGAGAAAAAGAAAAGGGTAAGTAAGAAGAAATGGGTTACCTGCCCGTGCAGTGAGATGTCACGGTGGAACACATAATGGGTCGACTCTGATGAATGGAAAGTGTTGGAGGAGGAATAAAAAGTAAGACCTGGAGACGAGAGAAACACCAGGTACTGCAGATCCTCTGTTGCTGTTACTTCTTTAAGGATAATCAGGCGACTTGAGGTGAAAATCGATACATCTGTTCTTATTTAAGCTACGCTAAAGATAATCTATAACTTCTTAACTGAATTCCTCTTGTGGCAGAGTTCTTGTTTAACACCGTCTTTTCCCATCCTTCAATCATCCATCCATCCTTCCTTCCACCCATTCTATCAATCGTCCATCCGTCTGTCCCTCCTATCGTCAATCATCCATTCATCCATTCTATCAATCATACCATCGACAGTCCCTACTTTCCATGAATCGTTCATCCATTTATTCAACCACCCTTTCCATGAATCATACATCCATCCTTTCACGCTTTCTATCAAGCGTTCATCCGTCTGTCCCTAGTTTCCATAAATCACCCATTCATCCATACATCCACCATTTCCATAATTCACCCATCCATCTGTCTTCCCTTTCCATAAATCATTCATCCATCTGTCTTCCATTTCCATAATTCACCCATCCATCTGTCCATCCTATCATAAATCAACCATTCGTCCATTCTTACCATAAATCATCCATCAGTTCACTCTTTCTATTAATCCTCCATTCATCTGTCCCCCATTTCCAATAATCATCCATCCATCTGTCCACCCTTTCTGTAAATAATGTCCATCCATCTTTGAATATATCCTCTATTCGTCCGTCCATCTATCTATCAATCCATCAACCAAACTCTCCCTCAATCCATCCATCCATCATCTATCTATTCATCCATCAGACAAACTCTCCATCCATCAATCCATCCATCCATCCATCCATCCATCCATCCATCCATCCATCCATCCATCCATCCATCCATCCATCCATCCATCCATCCATCCATCCATCCATCCATCCATCCATCCATCCATCCATCATCCATCCATCCATCTATCTATTCATCCATCAGACAAACTCTCCATCCATCAATTAATCCATCCATCCATCCATCCATCCATCCATCCATCCATCCATCCATCCATCCATCCATCCATCCATCCATCCATCCATCCATCCATCCATCCATCCATCCATCCATCCATCCAGCCATCCAGCCATCCGGCAAACTCTCCATCCATTCATCCATCAACCAAAGTCTACATCAATCCATTCTATCATCATACAAAAACTCTCCATCCATCCATCTATCTAGTCATCCATCAGGCAAACTCTCCATACATTCACCCATCAATCAACCAAATTCTCCATTAATCCATCCATCAATCAAACTCTCTGTCTATCCATTTATACATCCGCCCATACAACTTAAAACATTGATCCGTCCATCCGTCCACCCATGCATCCATCCATCCATTTAGAAATGTTGTTTGTTGTTCTATACATTTTAGATCTTCATATTATGTTTTCAGAACTGTGTGTAGTTTCACTCAGTGTGTGTGTGTGTCATAGACATGACGTCAGTTGTGTCTTGAGATTTCCAAATACAACCTTGTATTCCTGAGATACCTACTATGACTATAATTTTAAGAAAGGTGAACCAAAGATATTTTATGTTTTCATGCCTTTATATAAACATTAGCCACTGTGGCAGTGCGTGTCTGCCATCGTGTGTGTTTGTGTGCGTTTTGTAAGCCATCTGCTGCCTTGTACGCGTCGGGCTTGCGCAGCACAGCAGGGCTCGCAGTCACTGTCATTGTGTGATAAAATCTAAGACGAGCATGTGGAGTTTGTGGACATCGCACCTCAAGAGAACGATTAAATAAACCCCAGAAAGGAGAGCGACAGCTTTCTTTGGGCAGTGAATCTGGCACAATGAGGGCAGGGAAGTGATTTGAGATGCAAGAGTATGAACAACACGTGGGGATATTGTCAAAGCACATTAAAAAAAAAAAGGGTGGATAAAAAGAGGAAAATGTTTATTCCCGTAGCTTGTGTAAATGTGAGTCCAAGTGTGTGTTTAAAAGTGCAAGAGCAGATGGGCACCACCTGAGCTCTGTTGATAAGTTTGTCAAGCAGAAAGAGAAAAGGGAAAAAAAAAACGTCATCCGTGAAACGCTTCTTGCTTAGCAGAGTCAGTCTGGTGTGTTTGTGTCTGTGTGTGTATAGGAGTTTTAAATTAAATCCACATTTTTTAATTAAGATCTTTTCAATTGAACTTCATCCGTTCAGCTAGTGTCTTATTTCTATTCATTTGCGTGTGGCAGGATAACAATCCAGACTGTTGAGTATTTTTTGAATATAATAAAGAAACGTTTGTTTCCTTCTTTCCTTCTAACTTCAACCATAAGGAGTTAGGTTTTATGTTAGCCTCATATTTGCCTTGAGATTAATATGTATTCTGCAATTGGGAACTTTATTTAAAATATGCTGATAGGAAGAGATAATAACATGGATGAAATAAGGACATTTTTTTTGTCTATAACTTTTATGTACTTAATTCAATTAATTACAATGCTTTTTCTATCCATCTTTCTATCAAGATCACCTTTAAATTAATTTACACCATTTTTATTAAGAGAACTTCCCTTAATGTGACATAACACATGATATTTTTCGATTTTGGGGGGCGAACCATCTATTTAAATTAATTTAGCATTGCAAAGTTAATCGCAATTATTTTTTAGTTTAAGTATTTAGTCGCTTTTGTTATTTGTATCTCTTCCCATTTCTTGTTAAACTTCAGCCAATCCCAACAGCGGGGGCAGCATGTAGCTTAGGAACGATCCACATTTAGCACAATATATTTATATGAATTTTAGGTATACCTTATTTTCCGCACTATTAGGCGCACCCGATTATAAGGCGCACCTTCAATGAATGGCCTATTTTAGAACTGTTTTCATAAATAGGGCGCACCGGATTATAAGGCGCATGGAATAAAAGATACAGTCAAACGTTTTACTGGAGTTGCGTTATGCATCCACTAGATAAAGCTGTGCTAAAGGGTATGTCAACAAAGTGTTCTGACAACTCCGTTCTCCCATGGTAACAATGTTCAAATGATGTTTAAAAGGCTTCAAGCAGCAGCACGTGAGACTGGTGTCGTGAGCAGAGAAATGTTGAGCGAGCAGCAGAGAAGTTGAGCGCATGTATGACAACTAGAGCGCATGTATGACAACGCACGTGTACGTCTGGTTGAGCGCGCAGCAGAGTGATTTTGAGTGTACAACAACCAAGACACACTCGCTCAAACTAGTGGCAGTAATATCACTCCATAGACATCCGCCATCATGTGACATGCATCATAAATCCCACCCTGCAATAATGCAATGACGTAATCCCATGAGTCATGAAAGAGTTTGTAAAAAAGTCACCCACCAGGTAATGTTCATATATAAGGCGCTACAGATTATAAGGCGCACTGTAAATTAAAGGATTTTAAGGGCGCCTTATAGCGCGGAAAGTACGGTACATGTAAGGGGAAAGATTTTTCTTTTTGCACTTTTATTTTTTGGAGGTTAATGATGGAAATTCTATTTTAGTGACCATTTTTTAGTGTTTATATGACTGAATGTGTCATGTAATTAAGACTCATGTTAACTATTGGTTTAATCCTAAAACACTCCAGTGAGTTATGAAGAGAACAAAGCCCTAATTAATTAATATTTAGGGACAGAACTTCTGGCTTGTCCTCATCTACAGTCGAGCAGTTTGAGCCCTCTTACAGTGATGTTCTGTAGTGTCAATGAGCAAAGCTTCTACCTGGGGATACATGGCAAATTAATCCTTATTACTGTCGGGTGAACGCCGCTCTGGTGTGTTTGCAGGGTGCTGCTTTTCAAGCCAGGTAATGTAAAATATGTGACATTTTTAATAGGCTTCCCACAATATGTGCATCCAGTAGCCGCTAATTGATGAAATGCAGTGTGGTTTGAATCCAATTATCTGTGTTTATAGATCACAGGCCTGACACGAAGAGATGAAAGTGTTGTGACAAATTTTGTATCGACAGATGCTTCCTCACGGACGTGTGAACCATGGACAGGACTTTTTTTTAATCGCTCCATGTCCATGTTATGTAAAGCATGTGCATTAATGCCATGATTTTGCCTCACATGTGTCACCGCTCAGACGAAGGAGTGGAGCGCCAGAAAAAAAAATGAGTGAACTCAACCCAGCCAAGTGGAATAGCACTCAGACAAATAAGCTGTAATGAGTGGAAGACACGGGGATCGGCTCACACTGTTCCACCTTCTCGCTCACACACACACACACACACACACACACACACACACACACACACACACACACACACACACACACACACACACACACACACACACACACACACACACACACACACACACACACACACACACAGACACAATAACAACTTTAAATATACTAACGTGTGAGTGAATTGCTTCCTCAACCTCTCAGGCTCCTTGTTCACCTCATCATCTGTAATCAAATGTTCCCAAAAGATTTTAAAAAAATACAAAACACCTCAACTAGTTGTTAGTCGCACACTTTCTCTTGCTTATCTCGTCGCTTAGCTTTAACCACATCTGATGGGGAACAGGGAAACCTTGAAGCTATTTTGCTAATTTGTTGTTAAAAATGTCATAATAATGTTGACCTATGACTCACTTAGCATTTCTGTTAGAGTTTTATTCATTTCTTATGTAATTTCACAACCGTGTCATCAGCATTACGAGTAAGGAAACAACTATAAATAACCAAATTAACCTATTTAAGGGTTCAACTTTTTTATCTCAACATTCTGCCACGTATCATATATATTTATATTTATTGACTTGGAATTGTTTCAAATAAATTGCTTCAAAGTATTAAATGTAGACCTTAATAACTTAATGACGTAAATAAATAAACCTTAAGTTTCATCGATATAATGTTAAAATATGACTTGACACAATATTTATTTCTGGTCTTCAATTGAATTTAACATATAAGCACCAAATATAATACAAATTCATATTTCGAAGAATTGATGTTAGCATTGACATGTAGCATCTTATTTATTCAAAATAATTGTTGTCTGTTATTGCTTTTTTGACAAAGATTATCCTGTAGTACAATACTTTACATTGCATGGATCGGATAGTACAATGGTTTTTATGCATAGGGTTCAGTTTTTGTATTGCATTGCAACTTACTGCCATCAATTTGTGCGTCTAAGGTTGAGGATTAAAGTGTGCGTAACATTGTAAAGTTTTTAAAGAAAAAAAAAAAGTTTTATGTTCTAATGAAAATGTTTTTTTTTTACAATTTGAAGTGTAAAAAGTGAATAACCTACATCATTGTTGAAAACCCAGAAAACACAAACAAGTATTTGAGGCTAAGTTCTTCCTTCCTTAAAATTCATAACCTGTAGATTCTGTAGTGGAAACTAATTTGTACTATATAGTCTAGTCTATTTCTAGTAGTTCACATTCTAATCTAAAATGTTACTTAAGTAGACTTCCAGTCTAGTGTCAGTAAGTACTATCGATATTTACCCAGAGTACTTCCTGTCCATGAAAGATGTTGACCTTGCTTCAAGCTTATTAGCTACCGCTAAAAGCTGTCCATGAATGACCGATTTTAAGGCAACAGTAACTCCTCGGAAAACAATGTTCATCGGGTTGTATCGTTGATGTATCTCAGCTGGGAACATCGTCCCTGCACTACACTGTGAGAGGTACCAATAGGCATACGATTTTGAATCGGCAAGAACCCTGAAATCCACCCATTCAGCCTTGTTAGGACCAAGTGATGTGTGGTGAGGTTCATGGTTGGTGAGGCACTACCTAATTTAATGTTATATTTACAAGTATATAAAACCCAAGAGGGAAACTTATTGAATTGGCTACTGGTTATTTCATATCTCATCAGCATTCTTCACACACACATGTCAAAGGTAAATGGTAAAAATATATGAATTAATTTATAATTTCTTGGGGAATTTATCGTAAAGTTTAGCGAGAACTCTCCAGATGTAAGTTTGGCTCAAGAGTGAAGAATCCCGAGCGACGGCGTTAGACAAGTTGTGCTATAATGATAGATAGACCCGCCTTTTCTTGCTTCTGATTGGTTAATATTGCATCAGGCCTTCCGTGATTGGCTATGCGCAAAATCAGCACAATGTTTATTATGGTGTAAAGATAAATATTCAGTATTAAATGGGACAATATAAGCGTGAGAGGAACAAATAATATTTTATTCAAGGCCAAAATGTATGTAAATGTAGTTATCTCTTTCTTATACGATAATGATTAAAACAGTATCAAGTCTTAATTCTATCTGTAGATAAAGTCCATGCGACTTTCCTTCGCCACACAAACCTCCGTTACTTTGTTGTTAAAGTCCACCTTATTTCCTTTAGTTGTAAAAAGTGTCTCCGCCTCAAAGGAGATGTGACGTAGTTTGATGAGGCTCATTAGTGTGTGCCTCAAGCTTTGCCTTATCACTGCGGTTGTATTTCCGATCAGCCAAACTAAATAAGACCCTTACAAACATTAGCCAGACTGTGGAAAACCAAGGAAAATAAACATATCTGTGAGCATTATATTGGCGTTGTTCAAAGATACGGCAACTGACGCGTCAATTGTATGTATCAACACATTTCGTGATGTATTGCGCATCAAGAGCTGAGGCACCGCCTCACCTGCTTACCGTACTTCCCTATTAGTACCCTATTCAAGTATTTTTTTGGGATAGATTTTGTCGAATTTGATTCATCGTCATTGCCTGAAAAGCCTAGTTAAATCATTTCCATTATGAGACATTTAGTGCAGAATAGAGTCTCTGACCAGACCAACATATACACAGTGTTGTGAGTGTAATAATGCATGAGCCCATAATGAGGTCAATATTTGGGTTATTTTCGTCTCCAGAGTATTGACTGAGCACTGTATGTGTGCTAGTTTCTGTCCTCCTGGGTCGTGAAGACCGAAATGATCACCACACACTGGTTACAAGTGATGATCATGAGCCGACTTCATCGGCTTTGAAGATATTTTCTCTCCACCATAACTGAGATCAAAAGTAGAGCCCTGGTGTGTGTGTTGGTGAGAAGTTTCACTTTGAGTTACTCGGCAAATGCTGATACAAAATGTTATTGACAATTTAATGCGGCGTAGCAGAAATCGAGTGAAACACAAAGTGAAATAGTTTGGCTTTCATTAGATCGCCTCGTACGGTTTTCTCTCGTCTTCCCATCTGCAATTTGGAGACAATAAAACGCGGCCGGCCCATGAGGTCCTGATGCCTGTAGGCGTGACATTCATCTGCTAATTCTCACTTCTGTCAGCCATGAGCTCCGTGGAGAGTCGTCTTGAGCGATATCACCGCAAAGACAAGAAGCTTCACACCTTGTAATGAGTATAAAAGATCATCAGATGACTTCCCTATGATGTCTGACACTTTCAGCTCAGACCCTATTAATGCTTGGCCTGATGTTTCTTCAAGAAATAAAAAAAGCAAAAGGCTTGTCAGGAGTGATGGTTGCTGTGGGTGTTTTTTTCCTACCTTACAAAAGAATGTATTCTTCAAACAAGCAATCAAAGATTTCACAACTTGTCAGTCGCTTAGACGAACAATTATCATCACGTTGATTATGGTCCTGGTCTGTAATTATTCAGCTTGGTTTCCCTTATAGAGCCAATGTGGCGTGAGATCCCTCATGTTCACCTCTCAAAACTGGTAAAGCTGGATTGAAGAAATGTCTTAATCACACCACGGAAAGTTTGCCCTTCAGCAAACTCTCCTTGGGTTTATTTTCGGGCTATGAAATAGCATTTTGATGGAGGGATGATCCAGGAGTGAGAGAGTTTGGATGCAGCTATTCAGCGGAGGATTGTGATGGTTTTTGATATTCCTGCGCCTTATCGGTCGAAATCTCAAGCAAACACTGCTATCTCAGCTTATAAATGTAACATGGCGGGCGGTAAATCCAGATTAGGGAGCCCTCTATGATTTGAATGTCGGCAAGCCAGAATGAAGGTTCTGTCCGTTCGACCTTTTGAATGACAGCGAGCCGTGGAGAAATAAAAAACGGCGTGGCGGTTTAACATTCACCTGGGCTGCCGCCAGAAAACTTTTGCTCATTCAGCTCCCTGAAGCTTCGGTTCATGTTCAAAGCCCGTGTGAGCCGCATTTACAAGAGCTGCGGCGTCGTCCTCAACGTCACATCTGCCCCATCTGGAGCCCCGGCAGTCTCTTTTGGAAACCAGAATACTGCTTTGCGCTCATGAAATATTCAGGATGTGGCTGGATTCGGTTAAAGTCTCGGCCTCGAATTTTTTTGCGTCCGGGCAGTTTATTTAGAAGAAAATCATTGACATCTAGTGGGGAATTTGCACAGTGCAACTAGATTCAGATAAATTACGGGAATGTTTAAGGTGATGGTTCACCCAAAAATTGGGATTATTTTTAGAGTAATTTGTTTATTTTTAGAGTTATAGGCAAAAATCAAAGTTCATTTTAATGTAGCTACTTAAGCTAAGTTGTCTTCATCTTCATCTAATAAGAGACTTAAAAACATCCAAAAATCTCCTTGGTTCCCATCTGTAATAGCCTTGTAATGAAGCCTCGTTACGAACAATTGTTCCGAAAAAACTTAACTAAGACTATATTTTAAGTTTGTTTGTAGTTACCGTGATAAATCTCTCACTTTCTTCTGACGTCTTCCCTTACTGAAACACAATGCAAGTACCAGTGCGCAAGATTTATGCTGCTAGCCTAGCAACGTCTGCTAAAAACAAGCTTAACATATAGACTTGTTTAATTTTTTCGGGAACAATTTCTCTTGCTGAGCCATCAATACAAGATGGACAGTTTAGACGAGTAGTATGAAGGTATTTGGATGTTTTCAAGTGTGTATTTTTTAACAAAACATTTTGGCCTGTAGCTCTAAAAAGGAAGAGAATAATTAAATAATCCCAACCCTTAGTCGACATGAGGGTGAGTAGAAAATGAAGTTTGAATTTGGGTGAACTTTCACTTAAACCCTTTGCGTCCAGGAAACCTATGACAACATACCTAATGTAACTTTTAAGCATCATAAAGATTCACCTTTTTAACATACTTTCTTTGTGTTTGTTTTCAATCGTCTTTTCCGACATTCCCAGTTATACACTACCAAGTGACCAAAACGTCAATGTGTAATCTTGAATGAAGACTTACTTTGATACATAAATATGCTATAAAATAGAGTTTTGCCAGGTTAAAGAAGTCTATTTCTTTGAATCTAAATCTAAGTTGGGTTAAGGCAAGTGGAAAACTTGACAAAAATGTAAAAAAATTATTGCAGAAATAATCATATGTTTATTATGTTTATGTTTACTAAGCCTTAAATTATTACAAACTTATACTTTGCAATGCATAAAAAAAGGTTCAGCTCTTTACCACAACACACTATATATATTCGTTTTCAACAAAATGTTCTAATTTCAGATTAATTGAAGACGTCATTTTCTAAAAAAATCTCGGTGAAGATATCAACTCTGAGTTTAACCAACTAACTTTTATTAGTTACTGTCAAGGTTGTTTACAAATGTGGTCATTTAGGGGCGATTGGAGCCTATACCTTTAATTGAGTTGAGTTTTTTTATGCAATATGTCTTAAATTATCAACATCAAGATTGTCACGAGGGAAACACAGCAAAAAAGAGAGCATTGGGAGATGTCTTAATTATAAGATAAGATAAAAAATTGGTTTCAAAGGTGGTAAATAACACTTAAAAAAGACATGACAACTGACACAAATTATAGTGCTACTGAGCCAAATTTCTCCAGAACATAAACTTTCAACAAGAAAGAAAATATATCAGATATTACAAGTTCAATTATTTTAATGAAATTTTATATTAGACACCTGTGACATATCAACTGGCCTTTATTTTATGCCAAGTTTGGGCTTTCTCTCTTCACGAACCAAGTTTTGAGACATTCTGCGATTTCTTCCAAGCATAAAGTTTTAAAAATTCAGCAGCAACAACGATTTTCCAGACACAACGTCCCAGTTCCACTGAAGAATCACAGCACAAACCACCACTGGGACTCTTCCGTAAGTCGACAGCAGTTCCACAAAAACTGGAAGTCGAGTCGAGGGTTACGCCGTGTATATGAGAGACACTTTATTTTGAGTTTCCAGCGTGATTTCACAACAACTCAATTCAATTTTACTGCGCAGAGACCTGGGATATTAAAATGCATATTTGGGGATCTGGGATGTGAAAGTTGCTGAAGTTCTTTATGAACATGGGTATGATTTGGATGTCAATGCTGCAGACGAGTAAAGAATGAAGATAATAACAGAAGTGGTTTCTTATCAATCTTTTAGAGGCAAAAACACAATGGCTAGCAAATGGGTATGTTAGTTTAAAAACTGTGACTATGAAACAATGTCATTTCCATATTACTTTATTTTTATCACCCAAACCAAGCTATTTGATAAGTGATGTAAGACTACATTTTGAAAGGATTATAAAATGTTATTTTCCCACCAAAATTAATTATCTTGCCCAAATCTTCTAAACAAATGTTTTTATTTATATTTGTATTTTTCTTGCTCAAAAACACATATATATATAACACACTTATATCAATTTAACTTCACGAGAGAAAACTGTTTGATAGCTAACATCTTTTTTCTCTATTATTTTTCTCTTTTTCCAATAATTTCTTGCAATATTTTTGTAGGTTCTGCAGTTTATTTTCAAATTATCTGTATTCACACATAATAAATACATTAATTCATATTAATATTATAAACTTTTTGAAGTAAATTAACTAATTTGTGAGAATAATTGATAAAACAATTGCTTTTATGACCCAAATTTTCTGTAGTTCCTATCATACGCACATACAAACAGAAGCTAATTTTAGATATTATAATTTAGCTCATATCTGTAGTTGGCAAAACTTTCTTCTTTAGTCTCAATTTTATACGTTGATTTTACGTCACTTTGAAACGTATTTATTTGTTTTCTTATTATACTTTTCTTTTTAATTGTTTTCCATCGTTCTAAATTCTCTGTATATAAGCTGTTGATCTTTGTATGTCTTTTTAGATATTGATATTGCGACATCCAATGAAGATTAATATAAACTCGTAAAGAATAAAACAAGTATTTTAAGGACATTTAAGGAAAATCAAAGCATCTATCCCTAACTGAACTATCAAATGAGTCCTGGTTTTAAAGCTCAATCAGTCGCTCCTTCTGATGCAACGTTTTCAAATCAAAGCCAAGCATACTATCCTCTGATATATTGTCAGGCTTGATACTCGGGCTAACACGTCCGTCCGCCATGCTAATGTTAAAGAAACTTGTCGGGCACTTAAATCTGGGAAAGAGGGGGATTTAAATTCTCTGGTTGTAGCACCCAGAGGAGAAGTCCAATATTACACGAGCCTATTTGGACTCTGATTATTCGGGAGCCTTTAACCCTCTGATCCACACCATCGCAAATTAACACCCTGGGAGAGGTATAATAGGATTAGCCAAATAAAAAGAAGCAACAGACAAAAAAAAACAAACGGTTTTGGTCCAGTAGTGAAACCTAATGTTTCTCATCTCTGAAACACAAACTTCTTTTTTTTTTTTTTTTACAAAAATGAGCTTGCTAGATGTCAGTTTTCCGCCGTATGAATACTGTGAGTCACATATTTATCCTGGTGCCACGGGCTCTAACAAGTACAAATGATTGTTTGTTTTATTTGGCAGACAAGACGAGAATGTGGTTTTCACTGTCATCGGCGTTGCGGTGATTTATGCGGCTCCGATGTTTTGGCGGAAAACCAAGTGAATTTCTCGCTCTCTAACAGCAAAGGTGGAGTCGAAGAAATGAAAAATGGAGATGTAGCAATTTGGCTGAGCTATAATTTGAGGACGACGCTGATTCATGGCGCACTCCACAAAAACCACAATTTATATGTCTATTTAAGTGCCCGCGGCGGGGGAGATGAGCGATAAAGGATTGGACTTATTGAAGGTTAGAATCTTAAGGAAGCCAATTAACTACATTAAAGTCTGATTCACACCTTTAATATGGAAAGTCTGACAGGGAGTTTGACCTCAGGGCTCTTGCTGAATCGAGGAAATAGTCTTTCAAGTAGTTTTTCTCTTGTGACTTAAAAATGTAGATTAAATGCTTTAGTAGACATTCAATATGTTTAAAACACACTCAAATCTTGTAATTGAAGTACGCGTGCAAACTGACAAAACACCAAAATATACTCAATACACTTCAAGATGTGAAATGTGACTTGATGCTGACAATAATTTGTACTCATTAAACAAAATATTGTTGACAAATTAAACCCACAACCTTTTGTAAAAACAGGTGAAATGACGGCAATAAGAATACATTGAATTTCAATTGTAACACACATATAATTTCTCCTTAAATAAGTGAACACAAACACGACAAAATGTAAGCGTTCACTAGTGGTGTGAGAAAATGGTGATAAACCAGTATATAACTATATTTTTTCTAGCAATGATGTGTCGAAAATCAACAGATTCTACTGTCATTTATTTGTTTCACTTTAAAATCATATTTCATATTTTATCGTAGTTCTTTTATGGTTTATATTTCAACAAAGTGTGTGTGAAATTTTACAATTTGTTTTATAAATTCACAATTAACAGATAATAAATGCAAATATTCACAAGGATTTTTACATTTTTCTGTTGCAATTAAACATCCCGGCCACTAGGTGCCAGCATTCTTTACGGCCTCAGCAGCTAAATGAACATTGAAATCCTGCGAGATCCTGGCGAAGACTGAGGATGAGAGGATACAGTTGAACCCAGCAGCTTTTTAAAGTTGATAATCTGATTATACCAACTTAATATAAGCAATTTGTTCCATAGCTGTTTGTTTGACTTAAAAAAAAAAGATTAATTGAATGAAAAGAAAATAGATTAAATTGATTTGGGTCCTTGAAACAACAGCAAAAGGGTCACTTTGGAAAAACATTGACATCATACGAATATTTATCTTCCTATGGATCCCATGTATTTGACTCAATTCAACTCTTGGTTTTACATCTGACTAATGGAACCTGGTTAAAAGCCAAAAATAAAAAGGGTTTTTTTCAGATAAAAACGTGTATTTTTCAGTAACTGATTCAATAATACAGTTAATAACGGAGACTTTGGGCCAAATTCAATCTGCCTAAAATGGCTGGAGTAGAGAATGATTGTGTACGACATTTGTCTGAAAATCAGACAACATAGTGACTAAGAATTGACTATTGATTGTTGTAAACATGATGGCAGTTTTCTTTTTTTCTGACAAAATAAAGCAGATATAAAGTAAAACTCTCCAAGAAACTAACAAATTAATTTGAATTTGATAGTACAATTGGATTAGAAAGTGGTTTGAAGACTGGTTGAAATATGTGAGGGACAAATAAGGAAGTTTATTTTTGTTTGGCTGTAGGACTAGATAGTCATTTAGTGAGTGTTTGGTCCAAAGGGACTAAAGAGTGTGAGATTGGTCTACAATTTGCTTGTCTGAGAGCGAAATAGATTAGAAACAAGAGGGTTGAGAGGTTCTCTCTAATCAAAGCCTTTATAGAATTGTAATGAGGGGTGAATGTAAAACAAATTATCTGTGACAGCAGGATATCGACTTTCAGTCCCTTAAATGACTCTGACCTGCAGGTACTTGGACTCGTCGTGTCCTTCACAACTCTGAGGAAAGTTAAGTAACCTCTCGTTACTTTCCTGGGTTTCAAACCTGAATTATGATACATATCGTAACACAATATCAACTGATATGACTCACACAATAGGCTTGTCTCAATTGATCTTTTTTCTCTGGCTTTCACACAACAATACATTCATTCCACCCTTTGTTGCACTGTGGATTTAAGCAAATTGTATTTCTGATAAATATAAAACACTATTTAAATACCCAAGGACATTTATAGGATTATAGTCATGGATAAGGTCCAAAATAAGTATTAATATCCCATATTAGAGAATATTTGTAGTGCCGTATTTTCCGCACTACAGTATAAGGCGCACTTAAAAGCCTTTAATTTTCTCAAAAAACGACAGTGCGCCTTATAATCCGGAGCGCCTTATCTATGAACATTACCTGGTGAGTGACTCGTTTACAAACACTTTCATGACTCTGCGCCGACTGAGCCGACACGCCGTGGGCAGGATTAAGTCATTGCATCATCGCAGGGTGGGATTTACGACGCACGTCACATGATGATAGAAGTCTATGGAGTGATATTACTGCCGACGGTTTGAGCGAGAGTGTCTTGGTTGTTGTACACTTAAAATCACTCTGCTGCGCGCTCAACCTGTCATCCACGTGACTTTATCTGACTGTTTTGTTGGCATTCCCTTTAGCACAGCTTTAACCAGTGGATGCATAACACAACCCCAGTAAAAACGTTTGACTGTATTTTTTATTCTATGGACCTTATAATGCGGTACACCATATTTATGAAAATAGTTCTAAAATAGGCCATTCATTGAAGGTGCACTTTATAATCCGGTGCGCCTAATAGTGCTGAAAATACGGTACGTAGCTTAAAATTTTTTTCTGTTTGAGCCAAGGTATATGGAATTATTTAGACATTATTGAATTTTCCAAGTGATTATCAACTCAATAACAGTAATAGAACTGTCATTAATATTCCCATAACGATGTTTGACTGTGACTACAACAGCTCCTAACTAAATTAAACATTGAATTTATAACATTATTGTCTTTCAAATATACAATAAACTTAATTGTTGAATGAAAATATCCGGTGCCTGTTGGTAAAATCAATGTTTCAGTAGACCGTGAGATATAATATTTAGGCTTAAGTTTATAGACACAGAGTTTTCCAGAAGCTTAACTCCGACATGCTATCGATAAAAGGCTCTGTCCGCAGGCTAATGTCTGCTATGTGTCTCTGCGTGAGACTCGTATTCAGCCGCCCTTGATCAAATATGTGTTCGAAAATCGTCTCCATATTTGACGTTCAGCAGTTTCGATGTTCAAAAAAGAAATGCTGTGAGCCAGACCACGTAGAGTTACTATTGGTTTTTAACGGCGTCTAAGGAAGTATTACAAATGAAAATATGTATACTCGACATGACAATATGTCTTTTGTTTCTCAAGTGTTATGAAGTAAAAAAAAGGGTCAGAAAAGGCTTAAACACACGGGTCATAGCGAGCGGGAACGACCCGTGGGATCGAGGGACGATCGGAGAGAGAGAACAAAGCCTGAAGCGGTGGATGTCTGGAAGAAAGAGGGGAGCGGCGCAGCGTAAGGGGCCCTGTGGCTGCAGGGGGAAGAATGAGAGGAAGCGTACGATGTTAGCTCCGGGGTGAAGTGAAGGGGAATAGGGAAAGAAGGATCACAGCAGGGGCAGCGAGCGAGAGAGAGACATAACAAGGTGAGATAAGAGTCGGTGGTGGAATAAAGACGGATTTCCTCGTTTGTTCTCTCCGTCTTCATTTTTTCCATCGACTGCTCGTCTCAAGTGACTGTGTGCGTTTGTGCCGTGACAATGATGTTACAGTACTGGGTTTAATGCAGCTTTTCTTTTGACACGTCAAGAAACTTTTAGCGTGGATTTTACATTTTATGAGACGCAAGACTTGACCTTATTTCGAGGGCAAATTCAAGCCAAAAAGGGACGATGTCGATTTTTTAAAAATGAAAATGTGAAAAATGCTAACCTAACTTGGACTAAAAAAACTCAAATTTTACAAGGTATTCCAACTGTTATTTCATGAAATTAGTGAATATCCTGGTCAAATAACAAATACTATTTGTATTTTTATGAAAATAAATGCATAGAAGTATTTGTATCATAATACAATGGTGTGAACACAGAATTAAAATTTGACTGGATGTAAGACTTAACTTAAGTTTTAACTGTGAATGTTGTGAAGAGCGAAGTCGAACCAAAAGAAAGGACAACATAGATTTTCAAATTAATATGCAAAATAAAAAATAAAAAAGTTAAGCTAACTTCGACAAAAAAAGTCAAATTTTACTCGGAATTCAAATAGCATTTTCATCAATTTAGTGACTATCCTGGTAAATAAACATATACATTTTGTATTAAAATGTAAATAAACGCAGAAGTATTTGTATTATTAATGCAATGTCGGGTACATGGCTTTTTACTTTGACTTTGGCAAAGTAGACCCTAAAAGAAAGGAAAATAAAGATTTTCAAAAGAAATATGGCAAAATAATTTGGACAAAAAAAAAGGCAAATTTGACTAGGAATTCAAATATAAAAATACGATTTGCATTGATATTTTAACATTTTAAATATGTCTTAGTGAAATCATTCAATCACTGAATATCTTGGTCAAAGAAGAAAAACATTTTGAATACAAATGTAAATAAACAAATTGTAGTACTACTTAAACCCAAATTATAAACTATGGGTGTTGTGAGGGGGAAGTCGAGCCAGAAATAGCAAAACGTTATACTTTGACCTTGAGAGGATTCATAAATACTGATGTTGTTTGACATATGTTGGACATATTTTACCAGTTTTTACACTCAAATTTACGAAACAAAAAGTGGAACAAGGAACTGAGACTAAAAATGAGTATCACCGCTACGGAAACTATTTAAAAGCTATTTTTTACTAACTCGCTACATTTAAACTTTGTATATTGCTCTCAAATAATGCCAAGTCATGCTACTACATCAGCTATTAGCATCACTTCTTTTTCCAAAATAATCAAGAATCCGTTCCACTAATGCTGAACAAACATGTGCCTGAAGAGGAAATCCGTAAAAGAGCCGTTTTAGACTTTCCTCTAAAATATTTGCATGCTCTGTCGTGAGGAGCCAGAAACAGCAGGTTCCATCCAACACAAACCGTGAGTGTGCAGAAATGTTAGCAGCACTTATTACAAGGACGCTCACTAGACCAGCTCGGTCGGAGACTGATCTCCAGCAACTTCTCACGCATTCAGTTATTTTTAGTGTTTAAAGACGTGAGTGTGAGCACAGTACGCTCTGAGCTTGTGATATAATGGCTTTTTAAAATACAGCCTTTTTTAGCTGATTTATTTCAATGATTCTCTGAAGAATTAGGTAAAAATATTAGACAATTTATATATTACCAGAACGTTGTTTAGCTCATCTATGAAATATTACTGTTTCTTGGATTGATACATACTTTAAAAGGATATCTAACTTCCAATATGTGTGAAAAAAAAGAAATAAGGATTAAACTTCAACTTAAAGTCTATTTAAGGGGTTTTCCGAATTTATTTTTTAGAAACATCTGACATTTGATTTGTTGGAATTCTGTAACTATGCAGATATCATGATGTTTGATAAACAGTCCTTTTGTCACTGCCTGAGTTTGGAATCAAACTTTCAATATTTTCGTTACTCTTGGAAAAAAATATACCACCATCAGAAATGCAAAAATCGTTGTGACTATAGTAAAAAATAGTTGAAGGGCCCAAACCGGAGCCACACAGGCTTCTCTGTACCAGAACAAAAAACTCACATTAAACTCCCCAAAAAACAAAAACTGATTAAAAGCAATAATGTTTTTCATGTTCATGTATTTTGACTCCAAATATCTGCTTTATGGAAGAAGCTGCAGTGATGCGTGCGAGTTCAAAATTAAATAAAAAATATATTTTATTTAAGAAAGAAGATTTGATGTTGAAGTTTGTTTCATATTTTTACAATAATTCTCAAGTGAAATCAATGAATAAAGCAAAAGATTTCAGTAAACTAGTGAAACTATTTTCAATCCTGCAAATGGCAGGAAATAAGCAGTTCAACTCAATCACACAAGGGGCCAAATATTTTTAGCGTCTTGTCAAGGGCCCAAAAATGAAGTCCTTGACTCTTCAAATTGATATAAAGTGTACATTATTAGTTTTTACACTAATATAGCGCTGTTTCGTGGTCAAGTCGAAAATTCCCTATATTTATGTTGGCCCCTGAACACCCCTTGTTTCTTTTAGTTGATGCGCTGTCAGCGACAGCTGGTGCTGCCGCTGCTAAGATAAAGTGAGTTAATCGTCTGGAAGTTTCCCTTGTTGTCATTTCACGAGCCCAAGTTAGCACGAAAATTAATTCACTTTAATAAAAATTACGGTTTTATAAATAAATAGTAATATAGTTAAATAATAAATTGGTTATGGGGCACTTTCAGATATTAACATGTATCTATTTGATTATGAACAAACCATTAGGTGGACCACATGGAAGGACTATGTGGTCCAGATTTGGCCCCCGGGCTTTTGGTTATTTTAAAAAGAAACTCACAGTAAAGTTTGGAAAATTAAATTAGCCTTTGTTTTAACAGTCTCGTGATATATTTCCAGATTTTTATCTGCCAGTGTTTCAACTTATTCTTCTTTCTTTGGAGACTTTGATTCGTATAAACACAGTTTTGATCCGTCGACTTCTCCTCAAAATATGTCGAAAAATCGACTAAAAGGTCAATAACAATGAGGATGAGAGATTTCCTTGAGGGAAAACTCCACCAGGGGTAGCAGGGAGAAAAAAAATAAAAAATAAATCAGTTGTCAAAGTCTTGGTTATCCCTTCATCCCCTACCGAGCGCCTCCATCCTTCACCCCCACATCCCTTCATCCCTTTACTCGGCTCAAACCTCTGACTGACTGACAGCCGTCCCTGCGAGCCTCCTGTCTCTGAGAAAACCAACACACACACACACACACACACACACACACAATCAGAACCCACCCAGTCCTCCGACCAAAGTGCCGACTCCCCGTCAGCAACGCGGCTCTCGTGTTTTTGTAACGTTCTGACAGGTTAGCTTGTGAGTGTGTTTGGGGCTTCAGGGGTCAGCGCCGCGCTGCGAGTCTTCGGCGCCCAGATGTGGACTTTCTCTGACGGGTCCAGTCGAGCGGAAAGCCGGCGAGCGGGGAGAACGTGCGTCGGCAGTAGGTGATAAAGAGCGGCGAGCGTGGAGACGTTGCTGTTTATCACATGGACGCCGCACGTGTTATCGCTTAGATTCCATTAATTAGACAGTGTGAGGGACGACGAGTCGCTGGAGGAATCTCACAAAGTCATCGTTTATTCGCTATTATTCCGAAGACGGGCTTTTAGAATCGAGTGAACGATTCGATTTTGTTGCCAAAAACGGTTTTAAATGTTGCTTTTTGTAATACTTTGAGTGAACTTTAAAGATATTTGTATTTCAAACACCGTTTTTTGACTCAAAATCGAAAGTATTTTTGATCTATTTTTATCTTATCGGCACTGAAACTAGTGATGGTCTGATGAAGCTTCATGAAACAGTGTCATGTTGTTTAGAGGTCAGCAGGTGGCGCCATTAGTTAAAAAATGATGTGATGTTTCATTATAACAGCTGTTTAAAACAAAGGGAAATAGGTCAGAGTCCGCCATCTAGTGGCTCTGAAAATAATGACACTGCTTCTTGAGGCTTCATCAGACTACCTGAAACAGGTATTGAAACTATTTTTCGACACAGGGGGGGCCAAGTTGGGGCCACAGTTCAATCACACAATCATATTAAAAATAACAGTAATATTTATACAATTTAAATGTTTCCAAACGTTCATTTTAAACCACATAACAAATCAAATTAATTCCATGTTTAATTCAAAAAATATTTTATTGCCTTAAGTCATAGCTTTTTTTTTCATATTCGTGCGTACGCCCCTGCGTGGATTCACCTCTGGTAATTAAGGTTTTAAAGACGGTCAATAAAAAGTTACACAAGATCAAACTTGCCAAGAGGTGATTACATTATTATTGATTATTTTAGACTTGGTTTTCTTTTTGGTATGGACAGTTGCCGCAAGTCTTACAGCAATATAAATAACTTAGAGACGCACTGTGAAAGTGAACAAAAAAAAACAACCCAAAAAGCATCAATAATTAAAGAGTTTTCTTTGCTCGTGGCAAAAAACGTACAATTATATATGTGGAATACAAACTGTTGAACTTTGGTTCAACACAGCATCTTAACTACGGAGCCCCGATGATATCAGTATCGCAAAATATGCCTATCCTGTTTTACTCGTATCTCGTCTAGTTCATATCTTCTTACCATTCTTTCTGTTAAGTGGTGACTTTGTTTTTACCAACATGAATGGGTCCTAGAAAGAGTACTACAGATGCAGTATTTGCTTTAAGAATGTTGGTGATGGACAGACTGACAGACAAGGTTGGATGGATTCTCCATGGACGATGATGTTTGCAGATGACATTGTGATCTGTGGTGAGATCAGAGACCAGGTGGAGATGAGCTCTAGAAAGGAGAGAAATGAATAATGAGTATATTGGTAGAAGGATGCTGGGGTTGGAACTGCCGGCCAGGTGGTCTAGGGGAAGACCAAAGATAAGGTTTATGGATGTATTGAAAGAGGACATGGATTTGGTTGGTGTGAGAGAGGGGGGTACAGAAAACAGGGGTTAGAAATCTCTTCAACTGAGAAAAATCTCTAAATTAAGTAAAATGGTTTCACAACACGATCTTGAGCTTCTAATCCATGCGTTTGTGTCTTCTTGTTTAGACTATTATAACAGTTGTCAAGTCTTGACAAGAAGGAGCTGTCTCGCCTGCAGTTAATAAAAAACTCTGCAGCGAGAATTCTGACCCGCTCTGGTAGAAGAACTCACATTTCTCCAATCCTTAAAACTCTTCACTGGCTGCCAGTTTCTTTCAGGATCAACTTTAAAATTCTGGTTCTTACTTTCAGATCTCTTCATGGTCAAGCTCCTCCTTACATCAGTGATCTGATCCAGCCTTACACCCCAGCTCAGGCTCTGAGGTCCGTGGATCAGAATCTACTGATGGTTTCTGAACATGCTTCCCGACCAGAGGAGAGAAATCCTTCCAGACTGTTAATATATTTAATTTAATTTATATTTCTTATTTCATTTATTTATAATGTATTTTATTTATATATATATATATATATATTGGTAACAGAAAGTGTGAGTCTGCAATATTGTCTATGTTGGAGGCTTAATCTTAATGATCTGTGTTTTACTCTTCTCTGAATAATTGTTGAGATACATATTCTCAGTTCCTTATCTTATCTTAAACATGCTGCACTTATGGGCTCAAAGATCACCTAGAAACTATCCATTTTTATTTATTTTTTGGGGGGGGATTTAGTTAAACATAACAAAATAATATGTGTGAATAACAGTGCTTTTGTATCAGATAAAGAGTAAAAATTATATAAAATACAATAATCTAATCATTTTTGCATATTAAGTTAAATTTGATAACTTTATTTTATACTTTTTGTGCCTTATTTATGCCTGAAAACAGTCACGCTTTATGATGTGACTACTTTGTTAATTGAATTCCTCTTAACTTAAACACTGGCTAATTTAAAATAGAAAGAAGCTGCGTGTCCATCTTCACATTAATTGTGAGATTAAGTGGAAAAAGAAGCCGCTGATGCTTCCAAAAATGTACAAAAAAAGGAGAAAATGAATATCATCATTAGTGTTTTGTGTTTTTGGCAGTGGAACGGAGGTGAAATACAACGTTAATCACTATAAATAGTGATTCGGTCTGTAGGAGTGACTGAATTATTGTCGCTGCTTTCATGAGTGCAACATAATGTAACTGTTGGCGAGCGATAGAAGAAGAGAGTCAATAAAAAAAAGAAAGTGTGGAGCTGCAGTTGCAGGTTAAAGGGGGCAGAGATTCTGCTTCACTTTATTCTTTATAAATGTCCAAGTAGGTCTGCGGCTGCTCTATAAAGGCGCACTAACATTTATTAGTGGAACATTCAAGGTCTGCTGAAGGTCTGAAGTGCAGTCTGGGGTTCATCTCGGGGGGTCGCACATCTTTCACAGGCTGTCAGGGAGGGCAGTGACTTTGGCCCCTTGTGAATCGTGTTAGATTTTTTTTTTCTTCTGTGTGGAAGTGTGTGCCGACCTTAATCTGTACAATTACAATTTATTCTCAGGCGGCGGCAATATCTCTGCCCAGGAACAAAATCCTAAAATTAAACCTTGAGGAAGAAAACATAAATCTTTCAGCCTCTCCTCTGTCTAGGTTAACCCAGATCTGTACATTTGAGACACTTTGACTATTATCCACTATAAGTGGATCTCACATGTTGCTATGCTGTTATTCAATTATGATTTAATATATATATATTTTTTATTATATTTTTTTCCAAATATTTTTATATGTTTTTATTTGTTAAACATACTTATTATAATTAATATTAGAATTTTATTTATAAAATATATCAGAACGTTGGATATAATTCAGCTACGTGTTATTATAATTATTATTACAATTTCATGTAGAAAATATATCAAAACTTTGATAGAATTTACCTACATGTTATTACAATTATTATGACTATTTTATTTACAAAATATATATGTAAATGTTGGATATAATAAGATATTATAATATAATATCTTTAGACTTAGATTGTGTCATCATGTTCTTTCTTTTTCTTTCTCTTTTTGTTCTTATTTTTATTTTTATGAATAATCGTGTTTATTGCTGTGTCTAATAGGATAAACAATTTCCCAAAGGAGACCTCCTGAGAGATCAATAAAGTTCTACCTAATTTACCTACATTTTATTTTAATTATCATAACAATTTTAAATATAAAAATATAATGACATTTTAGATATATTTTACCTACATGTTATTATAATATTTTTAGTCATAAAATATATCAGAATTAAAACCTATAGGTTTAAGTTGTATTCGTTTTAAGTCTCTAGTTTTGCAAATCCGATCTCATTTGGGTTTTTTTATACATAGATTTTTTTGTCTATTTTCTTTCAAAGGTTCCACCATTTCTAAATGTATTTTGTTTGCAGTTCCTTATGTTTTATCCTATATTTGTTATATTTTTACTGATTTTTGTTTCATTGTTATCTTTTTCCATTCTTCGAGCACGAGAAATAGGATAAAATTATACATTTCTATAAGTTGGGGCCAAAGTTCAATCACAAGGACACGTAAAAAAAAAGAAAAAAGTAGCAAAATAACATTTAAAACTTTACAAACATTATTTGTAAAACACAAAACAGATCTACTTCATTCCATGTTTGATTTTGAAATATATGAACAAAAACTGCATGAAATCATAATAACTCCACAGGGGGCCCCTGTAGGAATCTGGGCAGAGCAATCATTCCGCCAATTTTCCTCCCATCTCTTATCAATTTTAGAAAGTAAAAACTAACAAAAAATCGATTTATTGATTAAATGTTTGTTTTAAAGTATAACTTTTTTTGCATCTTCTTCAGCCCTAGTACACTAGACAGGTAACTAAGTACCATAATTACTGATTATAAGCAGTTAAAAAAAGAATGTAATTGGCGGAATAATGGGCGCTACATGTTCCTTAATCTACCAAACACTTGAGCTCCTCTTGTTCCCTTTCTATTTCCCCTGCTTCCTCAATCTTATTCTTGGGAAAAATCTCTCTGTTTTGCCCTCTTTGGAAGGAAAAAAGAGGGGCTTAAGAGACAAAAAGAGAAGACGGAAGAGACAGCCACCTATGGATGTGCCTGTCAGGAGAGCGTCTGTGTGGAAAGATATCGATCCGGGGAGATGAAACAGTGGTTATCCTTGATTCAGAGTGCATGAAGATTAGCCTTCTATCCCGGTCTTTCTCTCATTCCCCCCCTTCTTTTTTTTTTTGGACTTCCATAGCCTCACACTGTTCTTATCTCCCCCCTCCATCGCCCTCCTCTTCCTCCCCTGGATTGCCTCCCTCTGCCTGTCTGCCTGCCTGCTTACAAACACACAACTCAACCCTGCTGTCTGCTCGCACTGTTCCCGGCTGCCAAGGAGCCTAAAGACCCAAGACTCACGTGGCCTCCTGCCAACCAGTGTGTTGTTTGGATCATTCAAGTCTTTATTTTCCGGTTCTGTTTGTATATATGCGGGTTTCCCGTGTGTGAGATCACGTTGAGGAACGAAGAAGAGACTGGGATAAGTAGCCGGTTGAACATCCGGGAGACAGGACTGTACACAAATTGATTCCTCCACATCGATTTTGGACATTTTTTTTTTAAACCCGTCTGGGGGGCTTCACACGTGAGCGCAGGTTAATGTGCCGGGTTAGAACTTCTGCTGGGTGCTGGTGCGAGACAACAAGCAGAAGCTCAGCACGTCGGTAATTGAGCTTTGCTTTCTCATTTAGCTCAGCAGTTTCCGAGTGGAAACTTTTCTAGGTTTACATTACGAGTTTGCATTTTTGGAACTTTAATAGACTTGCAGGGTTATGGATGTTCACACTGCTGGTGTGTCAGCATATGAACTTAAATTTCTGATTGTTTTCTCGACTAATTAAATGTGTTTTAAGTTTGTAGAATTGTCGTTTGACAGCTTTAAAATATAGTCTATTCCACAACAAGTCATTACTGAATCAGGAAGTCTCCATTATCACATCTGTCAGTTTGTCCTTCATGAGACAAGACAACTAATGTCACTCACATGTTTAAAATGTCTTCCTCTCCAAGATGCAGTAAGTCCCTCATCATGACCATGTTTTCAACTTATTACTTTATAAAGTTCCCCCCCCCCCCATGAAGTATCGGCGAATGAGAGGTTACGAGACCGGAGTCGATTATGATATAATAATGGCTTCATTCCTACTCAAGCCATCTGTAATCATGCCCCCGCTTTGTTTATACAACGAGTCCTTTGAAGGTGGAGACTTCAAGAATTAATGACACGCGGTGACAAACCATGATGCTTGACCAATCACAGCAGAGCGGGTGTGGCTATGATAAACACAGTGTTTTCAGTATATAATATAATAATATATATATTTTATTTTTTTCTCCAGTCATGCTTTAATCTTTTTTGTTATTTTTATCTAAAGGTCTCTCAGTCAAAATAATGCAGACATTAAACCAGTCTGTGTTTCATAAAGAATAAAGAAAAAATTACAACAACATTTATTCAATTTTCTCAACGAATGTTGAAATTGTGATCCTGTATTTGTTTTTAAATATTTCATAATGTCAAAATAATAAAGAGAGAGTTAAAAGAAAAAAAAGAAACTTCCCAAAAAATGTAACTACTCAGTCCACCTAAAAATGAACAATAAAATAGTAAAACATATAAAATATTTACAATGCTAAATTTATATATTTTATTAAATGCAATTTTACTTGTAATAATAATATAACATGTATGTACGATTTTATAGTTTATATCCAAATAAGAACATACATACATATGGGAAAATATTTGGCGAAAAGTGCAAAAAATAGGAATATATTTCAATTAAATTAAAGAAGGAGAAGCTCTCAGTCTGTATAATTCTAGTTGACATGACATGTCATGTCATATTGTTCAATTACGAGCCACACAAACTTTCTATTCCGTTGAAGCTCTTGATTCAGTAATTGTCCCGACATCCCTGCATTGTCCTGTTTGTTGTGCTAAAAACCTCTCCCCGCCGCTCTCCTTTATCTCTTCAGCTTCCTCTGATCCTCTCCCTCGTCTTTTGTCCTGCAGGTGTAGCGGAGGTGATCGTGTTGGTGGGGGGGCGGCAGTCTATAGGGATGAACCAGCGTTCCCTGACAGCCGTCACCTGCTTCAACCCCCAGAGCAGTAAGTGGTATCCTCTGGCCAGCCTGCCCTTCTACGACCGGGAGTTCTTCAGCGTCATCTCGGCGGGCGACAACATCTACCTGTCAGGTGAGTGTCACCAAGATATGTGTTTTAAATGTATATATATATTTTATTATTTACATTATCACTAGAAATGTTGCTATATACAGTGTGAATGCTGAATCTGCTGAATCTGTAAACTGAAATGCTAGAAAGTATTGAATTAGTATTCAAAGAATAAAAAAAGTGTGGTAACAGTACTTGTATTTGTAGTAGAAGTAGTATTAGAATTAAAAGAAGTAGTAGTGTGAGTAGAAGAAGTAGTAGAATTAGTAGAAGAAGTATTAGAATTAGTAGTATAAGTAGTATAATTAGTAGTAGGGTAGTAGTAGTAGTGGTAGTAGAAGAAGTAGTATAATTAGTAGTATAAGTAGTAGTAGTAATAGCGGGAGTAGTAGAATTAGTAGTGGAATTAGTAGTTAAAGTATAAGTAGAATTAGTAAAAGCAGTAGTAGAAATAGTTGTAGAATGAGTAGTAGAATTAGTAGTAAAATTAGAAGTAGAATTAGTAGTAAAAGTAGAAGAACTAAAAGTAGTAGTAGAATATGTATTAAAAGTATGAATATTATAAGTAGTTCAATTAGAAGTAGAAGTAGTGAAAGTAGAAGTAGAATTAGTAGTAAAGGTAGAAATAGAAGTAGTAAAAGTAGTAGTAGAATTGGTAGTAAAATATGAGTAGAATTGGTAGTTAAAGTAGAAGTAGAATTAGTAGTAAAAAGTAGTAGTAGAATTAGTAGTAAAAATAAAGTAAAAATAGGATCTCAAAGGTGCTTACTGCAATCACACAATAATGCTTTTACTTACAATATTACATATTTATTTTAAAATGTACACTCACAAATGTGTAACGTTATCTTCACTTTATGTTCACTTGTATTTATTTTATTATAAAATATATTAATTATAACATTAAAATGGTTGTACTCTAACCCTTCCTGGGTTATTTCCTCAAAAATATGCACATGTTTTTTTTTTTATAACACAATAATTATTCCATGCAAATGACTTCAAATCCATGCATGAGTACACACTTTTGAGCAGATTTAATTGTAATGGAGTGCCCAAGTGCCACGTTTGATTATTTCCTCCTGTAATTACCATCACATTAAGACCGTTCCAGAAATATAGTTTAAAAAATATCTGCACAGGAAAAATTAAACAATGGACCAAATTGCGGGTTTTATTTGATTTGGTAATTTCACTGATTAAAAAATAACAAATTTAGCCAAGAAATCTGGAGGTCTTTACAGGTATTACATATTTGTGCATAGCTTGTTAAATAAATCTAACGAAGACAAAAACATGTAAGTTTTAGCATAAGACTTTTAAACTATAAGACATGATTACTATTTTTATTATTTATTAAGATATTTTAACTATACAGCACGGCTTAACAAAAGGTTGCACCTGTCTAAAATTTCAGATATATATACTTTTAGCATTATAGTTAAATTAATTATTTTTTACAAAAGCAGTAACAAGGCGAGATGAATAAAATATAACCAGTCTACCAGAATAGTTGTTTTTACGTTTTGGCAATCTGCTTTTATGACCGCATTTAGTCTTCTTTTTTTTTTACGCTGCCGTCCCCAATTTCTCACCATAGGCTCTTAGATACCAAGACTATTTCCCTCTTCAACAGCACCAACGATCATCTTTGTTTTGGTTTATTTTTTGGTACATTAACGTTGTTGTAAGTACCATTTCAGTCCATCCTGCAAAATAAACATATTTATTTGGTAATGTCTGTTATTTGATTATGTTCTAATTGTAAAAGGAAAAGTTGAAGTGTATTCGTTGCTTGTAAGTTTAATACGTGGGAGTGGTTCGGCCAATCAGGGTCGTCGTCGACTGACACATTCTGTTGGGGTATAAGACACATGCGCCTTTTTGCTAATATATGAATTTATTAAATGAATTGACATATTTATTTGGAACTTCTTTCAAACAAAAAATGTGTGAATTATTCGTACATACAAAATAACACCAATTAAACAAAAAAGCAGAATAAAAAAAACATGTGTAGTAGTAGTAGTAAAAGGAGTTAATATTTGTTTTATTGCATATTGCACCATATTTTTACACAGATATCCATACAATAAATACATTAATGTATAAACACTATTACATAATATAGTGTAATATACAAGCATATGATAAATAGGCATGACTACACATGATATACATCATATATGTCACATGTACAGATTGGAATCCAGTAGGATCTGGAATCCTACTAGTACAGATTTGGAGATTGTCCTGGTAGTATTCCCATTTCTTCTAGGACAGTTTAGAATTCCAATATTCAGATCCCAATACAGTAGTAGGATTCCAATCTAGTAGAGATTGGAATTCACTAGTAGAATCTGGAATCCTCCTAGGACAGATTGGAATACCAATATTCAGATCCCAGTTTAGTAGTAGGATTCCAGATCATACTATTAGAGACTAGAATTCCAATCTGTAGTAGGACAAATTGGAATTTTACCAGGACAATCTCAAATTCTGTAATAGTAAACGTTGGAGTTCCAATCTCTACTAGTAGGATCTGAATTCCAATCTGTACTAGTAGGATTCCAGATCCTACTGGATTCCAATGTGTACTGTGACATATATATTATTACTATTTGTGTTGGTTCTCACATGTCCTCTTCCATATACTTGTTTATAAAAAAATAATTTTTTTAAACACATTTATATTTGTACTTTGTTTTATTTCTGTCTCCAGACTGTTCCACAAAGTCACTCCACAGCTCGATATGCACATCATTTTCAGATTTAAACGAGCCTGAGGCTTCTTCAAGTTTAGTTCTCCCCATATAAACGTTCAATGTTCGTACAAAGTATCATTTAATAGCTCAGTTGAAGTTTTGGTCACTAATAAAAAAAAAAAAGCTTTTTAAAAGACGTTCACATTGGTGGCATGTGATGTCATCACATACGGAACCGAAACGAAAGGGCCGACCCAAATGGTACTAAATTGTTCTGGAAAACCATCGTCTTCGCCTGCGCTTCTCGCTTTTGCGCTGCCTGGTAGAGCGCCATCTTGAGGCTATTAACCTGGAATGATCAATTGATTAGCCACATGTTTTTAAGCATCTGAAATAAGTGGCGGTTTATCATCTAGAAATGGCAGTAAATAAATGACAAAACTTTCACTTGTTTTACATCATCGATTAGCGTCAAGCTAACTCATGCTTGTGTTTTAAACGCACAATAATAATTGATTTTTGATTTATTTTATATCAAGCAGGCATAAAATGAGGATTTTAATTAAGAATAGTAACTCCGACTACAGCGATGTCACTGTACCAACAAAAAAAAAAAAGCCAAGCTGCACGTTTCCCGGTTTAAGTTGTTTTAAATGTGCTCCAGCATGTTTTTCAGATGGCACGATTTGGCAGAAGCATCTGCTCAGAAGCTGTGAGGGACCCTGAAGTTTGGTTATTAAGAATCCAGACAGGGCCGTTTAACAAGACTGGTCTAGCCTTTTTTCTCTTGTTGTTGTTTTTTTTTTACCCACTAGGCCTTTTCGGAACACTTCCTTCCTTCTGTTTTTAATTGACACATTTCGCTCGGAGCGAGAAAATCTTTTACTTTTTTTTTTTTTTTTGATGGTCCCGCACGCATTAATGATCTCTTGACGCGGGATATTTTCACCCCGCGAGCACCCCTCACTCGGCAAACAGAGCCTCCCCTGGTCGTCCTTGTTTCTCGTGGATTCTTTGAGGCGGAATTGAAAGGCTGACCGCCCTCAAAAGCATCTGTTGCTTTAAAAGCTTTGACTTCTCTGTTGACATCTTTAAAGCAATTTTTTCCCCAAAAAAGCTACCGTTTTGGATGAAAAAATCTTCCTATTTTTTGGGGGGTTTTTTTCAGAATCATCCTTTTTTTTTTTACCACAAGCCATGTGCGACTTTCTCTAAGGGACATCTAAAGCTGCTCCCCCAGAGGTCGACCACATTTATCTGTCCACGGTCCATTTGTGACAGATTCCTGCACACCCGGACATTGTTCGCTGGAAAATGCAGCAGGATTTATTCTGCATGTACCTTTTTCCCATTCCACTCTTTTCATATAAATGTAAATGTGTTGTGTGGGACTCTGTGCAGGTGTCCGGTGGATACTGGTTGGAAAAAAAAAAAAAAAAAAAAAACCCGGCGGGGAAATCATTGAGCTGCAGTGTTTCAGGAAGGTCAAATGTAACCACAAGTGTTACCACCCGACTGAATTGTTGAGGAAACTATCAGTAATTAAAGGGTGGTTGTAGTTCAAAAAATGTGATCATACGCTTCTTGCGTGTGGTTCAGTAGACGTTATCATGGAAGCTTAGCTGATAGGTTTAAGGGTGGAACGCTATCAGGAATAAGAATTGGAATTGTTGGTCCTAAAAGATACAAAGCAGCTTTAGAAAATGTTTCCTCTCACATAGACGTGTCCACTGTAGGGAAATCTAGGCCAGGAATGAAGAAAAATACCAACCATCAGAAAATATCAACCACTGCAATTATATATATGCATTTTACTACCATTTAACTTGACTTTGGTCTCTTGAGCCAGTATGTTAAACTGAGCCTGAGAAATCGGTTTCCTTCTACTGAGAAAAATCTCCAAACTTAGGAAAATGGTGTCAAAACACGATCTGGACCTTATAATCCATGCATTTGAGTCTTCTCTTTTGGACTATTGTAAGTTTGTTTTCATGTCTAAACAAGGAGTTGTCTCGCCTGCAGTTAATACAAAACTCTGCAGCGAGAATTCTGACCCGCTCTAGTAGAAGAACTCACATTTCCCCGATCCTTAAAACTCTTCACTGGCTGCCAGTTTCTTTCAGGATCGACTTTAAAATTCTGGTTCTTACTTTCAGATCTATTCATGGTCAGGCTCCTCCTTATATCAGTGATCTGATCCAGCCTTACACCCCAGCTCGGGCTCTGAGGTCTGTGGATCAGAATCTACTGATGGTTCTTGAACACGCTTCGGGACCAGAGGAGAGAAATCCTTCCGTTTTTTTATTCGTGCAGGCTTTTCCTTGATTTTGTTGGGGCTGCTGTGTTTGTCTCTATGTTATCTTGGCCTTTTGAAGCATGTACTTAAACTGTGTATTGTTTTTGATTGCTAAAGCTTCTCGCTACCCTGGTCTAAGAAAGACACTTTACAAATACTTACTTGCTTACTTACCATCCTGATTTGGAGCCACTATGCCGTAGTAAATTCCCTAGTAATGTCTTTGTCATGTGTGAAGCAATTTGTCCTTTAAGGCACTTCTTGTCAATCTATCTAAGGTTAAACAATTAAGACACACCTTCTGGGCTCATTTAAAGTTTTTGCAATTGTTTCACACTGAACTAAATTTCTTAAAGCAATGATGGCAATTCATTGGTCAGCTGGTTCTTTCCATAAATTAATTATAATGTTGTCCAACCTGACTTTCTGCACAACACAACTAATGGTCCCTCCCCATTAATAAGGCAAAATATTCCACTGAAACCCTGAAAATATGTGAAGTAAAAACCATTTTAGCTGACTATATTGTTTAGGTCATCAAAATATAGTATCAGAGAAAAATGTGGCCATACAGATGGAACCAAGTTTTTAGTTATTTCACACTCTTTTTGTTTAGTACTTTATTCTGCATCTGTTCATTCATAGTTTTGATACATTCGGTGAGAAACTATTTTGTAAACAATCATGAATCACGGCCATCGCCGCCATTGCCGCCATCGCCGCTGCCACCGGTGGCCACCATCATCACCGCCATGACCGCCATCAACGCCATCACCGCCATCACCGCCATCACCGCCATCACCGCCATCACCGCCATCACCGCCATCACCGCCATCACCGCCATCACCGCCATCACCGCCATCACCGCCATCACCTGTCACCGTTATTGTTATTTACATTTGATGATTTCAACTAGATCTGATTTCATACACAGGATTATTATGCTACTTTTTTTTTAATGTAGATTGTACACGATTGTAAATAAGTCTGTAGTGCTACTAAAATGTATTACAGTTGTACTGCTAATTGATCATTGTCATGTCCTCAGGGTTTTGCATGAAGCTTCATGAAGCCTCGACCCTTTTATTAGACCCCATTATATGTCACTCTCAGCTGTATAATCCATTGTTTCAAACTTATATTGTTATGAAACCTCCTATTTTTCTTTTAACTGAGGGCGCCACCTACTGAGATCTACAAGATATGACACTGCTTCATGAAGCTTCTTTAACCCATCACTGGTACAAGGGGAGTCTTCAAGGGCTTTTAGGTCGTTTTCCATCGTCTATAATTCTCTTCGGCTAAACTGTTATTCTTGTCAAAATCATCATTTCTAAATTTTTAGAAATCGTCCACATAAACACTGGAAGTCTATTTAATGGTCTACATGGGAGAGTTAAAACTGCAGGGTATACACCGCCATGACCACGTCTCCTTCGATCTATTTCTTGCCTGAGTACATCAGTAGACGAGGTCCTGTGGTCCGTCTCTGTGAATGTTTTTCTTGTTTGCAAGTTGCATGAAGAAGAAAATCAAAAAGTTAAAAGGAATCCAAATACCCATGAGCTATTTACATCAGATAAATATTAAACCAGAATACAAAGTGAGGCTAAGGCAGATGGTTAGCTCGCTGGATAGCAACAATGACTAATGAGAAGGTATAATGGGTTCAAATCCCATTTACAGTAGGTTGCCAGTGTTAGCCCTTTGGCAAGGCCCTCCGCTCTCAACACTTGTACGGTTAGTGGATTTAAAAACAACATTCTGGTGATAAAGTCAATGTTTTTTCTTTCAGGCGGCACCGAGTCTGGGGTGATGTTGGCGGATGTTTGGTGCTACATGTCGCTGCTGGACAACTGGAATCTGGTGTCCCGGATGACGGTGCCTCGCTGCAGACACAACAGTCTGGTGTACGATGGGAAACTCTACACCATCGGAGGACTGGGCGTGTCAGGGAACCTGGACCACGTGGAAAGGTCAGGCTTACTTTTCATTCCAAGACCAGACATGTTGTGTGTCTCTGCGTTTGGGTTGTATGTCGGGATGTTTCTGTATTAGTTGTGTGTGTATTTTTGTATTAGGGTGCTCAGTGTGGGTTTTTATTTCAGATTTGGTGTTCATATGTTTCTGTGTTGGATTAGTATGAGTGTGTGTTTTTGTTTTGGGGTGCTGAATGAAATTGTTCTTCAGTAGTGTGAGTGGTTTGTGTGTGTGTCTTCGTATTTGTAGGGGTGGTTTGTTTGTTTTTCTGCTTCTGTGTTGCAGTAGGTATCTGTTATTATACTTCTGTGCTAGGTTGATGTGTGTAATTATACTTCATGGTGGGGTTGGGATGTGTGTGAGTATATGTCTGTGTTGAGGTGGTGTGTGTGATTATACTTCTATGTTAGGGTGTTGTGTGCAATTATACTTCGGCATTAGGTTGGTGTGTGTGTGATTATCCTTCTGTGTTGAGGTGGTGTGTGTAACTATACTTCTATGTTAGGGATGGTGTGTGTATTTAAACTTCGGCGTGGAGTTGGCTTGAGTGTGATTATACTTCTATGCTGAGGTGGTGTGTGTGATTATACTTCTGTGTTGAGGTGGTCTGGTAATTATACTTCTATGTTCGGGATGGTGTGTGTAATTACACTTCAGTGTGGGGTTGGCTTTAGTATGATTATACTTCTGTGCTGAGGTGATGTGTGTGATTATACTTCTTAGTTGAGGTGGTGTTTGTAATTATACTTCTATGTTTACAATGGTGTGTTTAATTATACTTTGGTGTGGGGTTTGCATGTGTGTGATTATACGTATATGTTAGGGATGATGTGTTTAATTATACTTCTATGTTAGGGATGGTGTGTGTAATTATACTTCGGCGTGGGGTTGGCTTGAGTGTGATTATACTTCTGTGTTGAGATGGTGTGTGTGATTATACTTCTGTGTTGAGGTGGTCTGGTAATTATACTTCTATGTTAGGGATGGTGTGTGTAATTACACTTCAGCATGGGGTTGGCTTGAGTGTGATTATACTACTGTGTTGAGGTGATGTGTGTGATTATACTTCTTAGTTGAGGTGGTGTTTTTAATTATACTTCTATGTTTACAATGGTGTGTGTAATCATACTTCGGCGTGGGGTTGGCTTGAGTGTGATTATACTTCTGTGTTGAGATGGTGTGTGTGATTATACTTCTGTGTTAGGGGTGGTGTGTGTAATTATACTTCTATGTTAGGGATGGTGTGTGTAATCATACTTCGGCGTGGGGTTGGCTTGAGTGTGATTATACTTCTGTGTTGAGATGGTGTGTGTGATTATTCTTCTGTGTTAGGGGTGGTGTGTGTAATTATACTTCTATGTTAGGGATGGTGTGTGTAATTATACTTTGGCGTGGGGTTGGCTTGAGTGTGATTATACTTCTGTGTTGAGGTGGTGTGTGTAATGATACTTCTATGTTGGGGATGGTGTGTGTAATTATACTTCGGCGTCGGGTTGGCTTGAGTGTGATTATACTTCTGTGTTGAGATGGTGTGTGTGATTATACTTCTGTGTTGAGGTAGTGTGTGTAATGATACTTCTATGTTGGGGATGGTGTGTGTAATTATACTTTGGCGTGGGGTTGGCTTGAGTGTGATTATACTTCTGTGTTGAGATGGTGTGTGTGATTATACTTCTGTGTTGAGGTAGTGTGTGTAATGATACTTCTATGTTAGGGATGGTGTGTGTAATTACACTTCAGCGTGGGGTTGGCTTTAGTGTGGTTATACTTCTGTGCTGAGGTGATCTGTGTGATTATACTTCTGTGTTGAGGTGGTGTTTGTAATTATACTTCTATGTTTACAATGGTGTGTTTAATTATACTTTGGTGTAGGGTTTGCACGTGTGTGATTATACTTCTGTGTTAGGGGTGGTGTGTGTAATTATACTTCTATGTTAGGGATGGTGTGTGTAATTATACTTTGGCGTGGGGTTGGCTTGAGTGTGATTATACTTCTGTGTTGAGGTGGTGTGTGTGTTTATACTTCTGTGTTGAGGTAGTGTGTGTAATGATACTTCTATGTTGGGGATGGTGTGTGTAATTATACTTCGGCGTGGGGTTGGCTTGAGTGTGATTATAATTCTGTGTTGAGATGGTGTGTGTGTTTATACTTCTGTGTTGAGGTAGTGTGTGTAATGATACTTCTATGTTGGGGATGGTGTGTGTAATTATACTTCGGCGTGGGGTTGGCTTGAGTGTGATTATACTTCTGTGTTGAGATGGTGTGTGTGATTATACTTCTGTGTTGAGGTAGTGTGTGTAATGATACTTCTATGTTGGGGATGGTGTGTGTAATTATACTTCGGCGTGGGGTTGGCTTGAGTGTGATTATACTTCTGTGTTGAGATGGTGTGTGTGATTATACTTCTGTGTTGAGGTAGTGTGTGTAATGATACTTCTATGTTGGGGATGGTGTGTGTAATTATACTTCGGCGTGGGGTTGGCTTGAGTGTGATTATACTTCTGTGTTGAGATGGTGTGTGTGATTATACTTCTGTGTTGAGGTAGTGTGTGTAATGATACTTTTATGTTGGGGATGGTGTGTTTAATTATACTTCGGCGTGGGGTTGGCTTGAGTGTGATTATACTTCTGTGTTGAGATGGTGTGTGTGATTATACTTCTGTGTTGAGGTAGTGTGTGTAATGATACTTCTATGTTGGGGATGGTGTGTGTAATTATACTTCGGCGTGGGGTTGGCTTGAGTGTGATTATACTTCTGTGTTGAGATGGTGTGTGTGATTATACTTCTGTGTTGAGGTAGTGTGTGTAATGATACTTCTATGTTGGGGATGGTGTGTGTAATTATACTTCGGCGTGGGGTTGGCTTGAGTGTGATTATACTTCTGTGTTGAGATGGTGTGTGTGATTATACTTCTGTGTTGAGGTGGTGTGTGTAATGATACTTCTATGTTGGGGATGGTGTGTGTAATTATACTTCGGCGTGGGGTTGGCTTGAGTGTGATTGTACGTCTGTGCTGGGGTGGCAAGTGTGTGATTATACTTTGGTGTTGGGGTGGTGTGTATAAGGTTTTTGTGTGTGTGTTGTGCTGGAGTGTGTGTAATTTTGCTTGTATTGTAATATCAGTTAAAAAAAATGTTGAGCTGCTTCCTTCAGCTTGGACTGGCATTTTAAAACAAAACTAAAGACGAATAAGAAGAGGTTCAAAAGTCAAATGAATATAATTAGCTTAAGAGCGAAATATGAGCTGAAAGAAACTCGACTTATATCGTTAAAATGTCCTTGATCGACTCTGCCTTTCATAATTAATTAAAAACCTGTAAATACACTCATTATAAAAGTCATTAAGTCACTATCAATAGTTTTTTTTTTTTTCTCCTGTCTGGAATCTTGATACTAATATAAAATGTTAGCAGGTTAACAAGCTAGAAAATATAAAGGTTAAGTTTGTGTCAAATTAGTCTTTTGGTGGCTTTTTGGATTCAGAAAACATGGATAGTCGCCTAGATAATTTTATTTTTTCTCTCCGAGCAAGTTGTTTTGTGAGGAATTACTGCGCGTCCCGTCGCCACTGAATCCCTCCACTTGAGCTTCAACTCATCATCAACACTTGAGCTCCGCTGCCCACTTGTCTCCTCGGCGTCCGCACTTGTTTGAGTTCGGCACGAAAAGAGGGAATCGACAACATCGCCGGAGGGAAAAAAAACCCCAAAAAACAAGGTCAATGTTTGAATGTGCGGCTCCAAGAGTGAGGTTCGGAGTTGAATCTTCCCTCACCTGTGTGTGTGTGTGTGTGTGTGTGTGTGTGTGTGTGTAGCTTCAACCCAGATTAAACAAAGCAATCAGAAAAGCGTTAGTGAGTTTATTAGCACGGGCCGCTGCCGCTCGTTACCAGGCGGCTCAATCGATCTCCCGAGCTGTTGGTGATGCACAACAGTCGTCCAAATGAAACCGTCTAATTTGATATTTCCCCTTAATGTTGCACCGCAGTATCGTTTTGACGGCGGGTAGGTGGGATATTCGCCCCTTAATGGAAACATGTTTGATTCCCACTTGCCTAAAATGGCTCATTTGAAATCTGTCAGCGCGACTTAACGGCGCTTCACGTGACGTGCGTCTGATTAGCTTCGGCGTTCGCTTCCGTCTGAGTTTTGGGGTGTTTTTTTGTTGCCACTCGTGCCCCTGGATTCATTTTAGTTGATGACAAACAACCAGAGAACGTGGTGGGATCGTTTCCATCTGTTTTTTCATTCGTCTTCTTTCTACCTCGTGCTTTCTACTCGCTCTCACCACAAACCTCTAAGTTGAGTTGAGATGTTTTTTGTTTTGTTTTGGGGCTGGTGTGTGAATGTGTTGGGGTAGTGTGTGTTTTTTCTCTGTTGCAGTGATGTGTGTGGTTTTCTGCTTTTGTGTTGGGGTTGTATGTGTCTAAATGTGTTGGGGTGGTGTGTGTATTTCAATGCCAAGGCTGTGTGTTAGTTGTTTTATGGTTAGCGTGTGCAAGTCTTTCTTGTTGGAGTGGTGTGTGTATTACCCTCTGCGTTAGGACAGTGTGTATTGTGTGCGTCTGTGTTTGCGTTTGTGTTGCAGGTGTGTATTTGCTACTGTTGTTGAGTGAGTGTGTTTGTGTTGGGTTTTTCTGCTTCTGTGTTGGGGTGTTGTGTGATTGTGTTAGGGTGGTGTATACTTGTTTGTGTTTTGGTGGTGTGTGTGTTTTATTGTGATGGTGTGTGTACGTTTTAGTGTTTAGTGTTTTATATGTGTGTTTCTGCTTCTGTTTTCGGCTGGTGTGTTTGTGTTGGAGTGATGTGTGTGTGTGTGTTAGATTGCGGTGGTGTGTGTGTTTCTGCTTCTGTGTTCCGGTGTTGTGTGATTGTGTTTGGGTGGTGTATACTTGTTTGTGGTATGGTGGTGTGTGTGTTTTATTTGTGATGGTGTGTGTATGTTTTAGTGTGATGTGTTTTGTACGTGTGTTTCTGCTTCTGTATTTGGCTGGAGTGATTGTGTTGGGGTTGTGTGTGTTGTTTTGTGATGGTTTGGGTGTGTGTTTGGGTGGTTTGAGTGGGTTTTTGTGAGAGTGGGATGTGTGTGTGTGTGTGTGTGTGTGTGTGTGTGTGTGTGTGTGTGTGTGTGTGTGTGTGTGTGTGTGTGTGTGTGTGTGTGTGTGTGTGTGTGTGTGTGTGTGTGTACTTCTTGTGGTGTTGTGGTAGTGAGTATTTTTGTCTAGAATGTGTGTGTTAGTGTTGTAGTGGTTTGAGTGCGTGTTGGGGTGGTGTGTGTGTTTTTGTTTGTTGAGGTGGTATGTTTGTGTTGTGGTGGTTTGTGTGTGTTTGGTTGTTTCACAGGCGTGTGTGTATGCGGACACATTATTTTTCTTTGACCATTTATGTGTGTAACAAATTTGACTACACAACTCGACATTTTTAAGATGTTCGTCTTCTTAGATTTTCAACATATGTGGGTTCAGGAATTGTTTTGTTGTCTTGATAAGATGTTTGATGACGCACTCGTGACCTCCATGACCTCGTGTTGTCGGGTCGTCTCCGGAGCGCCCTCCGGCAAGTTGTATCACGCCGCCACAGATCATGATGCCATTGTTGCACTTCATTGCATCTACTTCCTGTTCCATCCGTCACATCAAGCGAACGGATGTCAATAGAAGCAGCAGCAGGCGTGGGGGTCGTCGGCCGCACTGAAGTCGTAACAACACAATCGACACAATCCATGTCGCGCACAGGACTCTAAACTACGCTGACGATCAACAGCTATTTAGTCGAAGACTGTCAAAGATGCTTTTTTACCGAATAAAATTCCTCTGAACCTGATCTCATTTCCATGATGAAGCGAAACAGTTTTTTATACGCCAGCCTACACAGATCGAAACCTTTTGTGCTTTTGCTTTGCTTTCCTATTGGAGCAGCATGAAACTAAATATCATTTTCTGAAGCGTCGGCTTTGTCTCTTAACCCACGCACCATTTCTTTTTTCTGTGTTGCCATGTAAAGAGTGTAATTTATACTGTCATGAAACACAACGTTTGGATTAGAGGTGTGGATAAAGGAAGGGAATGTACGCATCATTAAGTCCGTCTTTCCAGAGGCAAAACTAGCAGAAGTTCTGATCATATTCTGAAGCTTTTTTTTTTTTTTCTTAAATTTCATATCTGCTTTGATAAATGAGCCCCATTAAGGAGTGATCCGTTATTTTGTAGCTTACCGGCAGATTTGGCCGTTCTGGTGTGAAGCGGGTTTGGCTCGACTGCGGTGCCGCTTCGCCGGCCAAACTCTAAAGATAGACGGCGAGGGAAGCCAGGTCCGCTGCAGGACTCCATCCTGGCCGGAGGAGATAAGAAACTAACTGTGGCCCTTTAAAAAAGAAAAAAATCCAACTGTTATTGACGTGTAATAATGTGGGTTGATAGAAAAAAGGAAATATCAGTGTTATGCTGGGGAGCTATAAAGGGTTTATCCCTTGTGTTGTCTCTGGGTCAAGGTGACCCGGTTGCAAATGTGTTTTTGGTATCCCTTGTGTTGTCTCTGGGCCAAGGTGAACGAGGGATTCCTCAAACATTTTTTTTTTTCGGCCACTGGATCACCTTGAACTAGAGATAACACAAGGGATACCACAAACACATTTATTTTCTGCCACCGGGTCACCTTGACCCAAAGATAACACAAGGAATACCACATACACATTTGTTTGGGAATGGAACTCCTGTTGTGTTATCAGTTTTATCTTGACCTTTAAAGTATATACTTTATTGAATATTGTTTTGATTGTTTAAGCGCTTTGTGACCCTGGTCTGGAAAAGCGCTATATAAATAAAATGTACTTACTTACTTACATACACATTTGTTTTCGGCCATGGGGTCACTTTGTCACAGAGAGAACACAAGGGATACCACATACACATTTGTTTTCAGCCACCAGGTCACTTTGTCACAGAGAGAACACAAGGGATACCACATACACATTTGTTTTCGGCCAACGGATCACTTTGACACAGAGATAACACAAGGGATATCACACACACATTTGTTTTCGGCCACCGGTTCACTTTGACACAGAGATAACACAAGGGATACCACATACACATTTGTTTTTGGCCACGGGGTCACTTTGACACAGAGATAACACAAGGGATACCACCAACACATTTTTTTTGGCCACCGGCTCACTTTGACACAGAGATAACACAAGGGATACCACATACACATTTGTTTTCGGCCACCGAGTCACTTTGACACAGAGATAACACAAGGGATACCACAAACACATTTGTTTTCGGCCACCAGGTCATTTTGACACAGAGATAACACAAGGGATACCACATACACATTTGTTTTCAGCCACAAGGTCACTTTGACACAGAGATAACACAAGGGATACCACATACACATTTGTTTTCGGCCACCGAGTCACTTTGATACAAAGATAACACAAGGGATACCACAAACACATTTGTTTTCGGCCACCAGGTCATTTTGACACAGAGATAACACAAGGGATACCACATACACATTTGTTTTCAGCCACAAGGTCACTTTTACACAGAGATAACACAAGGGATACCACATACACATTTGTTCTATGCCACCAGGATTATTTCGTATTGTAGTCGATACATTCCTTCGATAATTCTATACATTTTCTTTACTATACAACCCTTTACTTTTAGGTACACAATCTTTTTTAAATATTATTTTCAATTAGTGGTGATTTAACCCTTTTTTTGTTATAAATGTACAAATAAACAAAAACTTAAACAATTAAAAATAATTAAAACAAGTTAAATAAAATATGAAATAACTCATAATGAAGTGATTGGTTGATGATTACCTGACGTATATTAAACCTAATGATCTCGACAACCACCTCACTGATGGTTTCTCGCTCCTCATCATGAAACTCTCCGCCTTCTCAAAAATAAAGTCTTCAAGGAGACGTCTCAAAGCAAGAAGGATTCCGCCCTTTCTCCAGAAGCGGCAGGGGGTCCGAACCGACCCTCGGAGGACGGATTCCTCGCCTCTGCTTTTCCCCGCTAATGACTGATGTGAGTTTCAAATAAGACGACGGGAATTTTGGGGAGGCTTTTAACTCGCAATCAGGTGTACCCCGGTGCCCACGCCGGTGCTCTTCGGGCGCGTTGATCCGTCGGCGAAGCGATATGATTGCAGATATTGAATAATGCATCGCTGTCTAATGATCTGTCAATCAAAAGATTCTTTTTGTTTTATTTATCATAGGTCTGCGTGTCCTGGAAGCTCCACTGACACTTAATATTGCATGAAGCCTGTTAGCAGCGCGACACCGAGTGCTATTGTGTCGTGAGTTCGTCAAATATACGTTGTGTTCAACTTTACTGTGAGTTTATCTTTAAATATTGTGTAGATCTATTATCTTCAAATGTTTCTTATTTATATAAGTGAACAATATCACAAACAAAATCACACAGTATGAACATAAACAAAATACAATAATAATAAATAAATACATGTTTTTTGATGGGTTGATGAAGCTTTATGAAGCAGTGTCATATTTTTCAGAGGACAGTAGGGGGCGCCCTCTGCCTTAATATGATTTTTAGGTAACTTTTCAAAGCAATAGATTATAAAGCAAGGAGTGACATCTAGTGGACCAGAAAGTGTTGTTTATTTGTATTGGTTCATGTTCATATTTTTAAATAGATGAGTAATTTAAATGGAAATGTTCAATTAAATGAACAAAATTAATTTAAAAATATATAAAATAATTGGATTTAAAAACACTTTTAAGTCACATGTTTTTGCTTAATAAGTTGACCTTTCATTTCTACTATTTAAATGTCATTTTTAATTCAACCTTAAACATAAAAATTGACTTTAAAAAGTGATATATTATCGAATAAGCCCTTAACAGAAACTCATGGAAAGGTCAAACATTTTTTGTGGCATTTTAATTTTTTTTTTTTATTATTCGGGTCTCAATATTGTTTAATAGTTTATATAATATATTGTACATTTACTTTTATAATAAGTACTCCTGGATAAACTGTACATCAAGATTCACATTTAAACATGAATTGACCTATAATTTCTACATAAATTCCGTGACCTTTAACTTTCTTGGAGGATTAAGTCTGGGATAAAAAAAACAAGTATTACTATTGAAACTTCAGTTTTATTTTAGTTAAACTGTCTTCAAATTTCTTCCACCAGCTGAGCCTGAGTCGATGACATTAACAAGTTCTAAAACTTGTAATCTGAGGTTTCGCCCCATTGACTCTGTGATGACTCTGTGATTTAGGAGGATTATTAACACGTCAAAAATATCAACGCTGTGTTTTATGGCTAAACTCACTAAACTGTGGAGAAGACAAAAGTGGGCGCATGGTCAGTTAAATCTTGAAAAATGACACTCAATTAAGTTTTGACGTTTTTAAGTTTAAACTCACGATGATGCTTGAAAAGTGCCTGGAGGAGGAAATTATTTTACGAATGACACTAAAATGTGTTTAAAGGAAAGATTACAATCAAATCTTTGTTTGTTTTCAGGGTGAAAAATAATCTATAGGATGAAATCCAAGCATAAGATTATACTTTTACTTATATTACCGTATTTCTACTCTAATTGCAAATGTTAGTTTCACTTTTGAAATAAAAATGTAAGCCTTCAGTGTAACTTTAATTTTATCTAGATATTACTTCAAAGACAATGCTTAACTAAAAGAAAACTGTGGCTGTATTAGCATACAACAGCTAACTAATTTTGTACATTTTTGTTAGCGTTATGCTTCACAGCCCCATTACAGCAACTAATCCCAACATTACTGTATATATTTATTAAAAAGTTTTAAATATACAAGGCATTGTTGGAAAGTTTATTCTCTGTTTTATATCTCTGGTGAAATTTCCCACAATGCTAATGTAGCTAGCATGCTAAAATAGCAGTACAGCGTTTGTTTATTTGTTAACATGAATAGATAAAGTAGAATTTAATTCCCCAAATTAATCTGTATTGATCTTTAGTCCACATGTTATTTACTTTTTGTTTGTTTATTTGTATTTTGTTTAATAATATTATTTCTTTTTATCATTTAATCAATTGATTTTGAGATTTTTTTCGTTCATTTTGTATTTTTTGTATTTTCCAAAGCTTTGAAAAGAATAATTTTTATTTAAACTCCATGACACAGAACATGAGTTTCCATTTTTGGAGTCAATATTTTTTCCTTTAGTCAAAAGATGTTGGATTCAGATTGTTTGGTAACCTTGAGACTTAAGCACCAATAAACAACACGTGTAAAAATAAAAAACTACTTTAGACCTCATGGTTACTTTAGAGTGTGAGCTTATTTTAGTTTTTCTTATTGTGTTGTGATTCATAAGATAATATAGAATATTTATACTTGCTTCCACGTTGGGGAAAATTAAGATTGTCACAGCAGTTCTTTGAACAATAATATTATGTACGAACACATTATATTTAGACTCATTGTTTTGACTTGTATGGAAATATACATTATTCTTCTTCTTTTTTTTTACTACTTTTTCACATCTTGTTTTAACTTTTAAAATGTAAAAATATGAAAAATACTTTTTACATATTGAGCTCACTGTTATCAATGATATTTCAAATGCTAAAATAATAGAGTTGATTTATGATGATACATTTTAACAGTGGATACAAAATAAACAAACAACCTTGTCAATAAAAGTTTTTGATTCTGATACTGAAATTAAATCTTCTGTTTATGTGTTTGTGTCAAAGATAATGATCAATAAAAAATTTGAATCAACAAATTGATAATGAACACAATGAATAACAATAGGTATATAATAAATAACACAATAAAACACCACAATTATTACTATTAATGGTACAATGAAATACACAGAATAATAAATACAATTATGATGAATATATAAACAATGATAAATAATACATAAGTACAGAACTAATTACAACACTAATTAAAAATGTGCATTTTTAAATTGAGTACCAGTACATTGTACACATATGTTAACTCGGTCTATAAAAGCTAAAGAAAACATTTGCATTTGATCCGGACACGATATTTGTGTCGCTTCCGTCGCTCCATCAACAGCCAAAAGCATTTCATTCCTCCAGCTCCGGACATTCCGAGATCTAACGCCCCGCGGCCCCCGTCTTGAGACGGGCGTGAAAATAATCAGCGGGGTGATGATGCTTATAACAACAGAGGCCCCCGCGGCTCCTCAGCCCTGGAGTGGCGAGGCCCTACAGAGAAGGAGTCCGAAGTCATGCGAGGATAGAAGAGGAATGAGCCGAGAGGAGTTTCTGAAGCACAGGAGCGATGATGAGTGTGTGGAAGCAGCCGGGGCCCCAGGTGGGCCTGTGAGCTCCGCACAATCAGTTACACTAGGAGCGATGGACTCGTGTGAAGACGGCCCCCCCGCCCCGTACCCCCCTTTTTCCTCCTCGCTCTGTAAGCCCCTGCAGCCGTTCCACACCCGTAATGAAGCGATGAGCTGCCGTGCATGTCTATGAGCTACGATCGGACGACTAGGTCGGATGGCGCCCGCGGCTACGGCTCCGGCGGGCGTCGTAGCACTGCCGCAACGGCGCCGTGGTCAGGGACGACGGGCTCCCACAAACCACCCCCCCCCCCTCCCCGCCCCGCCCCCTGCGGTTTAGGGGTCCCCCCTGCTGGGGCGTTTTTTCCCCCCCCTGCAGAGCTAATCCGCAGCACCTCAGGATTAGCCAACTTCACAGCGCTGGATCCCACTGTGCTGTCAAGGCAGAGGCTCACCCTCTAACTCGTACCCCAACACACTCACACACTACACCCCCCGCCACGTCTCCCCCCCCAAAATGTCAGCCTTGATTTTCAGCACTTTTTGTGTCACTCCAGTCCTGAACACTTGCTTTCTTTGCACAATTTATCTCACCTGTCGGTTCTTTTTTAAACATCCAGCAAGAGGTCGGAGGTTAAAACAACTTCAGGAACTCATTATTTTCTCGTCAGAGTTGAATGGGAACTGATTTTTGATTTCTCGCCTTATTGTTTCTAATCATATATCTTTTTTCTACATGAAAACTTTAACTAACAACACAAGAATAACTCATGTACCCAGTTAATTATGCTTTTAAAATAATTAAAAATAATTGAACTAACAATATTTTATATGATTTATATGAAGTTATGTATATTGTATATCTACAAATATATTTGTTTAATTATTTATATTTTTATATTTTTTGTTTTATATAAACTCTCAAAAATGAAAACATATCAACATCAATGTTATTTCAAATGCTTAAAAAAGGTATCAAACCAAGAAAATATTAACAGTGTAATAATGTATAATAGTGTAAATTAACCTCCAGGTTGTCTCACTCTGTTTTTTTAATTTGTTTATTTGTATATATTTAAGTTGTTAGATTTTATTTGTCTAGCAATTATTATTAAAAAATAAAAAGTGTGAAAACTTGATAGATAGTCCGAATGCTAAAAGAAAATGGTGTCCAATTATTTAGATGAAATAAATAATAAAATCAAAACATTTAATAAAACATAAAAAAATAATAATAATAATAATAACGTTATGAGTGAAAACCTTCAGGTGCTTGTTTTATACTTTTTTTTTTGTCTAGCAAAATATTAATATATATTCAGAATAGTAGTTACAGAGAATCAGAGCTTATTGTTATCAAGGATATTTAAAATATCAAAAAATGTTATCATTATATAAAGATATAATAAATAAAAGGATTAGGTAATGAGAAAAACAATAAGTTTTTCATTAGTTTACTTCTGGCACTGTTTTTTTTTTTATTCATTTGTTTTGTATTTTTTGTTGTTGTTGTTGTTGTCCAGTATTTTTTTTAAATGAATAACAGCAAAATTCTATAAACATATAGCTTTTTTTATTATTATTGATGATATTTCAAATGCCAAATTAGTGAATAAAATAATTTAGAGAAAACAATTGTAGGGGAACAAACAAACAAACTAAATAAAGGACAATTAACTTGTGCTTGTCTTGTATTGTTTACAATCTTGATATATATATATAAATGTAAATAAATATAAAATATTACTCGTTTGTTCAAGGATATATAAAATGGTAAGAAAAAACATCCAATTATGTCTTTAAAATACACATATGGGAATAAAGTGAAATAAAACAAAAAAAAAAACCCAATGAAATATGACTGTAAATAAACCTCTTGGTCTCGTACTGTTTGAAAAAAAAAAGAAATTTCAAATGCTTAAAAGGTTTTCTAATCAGAAAGAGAAAATATATGTACTGTAGGGAAATACATTTAAAATTAACTGTATTTTATCTCAATACAATATTCTAATTTGTTCAAACACAAGAGCAACTATTCTATATAAAAACAAAACCCACAAATGATATGTTGACATAAATACACACTTTTAATACAATGTGGAGTCAATAACATTAAATATTTTAAAGGAGTGGTCGACAGAGAAGCTCCATCTGAGGAAGTCCATAGAACAGAACTACATACTTTACTATCTTCAGTCGAAAGTTACTAGATTCAGACTTTAATAAACAATAAAAACAGAGTAAATACACTATACTAAACAAAAGTATAGACAACCAAAGTAGTATCAAATATCTTTGAGACCTTGGCTCCCGCAAGGGTTTCTCTGATGTTTTCCTATGATGTCACTTAAAGAAACAGTGTCTTTGTAATTATAAAAAAGGTAAAACCTGGATAATATAGTATGGTATTAAATATAGTGCAGATTAATATAATTAAATCTGGAATTTTAATTCTATAAATATGATATTCTGAACAAAAAGTATATTTACCATGACAATAAAACATGTATTTTGTCAATTAATCCACATTAATAGACAATAACAGTCATTTAAAATACATTTTCACACATTTTTTGCAAGTTACTCCCAATAGATCAGACACAAGATTCAAAGATTGGTCGTCATCACTTTTCTATGTAGATGTACATAATAAATAACATGCAATTTTGCTGTCTTCCGGTGACTCCTGGTTAATTTATACGTTCATTTAAAATGTTCAATAGTTTTTTCTTTAGCCAGCAGGTCTGTGTTGATGTGGCAACAGAAGGAAAGCCAGTTGGGGGGTGTTGGGGGTCGTGGTGTTTACTCGATGAACATGCTCGGAGGTCTCCGGGCTCCATGGCAGAACCTCACATTGAGCTCCGGGGATGAGGAGCCCATCATTTCTGGGCGTATCATCATATCTTGCTCATCTTCCTCCCTCGCCAGGCTGCCTGCGACTCTCTTCATCCTCCCCGCTGTTTCATTTTCTCCGGCTCTTCCTTGAGCCTCCGTCCTCGTCGTCACTCCTTCATCACCGCTGTAACGATTACATGTTTAGATGCTTGAATTTTGGACTTTCTCGCTTTTTTATGAGCGACAAAACAGTTTCTGCTCTTGTCGTTTTCACTCTGATGCGGCTCTGAGGTGTCGCACATCACAGTCAATAGTGGAAGATTACACTTCTGTGTGTGTGTGTGTGTGTGTGTGTGTGTGTGTGTGTGTGTGTGTGTGTGTGTGTGTGTGTGTGTGTGTGTGTGTGTGTGTGTGTGTGTGTGTGTGTGTGTGTGTGTGTGTGTGTGTGTGTGTGTGTGTGTGTGTGTGTGTGTGTGTGTGTACTTATTGTGGTGTTGTGGTGGTGAGTATTTTTGTCTAGAATGTGTGTGTTAGTGTTGTAGTGGTTTGAGTACGTGTTGGGGTTACTATACAGCAGATGGACAGTAAAGAAAAAATAGGACAAATAAAAAGTGCGATGAAATGATATACAAGCTAAAAGGGTTAATTCATCTTTTTCTTTTCAAATTCTATTCAACATATTCCTGATAAAAATGTTAACATTTTTATTTAAAAAAAGGATAAAAATAGATTTATCTGGTGCTATCAATAATCTGATGTAAAATGTTAAAGTAAATATGAAATGATAAGTTGCGTTATAACGCAACAGTAGATCTCTGCTCAGTGCAGCGGGCGAGGGAGCAAGTAGAGAACAGACCACCTGTAGATTGGGCTGGAAATGTGATCTTAGCTCTAGTTTTGATGAGTTCTGTAGCGAATCTTTGCAAAACTAGTTTTGAGACATAAAGTGTAGTTTTAATGACAGTGACAAAACACCAGAAAAACTAAAAACTATACTTACAAAACACAAAACTACTACAGTTTGTCGTCAATCCTTGTGATTTTGCAACAAATTTTCCTCAAACCATCAGTGTAAATGTCCCACTGTTTTCTTTTTTATCGAGATTATACTATAGTTATAGAATATTATATTATTACTTTTTAAAGCATCTGGATATTAATATATATTACAAATAAATCAAACTCTTGGACATTTTCCAACTTTTAGTTGTTGTAGTAGAGTTTGAAAAAGTAGTTTCAGGGGTACTTTGATGTCGATAAACATTAGCTTAAAATATTTTTTTCTTAAATATGGTAAAAAAAAAAACTAAAAAACATTGTACATAAATACATTGCCTTCTCCCTTAAATATGTTTGTTCAAATTGAAATATAATCAAATGGGTACAAATAATATAATATGAGACTTTGATTCATTATTATTAATCCAGAAAAAGCCTGTAATTTATCTTATTTTTTAACCATTTACAAGGTTTTATTGTTATTATTTTGAGAGACAAGTATGGAGTTCCTGCAGTGCCATTAATAAGTAATAAAAATGATTGGAAGTGGAGAAATAGACAGAAAAATATGGATAGTACAGATATAAAGATAGTTACAATATTCTATAGAAATATGTTTAAATGAATATAAATATACTCATTAATATGCGTATAGGAATAAAATACACACAAAAATATGTGTATGAATAAGAAAATGTGTATACAATTTAATTTCTGTATTTCCGAATATTTGTATTTTACCGACTGGTGTTTTCCTTTATTATAAGACATTTCTTTGTGTATTTATTTACCCATTGTCGTATAAATTAGTGTTTTTTTACATCACTACTAGCAATAAAACACGAAAACATAAGTTATTCATTGTGATGACTGAATGAAATAAATGTAAATAAATTAAATTGAATACGATTCATAAAATACAACAAAATAAAACCAGAGACTACACTAGTATAACATACTCAAAAATAAATATACATAAATAAACATATGCTATTTAAATAACCACCTAAAAATGTGTAGATATCTTTAAATAACCTTATTATGGCACTCATGCTATTCCATAGACAAAAACTCAACAAGTAGTTGAAAGATCAAAACGCAGGTAAAGAAACAAAAAAAACAAAAAACTATACTAGTATAACATAATCAAAAAGAAATATACATAAATAAATATATCATATATAAATAACAACTTGAAAAATATTTTGATATTTTAACAAGACCTTATTATGGCACTCATGGTATTCCATAGACAAAACTCAAGAAGTAGTTGAAAGATTAAAACGCTGGGAAAAAATAGTAAATTAGTTTAGAAATAAAAAATATTATTAGAAACATTTCAACATCATCAGTTTGACTGTCTTCTGACCCCAATAGTGCCGTAAACACAGGCATAAAAAAAGTTTATCTGGTGTCAATTTAAAGCGACCATTAAGGTGACAATTTAAATTCCGGTCGGTCTCGCCCGCCGTTGTGTCCCCGCAGTGTTGTCCTGCATCAGCGTTATCAACAGAGGGGGCTTACTTCAGTAATGAAGTGGGGGTCTCAGTCTTCTCCATCTTCAATTGAAGAGCGGGGGCGCAGTAATTGGTGTACGACCTCTACCGCAGACGTCCTCCCTGACATTCCCGTCCAATTAAACGTGCGTCTTCTAGTGACACACTTTTCTCGTCTTCTTGAAGTGTGTTTTTTTTTTTTAATAAGTTCCTTCGGTGGGATCACAGGAAACGTGTTCATGGATGGATCGCCGTCTCACAGGGATTGAGTTGAAGGTCACGCTGAGGTGGCAGGTCGGCGTCCATCTGGATGGTGTCATGTGCGCTCGAAAGCCCGCGGCGCACACCAATGTCTTACTACCCTGAACTGTGTCGCTGTAATCCATCAGATCTAATGAGATGCGTGTGTGTGTGTGTGTTTACCCACGGAACGCTACAGTGTGTGTGTGTGTGTGTGTGTCACTTGGCTGACCTTGACTTCCGTCTACCGAGGCCATACGGAGAGCAAGACTCCATCAGATCCCCCCAGATGTCGTCGTCGCTACGCAATCTGTCGGAAGCAAATAACAAGAGCCGCTTTGTCGCCCTTGAACGCGTCGCTGGGTTCAGGTTGGAAGAATCGGATCAAAGGTGAGACACGTATATTTGATAAATTAAGGAGATAATAAAAAAAGGGGAGATGAAGCTCATGCGGCTCCTGACTTATGGAGGCGTGGACCTCACTGACGGTATCTGGCAGAGTCGCAAGCGCAGATGCTGGCTCGGCAGTAATTCTGAGTTAATTTGAGGTCACATCTTGAAATAATTCATGTTGAAAACCCTGAAGTAACTGAACGCACCATGAGGTACATGGAGTCATTTCCGTGGAAGATTATCTCCGGGGCTCGATCGCAAAAAATAAAATAAAATGTGGTTTGTTGAAGGAGTGGTAGATGATCTTCAAAGTGGTGTGAGGAAGCCACATTTTAAATTGACTCCATCAAGTGCAGAGAGAGAGGAAGATCGTTCCAAAGCTTAGGAGCAACAGCCTGGAAGGATTTCTCTCCTCTGGTCCTGAACCTTGTTCCTGAACCATCAGTAGATTCTGATCCACAGACCTCAGAGCCCGAGCTGGGGTGTAAGGCTGGATCAGATCACTGATGTAAGGAGGAGTCTGACCATGAATAGATCTGAAAGTAAGAACCAGAATTTGAAAGTTGATCCTGAAAGAAACTGGCGGCTAGTGAAGAGTTTTAAGGATCATAGAAATGTGAGTTCTTCTACTAGAGCAGGTCAGAATTCTTACTGCAAAGTTTTGTTTTAACTGCAGGCGAGACAGATTCTTCTTGTTTAGACACGAAAACAAACTGTTGCAATAGTCCAGATGAGAAGACAAAAACACATGGATATTTGAATTGACATTTTAGAAATAATAATAGTGTGTTTTCGGCCTGTCAAAGATAAACGCAAATCATTTTCTTACTGTAATTTAAATTTAAGCGACTTTTCTTTAAATACCACAATAAAAGTGAGTTCTGAAGTAGAAGAAGAAAAGAAAACCTACATTTTTGAACAAATGTTTTAATGTTTGTGGCGATTAAATTGTCAATAAAAGCTTAAAATTGAAAAATCTGCTTTAGTATCATATAAACAAGTTCAGTTCAAGTAAAAATAAAAACAATAAAATAGATTTTAAAGTCATAATGCATTCATATTAATAAATAATCCTTAAAAAAAAAAGGATGAACTGAATTTTCTGCTTCCTCTGCTCACTGTTCTGGTCGAAGATTTGAAAAACAAGGTGAAATATGTTTTTCCGTGAGATGGAAAACTTGGGCGTCAGAGGGGATTTGGCAGATTAGTCTTCCCAGCATCGATTAGCAGCCCAGAGTGATGTTGCTGGGGTGTAAACATCTGTCACACGCAGCCCAAAAAAAAACAAAAAAAAAACACATCCACAGGAGCACAGCAAATCTTTTTATCTCCCGTGACTTTCCAGCGTCTCCCAAGAATCAAGCGATAGTAAAATTCTAATAAATCGTCGGCGCCATTAGAGGTTGAGTGCTCTTCCGTGACGATCTATAAAGTTTCAATCAAAAGCAACCGGAGCTTCTTTTTTTTTTTTTTTTTTTTCTCCCCATCGCTAAGAGGCTGGTTCGGTTATGAGTGACGTTTATCCTCTGCAGGGATGTTTTGGTCGGGGTCGACCCGAGAAGGTGTGTCGCGAAGAGGGAAGTGAGTGGATTAACGGTGACGTCCTTTAGACCACCTCTAAGGTAGTGTAGTGCTCTTAGGAGTGACCTTTGACCTCCAGAGAACGAGTGTAGTTTTTGAAAAAGCTCTCAACACAACTTCTCCAACTGGGTTCACGCGAGGACGTGAAGAGATTACGCTGCAGTTTCCATCTCTACCTCAAGGGATGGAAAACTATTTTACCAAATATATCATGTATAAAAATATATATTTTAGATTTTTTGGGGGAAAACAATGGTACAAATAAAAAAAGTGTTTTAATGATTTTATATCATAAATAAATGTTTAATCTAAAATATTTATTTAAAAGAATACAATGCAATAAAATTTCATATATTTACATTTTTTAAATCCAGTTGAAAAAAAAATAGTATTATTGTCAAACTTTTATAAATAAAGAGGAAGAACATGTTAAATAAAAAAGCAAACTATTCATTTTTTCATTTACTTTTTAAACGCATACTTTTAAATTATTTTTTGTAATTACTTTATATTTTTATTTTATTATACTAGGTCTTAATAATCTCAAGGGATGGATAACAATTTGACCAAATATATCATGTCTAAATATAATGGGTTTTTTTTTATTATTAAATACCCTGACTTTTTGGGGAAAATAATAGCAATAAAATATGTATTTATGATTTGTATAATATCATAATTAACTCTAAAGGTATTTTACACATATTTCTTTAAAATAATAAAATGTAAAAAATTTACTTTTATTAAATCCAGTTGACAAAAATGTAGTATTATTGTCATACTTTAAAAAATTAAGTGGAAATTTAAGTAAATAAAATAGCAAACTATATATATATATATATATATATATACAGTATATATATACATACATATAAATGTAAGCGTTTAAAGAATTTTTATTAATGATAAAAATATATATTTTATTTTATTATTTATATTTTTTATATACTGACCTCACAAAAGCAATTTTCCTCCAGTGTCCCATTGAAGCGATCGTTTTTTCTTCAGCGTAATGAAAAGCTTTGTAAAGTTCAGAAGAGCAAGAGGTGCACAGGTCAATCTCACTTCGAAAACCTCTCAAGACAATCTCTCAAACTGGAAGTTCACACGAGGACGATCTCACTGGCACATAAAGAGATTACGCTGTAGTTTCCATCTCTATAATCTCCATGTTCAGACCAGCCATTTTTACACTTGACCCACAATTTTCCCAGACCTCCCATCTGGAGCCTCGCAGACTTTAATCTCTCCACATTAGCATGTATGGAAGAGCTGCAGCTTCTGTTTGTGAGTTAGTCTCAACTGTCCTGTCAGCAGAATCAACTCAGAGGTTCTTGACTCGAGGTGAAAAAGGAGGTATTTGTGGACGGCTCAAAATCACGAAAAGTATTTTAATGTCCCAGTATCATTAGGATGTTATGATGAGGAACATCTGCTGTTAGGATATTTCATTTAATGTGTGTTTGTGATGCTGTCGTCCTGAAGATAAGATAAGATAAAAACTGTACATACAACAGTGCAAACAACAACAGCCTAAACACTAACAGTACAACACAATTATTCGTTTTTTACACTATTGTTGTACAGACGGACAGCAGATTGGCCAGATTGGAGGCTCTGACTGAAGGACCTTTTTGAGGCTTGTACAGAGGGTGTAAGGTGTTGTCCATGATGGCTGATAGTTTGGCAAGAACCCTCCTCTCCAGGAAGGCAGCAACAGAACGAGCCAGCCTTTTTTAATTATCCGGTTTAGTCTGTTTTTGTCCTGCATGGAACATCTGGGGGCGACATAGCTCAGATGGTAGAGTGGTTGCCTGCAGTCCAAAAGGTTGCAGGTTCAATCCCAGCTCCAGACAAGCTTGTGTCGTTGTGTCCCTGAGCAAGACACTTCACCCTGATTGCTCCTGATGGTGAACTTGGCGCAAGTGTGCATGCCTACTCACATCAGTATGTGTGAATCGCTGAATTTCCCCTCGCGGGACTAATAAGGGATTCTAAAAAAACAATTTTTTAAAAATCTCCCTCACCCAACACACCACTGCAAACAGGACCACCGAAGCAACCCATGGTGTCATAGAAGTTCCTGACCAGTGGCCTCCAAACCCCAAAAGAGTGCAGTCTCCGCAGATCACACCAACTGACGAAGTTCATGATAGCGCACCTGTATTCCAGGTCGTCCTCCCCGGACACAAACCCCACGATGGCAGTGTCATCGGAGAACTTTTGGAGGTGGCAACTGTCTGTGGAGTAGGTCAAGTCAGAAGTGTACAGGGTGAAGAGGAAGGGTGAGAGCACAGTGCCTTGGGGGACACCTGTTCTGCAGATCACCAGGTCGGATACACAATTTTGCAGCCTCACAAACTGGGGTCTGTCTGTGAGGAAGTTGGTGATTCATGAAACCAACCAGTCGCTCTCTCCATCTTCACCCTGATGGTATTAAGGGCACTGAAGAAAGTAAACCCTCCAGGACAGCAGCAAGTGAAGGATGGCATCATCCACCCCGATGCAAGGCTGGTATGCAAACTGCAGAGGGTCCATGTTTGAGCTCACCAGGGGGCGGAGATGTTTGAGGATTATTCTCTCCAGTGCCTTCTTTAGGTGTGATGTCAGGTTCCTTGGGGCGTGATGTCTTGGGGGACAGGGACCACATAAGAAGTCTTCCACAGGGTGGGAACTCTGTCCAGACTCAGACTTAGGTTGAAGATGTAGAAAAACAGCTGGCTTTTTTTTTTCTCCTCCTGTAGGAAGTTTTGTCAAACTTTAGGCAAAAGTTATGATTTAAGTTCGTAAAACTATATATATTCTTTTATCAATAGACGCAATTCTACGTCCAGATTTTTTAAAGACTTTATCTATTATTTATTTTCACATAAACATATTTAACAAGAAACATGATTATAAATATTTATGCGAATAAATATGAACATACATGTGAAATTAACCCTTTTTGGGAATTGCAAAATCGAATTTGATGTATTTCATTTTATTAAAACATAATATAAAATGTCATGAAAATGTAATTTAAAATATTATGAGTTTACTCATAAAGATTAAATTATGTTCTCACTTGTAAATAAGTGACTTTCTTGATCTTTTGACCACGAGGCAGTTGTTTTTGCAGTTCCATCATTCAATCTGAAGCAAAACTAAATAGGGATTTAATATTTGTAAATATTAATATAGTAATGACAGGATTTTTTTTTTTTTCAACAATAAGCAAGAACATAGAAATATTTTTTAAATCAATTAAAAAATATGTATATATATTGATGCATTTAAAGATTCTGTAGGTATCTCCAGTGAAAAAAAACAGTTTTATAACAATAATAGCAATAATAAATGAAACATTATAAATAATTCTATATATATTAACAACAATAAACTTTTAAAACAATAACCATTACTATAATTTTTTAATATATATAATATATAAACTTTTTTTTACTATTGATTTGTACAAAGACATAATTCAATCTAGATTATATCATTTGATCACATAAGAAGCTCACACATAGTTTAGTTTGGAAAAAACCTTCAATATTTGATGATTGATCTTGATCTGAACTTGTACTTTTCCCTCCAGTGTTTATTTGGGAAAGTTCAGCAGTAGTTAAAGTCAGTAGGTGGCGCTATCGAGCATGGACAAGACAAGTTCTTCTCCCTGCAGCGTTTCTTCTAAGAGATTCAAGACATTCTCCCTCAGATTAAACAAATTAAAAACGGCTCATAACTCAAATTCAAACCTAATCCGTTTTTAATTCACACAGCTCATGGTGCGTCCTTGTGTATTCCACGTGTGTGTAAGTGTGTGTGTGTGTAGATCACCTCGTAACAACAAGCACGTCGTTGTTTATACGCCCCTGTTAGTGTTTGTGTGCCATTCGGCTTCCACGTGAGCACTTCGGCGCCTCTTAATGGATCTCCTTGTCAACGTCTGGTTTTGTCACGAGGACCCGGTGTTCTCCCTCCGTCCGTGTGAGAGCGTCCACTCTCGTTCTAGGTTATTTATGCTGCGCTTGGTGTTTTATCGGAGACAGCAGATGTGTAAGTACCTCGGCGACTGGCTGCTTCGCCAATTATACTTTATGTGGGAGGGAATAGGCGGGAGGTATAAAGGGGGGGGGGGCACGCTGTGTCGTCCACACCGACCCTGCAGGTAACCGTATTAGTGGAACAGTGTGAGGCGAGTGGGGCGCCTCGGGCGTAATTGGATTGTGTACTTTTGTTTGTATTGTCGGACGGAGTCGGAAAAAACAGGGAAACAGGTTTTTTTTTCTTGACGGTAACACGTCGTTGAACAAGAATAGAAAGTGAAGGTTTGAGGATGTCGTCTCGACCGCACCGGACGAGGGTCTTCAACAGGTTGACAGAACATATGAAGACATGAGGGGAGTCGTTTATTGACTAAAGAATTCGAAAACTAAAGGGAAACCCACCAAAGGAAATTATTATTAAAGAAAGTGTTATTTTTGTTTTTATTTTAATTTTAATTTTAGACTTAAATTTTATTTTTTAATATTTTCCTCTTTCTTGTTCTTGTTGATCTTTTTGTTCTTCTTCTTGTTCTTCCTCTTGTTCTTGTTCTTGATCTTCTTGTTCTTTTTGTTCTTCATGTTCTTCATCTTGTTCTTGTTCATCTTGTTCTTGTTCATCTTGTTCTTGTTCATCTTGTTCTTGTTCTTGTTCTTGTTCTTGTTCTTGTTCTTCTTCTTCTTCTTCTTCTTCTTCTTCTTCTTCTTCTTCTTCTTCTTCTTCTTCTTCTTCTTCTTCTTCTTCTTCTTCTTCTTCTTCTTCTTCTTCTTCTTCTTGTACTTGATCTTTTTGTTCTTCCTCTTGTTCTTGTTCTTCTTCATCTTGATCTTGTTATTCTTGTTCTCATTGTTCTTCTTGTTCTCCTTGTTCTTCTTCTTGTTCTTCTTGTTGATCTTGTTGGTCTTATTCTTCTTCTTCTTCCTCTTGTTATTGTTCTTCCTCTTCTTGTTGATCTTGTTGATCTTGTTCTTGTTCTTCTTGTTCTTCTTCTTGTTCTTGATCTTTTTGTTCTTCCTCTTGTTCTTGTTCTTGTTCATCTTGATCTTGTTCTTCTTGTTCTTCTTGTTCTTCTTGTTGATCTTGTTGGTCTTATTCTTCTTCTTCCTCTTGTTATTGTTCTTCCTCTTCTTGTTGATCTTGTTGATCTTCTTCTTGTTCTTCTTGTTCTTCTTCGTGTTCTTCTTATTCTAGTCCTTGTTCTTCTTGTTCTTGTTCATCCCATTCTTGTTCTTCTTGTTCTTGCTTCTTCTTCTTATGTTGTTGTGCTTCCTCTTCTTGTTATTTTTCTTGTTCTTCTTCTTTTTTTGTTCTTCTTATTTTTAATGAATTATTCATTATGTATATGACATTTTTTTTGGTAATGTCTTTGGTAATTCATTTTATTTATCCAATTTCTATTTATTCATCTCTTTTAATTTAATTTGTATTATTGAATTTCTATATCCTTTACTGCCACCACAACAAGTTCCTGTGTTATGTTTACAACACTGGCCAGAAAAGTTGTCAGATTGTCTACAAGAAGTCTACAAGTTTTCAAGTCGACTGCAACATTTTGTTGAAAATCACTGTTTCAGTCATTTTTCATTTTAAATTTGAGTCTTTTCTGTCTAATCCAGTCTCAGTAAACTATGAGTATTTTCTCTCGCTGACCTTTCCTACTCCAAGAATCAAAAAAATGTTGTTTAACATTAAAAAAGACAAAACCTATGGATTTACAAACAAACATGTCCTCATTTTTTTTGTATTTTTCAAGACGTTTTAGAGATAATTGAGAATCTCGTAGGTTGTAGAAACAAATTTTTCTGGATCATCTGAATCTCGCCAACAGTGATTAAACATACATGATGTGTAAAACGATGTGTTTTCCGTAATCCCCCTTTTTCATCCAGACGGATTATAATCTACATTCCTATCAATCTGTTTCCAAGTCTTCTTCATCAGCCGCTGTCATTTGGGTGTAGAAGTGCAAATGTCAGTGACGTCTCTAAGGCATTACACCGCCCCCCCCCCACCCGCTGATTCATAAATGTTTCTTCCTACATTTTCACCGAGTCTCGTTGCAGCTCCGGATACGAGCTTGTAAACCTTTTAGATGTGCAACGTTTCCAAGGGCGAATCTGAACGGCCGAGCGCTCGACAGCAGCTTCCGTTTTCACCATCCGTGACTCAGTTGAATACATTTCCGGGGATGATTTGTACCGCGGTCGCCTCGGGGAAAAAATCTCTCCTCACGAGTCTTATTTCTCACGTCTGTGATGATGTCATGGTGGAAGGGATGGATTCCTGCTGGTGAAGCTCACGTTCAACCCCCATGATCCTCCTGGTTTCTTGGGAGAAGAACAGATTTCCTCTGCTAAATGTCACCATCTGATCAGGCAGAAGATCAGATGTACAGTTTAGTTGAGCGGTTCGTCCCCTTAGCAATTAATTCAATCACTTATATTCTTATTTTTTGGATTTCATTGTCATATTTTACCCTTTATTTGATATCAATCCCGTAATAAGTCTAACTAATGATTTTTATTTATATCTTATAGTGAGTACCTTTGGAATTTCGTTGTTGAAAATACAATTTAGCTGCTTTTAAGTCAAAGTGAAATATCCATTATGATATACATCAAAAATATCACCGCACTTGACTAATGGATTGATTTTCTGAAGAGTATTAATGGAGGTAAGTGTTTTTTTAATTGGTTTATTGTAAGTGCTCTGTGAATTAAAGGAAGTGATTTTTTTCTGTTTTCTATTTGTGGGATTGATTGAATTGAGTTTTTCTTTCATGATAAAAAAATGTTCTTCAAAGCAAAGTGAGAGTGACTTGAATGTAATGATTATATTGTGTCTCTACAACAACATCTCACATTTTTTAACGTCAGTTTATTCATTTAAACCACGACTCATTCGTTATTTAACTCTTTTGTTAAAATCAAAATTTATGTGAAGGTTCTCATTCGTCCAGGTCATGGTTATCCAAGTGGCTCAAAAGTGACTGGACTGTGTAGTATAATTTATTTTCATTATAACGTATCTTTTATGTCTAGTTCTTCTCTGAATATAACGTTTAAATATACATATATATTATAAAGATTATATGCACATTTTAGCAAATTATTATGTTTTTTTTAATATATATATATATATTTATATATTTATATAAAGTGTAGATAAGAGTAAATTACAAAAATAATTTTTATTTTATTTTTTTAAAAGTTTAGACGAAATATATTACAAATGGACCTATTTAGATATTATTTTTATAAATATACAGGCTACTTACTTCTATAATATTACTTTATTTTAACCAATAAATAGTTATTTATCAATTGTTTTTCTAATCAATAAAACGTTAAGATTTAATATGTATATACTACATTATTTTAGAAGTTCTTTGTTAAATATAACCTTATAAGTAAAACTAATTTTCGGACTTGATTGTTGTTATTTAGTTTGTGAGGATTTATTTGACCTTCAAAATAATCTTAAAAATGATCAAATCAAGTCCCTTTATATCATATTTACACTTTGTTAAATATTATATATTTTTAACAATAAAAAAAACTGTATATTTAATACATTTAAAATATATATTTTTGTATTTTTATTATTATTATACTTTAACATTGAATTAGCTTTCCCCATCAACCTAAGGTCATTTTTTAGTCTTTATTCTTTTTGTTGGACCACCCAGCACAACAGTTTATTTACCGAATTGGATTCCTGGAATTTTCACAACCGTAGATGCTGTTGAATGCGTATTGATCAATCAACACATGTGTGTGTGTGTGTGTGTCGGCATAATGGACATTTTAGAAAACAACAAGGGTTTCTTTGTTATTGCGGTTCATCTGGTTGCCATGTTTACCATGCAGGGGCGCTATCTGATCTGAACCCCTGACAAGTGCGCGTGTTCTTATCAGATGGGCTCTCGCCCAGAGCGGGTCAGAGACGAACAAACGATACACAAGCACCGGGTTGATATGCAAGATTAGCTCTCATCCCGGACAGCATCAAAATACCATTCGGTTCCGGCGTCGTTTCAATCCGGCACATGCTTTTGTACGCCTGGTTTTTTCACACGACCTGTCTTTCTCCGGGCGACATAATGGCGCACGAATCCTCATTGTTTCTTGAATTGAAGGTCTTCTGTCGCACGAGTGTCTCCTAGTGACGAGACGGGTCTTGTCAGGAGCCGCCGACGATTACATGTCCGCCTCCTTGTGATGTCTCTCCGTGTATAAACACTTCTTCAAGAGACGCCGATCGATGCCGGGCAACGTGGCGATGAATAAAACCCTTACAGCGCTCCGCAATAAAAAAGCCTTGGTCGTCTTTCAATTCTGAAGGAAATCTTCAGACGAGATAGAATGGAATAGTTTGTTTTTTTTTCTCCAAAAGGTTCCTCTCAAGACTGTCGGTATCACCTGAGCTGCAGGGATATAATCCAACCATATAAACCACTCTGTGGATCTTCCTCGTGTCTGACCCAATGTCACGGTTCACGTTAAATGCTTGACGGCGAATCACGCGTGTGATGAATTCCATCAGATTCGTGACCTCTGAGGCCGCCCGAGACGCCGACTTTTACCGAACGTGTTTTTTTTTCCGAACTTGTGAACCTCGTGGACCGAGCTTCGAGAGATGCCGTCGAGCCGCGTGACGCGGGTTACACTTTCATTGCTTTCCCCGCACTCGGTTGGGGTGTAGAAAAGTCTGGGATCAAGTTTATTTTGTTACTCGGGAGTTTGTTTGTCTCACGTTGAGAGAGTTGTGTGGAAAAAAAGAAAAGAAATGCCTCGAGTGGAATAAGAAAGAAAGTTAGGGGAACATTGTGAAACACTCTGAGGACTCCAACACTTGTACAACTTTTGAAAAAAAGAAAGAGCCGAGACGATCACAATTTTTTTTTTTGTCCAAAAGATTTCAAATAGAATATGGGAAAAGACAAACTGAATTTGTTCTGCACTTCTACACTTACCCTTAATATATCGAGTGCACAAGTGCAATGAGCAGTGTGCTAAAATGTAGTGCACTCAAACGGCTAGAAAATTGAGTGTGTATCTATGGACACTTTCCACCCTCAACAACCGCCATCTTAGTGATCGTGAACGTGAACATAAGCTCTGTCCCTGAAGACGAGTGTTCGTAGCAGATACCGGCGTAAACGTCTCGAGAAAACGCTAGTTTTACCACAAAAACATAACATAACAACAGTAATAACACAATGAAACACAACTTAGTTTGTTAAGTGGCTCTCTGTCGACGATAGGGTTCCAACGGCTGGTTGCATCAGCGTTAAAAAGTAGTAGAAGAAGAAGCTGTCAAGCCATTTCCAGTGTGTAATGACAGTGTTTGATTTGAGACAGTACTACCCGGTCCAAATTTGAGCACAGCGCAAGTAAGTGCACTGTCTTACAGTGTACTGTAAAACAGTGCACCAAGAGAGACACAGCAATGGTAAACCCTTGAGTTAACCGAAGATTAGCTTGCCCTTTGTATACTGGGAACAGGAAGTAACATTAAATGGCTTCCTGTTAACTTTTATCTGGTTAATTTCTTCACACTTCTTTCTGCAGAGGTTTTGAACCCTCAAACTTTTTTCTATCGAAAGCAATCTGTGACACTTCCTGGAAGCATCTTGAATGTCCTAAGGCTTCGTGTCTTTGTGGCTTTCCCAGAATTCTCCACTAGATCGGAGTAGAGTGGATCATTCAGGCACAAATTTGTTGGTCAAACATTAAGGTTTGTCACCGTGTGACATCAATCCTGGAAGTCTGCAAGGGTCTCATTGTATAAACAAAGCGGGGCGTGATCACAGCTGGCTGGAGGAGGAGCGAAGACATTATTACATCATAATGGACTCTGCTCTCGTAACCTCTCGTTCGCTGAGATTTCAGACGGGAAAGAACTTCATAAAGTATTAACTTCAAAACATGGTCATGATGAGGGACTTACTGACGTAACTTAGGAGTCTTTCTCAATTTTCCCATACTCCAGATATCTGAAAAATGTAGTTTTCATCGCATATTTTGGCCAACTGTATGAGGTACGCCTGTGTATTCCAATGGTACACACTTTGTGAATTGTGTACTCAGTTTCCCTGTTTCAAACAGGAAGCTCTGTGTTACAACACTTTCCGTAAAGCTTTCGGTTGAGCTGAGAGCTTAGTGTCGCCCGCTGCAATCGGTGGTTAAGCCCACCTCGGAAATCTCCCGACACTTTGAAACTAAATCAAAAAAGTTCATAATCAGTAGTTTGACCTAATAGAAAAATATTTTTCACACATTTAGGAAAGCTTGAAGTCATATTTTCAAAGAGATCTTTTAAAGTGTAGGGGGTTCCGTTCTCCTGAGGGATCCGGACCCTTCTCTCATAGGTGTTTTTTCTCCCTCTCTCGACAACAAAGACTTAAATGTTGCTCGCGGAAGCTCGGCTTTTAATCACAAATCCTTGGATCGGTTTTGTCACTCTCTAATAAGCGGCGCTCCAGCTGGAAGGGCCAGTCGGGTTCACCTGCTTTGATCGCTGGCCCGTGGACGCCGGATTTACGCCGCTAACACACCGCTCTAATGGAGCCACGGGGCAACAACGGCACAACAAACCACTCCACTCTCGAATGAATCCACTAGTGTCTTCCCCGCCAGCCTGCGTCTAACGTAGTCGCCTCCGTTTTCATCGGAGTTTTTAGGGTTTCTGTGAAGTCTCTGCCAAAGAGTGGGGGGGCTCAGCGAGAGAGGTCCGGAGCTTAGCGCCGACACGAACTCGGGAGACTAATGGCTTGTAGCTCCCGACATATGTTGCTTTGTGTAATTGCTCTAATTGCTGTCATTGTACGTATTAGTTGGTCTTTTTCATCTTCTCTGGTGGCGTCGACTTTCTGCTAATTACACATGTCAGCCCCGCAGCCAAAAGCCGGGCTTTGCGGGGAGTTTAGGGAAGAAGACGGGTCTCGGCTGGTGCTGATGTTAACAGCGTGTCAAGAGTTTGTGAATCATTTTTGATGTCATAAGTAATTGGCGGATTGCCTGTCAAGATCTTATGAGGTTGTCGATTTTTTTTTTTTTTCCTTTTGCAGTTTATGTGATTTTCTCTTCATTCATTTCTTTTGAGGTTTTTGACATGATAGCTTTGGTTGCTAAGCATTAGCTTTTGGCTCTAAAATTGGTTTAATTGTACAGTAGTTACACCACATTACTGTGTGAAGAATTTAGCTTCTAAAGTCATGTACTTCAAGGAAAAATGAAGCGGTCTTTAGTGTTTCATTCAAGTATGAAGAAAGTATTTACCTTTGAACTTTTTTTTTTTCGTTCTGTCACTCTCTTCAATTCCATTTAAAATTGTTTGAAAATGTTTTTTTTTCAAGGTCAGTTAATATGGGATGCTTGGAAATGTTGTAAAAATACAATGTTTGGATTTCACACGTAGGGAGGGACAGTTAAATTATAAATAAAAAATATTTGAAATATTAGTTTTATTTGTAATTTAAACAATTTCTTAAAAAGTGTAGATGACAACCAAAAAAATATATATAATACTATGTATAATACGTTTTTTACATTATGAACCAAACAGGCACATTTTCTTGCATTGTCAACCTGTCATCAGTTTTTTTTGCTCATATTGTGCCACAGGTTTTCAGAGAATAGCAATTTAAAGTAATATATTACTTATAATTACTTGTATATAAATACAGTATTCATGGTAATGCAGTACAAGTACGATGTATGCCTTTCATGCAACTAGAGGGGCGGTTTTGCCATAAAAAATACACAATATTTTCACACAACATATATTAACTATTCATAAAAAGTATAGATGCTTCAAAAAAAATTGTTGCTTGATTTTAGAGGCTTCGTGAAGCTTCATCAGCTTTTAGGCTCATATTGTAAAAAAAAAAAAATGACATGAGGTTTTAACAGTTATGTAACATGTTATAGAGAACAGGGTCCCGTCTAGTCTGATGAAGCTTCATGAAGCAGTGTCATTATTGTCAGAGTCCACTAGATGGCGGTCTCTGCACTATTCTCCTTTGTTTTGAACAACTGTTCTAATGAAACATCACATCATTTTCAAACTGATGGCGCCACCTACTGACCTCTGAACAACATGACACTGTTTGATGAAGCTTCACGAACCCATCACTAGGTATTACCATTTATTTAAAGATAGTCATTAAAATCAAAGGTGATTAAAGAATCTAATAATTTAATATTATTATTTTTAAAGCACATATATAGATGTTAGTAAGTAGGTAATTTATATTTATATAGTGCTTTTCTAGACCAGGGTCACAAATCGCTTAAACAATCAAAAAAAATACTCAAAAAACATATACTAAAAATATGTATTCAGCCTACTAACCATTATGCTTGTCTTTCCTTCAGGTACGACACCATAACCAACCAGTGGGAAACCGTGTCTCCTCTGCCGAAGCCGGTGCACTCGGCGGCGGCGACGGTTTGCGGTGGGAAGGTGTTCGTGTTCGGCGGCGTGAACGAGGCCGGTCGCTCGGCCGGCGTCCTCCAATCCTACGTGCCGCGGAGCAACACGTGGAGCTTCATCGAGTCGCCCATGATAGGTACGTCCCTCCTTGTACGTGATGTCCTCCAGTTAAAACGGCTGGAGATGGAAACGTCTTCTTTCGGAATACGGAGCCGGCATAATTTAACGCCGCTACCTTTGATCATTTCCTTGCCGGAGTCGCGCGAGAGGCGACAATCATCATCGCTCTTAAATCCATCTCTATCTCGGAATCTGTCGGTGAATTCTCGGGGTCTGATCCGCTCCTTCCAGACTCATAACAAGTTGGAGAACATCTGCTCACATGTACCAAATGTGTTTTAAACCCATTAAAATGAAATGAGGAGGTCATGAAAAAGACATTTCTCGCTAGCGAGCGCGCTTAAATGTGCAATCCGAAAATTGTAAATCTTCTGAAACTGGAGTTCTTTTATCACACTTTGCTCTGAGCATTAACTGTAAGACATCCTTCAAGCTCGGCTGGTTTCCTGGCAACCAAGTAGCCATTAATTGGCAAACATGAACAACTGTCATGTTTACTCGTGGTGCGAGTCAGAAGTATTTTGGATATTAAGATGGTTCATCTAAGAGCAAAAGGATCAGGATTGCATTTAGTTGTTGAAATGTTTCCACGCAGCCATTGTTGGGCAATTTGCTGCCGCCTGACCTTCTCAATTCCTGTTATTTTCATCTCATTATTGTCATCATCATCATCATCATCATCCATTTGCATTTTCCGTCCTCTGGCTTTGTTGTCGCGATTATAACACGGTCTTCCGACTGCGGGTGACTTGCTATTAACCAAATTGTTGCCATTCACTGCGATGACCCGACGCCCAAGGAGATGGAGGCGAAGTCTGAGGACGACTCAAAACACAGACAGATTTTTCTCTCTGTGAGACTTTTCATAACCGTCTGCGATTCAAGGTTAAGGGGATTGGATTTGAGATAACAATCCGGCAAAGGTCCCATTCAATTTAGCAAATAAAATTCATAAAAATACGATTTTTTTTTTAAGACATTTAGGAGCTCTATTGTAGCCGTTAGCTTGACTATCTATTAGCTTGTGCTGCGTTCAAAGACCTTATTATTGTTATTTCCTGCCCTATACGTTGTCTTTGAGTACTCATTTTGTTGAGGTCCTGTACTCTGTCTCCAACTCCATTTGTCCTGACACTTCACAAATTCAATAAAAAAAATTAGGCTTGTAACAAAAGTAAAAAGCTCTGCATTTATTTCACCAAATTTGGCGCTCAAGATGCAGGAAATAGTGTTTCAGAGTGTTAACAATTTCAAAATTCTATAACATTTTGGTGCTCGCCTCGCGGCTGCACCGTACACAGTTCCACCTACACTGTGAAAACATCCTGGGGAGAATCCTGGTTGCATACAAGTTTTTACCACTACTACTTCTGCTACTTATACTACTAATTCTACTTCTACTGCTAATTCTAAGACTATTTTCACTTATACCACTAATTATTCTACTACTTCTACTACTTCTACTACTCCCACTACTTCGACTAATAATCTTATACTAATTCTACTACTTATTCTACTTCTACTACTACTTTTACTTCTACTACGAATTCTACTACTTATTTTACAGCCACTTCTACTACTTATTCTACTTATACTTCTAATTCCATGACTTCTTCCACTTATACTACTAATTCTACTAATACTTATACTACTACTTCTAGTACTCCAACTGCTTATACTTATACTACTAATTATTATATTACTTATACTACTTATTCTACTTCTACTATACTTCTACTTATACTATTAATGTTACCACTTATTCTACTTCTGATAGTAATTCTACAACTTCTACAACTACTTCTACTACTAATTCTACGTCTACTTCTACTCATACCACTAATTCTTCTACTACTTCTTCTACTAATTCTACTACTCCCACTACTTATACTATTAATTCATATACTACTTCTACTACTTATTCAACATCTACTACTACTTCTACTACTTTTACAGATTCAGCATTAACACTGCATTTTATGTTCTAGTTAATCTTGTCATTCTCCAAAATTCTTGGCCATATTCTGTCCACTGTTCAGTAGCAAAGGTTGATGAGGCCTCATGAAACAGCTGATGAGGTATCATGATACAGTGAACGGACACTCTATGGCACTCTCTGCTTTATAATCCTTGACGTCAATCTACTAATTCAATGAAACCGGCGACATTTTCAAACTTAAGAGTGCCATCTAGTGGCCTTTCAAGATCAAGACACTGTATCATGACACAGTAGCGTTCTCACTAATGTTCAGCTAATCAGCTCAAAGCAGCCCGGATAGGTGTCGTTTTGTTGCTTGTCTACTAGGTATTCAATGATTCATGTACATGTTTATATAATATACAAATCTATTCCCGACGGCAGGATGTGATGTCATCTTGCAAATCTGGATGTGGTAATGCTGGCGTTAGTCCACCAAAGATATGTTATCGTGACCTAATGTGGAAGCGGCATGAAGTTGTTCGGATGATGTCATACTTGGAGGTCGGCCACTTGATCTGCTGGACGTTGAAGGGCAATCTGTCCAAATACAGGACGGAGAAAAGAAAAGAGATAGAGATCTCAAACCGTGACGCTGTTGCAACATCTCAGCAGGCATGAAGAAAAACGACTACTGGGCGGAAAATCTACGTATCTTAACAAGGAGTTTGTGCTCGTGTCGTTAAAGTATCCGGCGTCATTAGTGTCTCTTCATCGTGGCGAGTGAACAGCGAAGCGATTATGTAACTCGGGTGTTTGGGGCGAGAGCCGAACGGTATTAAAAAGGGCTGAGGCGGCGTGAGAGGAAGCAAACCTCGTTGTACCACGGCAAGCACACACACTCCGGGCCACCAGGTTCACAGTCTATGAATTATGTAACGAGTCAAGAGGTGAGCGTACAGTATGTGTGTGTGTGTGTGTGTGTGTGTGTGTGTGTGTGTGTGTGTGTGTGTGTGTGTGTGTGTGTGTGTGTGTGTGTGTGTGTGTGTGTGTGTGTGTGTGTGTGTGTGTGTGCGACAGACGTCATCTGTCAGGGTTTAGATGAGCCCGCATCTGACAGCCAACGAGCATGAAGATAATAGACGGGTTTAGTGCTTCCTATGAAATTGGACCGGCTCTGATTTTAGCCGGGGCCTGTGGGGAGAGTTTCTCGATCAACCCGCCGCTTCTCCATCGCTGCCTCTAATCTTTCTGTTCATCTCTCTCTCTTTTCTCTATCTCCCCACACCTCCTCCCGTCCTTCGCAGTCTCTCAGCACTGCCTTATCGACTGACACAAATACAACTGTGTGTGCCTCCTGCAACTGTGTGTGTGCGTGTGTGTGTGTGTGTGTGTGTGTGTATTCAGTCGGCATGGGCCGTCTCCCGCATGGGCTGCAAATGGGTTTCACAAACACTTATCAAGACTGACTTCCCATCTCTTGTAGAGTGAAAAATAATATTACTTGTGCCAAAAATAGTGACTCCAAGTCTATTGAGATGCACATTGTCTCCGCGGTTCCGCTCGTCTGTCTGTCTTTGTCTTTAGTGGATCTGCACGGCGGAGAGAATCTGTTGCCGCATCTATTGACTTTTCTCAGAGACTTCACTTTAACCGGAGAAAATCAACTTATACGTGAATTAACTTAATGTTTAAATAACGTTATTGACCTTCATGGACCAGATTTTTTTTTTTGAAGGATCAGATCCACAAGACGACTCAGCAGTTAGTCTGAGAAGATTCTACTCAGACATTCTGTGCTCAGGCTCTCATGTGGGATCTAAAATATTTAATTCCTGGACTCAGCAGCAATGAGTCAATGAAAGAAAGAAAAAAGCACATAACTTAATCATGGGTTGACTTACAAACCCTATTTTCAGCTTTTTTTAGACACGATGCAGCTGTTGTGTATGCTAGTTATGGTGTCCCTCAGGGGTCAATGTTGGGTCCACTTCTGTTTCATTCTTATCATCACATATTGGTCATGATATTATACAACAAATGTTGTGATTCTAACATCAAGTCATCCTCAAAACTCTCTCCTTGTGTTTTTAAATTTCAAGAATTTTAACCCCTCCTTAATCTGCACCTCCATTTTTTGTTTTCACTCCATCTTAATCCATGTGTTCATTATTAGGTATTTTTCTATTTTTGTTCTTATCTTATAACGCTATACTATTTGTTTGTTGGTCAGATTGGTTCGGATGTATTAACACTTAATGTCATCTATTTGTAAAAGTGTTATTGATAAATTATACCTTTAAGGCTAAAAAATATTAATACTTAAAGGACAAATTCGTTTTACCAACACTTAGTAAGAATGGCACCGGGCATAATATTTTTATTTTTTTCATACTAAGATAGCAAAAATATATATATTAAGAATGTCATAAATAATTGGAATTCAGTTATTTAAAATGGTAAACAATGATGGAAAAAATTATGAATTTCTATTTCGAAAATTCAGTTAATATGGTATGGTATAACATGCATTTGTCATTTGATTTTATTTGAGAATCAAACAAAAACAAACAACAATGTATGTATTTATATGAAAATTCAATACCATTTTAATTAAACTATCACACTTGTGAAAAGGAGTATTAACACGTAGTGATCGATCAAATACACTTTACATGACAACAATAAATTATATTTTTTATCTTATACTGTATTTATACGTAATTTACAAGTATATTTGTTAGTACTACCATTCAATGACCAATTCAGGGAGACAAACATAACTAAATATACAGTACAGCTGACTAAAATCAGCTGTACATGTTCTAAAAATACCTTTCGTCATCTCTTTCAAAACTCTTTTGTATCTTCTGAAAAGGAATAACAAGCAAATCTTCAAAGTGTGTTGAGAGTCACGTAGGTTGTGTTTTTAAAATGCTTCGTAATCCAGCATTTTGGAAAGACTTATCAGTCGCTCCTGTACAGTAGAGAAGGTAGTGAAATAAACCTCTTCCTCCTCTCAGCAAGTTTCACTCCAACACACGCCTGGACAGAGATGAGAAGTAAGCAAGACGTCGCGGTTATCGCTGCCATCTAAAGCTTAACACTCCGGGATGCTTTCACTTCAAGTGTTTCCGCGCGTCTGTGTCCAACTGCTGCGATAAGCCATTTCCAATTTACAGAGCTTACCGAGAGCCATGCTACTGGGAGGTCTTACATGTTCCAATAATTTACACATCTTGGATTTGGTTATTTATAGCCTCCGCATATTCTCGGGGGGGATTGTGATTGATGAGCCGCGGCCATATTTGCGGTTGTCATATCAGTAACATGTGTGACGCAGATGAGCAGTGTCAGCGCTAATGTGGATCCTTTTAATGTCGGAGAAATGTTTTCCTCCAGTTCTTTAATCTCAGAGTTTACTGGAAATAGAATCTGTGGCCTTCTTGCCTACGGAAATATAGTGAGTTTGACGTAAATATAATTCATAAATTAACTATTACTTTGTATGTGTAGCGCATTTCAATGCTTATTCAGCAGCCAAAGCGCTTTACAGTAAATTACGTAGTCACCCTTTCACACACACAATCACACACTGATGGGAGTAGGCTGCGACGCAGCACGCCAGCTCAACCATCAGGAGCAATCAGGGTATAGTGTCTTGCTCAGAGACACAACAACATAATCTTGTCCAGAGCTGGGATTGAACCGGCAACTTCACAGGCCCAATTCAAATCAATTCAATTTCTACTCATCCTCATGTCGACTGAAAGTTGGGATTTTTTTCAGAGTAATCTGTTTATTTTTGGAGTTGTAGGCAACAATGAATGTCCATATTACTGTTGCTAATGGAGTATTTTTTCTTCATCGTAAAAGAGACACTTAAAAATATCCAAGTACCTCCATACTGCTCGTTTGTAACGTCTATCTTGTATTGAAGCATCAAAATGAGGAATTGTTCAGTAAAAAAAAATCTATATTTTAGGCTTGTTTTTTGCGGAAGCTAAAAGGCTAACATGGGTACTCGCACTATATTACCCATGTTGTTTTTAGATTCTGCTACAAACACAATATAGACTTATTTAATTTCTTCTGGAACAATTCCTTATTTCGAGGCTTCAAAAGAAGATGGACTTTATAGGCGAGCAGTATGGAGGTATTTGGATGTTTGAATGATAAAGAAAATTGTGGTCTATTAGCAACTGTAATATGGACATAGATTTTTGCCTATAACTCCAAAAATGAACAGATCACTCGAAAATGAATAAAATTTGAATTCTGGGTGAACTACTGTATCACTAAAAACCACGTAATAATCACATTCTACTGTTTAGTAATAAAGGTAATCCAGAATATATGGTAATCTCAAATACAAAAGTAATTTATTAGGTAAAGTTATGTCCAATTTACTATATTCCCGATTGCAATGAGGCCACAGATTCTATTTCTAGTAAACCCTGAGATGTTTAATTTTTTACAATGTATCTTGTGAGTGCCTATATAAGCAATGCAATATAAAATGGACGTAACAGGTATTTGGATGTTTTTAAGTGTCTTTTTGGATGAAGATGAAAACAAAGACAACTGAGCTTCAGTTGCTACATTAAAATGAACATACATTTTTGTCTAAAGCTCTAATAAGGAACAGAATACTCCCAACCATTAGTCGACACGAGGGTGAGTAGAAAACGAGTTTGAATTTTGGGGGAACTACTTATTTAAGAGAAAACCCAAGACCATTATCAAGCTGTTTTTGTCCTGAATTTGCCTCTTCGTGATCATGGATAGTAAACCACAAACTATCTTATCTCTTGTAAGATTATTCAATAAAATAATCCCGTGTTCTGAAGCTTGTCAAGAGTGAACTTTGTGTCACAATATTCGTGTCGGAAATCATAATCCAACTGCTTTAGCCTTGACTTGTCATAGGAAGTTGTCCAAAGATTGGTTGTCCAATCTGTTTTACTACTTTCTATCCCTTCTTGCTACAGAAAAACAAAAACAAAAAAGTAGCATTAGATTGTGAAGTAGCCTGTGGTTTAAGTAAGGTTTCGTCTTCTTCTTTTTTTCAAGAGAAGAACCAGAGTCTTACGAACCATTTTTCTAAGCAAGACTGACTACAGGAAGTTTTCTTCAGGATTTTCACTTTTTTTCAGTTAAAAGCATTGTAAATTAACCATCAGCCTTACCATGTTTGTCCATTGTTTTGATACCATCCAGATTACTGGATTCAAGAACAAGTTTATAGAATCTTGATTTATGTAAAAAAAAAAAGTAAATTATGATTTAGGAAATCCTTATAAACTGCTTTTAAGCTTTTAAAAACATCTCAGATGCTTGATCTTGCATTCTTTATGTGCGATATTTACTTGACATTATGAAGGATTTCATCATATCCTCCCCAGGGAACCGATTTTTTTAAATTTAATTTGCGCCATAACCAAGGATAAATGTCTTAAATCCGCCAATATGACCTTTTACATCTCCAAACACGTCCCTCCTTGTAGCTCCAAAAAATGCTGTATAACTCATTCACTCATATGATGTCTCAATGGGTACGAGGAAGAGGGTTGTTTTTTTTTAACTTAATATCTGTGTGTATTGAGTATAGGATGAGTCAGTATAGAGAAGCGGCGTGTGTTGCCCTCCCGCTAATATTTTAGTCAAATCCCCTGAATGTGCATGACTGCAACACTAAAGAACTGGATGATACTGTTCTCCCGCCTCTGTGCAATAATAAACCGAGAGACACCTCTCACTCTGTCTGCCTTATTTTTCCCGAAAAGCTCAGCTTGTGAGCATTGTTGCACTCGCACTGTTGGCCTGAATATCCAAGCCTTTCCCCCGAAAAAAAAAGGTAAACAACACACTTTCATCTTTGAGGCAATAACCAAGCGAGGGGTTGTGAAAAGTCCATTTATTGTGCCAGAAATCCAATTTGTGATTTTCTTTGCACATGAACTCTAATTCCATCTAGGTGGCTCGACAAAGCGGCTTACCAGAGCGTTCCTGGCTCCTCACGTGGCCTCAAGTACTCTGTGAGGAAGCCATGATGGCAATTCTTCTGTGAACCCAAGGCTATGATACGCGGCTGGACGTCGAACTATCACATTGTTCTTGCAAGTCTGAAACTCTTTACATTTAAGGTTTTACAGATAAAAACCTTCAATTATTTCTTCAACCCATTCTAGATGTTGGGAAGGACTTTATACCGTCAGAGTGGTTTCAGAAATTGTTACTGTAAAACCATGTCTTCTTATCTGTAATAAAAAAGATAAGAAGACAGTGCCCTTCCTTCCAGTCCAGATCTTCATCTATTTTTTTCTTTACTGAAGAATCCAGGCTTTAGTTTGGTGTATTGATCGTGATATAAAAAATGGATCAAAAGGTTTCCGATCAACTTTACAAAGATAGGGTCATTTAAATTTTTTCAATCGAAACAAAAAAAATATAAAAAATGAAGACCCCAGAAATTAGAAATTATGAAGGATATTTTTGATAAATAGATAAAAACAATAATTAAAAGTCAATTAATTTGTTGATGTAAGTGTGTCTTAAATAGTTTTTGGACCTCTATTTTGTCATCAGTATGTATCTGTTTGTACATAACTATGTTTTCATTGAAATATTTACATTAGAAAGTGATATTAAGCCCCGCCAACTGAAAACACTTTGTTTTTCTGGAGATTAAATCTTGTTTACCATAACCACACCCACTCTGCAGTGATTGGTTAATCATTAATGTTTGTCACTCTGTGTAATTAATCCTGGAAGAGACTCATTGTATAAACAAAGCTGGGAGTGAAGCCATTATAATGTTATGATGCTCTCGTAACCTCTCGTTCGCCGAGATTTCAGACAGTGTAGAACTTGATAAAGTAATCAGTTCAAAACATGGTCATGTTTAGGAACTTACTGCAACTTGGAGAACATTTGAAACATGTGAGTGAGTCAAGAGAGTTGGGTTTGACATTAGTTTCACTTAAAGAATGTTTAAAAAAAGAAATAATGTTTGTTTAGTGATAGCGATTTTTTTGGTGCTAAAGTTTCAAAGTTATCAAAAAGGTACTGGTTATTTATTACAACTGGTGATTAAAGATGTTAATTGTTGGACTCACTTCAAACCTGGGCAACTTTTATATCAAATAATTGTGTTGGACAAAGGGAATTTCTTTAAAGTTATATAAAGAACAGATGGCTGAGGTTGGCACTGGAGGAGTCAAATCTCTTTAGTTGTAACAGGTCCAATAGAGTACTGGAAATGTGTCTGGTCATAGGGTCACAGGGACCCATGTTATGGGGTTGGATACCCCATGAACCAGGAGCAGCTTCCACAATTTACCTCACTTTATTCAGTACACACAACTAACCATTACAGGCACACCATTGAAGTTAAAGCTATAAATATATACTGTACATTCATATCCAAAGTCAAATTACTTTTATGTGACTCTTGTTTGAGCCAAACAGGAAGATATAATCGCGATGACTCATTCTCAGCAGCACCCAATGTCTTTTTAATCACAATTTACAGCTTTTGATTAACCCTAGTGGACGGGAATGACACAAATGGATATTTATATTTCAATAATCCCAACTCCTTCTTCTAAAAAAAGCTTTCTCATCATGTTAAAACCAGCTCCCGGTGTGTAGCAACCACAGATTGTATTTTTTTTAAAAGCCCCAAATTACATCTTGTTCAAATCTGCTGAATGGAGATGAGATTTTCACTGTCAATGGTTGAATGTTTGCACCAGAGGCCCGCAGGTCATTTGTGGGCCGTGAGATGATATTCTGCAGCCCTCCATAATATGTCTATGTTTTTATGCGGCTGAGCAAGGGAACTTTTCTTAAGCCCCGGCTGCTTAATACACTTGGTTTTTCTGGAGAGGAAATCTTGTTTACCATAACCACACCCACTCTGCTGCCGGTCAAGCATCGAGGTTTGTCACCGCACGTTATCAATCCCGGAAGTATCCACTTCATCCAAGGGACTCGTTGTGTAAACAAAGCGGGGTGTTATTACAGTTGGCTGGAGGAGCAGTAAAGCCATTATTACGTCATAATAGACTCTGCACTCGTAACCTCTCGTTTGCCGAGATTTCAGATGGGGAAGAATTTTAAAGTATATAAAGTTACAAGTTGCAAACAAGATCATGATGAGTAACTTCCTGCATCTTGGAGAGGAAGACATTTGAAACATGTGAGTCAGGAGAGTTGGGTTTTCACATTAGTTGACCTTTAAATAAAAATAAAAAAAACATTTCACTTGGAATTTGAACTAGATACTCCCCAATTTTGAAGTTACACATCCCCAAAGGGGTGGACCAGTCTTGACAAAAATTGACCTCCTGTGGCCCCCCGAGCCACTTCTTTATGCTGATTTTAGCTGAACTCCTCGTTCACTTTCATATGTTCCGTTCAATTCCAATAAAGGGAAGAATATTTCTTTCAATAATCTATAAATGTTCGACATTTAATCATTTCCTCGACTGTACCCTTTAAAAGTCACAAACGGTCGCACACCTGTTTAATAGTACACACACACACACACACACACACACACACACACACACACACACACACACACACACACACACACACACACACACACACATTCATCAACCTGGCCTCCCCACTGACGGGCAGGTCAGCATCGACTCGTTGACTCATGCGCGCCGGGAGCAGAGTCGCGGCGTCCAGACTGTGTTCTATTGGGAAATTGACCGCCGGACTATTACTGGCAGAGATGATGTAGTCGTGGAACGCGTGAGCTGCTCGCCGAGGAGAAGGAAGAGAGGTGACAACACTCTATAGGGTTCCTATAGCTTCCTAATTAGAGATTCAGCTTCTCATCTCCTTCACAAAGACACTTCTTCCCCCCTTCTTTTCTCCATCATACAAAATTAAAGTGTGTCATCTTCTACGGCTCCTCTTAGTTTCCTCACGCCACATGAAAGGACAATGTTTTCTGCCGCTCCAATTGCGATAGTAATTTTAGCCTCCTTCGCTTTTTTTTCTGCTCTGGGAATGAAGACTATAGAGAGTCTACTTGAAGACGGGAATGTCTGTTATTCTTCCCAACACACTTAGAGGCAAACAACACTTTTAGCTTCGGAACTGTTGCAGGAATGAGAATCAGGATTTCTACGTTTTAGGACATGGGGAAAAAATATCTATTCAAGCAGACCTGAGGGCCACAAGCGACCCCTCTCATGCATCGATAGGGCCCTCATGAGGTCACAGTAAATATATATATATAATTTATTTTTGTGGACTTCTCCCTTTTATTTCCCACTCCATTTTGTGTTAATCATTCCCACAGCTTTTAAAAGCTGCACTAAGTAACATTTAAAATTAAAAAAAATATAAATATTTTCCCTTTTCAATTCCAATGATTGGTTATTAATTATTTTTAAGTTGCTTTTAACTATATAATTGTGTCTGGATGACCCACACAAAAGGGTGTGTGTATGTGTGTCAATGTGACCACCAAACTGCATTGTTACATTGGTCAGAGACAGTATTTCCATATCAAGTTCCATTTTTCCAGTTGTATAACTAGGGGGAGCCAGAAACAACATTTTTAATCGCACATATTTGGCCTTTAATAGTAATAATTAAATAATAAAGTAAATTGTAGTTTATGAGCAAATGTTCTAAATGGTTGTTCCCCTTATCATAAACTAAAGAAAAAAAGAATATCATGTAATGTCTTTTAATATTGCGACTGCAATCCTCGTTTTTATATTTTCCAAATGAATAGAATATTCACAACTTTACAGTGAATGTTAAAATAGATATCTATGAATTAAATATCATCAGATTAAAAAGGGAAAAACTAGAAATTACCTTATGAACCTTAAGACTAAGATCTGCAGAGGAAGTTGCTGAAGAAGACCAGACTAAACCGCAATATTTGCATCATAATCAATGAATTTGTTCTCTAACATTTCTTATAATTTGTGTAGCTCTTGCAAGAGGGACATGGTGGAAAACCAAGCCTGGTTTACACAGATCTACTCAGTAATGAAAGAATAAGCTGTGGTCATGTTTTGGTGTAGAATGGAACATACACAATATTAGCTAAACAATCTTTGAGCTCTAGTTCTACACTGACCTCAAGCACTATGTGTTTAGAGAGAAGTGGGAGTGTTTGTCTTTGGCGTTGACTGACAGGCCGGTGATATGTTTGTTTTGCGAATCAAAGAAAATAGACGCGGGAGTCCGAGGTAAAATTGAGATGTTTGCTTAGAGAACCACCATAAATTTCATCATGTCGGCGGTCCCGACTGGCGCCCTGAGGGATTCCCGGATTCCTGCTAAGCTGTTTTATCAGGGTGCGAGAGGATGCGTCGGCCCATGTTGCCTCGCAGGCACAGCTGTACTTTTATTACCGCTGCTGTGTTAAATCCTTGTTTGCCTTCTTTTTCCTCCGACGGCATTTATAATAGAGCATGCGGTCAGTTGTTGATTCTTGGCGGGGAATTACACCCTCTGAAAACGGGAGTCCAGCGGAATCCACCGTGAGAAATCGATATCAGACGGCAGAGTGAGAAAGTTTTTAGTGGCGGGGATGGCTGCTGTGTAATGTTTATAGCTCTATCTGTGAGTCAACATTTAATGCTCAGTAGAACAGCAGTGATGTAAAGAAACACAGAGTTGTGCATTCAAGCGATGATTTACACCACATCGGTTGCACAGTCCTTTTTTTTTGCTTTGTTTGGAAACAGGAGAAACAAGTTAAGTTTGATTGGTTGACGATATTTCTCTTTTTTTGAGACTCACTTTAAAGAGCCTGCTGGAAAAAATGGTTGAGTCTTCTCAACAACTTTCCCACTTTGAGGTTTGTAAGCGGGGGTCAAAACACTAAAACACATTTTAAAATTGACTTTCATGAGAAACTCTCCAGAGAGTTTTTTGGTGGGGACTAAAAAGGCGAATAAATGACGTGTTACCAAAAGAAAAAAGTGGGGCGTCAGTACACCATCTGGGAAATCTGCGTGATCCAGAAACTCATGCGCAATAGTCTGTTTTGAGTCACCATATTTTTATGGCAAAGCATAACGTAGTACTGTATAATAATGTCAGTTCATGATCTGGATTATCATCAGAAATCCATTTGTATGCATGTGTGTAGAATTGAAAAACATTATATTCCTCTTATCATTCATAAAATCCTTGCTTTCAGACTGAAGAGATGCTATGACACCAGTTATATTAATACGTTTTAACGCTACACTTTTGTCCGGATCTGGTTGCCGTGAAAACGAAACAGGCCGTTGCACATGCGTTCCTGGATCGCGCAGATTTCCCAGATGGTGTACTGATGGGGGGAATAATCACATTGTGGTTAGTTCACAATGTTGCAGTCTGTTGCATGTCTCTGATTCAAGCTTGTATTGAAGTTTGTTTTGCAAAGATGTGAACCAAAAATAATGGATTTGGTCCTCGATCTCTCATTGAAATAGGATGTTGGGAACATATTTTAGATCAAAGTGCAGGAAACCAAAGAAACTCAAGATGGTTAAAAAAGTCCAGTTGTCAAGTTATTGATTCCTAACCATTTCCATCATGGCCCATTTTTTAAATCACAGATGGACCACAGCACAGGTAATGGCTCAGCTTCTTCGCCCGTCCAAAAAGCCAAGGGCCACTTCCAGAGCACTGTACTTTTAACAACGTTTTTTTTTTTTTTTTTTTTTTTTGTGGCAGGGTAAGAACTTGTCGATTCAGTGTCTCCTCTATCTTTTCTTATAATTCTACCTATACATCAACTAACTTTAGTTTTAATAATTTGACAGCCCACTTGCAATATCATAGTTCAAACAACAAGTTGGGAATCACTGGAATCACATCTTTGCAAAAACAAGTGGACAAAATGAACTGTAAAGCAAGGATTTTGGTTGTGTTAATGAAGATCTTGACAGGGAACAGTTCCTTCTATGCTGATGACAAGCAGCAATTCCTAGCTGAAATAAATGTGGGTCAGCCAATGGTAGAAACGGAGGTGGAACAGTGTTTCTTTTTGAGAGCCTCATACACACAGAAATCATACTTTTGGGAAAATAATTTGACAGCCCAGTACCTGCAGTACCTTATGCAGTACCAGTCGGATCTCAGGTTGGGAATATCTGGTCTAATGAGCGTTCGAGCAGATGGTCAACTACAAAAACAAGTTAACAAATTTTACTGTAACACTGAGGTTTGTGTCAATAAAGATATTGTTAAGGAAGAGTTTCCATCTATGCTGAAGACAAACAACAATTCTTCATTATAAGAAAAACGGTCAGTCGTGGTAGATTTGTGACATGAAACCGCAGAGAGCATCTTGGACTGTGCTGCGAAAGCAGCCTTTACTCAAGAACCATATTATACGTAGGTCGTTAAAGTCCAACAATAACAACATGTGTCTCTTTGGCAAGCTGCTCAGTGTGGTAGCAGGTAAATAGATAAATCCATGAATAAATTCCTCGCTCTCGTTTCTTTCTATGGTTTTATTTCTGCAGACAAATGCTTGTTTACAGCGCTGAAGGCCCACCTTCGTGGCCAGCGAGGAGTCGAGGGGATGGAAGTAAGAGCACAGGAGTGTTGTTAAAAACCCAGCGTTAGTCCTCGGGAGACTCGCCAAATGAGAATGTGATTTACCTGCTTGCATCTCCAAGTACTCAAAGGGAAAGAGGGGGCACAGGAAGTGCTTTTTTCTCCCCCCCCCCCACCCCACCATCCTCAGAGAGCACGGTCTTATTATTCTGCCTACGGTGTTGCAGAGAAATGAGCGTTCAGTGTTGATGGGACATAACACCCAACATCATGTCGACGCACTAAAGCTAGCGTGCGCACTGACGCCTGGGGAGAGTGGCAGCAGCATATCAATGAGACAAAAGCAGCAAATAAACGTGTCGGGCGGGGACGTGAGGAGAGGTAACGCATCTCTGGAGACCACATGTGGTCATTAAAGACAAAGAGCCCAAATATCCAGTTTCAAAAGCGTATAGCACATGATTGTTCCGTCCATAGATGGGATTGGTTTTGAATCCAGAAATAGGTTGAATGATATTTTGATAGGACAAGACCATGTACAAGTTGAAAGGTTCAAACTGTCGAAGCGAATAAACCATAGTAAAAAACAAACACCGAAACATGCAGACTCTTCTTAGATGGGGAGGGTCCTGGTCCTTTTCCTGGCGTTACCCTTATGAATATAAGGGAGACCATGATTGTTGGTCTTGTGTTGGTCTCATCAGTCAATGGGCTTTGTCTTGACCTTAATCTTGATCTTGACCTTGATCTTTATAGTCTACAGTCTATGGTCTTGGTATTGTCTTGATATGACAGTCTTTGGTCCTGTCTTTATCTCAATGGCCTTATACTTTCGGTTTATGGTCTTAGTCTTTACAGTCTTGTTCCCTTGTTCTATGGTCTTGTTCACGACAGTCTTATGCTCTTGGTCTATGGTCTTGTTTTTGATGGTCTTATGCTCTTGGTCTTTGTTTTTAGTATTAAAGTTTTTCTGCTCTTAGTATATTTTCTTGGTCTATGACCTTGGTCTCAATGGTCTTGGTCTCGATGTTATTGGTCTCTTCCGGTCTTATGCTCTTGGTCTATTTTCTTGGTCTATGGACTTGGTCTCAATGGTCTTGGTCTCGATGGTCTTGGTCTCAATGATTTTGTGCTCTTGGTCTATTTTCTCAGTCTCAACAGTCTTATGCTCTTAGTCTATGGCATTGGTCTCAATGGTCTTGTTCTCGATTGTCTTGGTCTTGATGGTCTTATGCTCTTGGTCTATGGTCTTGTTCTTGATGTTCTTATGCTCTTGGTGTATGGTTTTGGTCTCAATGATTTTATGCTCTTGGTCTATTTTCTTGGTCTTGGTCTTGACAGTCTTATGCTCCTGGTCTATGGTCTTGGTCTCGACAGTCTTCTGCTCTTGATATTGGTCTTGACGGCCCATGGTCTTGGTCTCTAGTTCATCTAGAATGTCATGAAAATCGACTCCACCATAATGCCAACGTCCTTCAACTCCAGCAACTCATTGTGATATTTGTGAGGATAACAAAGTTCTTGTTGACTCTAAAGGTCACCATAATCTTTCAATAACATGCATTTAACCCCACCAGCTCTATAATATTAGAACCCCTTATGGACACTCGCAGGGGACAGAAACGGCAGGAAGACCAAGTTGTTTTCCTTCTGATCCCGAGAAGAAAGATGTGACACAGTGTGACTCATTCTGAGAATGTCAGAAGCAGAAGCCCCTCCACCCCTTCAGAGCAACCTGTTAATTAAACATGTCAGACTGCTCTGTGTCAGAGAAGAGACACAGCCTTCTCCGCATGAACTTCCTCCGCCATTAGTACATCACATGGGCTTTTCATCGTCCTGTTTTCCTGCTGCCAATCAGCGTCTCCTTTCTGTGTGAGGATGGAGACCGAGAGCAGTTAGAGGTCTGCTGGCGTGTGCATTAGCCATGTATAATTACTGGAGGTTGGAGGTGTGTGAGTTGCTTTTCAGCGAGTCTATTAAAATCGGATTATTTAGTTCATTTTGTCACACAAAGGCACACATACCTGTTCTCTCGCAGGGGCCACAACAAAAGAACAGCAAAACAATTATTAGCAATTTTAGACTCTTTATTTAGAAGAAACAAGCGGAAATAACTTGGGTTGTGCAGGTTGGGTGGAAATGAAAGTACATTCAGGTGAATTATTAGTGTTACAATAGCAGGAAGAAGTGATATATGAATTTATTATGGTATACATTACATTAATATTCAATTAAATTAGATGTTTAATCTTTCATGAGGCTTTTGCAACCCTTTTCGCCCCCTTCCATATAACTAAAAGATTTCAAATTGTGTAAATCTACCTTACATATGGTTTCAACTGAAACAAAATTGGGACATACATTTTCATGGGGGTCTTTAGTCCCCCCTTGTGCCCTCTTTCCACATGATGAAATGACTTTCGGTGGTAAAACCTTAACTGAGAGTTCAGTTATCTA